>NW_024609837.1:4446517-5646517 GCF_016920785.2 Ixodes scapularis
GGAAACTTCGTCAAATATGCCCTTAACTGGTCACATTATGGCGTTAAGTTTTCAAGTCTCAACTCCAAGTACAGAGATACAAATTACCTGCAAGAATGTCTTGTGTCATAGTTAGTTCATTTCTTTTTTTTTTCTGCTTGAAGTGAAGACTTCAGCTTTTATTGTGCGAATGTGACCTGTCAAACACGTATTCGAGAAATAGTCCCACTTAACGTCTCAGGTCAATGATTTTTGCGGGTCATTTTACATTTCATTGCGGAACATAAGTTTTATTTTGGGACACCCGATAGATACAAATGGCCAGTGTCATTCAAACACTGACAATGCATTATTCCTCAACCAACTCAATTTTTACATGCTTACTTTGCTTACTTATTTGACCACAGGCGACGTTCTTGGGGTTTCTGCTTTTGGTGGCTCCCTGTTTTGCAGGTCCGTTGGCCAAGTTCTTTGATGGCACATGCTGCTTTGCTTTACCCTGCATTGCATAATATACTATTTTGACAACCGCGGGATCGGGCGGTATTGGCTATAAGAACGCGCGCACACCACGAATGCCAGCACAAGCATCTTGCTGAAAACGTGTTATTATGGTTGTTAAAAAGTTCGTGGTGCGCAAGCGTGTTTTCATACAAAAAGTTGTGCGTCTCTAAATTTCTACGATGTGGAAAACTCCTCAGCACAAAGAACTATTTGGAACAACTAGACATTTTGAACTAATCCGAGCGATTCGGTTATCGATATTCTAGGAACATAGACGATGAAGAACGACGAAGTACAAAGCCATCTCAAGTTTAGATCTCTTCGATCTCTGACAGTCTCCGTAGATGTTTACATGTAAATAATATCGAGTGTACAGACGTACACTTCAAGATTATCTCGAAATTACTCACACCCGACCCTTCAGGATAGGTTGCTGAAGTGGTTCTCGTGAAAATGATCGGATAACACACGTTTGTTGCGCAGAGAATTCGGCTCAGTTTGATCCGGCCCATGCTTTTTGGACACGGCGTCAAAATCTGCAGACCTGCAGCTAACTGCGAATTCCCAGCGGCTGGAATGATATACCCTATCATTTGCTCGAGATGCATCAACCCAGAACAGGAACGGGATATCCTAAATGCCGTCTACTCACATGCGTGGGTCACGGGAAACAAACGATGAGTCATTCTACTCTGAGAAGTTGGATGACCAGCAAAGCTGCTTAGCATACGACACTGACGTGACACATATATTTGAACAAAGGTACGAACAGATTTGTTGCCTTGATCGGTGGTCATCGTGACGAAAGTTACGCACGCTCATGTCGAAGACTATCGCCGCCCCGAGAAGCCGGAGGAAACTAGACACGCGCGACGGGACTGCCACCTGGCGGAAAGTAGACACCCGCGACGGGACCGCCACCCCGGGAGAGCGGAAGGAAACTATAGGCACGCAAGCGATTGAAACGACAACAACGAGAGGGCGGTGCAAGTTTTTGTTGACGCACATGACAAATCTACGAAAGAAGGGCCGGTCGCTTCCTTGCGATCCGCGGTTCTTGCAGCCGTCCATATAGCCCGGAGTCCCCGTCATTGACACATCGGTGATCAAATCCTTCTTACAATTGCCCGAGCAGGGCGATTGTAAGAAGGAAATGCCCGGCGCGGCGAGACTTTTACACGGCGAGGGGAGAAATTGGCGCAGTTGGCCCGCCGTCTTATGCAAACGTGCAGAGTTAGGTTGTATTCTTCTAGTAAAGTATTTGGATGGCACGTAAAAGATTGCCCAGGGACGAAGTTGACGTTGGTTTAACAATTTGTGATTTCTGAAAGCAAAGAAGGCCAATCCCCTTCTTGGGTAAGCGCCGACAACCCAAGAACAACATCAGCAGCCACACAGAGGAGGGGATGACCTCGTTCTGTGTTCGTCTTATTTTTCGTGCGTTTTGACATAGCCTCTTATATACTGACAAAACCTGGCAGATCGCCACGAGAAGCGGCCGCCGAAATGCAAGAAGGTGGAGTGGCAGACAACGGATGAGAGGAGAGCCACGTGACTGGCGCCCCGCTGCGGCGAGACGCCGAAACACACTTCCCCCGAGGGAACAAGTGTGTTTCGGGTCCTCGCCGCTGCAAAAGCTGTGCGCTGACGTCCAGGTTTTCTGATAAATGGCTCTTTGATGCCCTGTGCTAGCTACCAGATCCTCGTTCGCCAAATCTGCGACCGGGCACTCTATGGCTCCGTCGTCGAACTGCTTAGGCTTTGTGAGTACAGAGAACGCTATGGTTTTTAGCTCCTATTGATAAGAAAGAATAGGCCGTGCCGCTTCCAGGACACACGAAGCATTCGAGTCGGCACGAGCGTACATCGGAAAAGACCCACAATTCCACTCGCCGTGCAGTGCAATCTGGGATAACCGCGATGTCTCCTGGGATTTGTCTGAAAGCTTTATTGGCATCTAACACTGTATGAAATACAGGCAAACAGCCTTCAGCTTCCCAACTCAAGGCATTTGATATGAGACTCAATTTCTCATTGGCGCCTGAGCGTATTCACCTGAAAATGGATGCAGACAAAGAAAAAAAAAAGCAAGACCGAGAATCTTTTTAGCAAATTCATAGAAACTAAAAAGAAAAAATACATGAATTTGAGGCTGAAGAAAAATTCACGTATAACATGGCGTTTTTATGTCTTAAGCAACACACTCCGATTTATGTCTTAATAAACAAACTCTGACTGGTGTAATTAATAGAAAAAAATGCATGATAAGAAAAATTTTTAATATGTCGAGAAACGGGGTTATGGAACATAGAGTAGCGCATTATATTATGTTCTGTTAACCCCTAAGTTGACAGTGCGGTGGCACCTCTAGGCGTTGGTCGGATCAATCAACCGCTCCGATTTGATCACCTGACCCCACGTGGGTATGGGCGGGAGACCATTATCACGTAGTGAATGATGCTCGTGTGACTGGTCTAAGGAGCACATGGATTCTACCGCACTGTCAGCGTATCGGTAACGGATGTGGCCACTAAGGCTTGCCTCCAGCTAAACGTCGAACACACACAAACAATAGATTTTGCTTTGTTGCTCTATAAGGTTTCGAACTTCCATAGTCGGAGAAACTATAATTTATACAGAACCACACACTCGAACTTTACTCATTCACAGAAAGAAAATTAAAATTGTTCCTCAAACATGCTGCCTTGTTTAATTTTTGTTAATATTAGCCTAAAGTAATTTATAAAATTCATCTTCCAACAGAAGCATTCGAGCGAAATAGTTATCTTGCACGGCAACATATTCTCCGACAGTGTAAATTGGTGGGTGCTTCATTGGAATCCCGGAGAAAAGCTCACCGGAGAAAGGCTCGCCGGAGATAAGCTCACCCACTTTTGTGCGGATCCGGAAAAAGCTCACCAGTACTTTAAGAAACCCGGAGAAAAGCTTACCTCGACTTAAAATTCGTTTGCAAAGTGGTCGTTATCATTCTATAGCAGTTGTGCTACTTACCAAGGCACTTCTTATACACTGTGGAACACCGATAGCGCAAATCGATTTTTCGCATTTTACATAGAGAAGGGGTTGAGAGCCTCAAACTTTTACCGTGATAGTTTATGCCCCAAATGAGCAATTTCCACCGCACTAGTAGTTTTGAAATCAACCTCTGAAATCCAAGGAAAAAAATATTTATAAGAAAACTCATCGCTTGTTTATGTTGACAGTGTCTCGCAGCGTACGCACTTCACGTAAGGTCTGTCTGGTGTAACCTGTGAGAAAAAAAAACATAACAAAAAATTGTGTTTTATTTAAATTAGATTTGTTCGATTTAAATAAGAATAATTTTATTTAAATGACTGTAATTAAAAATAATATTAGTTATCACTATATGCATTCTAAGCACGGCAGATCGTTTAAAAAATTTTCCGAGCAGTGGAAACAATGCGGAAAAAAGAATTACAGCAATTTTAACAACTTTTTGTTTAAAAACTCAACAAAAAAACCGCTTATTTCTTTTTTTTTTTTTTTTTTAGTTAGCACTGAAGCTGTGTATGCTTTCCTTTTCCCCTATCTCATTATTTTGTAATACGACATTCCTTTCAGGTTTTCATTTCCATCATTCACATTTTGATTTGATCGCAAAAAGATGTGACGTAACCGAAAAACGACGTCGAAGGTAGAAATAAAGCTCAACGCTTCGATTTGTTCCGAAGACCACTGCCTTCTGTTCGTGTTCAACCCAATATAAATCTTTGTTGTGTGATTACGCTTTGAAATAAATACAGATTATATGTGAATATAAAAAAAACGATAAATAATAAAAAAGTGTTTTGAGGGTTATTTTTTAGGGAAACGATTGATTTAAATCATCCTAGTAAAATCAGTCTCAATTAAATCGTGATTTAAGACATATTAATTTTTATTTTCCTCCCTGGCTGAAGGTCTCGTTCCGCATTTAAGTCAATCCGTTTTTAATGGTGACGTAACCAAAATAGAAGAAATATTACTTTTCTTTTTTTCCATTAAGCTAAGATTTGAAAGCGCTGCTTCTTGAAAGAATAGTGAAATGTGAAGATTTGGCAATGCAGTGTCGGTATACTACACTAAATTTAATTTCATAAATAAACATCCTGAAAGTACTCAAGCCTCTACACTGGTTATGATTCCCACCGTTACTTTTTGTTTCAGCGTTCTATCGAAATTATTTATTTTATTTTCGTCAGACAACCCCAAACATGTAACAGTGCGTTTTCATGTTTTAAAAGTGAGCTTTGCCAGTGAAGTGGAGATGGACCGCATGCGCATAAGGCATTCCAGCGTAGTTCACTTGAGTACATGCTCGATTCTTAGATTCGTAGGTGAGCCTTTCTCCGTAAGCAACAAAAGGCCGGTGAGCTTTTCTCCGGATCGAACAGTTTGTCGGTGAGCTTCTCTCTGGTGAGCTTCTCTCCGCCGCCCACTTCACTTCATATGTCAAAGCGGGAGAATTACTGGTAAGCCAACTCTCCGTCGAGAGATTTATGATGTACTGCTTCGGAACTTTATGGACCCGCTCGCTTCAATATAGTGACAGTCGTTTTATCGCAACGTATTATCGAAGTGTATGCGATAGAATTCACGCTTGACATCTTTAGAAAACACCCTTGTTCAGTTCCTCGACTAGACCTTTGGGCTGTGCGACGAATGCACCGACGATGTTGCGTACGCTCAGAGTCGGAGTGTATTAACTTGATACGTGACTCGGACAGTTTACGGACTTCGACGAGACTAAGTCAGCAGAAATGTTCCAGAGGCCGGGACTTATTATGATTAAACTACACCGACTCGACATAACACAAATAACAATTTTATCAGACGTTTCGTCTCCCGAACAAAAGACATCATCAGTGAAGGGTCATTCCATTTCAAACGTCCCAGACGTTGCGCTCGACGACCTCCGATTTGTAAAAAAATAATTCATGGCCTTTTGCCCCAATGTCCGTGGCCATGCCCGGAAATATTTCTGACGAAAATTTTTTTTGATGACGTGACTTTTAACTTTTAATTTTAAACTTTTAACTTTAAACTTTAAACTTTAAACTTTAAACTTTAAACTTTTAAAAACAGCGTGAAACTAGGCATCACTCAATAATTGATAAAAAATCAGCTCTTAAATGAAACGCCCAACAATATTTTTTTCTTAAATTTGCACGGCTTTTGACTTACAATGTGGTTGAGCTTGTGCAGTTTTGTTTAATTTAAATAATTTTTAAGAAACTAAAATGTTTTAAAAAGTTATAGCTTTTTTTTTATTTTATAAAAAAAATATCTAATTGTTCCTGGGAGTTAAAATAACTTTTTACCGGCTACCCTGCAGGTATATTATCTATAAGAAAAAATTTTTAAAACCGCTCAATTAAATATCTTGCAGTAAACCAAAATCCTGAAGTTGCAAAAAAGTGCGTTTTGACGCATAAACAGCCGTTTATTTCACCCTAAGGTGGTCCACGTAAAAATACAAAATATGCTGGGTTCGGAAAAAAAAATCGATAGCCTTTTGATTCTGAAAGTTTAATCAAAGTAATTTTTGTTTAAATCGAGAAAACAATTTTCGAATTTGTATTCTCGCACCACAATCCGGCGTCGCTTCTTAACGCCTCATCGCCGCACAGCACGCCACCTGCGACGATAGCTGACACAATTATGTCCAAAGAAAGAATGGGGTTTGCTGCCGCTTCTCCTTGTTCGTCTTTCCGGCCGCAAGGGAAGAAACGGCGGGTATTGTGTAATAATCGGAGGTGCCGCCAGCACGTAGCCATAGCAAGCCCGTTGTGCCCGTGCTGTTCTCTTCTACTTCCCGTGTGAATTGTATTTATGGTTCAACGCTGTTCAAATTTAATTGAACGTCGTTAACAAGGTCTTTCTTTATAATTACGAAAGTTTCGTCCACGTAAGGCCTATAAAACCTTACTGAGTGCACAATCCACTGTGGAACGGTTTCCTCCACGTGTTTCATGACCAGAATCGCCATAGTCACAGAAACCGGACTGCCCATTGGACAACCGTCTGGCAATCGTCGGGACGTAGCAAGGAGGAGAGGGAATGAGAATCGTGACGTGCCTTGTCTCGTCGGCCTCGTCAGCCGTGTTCAACCGCGCACCTGTTTTCCAAAATACGGCGATCCGTGAGAGCTATCGCTGTTTGAGTGATGTTTTGTGGTTTCGCAGCGTCCCCCCCATCTGTCCAGCTTTGTTTTGTGAGCTTGAAATTTCGGTTCAGTCCACCCTTTAAATAGGATTTCTGGTTAGCGTCTTTTCTCATTGCTGCCTCTTGGCTTCACTGATGATGTCTCCCGTATGGGAGATAGAACGTTCGATTAAATTATTTGTGTTACGTCAAGTCGGTATAGTTTGTTTAATGATAATGAGACTAAGTGTGGATTCCCAAGCCGGCGTAACATCGCTGCTGGCAAGTCCGTGCCACTGTCCTGTCTACTCATTTCTAATATCTAATATTAAGATAACGATTTCAAACGATATAACTGTGTATCTGTGAAAATAAGTTCGCACATTTACAAAGGCTATTCGCCGTTTCACTTTGCGTCTACTTTCCTCTATATTCACAAAGCCTGGCAGTTCGACGACGGAGCCATAAGCTCCCGGTCGCAGATTCGGAGCGCGAGAATCTGGTAGCACAGAGCATCAAAGAGCCATTTCTCTCGGGGAACCTGGACGTCAGCGTTCAGCTTTTGCAGCGGCAAGGACCCAAACACACCCTAGTTCGCTCGGGAGAAGTTTGTTTCGGCGTCTCGCCGCAGCGGGGCGCCAGTCACGTGGCTCTCCTCTGATCCGTTGTCTGCCGCTCCACCTTTTCCATTTCGGTGGCCGCTTCTGGTTGCGATCTGCCAGGCTTTGTCAGTATAGAGGATGCTATGGCTCAATATAAGCCGATGCTACGATTGAGTAGAGCAAAGCAAGCGGCTTCAAAAGTGCGCCGTCATGGCGTTCACTGCCTTTTTGCCTTTGATATCACTGACCAACCTAATCGCACAGTGAGATTGGGCCGAGATCCTGCGTTTCCTTTTCTTTGTTATTGTTTTGTGGATGTGATTGGTTTATCTGGTGGCAGCAAACCCACAAAGACGACCCGCGCCGTGACAACGCAGTTTTGGCGTTGCGGATCGTCGCGTTCACTCAAAGAAATCTGGAGGGTCTGCTTTCCGGCAGAGCACTTAACAGAGCCAATCTCTTTGGCAATATATGGAGGGTGCTCTGGGAATAACGGGGCTCGTGAGGTTATGTTTAGACCCCACAAACGATATGCGCAGTGACACTGAGCATGGTGAAACTTGGAAACGGAAGTTGTACCTTTCAATGTTAATAGCGATTCGTCAGCGAGCGATGCAAGATGAAGTTTCTTGCAATGTGCCTTGTACCGAAGCGGGCAGCGACTATCTTGCGTCGTGTTTTTTCGCGTTCTGCGCGGCAGACGAGTTTCAGATGGGGTACATTCATTACATATGAAAACTTCGATAGAAATCTTCTCGCGTGTAAATCACGTACTCGTATTGAGGATACTTCCCTTAAGGATACTTCGTCAGGAGGAAATTTGAACGCGTGAACGCTGAATTTTGTTTTGTCGTGGCGGCGCGAAGCACCTGCTCGGCTTCTCGACGTTCTGTGCGCGAGAATGGCAAAAAGACTCGGAGAAGCGGATGATGCCATCCAAGTTACGGAGAAAACGTACGGCATTCGTGCGAGGGAGCTGAAAAGATACCAGGGAAACACGAGCGCGCGGTGTTGGAGGAGCGAAGGCCTTTCTATCGGGACGTTGTGATGACGTCATCCAGACGCCCTCTGGCCTTGTTGGCCCAGATGATGTGGCCCTCGGTATTACTGTTAAAAGATGTAGGTTTAAGGTTCCTTATATTAGGTAGAAATTACCTGAGGAAATTTAAAAGAAAAAAAAGAAGCAAGAACATTGGCGAGGTGGCGCTAGCTGCAGCCCGATTAAAAGGGCTCAGCCCTATGCATCTATACATCTTGATATCTCGCCTACCACACCTTCTCACTCACACGTGATTTGGTTTGGCGCCTTCAAGAAGCTGGATGTATGGAGAAGTTTTCTGCCAGTCGCAGGCTTCCGTTTCAAGTTCTTCCCTCCATCGTCGACCCGCTTCGTGTGAAGTTTTGATCTGTTGTAAGTATTCGTACGCAGGTGATACAAATATTAGCGATTATTGGAAATGGTTCATGTTTCCACTCCGTTATTCTTAGTGACTTATAGCTTTTAATAATCTTTTCCATTTTCCAAAGTTTTGCGCGAATCCTATCTGCCCCCAACAGCATGTCCTATAGTACTAGAATACAGATCATGTGTCGGGCGAGACGAAATGTCGCGTGATTCTGAATATCCAAGACGAAAGTTTCAGTCAAATCGTAATTTCCAGCGAATCTTAATGCTTAACGAGACAAAGCAAGCGAACCGAGACGTAATATCCAACGAGCCGTAACATCCAGCAAGAAATGTTCAATATTGGATCCTTCGTCTCGTCGAATGTTCAGACACTGCATCGGCAATAGCCTTTCACTACGGATCTTGTTATTGGCGGTGTTGCAACACACCACCTGCAGGAAAATCTATCATCTGTTCAAAATTTGAGGAAGTTAGCGTTTCTTGGTTATCTCCGGTTCTTTACGTAGCAATTAGTGTGGAAAACTTTCTGGGGCATTGAATTCAAAGCCAGGGGCGCACGTGGGCTCGTGCACCTGGTGCGGCAATTCCAGCTGTGCGCGCGCGTTCTTCATGTTCTCTCGTCCGCAACACAGAAAGTTGTCCCCGGGAAATGTGATCGTCCGGTATCAGGAATTAAATCAAAAAGCAACTAGCAAAGCAAGATAAGCAAAAGAAATTGTTCATGGTCACTTCCAGAATGTTCAGCCCTGAATATTAGGCTGTTACGGATCATTTTCCCCGTCACGTCAGCTCGATATTTTTTTTAAATATTTAATAGATTGAGCTCAAGGACGTGTTTTGTTTGCCGCGCTTCCAATAAGTTATATACATTTTTTTATTCCCTTCGATTCCACGTTTACCGAAATCTTCCTGGTGTGACTCTCCAGTGTACCCTCTCGTTTCGAGGATCATTGTAAACTAACGGGACCGTACTATGGAATCTAGCCTTTTATTATTATTATTTAGCTACAATAATTACTTTAACATCCACATTTATCTTATCAAAGGCAGCCTCAGTGACTCCAAGGAGAAGGCTGTTCTTATATGATCATGCTCCTTGGCCTGCATAGGATATAGCGGTGCCATGTGACCGTACGTCATGAAATATAAATATTAAACCAGTGTATAGGTATTCTGAATCTGTAGAACACATGCACCGTTTGAAAGAAGTGTGCAAGGTTCGATAACCTAGCACCAAGCGTGTGTCCTTGTCTGAGCAGTTGGCAACACTAATACCCTCGGTTTATGGGCACACTTATGCCTCATTCACACGGTCAACATAAAGGTACCTTTAACATAAGTTCCTTTGCTATGGGCGAATCAGCCCGTGATTTTGGGTCGCGAGCAGACGCCACGCGCGGAAGATCGGTAATTGATTGGCCGCAGAGAATAAACGTCCCTTAGCTAAAGGTAGCTTTACGGTCGTGTGAATGGGGTATTAACTGCAGTTACGCTAAGCCAGAGTCAGCGCACAATACTTGCGGACAGCATTGTGCGGCTATGCACAATGTTGTCAAAGCTATGGGCGCTCGTGCGCCGGAGCATCTTGAGCACCCATCAAAGCAGTCTACGTTCACTCTTCACTTGAGGTCACGCCACGTGACCTCAACACCAATTCAATTTCTCGCTAAATTTAACGGGGCTGTTACGCCGACACCGACGCCGATATGCGCGGAAGCAAGCGCATAAAAGTTGCGCTTTAAAAAAATATATATATATATAGTGTCGGTGGACTAGAGGCAAAGAGCCGGTCACCGAATCCCCAAGCGGCGAATCCACAATCTGACTAAGGCTTTTTGCGGAAAAGGAGCCGCGTAACCGAGATTTCGGTTTTAAGTCAGAAGAGCCCCAGGTGGGCAAACCTAATCCCCAATCCTCCACTGGGAGTTTCAGATGCCCTCAGTCAATTTAACAAAAAAAAAAAATAAAAAAATAACACATTTGATGCATTGGCCCGATGGTGCAAGAGCCTTTTCCCGCGCCTGCTTATTTTCACTCTGCATGCTGGCGCTATGACTCGACGGAGCCAGCCAAGCAGCGATAAAAAGTGCGTCGTCACGGCGCTCCTTGTCTTTGTCAGTTTGCTATCACAAAGTAAACCAATCACGAAAAAAAAAGGCGCATGCTTGCGGTGCATTCACTCTGCAGTAGTCACGGATAGCAGACGCACGAAAAAGATGAACGGTTCGGTATAAATGGAATGAATAAATTCATGTACTTCGAGGAAATAAGATATATGAAAAAAAGTTTACATTTTTGAGACGGTACACGAACTCTTGCCAGGTACTCTGTTTATTAGGATATCCGTCCCGTGACGACAGTCTCTTTTATTATTATTATCAAAGGGACACTCACAGGACATTTATTGTTGCCAAGGGTATTGTTTGTACATGACATATGAGAGCACAACTACCCAGAGCGCAATTTGCGGCTCGAAATTCGTCTTCTTTCCCCAGAAAAACCGCCGATCGAGAACTGGCCGGTTTGAGTCGCACTGCACTTTCTTCTCCGTGGTGACGTGCCATTTTCTATGGTTTAGACCAGGGGTGGCCAGGCTGACCCGGCCTAAGAGCCGCAAACAAAACCAAAAAACTTCCAAAAGCCACAAAAAGAAGAAAAAAAAAAAAGGGGGGGGGGGGGGGCAAACGTTTGTCTAAAGCAAAAAAAAAAAAAAACGAAAAAAAAAGAACGAATTACTTTCAATTTCTCCGACTCAATAGCAGTCCAAGTGTAGGTAAGGTAGCAGTAGCCCAAGACTACCAAACCGCAACCTGTCTTTGGATTTAAAACGCGTTCCATTTCTTTTCTGGGGGAAGTGCTCGAGTGACCAGGAAGTAGGCGGGGGAGGGGAGAGGTCCGCGAGCCCCACTTTAACACGCAAAGAGCCGCATGCGGCTCGCGAGCCGCAGCGTGACCACCCATGGTTTAGGCACAACCACCAAATATAAACAAAGTTGTGGGTCATCAAAGGCACACACTCAATATTAAAAATAGAAAAGAAATATGATACTCATTTGCTGTGGTTTTTAAAAAGCTGCAAATACGTTAATTGAAAAAATAAAAATTTGCACAGCCAGGTGATTTCCGCCCAACTCTCTCCTCCTCTATACTTCTTCTTCCTCCTCAGTTTTTGTTTCGGTTTTGAGCAGTTGCGCTTTTTTGACTTTATTAAAACCAGTGTGTCGAACCGAAAAAAATACGGGTTCGGTTACGGTTCAGGTTCAGGTAAATTTATTTTGTTCCGGCTCAGTTCCGGTTCGATTAATTCGATCCGCGAACCGGTTCGGGGCGCTGAACCGGTTCGCGAACCGGTTCGGAAATTATAAATGACAAATTGCAACATCAAAATAAATTACAAATAAAACATCTGAAATCAGCACATACGAAACGGGATACATCGTAGTGTAAGGCTCAGGGATTTCTACCAGGAATGGTTTCTTTATGTGCTCTCAAAGGTTACCTCACCGACGTTTACGCATTCGGACTTCATCTAATTGGGTCCGACGCAGTAGCTGTAAAATCCGCGACCTCCTTACAAACCCACTTACAAGTAGAACTCGCTAACTATCCCGCCACCTCGGCGTGTAAGCAATTGAAGGAACAGTGGGGAGAAAATACAGCTTTCTTTATTTGAACTAGCCTTTGGTAACTCAAATTAGACCCTTAAAGAAGTTTTCATTAAACACGATACGGAATATGAAAAACACTTTACCGAACGCAACGCCAGAAGGACGTAATAGGATAAATATTAAAATAGAAGAGTTGGCTGTCTCACAAATATGTTAGCTTCTAAGTGCCTATACGAAACCGGATGCATTATTATCAAACTCCACAGCCTTTTCTTTTCTCATTCCGATGGAAGCAAGCTTCAAGAACTCGCGCGTCTAGAAACGTGTTATGAAATGAGCACACAGCAGCATTTAGGATTTACGAGATTGTAAGAAAATAAAATCCCGTGACGCGATTTTTTTTTTTTTTTTGCACAGCTTTTTAATTTTTTTCTTCCGTGCAAGCCGCAACCAGCGCAATACTGGTTCCTATGTCAAGATTCATGGATGCAGCGTTTGTCAAGATTCATGGATGCAGCGTTTATATTCCTAAGACTGAGTGGAGAAGAAAAATATGTAAGCGAGGTGTGTGTCAGTTGACGGCACTTAAAAAACAAGTGGCATTGATAGCACATTCATTGTCAACAGCGCGTGGCCGAACCGTTTTGACATGAGCCGGTAACCGTTATTTTTTTTCCCGTTCGGTTCCGGTTCGGGTTCATCGCGATAACAATATAACGGTTCGGGTTCGGGTTCAGTTCCGGAAAAAATACCGGTTCGGTTCCGGTTTTCGGTTCGGTTCGGTTCCGGTTCCACACCCTGATTAAAACCATACCTGACTTTGTAGCAAAATATTGATTGTGTAGTCTTTTGACGCCATATAAATCGTCAAACAAAAAATGAAAAAAAAAAAAATTGAGGGGGGTCAGTGTCCCTTTAACTAAAATCATTTAAAATTGTAATTGCAAATTTTTAGCTGGTATTTTATGGTGATCTTTTATTTCTTGCATTTTTCTATGGTATATCTATGCGTAATGTTGCAAAAACATCTCTGCCGAGTTCGGGCCCTGAATTATTTAATAATCAATAAAAAAAATAAATTCAACTTAATTCACTTATTAACCGTGCATAAAAGCACTCAGGCACAGAAATGGGATTTTAAAGGTGTTAAATTAGAGGTTACACGTCAAAACTGGTTTAAAATTATTTCATTTAAGAAACATACACAATCAGGTAGATTCTAACATTATAGAAATCATTTTCACTCGTCATATAAAAATATGCTTTTGAAGGGAAATACGACATCAGAAATGTGCGCGCTCCGAAGAAGATGAAATTTGTGAGAACATCAGACTTTAGGTTCAGTAAGGTACGTTGTTGGGCTAGTTGGTTCATCTTAGTAAAACATATAAAATAGCGCAACAGAAACAAGGACAAGAAGTAAACAGGACAGGCGCTAAAACATATAAAACATATAAAATAGCGCCTGTCCTGTTTACTTCTTGTCCTTGTTTCTGTTGCGCTATTTTATATGTTTTACTAAGACTTTAGGTTATTTTCTTTATCACATAGATATATCTCATGCACAAACTACTTGCAATACAGACACGTCAGGTGTTTCCTAGGGGCTTCAGCTTAGCGGAAAGCAAATCACTAAGTATTGTAAATTACAACTAATCCTGCCCGACCAATCACATATACAGAATATTGATTATATGATACATCCAGACTACTTATACCAACATTCTGCACCATGAATACAACCTTAAACGCTGATTTCTAGACCTACCTTGTACAAAATTCGTGAGACCATGCAACCTCACAGACAATTTTAAACAGCCAAGAAACTCAATCGAACGCGGCGGGATTGCCGTTGATTGTGTAAACAAATTAACAATAATTGATGCGGAATTGCGGATCATGGTCAATTCTGGTTGTTGCTTAGTACATCTGATGGCATCAAATAATTTGCATTGGGAAACATATAGAACTTTATATTATAATTAAAAAAATTTGTTGATCTAATTTGTGCTGAACTCCCTCATACTTAGAGGAAGCAACAACAAGCATCCAAAAGCATAATTATGCACAAAAAAAAAAAAAGATAAACAAATAGGCGAGCATCTTTTCCGGACCTGTGTCTCATTCCATGGATTCTTTAGGTCAGAATGTGTTTCATTTGTCAGTCATTCAGTCCGTCAGTCGGTCACTCAGACGCACCAAAACCCTTTTAAAATAGGGCGGACACGCCCCCTAACAGTGCCCCTGGTTCCGTAATAAAAGGACCAGCCATAGCAGATAGACGGCGCAAGTTGTCATCCAATTTTACGCATCACATTCATTATACGCATCCGCCTGTCTATGCATCCGTCACGCCATATGACACGCGGCACTATCAAACAAAACAAAAGAAAAAAAGCGTCCCGTCATATGTTCCACGCCCCCTACGGAGTTTACATCGCGAGCGCGTACCACAGCTGTTTTTCGCTCGACGCGGTATCGTGTCGAACCGCAGCCGCACGCCCGTGTATCTACATTTTTTTTTTTTTTTTCGTTTTTGTATTTCTTGGAAACCAGTTGCGCTCGATAACAAAGATCGAGCGCATCTGCCGGCGGGACAGTCCACGACGAATCACTCACAGGTGGCCGGCGCTACCGTCAGCTGCCTTCCCAACGAGCACGTACACTTGGACCAAGAGCCGGCGCTACATCAAAAACCCCGGGGTAAACTACCACCGTCTTCGTAAAGAACGTCCCCCTGCCAACCGGTTAACCTTGCGGGTCCCCAGCGCGCGTCAACTTTTTACCGCTTCGAGTGCGTCGGTCGTGTTCGTAGCTGTTCAGGCTTTCCTAGCCACGGGCCGGAAGTGAGACAGCCCGCCTCGCCGCCGGATGTGACGTCACTCGTCGGCCTTGACAGCTCCAGGAGCGCGCGCGGTTGAGCGGCCAAAAGGGCGCGTGAAAGTGCGTCAGGCTTGAAAGCGAAACTTGAATCGGTTGAGGGTGGTCGCGGCTGCTTGTGCCTCGGTCATAGCGCTGTGAGGTGTTTATTGGTAGCCGTTGCTTGGAAAACTTGGGACTTGGTGGACCGAACTGCACTACAGCCATGCCTTACATGCTGAGCTTGGACAACGATGTCTTCGGGGAAGAGAAGCACTGGGAAGCAGTGACGCAGGATCAGATTAAGGAGTTGCGACAACATTTCTTGGACACGTGGAACGAAGAGGACGGTGAGTGTTTTTGTTGGTTTCTGACCGTTGTTATCGCTGGGTCGATGACTGAACCGAGCTCGTATGACATCTGGCTCCATAGCAAACTCAGAGACAGACCAAGAATTTCTCATTTGTGATTTTTTTTTTTCTGAACATTTCATGATCGGAGCTCACGGCGTTCCTTATTTTTGTTTTGGCTTTATTTGCAAACCTCTTGTGGTATGTCTGTCAGCAAATACTTTAGAAAAGGGGTGCAGCTCTGCGAAAAGCCGAAATTGGGAAATTATTTAAATTATTTCAGGCATAAATGAAAGCCACAAAAGAGACGCACTTTAAAAGTGCTGTTTTCTTGTCAATTCGACTATTATAACGAATACTGTCTTCATTCATTTTTACAGCATTATCATTATATGTCACTTTATCAATAAAAAAAAAAAAAACTAACAGGGCTGGGACTCTCAAGAATTCGTTTTTGTCGACTACCTTGATGAGGTTGACAGTGAGGTATGGACTATTTTTGTTGGGTATTTGAACTTGTTGCAGATAACGAAGAGGTAAAAAAAGCGGCAGTTTGACGATGGGGGGAGGTAAGAGAGAAAAATATTGTGCGTGTGTGTGTTTTCCTATGTGTTTGTGTTTTTTGGGGGTAGTCTTATTGACATTATGCCTTGGGAGCATAAGAATAGTTAACGCGTTCATATTGAGTAATTGAGACGGCGCTATTTCACTTTGGGAATTTGGGGGCGGAGCCGCACCGGCTGTTCTTATCAAGCAATAGGCCAAATAATACACGATAACTTGACGTGGCCGTTTTTGTTTTCATCAAAAGGCAACGAATTGCAGATTTCAGAAACAAAGCGGTGTCAAAATGAAACATCCGAAGCCATGAAATTTGTCCATGGGTAAATACCGTTGCTATAGTCGGTGACATATAAAGGACGAAGTGGAAGCTCTCCCCACCTCGTTCCACTTTAGCAGAACGAACGCTGTAGAGGAGGTCGCCTCCTCACCAGCGTTCGCTCTGCCAAAGTGGAAAGGGGTGGGAGGAGCTTCCAGTTTACTCTGAACCTGTCGCCGGCTATAGATAATACAACCTTCATGTCTCCATCTTTTTTTTTTTTTTTTTTTTTTGTCATGATTGTCAATTTTATTGGGAGGATCTCCGGGCCGGGGGGGGGGGGGGGGGGGTGTATAAATTACTGATTTAAATATACTCTTTTTTTTAATATATCCCATACTCTTTTCAATGACTTCGGCGTAAGTAGACATTATGCCGGGACAAGAGAAGTGTTCCTCACCAGAGATTCAAAAGTATCGCACCCTGTAACCAGTCGTATACTACACTGGCTACATTTTCCATTCATACAGCGGTGAATTCGACTTGCTTACGATTTTATTCTTGTCTACAAAAAGATATGATCTTGAACACACAAGTTGGAGGTCTCAAGTTCTTGGCTCGAGATGATTTAAAGATAGGAGCAGCTGCGACGGAGGTAAACTCGTGGACAGAGCAACCGAACGGGGAACTTCCGTTTTCGACACCAGCCTTACCACATTCGGCGACCCTGGAAACTTCGGGAGGCTCTATTATTGTTCGAAGCCGACGGCGTACAAAATATGGAGCGGTTATCGCATTAACCGACGGTCGCCGGCGTCTGCATTAGAGCCGACAATGTACAAAATGTGGAGTGATTACATTAACCGACGGTTGCATGCCTTTGCATCGGAATCAGACGTGTACAAAATGTGAAGTAATAACATTCAAAGATAGATTTGTGCATTTACATGGGAGCAGGGGCTGTACAAAATCTCGAGTGATCATAGTATAAGCGACGAACGCTTTCATTTGCATGGGAGCCGACAATGTACAAGGTCTAGAGAGGGATTAGGTTAATCGTCAGCTGCCTGCATTTTCATGGGAGTTCACAACGTACAAGATGTAGAGTGATTCCATTAACCGCTGGTTGCTTGCATGTGCACGGGACCCAAAAGTGTGCATAGTGTAGAACGATTACATTAACCGACGGACGCCCGCGGGTTTGCATGGGAGCCGACAAATGCACAAAATCTGGCGCAATCCCATTAACCGACGAACGTCTGCCTGGGAGCAAACAATGTACAAAGCGTAGAGTGACTACATTAACTGTCGGACCTGCCTGCATTTGCATAGATTACACACCGCCGTCGACGTAATCGAGACCCGATTGTACTCGCACATTTTCCCCGTCGGAAAGTACCCTTCAAAGGTCGCGCCCTCTGGAAGGAGCCTTTTGTTGTTGACGTCATCGTCAAGCACGACGTGCTCTGGAGCGTGAAGATCCCGCGCTCGCATCTTTTAATCGCCTTCAGGGCGAAACTGCTGCCAAGCGGCTTCGGCCTATTGTGTCTGTGCGACTTTTTTTCCAGTGCCAAGACTGGTTCGCACATTTGTTTTTAACACTTCCGATGTGCGGATAACTATAGATCTTTTCTGTCTACTCTCGTCCCCAGCTACCTAATAGGCGTATCCGGTATGGGCGACGAAAAAATAATCCAACGTTTCAACCTGCAAATTGTAAAAAAAATAAAGGGGAGGCAAAACGAGAAAGTGAGACGGTTACGCTTATATCCTGAATGCCTTCTATTGGTCGTGGCAAAGGCAAAACAATGTTTTCGCCCATACTGGAAGTGACGTCAATTCAAGATGGCGGCGCACTTGCAGAAAAGACTGAACGCTTCGCAGTATTCACGAAATCAAATATACGCACTATTCGTGAGAGATGGTCGCTTATAATATGTTGTGAGAATTATTTAAAACATGCGATGAAAAAAATGACGCGTGACGCAGATCTGAAATGTTTAAGGGCTGCCCGAGAGATGGCGCCAGCGTGCTCTCTTGTCGCAACCAATCACAGGCGGTCGCGGTGCAGTTGATGGCGCTCAAACGCAAATTTTCTTCCAGCCTTAAAGAGATTAAATCTCTAAAATGGACGCTGGTTGCGCTCAAACGCTTAAAGATCAGCACGTAAACAAGGTGGGGTGACAGAACGAATGCATCAAACTCGCAAAAAGTGTCGACGTCACTGACGGCGACACGTTTTATGACGTCGCCCAAAAATGGAATATCGACGGACTGCGAGAGGCACCGAAAACAGGAAACAGGACACAGGTGCTTAGCAGCATATTACTTGCACAGACATAGAGCACATTATCTCATTATTACGCTGTGCTTATCGTTTCTGTGGCAGTATTTCATATACCCGAACAAAGAAAATCAATTATTGCGCTATATTTTTTTTTCCATAAAGGTACGCGTGCAAGGTGCCAGATTGATTTACAAAATTCTGCGGTCTAAAGCAAAGCGCGAAAGTAGATATTTGAATCCTCGCGAGCTCTTTTCATATCTAATCCTTCGTTCAAACTTGTATTCCTACTTCCCCAGAAACAATAGGAAAGCCTACAACCTGCATTAGTAGGAACTACGCCAACAGATATGAACATATCCACTTTTGTGTCACGTTCAAAACACGGAAACACACTTTTGCCTGATTGTGTTCCGACTTACTGTGTTCGAAATTAGCCTAAAGAAATTTTGTAGAAGTTCTCATCTATTCATTTCTTAATGACTACATAATCGTAAAAGGGACAGGAAAAAAAAAAAGCTACACTGTGTAGCTTCACAAGTCTGAGTTTAGTTATCATTCACAGTCAGTACAGTCGAGAGATGCGGTTCCATAAATTCCCCCATTCCGTGAAATCTTTTTCGATCATTTAACAATCCCACGCGCACCCTGAGAGCAGTTATTTTTAGTTTTTCATACTGCACACGGGTTCAAAATGAGGGTAGTAGCGCAGAAAATGCATTTACTGCTAAAAAAAACCTGTTTATATAAAAACTGAGAGAAACACTTGGGCACACGCGTGCAACATCGCACCTAGACGTGCCGTTTCACTCGCGACACCCAATGCCAGGAGGAAGCCGCAGCTGCTACCCAGCTGCACTGGCAGACGTGCTCGATGCTAGGCGATTGACAAATTGCAGATCTGTGAGCTGTGGCGCGTCAACTGCGGTAAATGTAGTTTTCTTTTTTTTCATTCACGCGAATTTATTTTTTGTTTGTTTAGAAGCTTTCCAGGATTACGGTGCGATAAAGACACCAGAGATTAGAGATTTCTGAGAGCATGGTGACCGCTTCAGGAGTCTTGGAAAACTCCGAGTACACGTTGTTCGTTTGTTTGTTCGTGTTCTTCGTACACCTCCTCCTCCAAGCTGCCGGTTGATGGGAGCTACACACTCGCCCAATCAAGCAACCTCACTCCTAGAACCACTAAATGAGCTGCGCTTAGTGTGTCGGCACTCCGTTTCCCGACATTGTTGTGGGCGCCGCCATTTTGGTGCTTGTGCAGAGCAGACAGGACAGCCGATCGTCATGATTCAAAAGTGGCACGACTTCCTCAGCATTAGACTCGGTGTTGGGAAACTCATGCAATATTGCTTTTCTTTGTCGCGAACTGTTTAAACAATTTTGGAGGGCGGAAAAGCGTTTCCTGTGATTTCAGATAGAGCTTCAGATAACTGGCAACCATGATTTTAAAGCCACGATATGGCCAAGTGTCGTTACTCTGAAGCGTAGCTTATTTGGTGGCACTATAGTCACTCCTTTCATCGCCTGGTCCCGTTCACTGCGCAGACGGGATCGTGAAAACGTGGTGAAAGACAGACGCATAACTGCAGGTCCGGCGAGTACGTAACTTCCACCGCATTGTCTGCTTATAAGGTTAAATGTAGTATATATAGTAACCTCTTCGCCAGTGGGCACGTTCGTCTTCGCCGCTCGAAGGTCGCGAAGTCCCGCGCGCGCTTATATTTAGTCGCGCAAGTGCAACTGTCGCGATGGCGCGTCGATAAATCCCCCTCCTTTCGGCCACTGACGTCCGAAGTCATTTTTACGCAAACGGCTGGCGGCCTGCTTTCGGCCAGACGATCGCCAAGGTCCCTGGCGGGCTGGCATGGCCGCCGGACGCCAGCGGGAGCGCCTGCTTGCGCACGATATCACGTGGAAGCGGGATTCACCTCGATGACGAAATGGAGGAGTTCGCTGATTACAGCTTGCATCGTTTTTTTTTTTTTCTTTTCCTCGTTTCTTTTTTTTCTTGAGTTGGGTAAACCTGAGGGGAAAAATACGAGGGTTGTGCATGTAGACTGGTCGACACTGTTCGCGTGATTACGACTTTGGCGCTTTTTCGAATTTCACTTCGAAAGGATACGGTCGGGCGTCCAAATTTACCGTTTGAGTAGTTTTGATGAAAGTCCTTCAATACCGAGAGAAAAACTAAGAGAGAAGGAGAGGGAAAAATGAATAAAATAAACATGAAAACACTGACGTTGGCTTGTTCGCGCTAACGATGTCGGGGAATGTACGCTCTTGAACAAAACAAACTGGAACAGTTTTTTGTTTCCTTGTTTTGTTTAATAGTGTGCTACGGTAGTTCTTTAAGCCGCCCCGGTGGCTCCGAGGCAAAAAGCTCCGGCGCGTACGGATCCCCATGTGGCGGGTTCAAATCCCCGGCCGAGGTGCCCGCAATCTGACAGAGGCTTATTGCGGAGAAGGCGCCCCGTGTAAACGAGCTTTCGGTTGCACGTCAAAAGATCCCCAGGTGGTCGAAATGAATCATCAGTCCCTCTACTGGGGCCTGCCAGGTGCCCGCGGTTGGTTTGGTACGAAAAACCCCCAAATTCGATTTAGTGGATCACAAATTTGCGTTTGTCTTTGGCCATAATCTAACCTACGACGTGTCCTGAAAAAACAACAAACGACACTGTTTTATTTATTGCAACAAACTGCGCATTACCCAACGCTCATTCTCCGCCTAAATGTAGCGCTAGTGATTCGAACCATATACCGACGTGTCGAAACTAACTGCTGTCTCAATCACAAATTATAGGCGTTTTTTTTTTAAATTTCAGTCGGCAAATATTTTAGTCGGCAAATTTTAGTCGGCAGTTTTTGTCCGTTTTCGCTCACTGGAGCCAATCAGCTCTAAGCAATCACAGCCCCGTCAGTCGCCATTTTCCCATCAAAATTAAAAAAAAAAAAATCCCATGTAACATTTGATTGAGATAACTCTTTCTTCTGAAACTTTGGCATGCGGTTCGGGCCACTATAACGCTACATTTATGCGCAAAATGAGCTTTCGGCGCTGAGTAATTAAATATTGCTAAAGAGAAAAAAAAAAAAATTCCTCGTCATAGATACTCATTTTGACTCGCAAATCCTGCAAAACCCTTGATTTAGTTCAAGTTCGGAAGTGTTCAAGAATACTATCTTTACACTGGTGCCATCTGGTTTCAATTCTGCGTAGCGTGCCGTGATGAAGCAGCGCAATTGGTCACAATCAAACGCAGATGTGCGAATCAACATTGAGCGAGATGCCTTTGTTTCGTCTAGCGAAATATAATAATAATAATCTTTATTTGGACTCCTTGAGTCGCGGGTGGAGGGGCAAAAGGTAAACAAATTTTACCTGACGAGGCCCCACCACCCTGTACATAGCTCAGCAGCATACAGCAGTAAACGCAAAGAAAACTATGGAGTCAATATCGTGTCCACAAAACAATATTCTTATACAAAAGACAATACAAAAAAACAGTAATAATAAAATTACACACATATAAATAATAATATACATGATAAGGTACTTCATAGAATTGACAGTAATAAATCGCTAGGAACTTGTCGCTTACAAAGCAAAGTATCGGTTAACAAGGGTGAATACAGAAAAAAAACAACTGATAATCAGCCCCGTAAATAGACAGAAAATGGTTAAATAAACAGTTTCACAACACTATTCATAAAATTGGCAGAAGATAACGTTTCATATTTTTCTTGAAGGTGAAAAGTGAAGTAGAACTTTTTATTAACTCAATGATATCGGGGTGGTTGTTTAGGAGCTCGGGTATTTTGTAAGTCATTGCTTGGGAACCGTAATTGGTTCGTATTTTTGGTTTCATATAGATTTCGTTTCTCAGATTATATGGTGTTGTCTTCGGGTAGTAGGTCTCACTAAATGTATTTTCATCTCTGTTGTAGTCACTATATATATATATATATATATACATTGCAAGTTTAATGATAAAGAGGCTTTCAATGACCAAAAGTGAAACGCTAACGGGATCATATAGGCGTCACTTAAGGTACAAACATAGACGCAAAAAAGACGACGGTATACTTTAGGCGGTACTTTAAGTACCAACTAAGTACATTCAACGTGCTCACCTTAAGCTTGGACCGTTTAGGGTGCTTTGTTTTATAGACCAGCTGTCTTGTGATAGTGACCACAGGATAGGTAGATAGGTACAATATTGCACGATATTGTACCTATCTTCCTTGCTTTACAGCTTGCGAAAGAGAGTCCTCAGACTGGAGATCTCAGCTCTGACCGGTATCTTCGCCGCCACTTCGTGTCACGCTAGTTCTTTTGCACACTTCCTGCGATCGCGTTTCGATGGCATCGAGCTGCAGCGCCCTTAAAAAGGAACATCGAAGTTCCAAGGTACTATTTATACGGGTATTCAAGCTTACCTGCCAAAAAAAAAAAAAAAAGAATAAAAGGAACAAAGGGGCACGTACACACCGGACGCCCACCTTGCACTGACACAAATACACACTCACTAACCCAAACCAACACAGCATCACCACCAGCATCGTCATCACGTGCGTGACGGCTAGTGTAAACAAGTTACGTAGTTACTCGTCCAGTCCTACACAAAAGAAAGCGTGCAGAGGGACCCTATGCGCCGAGAAAATGAGGGGGAGGGGGACACGAGAGGCAGCACGTTGGGGGCACGTCGGAACGCCGAGCTCTTATTGGAGGGATTAGTGGGTAGAGCTAAAGCCAGCTGCCTTTGTCTGCACTGCATTTGTCGAACGCGTTAGGATGCAGGAGTCAAACGCCCGATGCCGGCGTCCCGCGTTCTAATGGGTTCGACCAGTGCAGTCGAGACAAAGACGGCTAACTTTAGCTCTAACCACTAATCGTTCCAAACAGAGTTCAGCGTTCGAACCTCCTGGCGCGCTCTCGTCTCTTTCTCTCCCTCAGCTTGTCGGCGCATAAAAAAAGCATGGACACACGACAGGCTATTTTAGGACCAAACGGTTCTACTGTTGTTTTTGTTCTTTACAAAGTCGATATTATCTTATTTGGGGTCATAAACGACGGTCTGAACTTTCCATGTACATCTTTCTTTTTTTTTTAATCTCGATATAATCAGGCACCATCAATGACTCCAGGGATGAAAAATGGGAATGTTTTTTTTTTGTCGCCGGCCACTTGATTTGATATCCGGCGATACGGACAGGTTGAGGCAACTGAGTCTGCTCAGCCGAGCGGAATTCGCCGATCATATCGAGCGAACGCTGACTTCCTCCTCGTAGCCAATCAGCGCGTCGCGTTGCCCCGCCGTTTCGGTCGAACGCCAGCCGATTGGTCGCACATGTTTAACTGTCTCCTTCATAAGCTCGCGCGAAGCCGTCGTAAGATGACGTAGACACCTGGTAGTGATCGAAATGGCGAGAGCAACTAAGTCAGCTATAGACGCTTTGCAGCAGCTGTGCTTGGGCGCCGCCATAACTGACCTTCAGTTTTTGTTCCCCCTTATTACGTTTACTTCACTTCATTATTACCATAGCAGGCCAGGTTATTGACATCTTAGATTTTATTCTATCTTGCTCCCCAGCATTGGTCTTTGTGAAGGCTCGTCCAAACCAATTTCAGTGGCTCGGTATCTCGGCAAAACAAGAGAAGGTCAGCAATGGCGGCTGTATTCTGGCGCGTGTGCAAAGCGTCTATGGCCCATAAGCTTAAAAGTATCGGCGCTTTATTACTCGATTGCTTCGTGGGCGCTGCTATTCTGGTGCTTCGTGCAGAGCGGATATAATAGACCCTTTTGAAAATTGCGCGCCATCCAGTGGTCGCAGCGCCCGTTAACCAAATTCGTCATTGCTGGGCACGCACTCTGCGCATGCCATTGGACACGAGGGCTACGTCATCGCTCGGTGGGAACTCGGGTCCAATCAGGGGCTTCGTGCCCAAGAAATGGCGGCGGCCATTGTTGCTCGACGGGGCTTTTGAAAAAGGGTCTGTTGGCGATTGTTGCGACTCAAAAATGTGACTCCCTGAGTTTTAGACGGTGTCACGAAGTTAAAGCTATATATACTTGCTCTGTCGCGGGCTCTTTTAACTTTTAATTGTGCTGTGTATATGTTTTTACAGCCTGAAGTTATTGTCTGCCTCAACGGGCGACTTGTTTCTCAGCTGCAGATGAGCAATTGAGCCGGTGCAGTACAACCTCCAGCCTGGGGTCTTTAACGTGCACCACGCAGTAGTGATACACGACCCTCCGCCGGTACGATGATCGTCCAGGTCATGATGGGCAGGGGTGGGAATTGAACCCAGAACCAAGGTGGCCGAACTCTTGTTTCTCTGATGATGCGAAGCTTATTACGGGCTTCTAGAAGTTACCGGACTGGATTTTGAATACCATTCATTGGAAGGCAATATTTTCGCGTCTTTTCTGAAGCTCCGAACATACAACAGCTCATAACGGTTCGGATGCGAGCGATCTAGGTTCGTTTGCCCTTCGCTAAATATTGGTAGCATTCGTACGGTTAAAAAGCCTAGCTTTACAGAGTGTTGCGGCGGTTTAGCGGGAAGCGGTCGTCAAGGGAACAAACATTAAACGAGGAAGTTTTGAAGTGCCTCTGTTTGTCGCCTAGAGAGTTTCCACCACTGTACCACCACTCATAGATCCTAGAGATTGTGTGAGAAGGTCAAAAAGGCGAAGGACTCGACGACCGAGTTGAATTAGCCATTGTGAGAGGTGCATATCATCTTGCGGAAAAAAGCGAATGCGCGACGAAAGTTACCTTTTCTTCGCAAAGATTAGCGAGTTTATTTCGGGTTTTTTTTTTCTCTGTTTTGTCCAACGACATTCTCCTTAATTTTTGCCCGCTCAGGGCGACTCGTATTATTGTGCCGTATAATTTATTGAATCACACGAATCAGCTTTGTGACTGAGCGCGTTCCGATTGTTAAAAACACGCCATGTGGGGTTAGTATTTTTTACGTATGTTTTTATGTCGCAGTACTACCCAGGACAGCACAAATGTATCGGATGTTTCAGCGAGGACTTCTAAAAATGTCTACCAATATGGTTGAGAAGAAAAAAAAACTCTTTTTGACAACAAACTGGTATCCACGGCGGACGTCAGACTTTCCAAAACAAACAAATATACTAATTAGGTAAATAGTTAACTAAAATATACTAATTAACTTCTTAATTGGTGAAAATAAACTTATGGTTTCAATTGGAAACTGGCCGAGCGTCATAACCAACCCCTAAATCAGTTAATTGTCGGAAGACTCGAAGCATGTGTGAAACATGGGAGTGCTCTAAAGTTGCTGTGCAAAAACGCTAACGATATTCCTATCACCCGCGCTTTCGCTTTGCTCCACCGATTTAGAAGAACCAAACAGAAATAACCACCAGCTCTCCGAAACGATGCAGGAGTAACCCGTCTTGCTTCCCCAAACCCCTCTGCTATAAAACAAAAGGAAGTTCGCGTGCGCCATGATGACGAAACGACGACTTACGGAGGTCTCAGGACCAAGGACACCTAAAAACAAATTTCTCGTCGTTGGAGTTGTCTCGGACCCACAGGGAGAGTACAACTCAGATGTGGAACAAGGCTGCCTCAAAGAGCGGGTGCGCGTTCCCCCATTGAGTCGTGTGTCAAGAGAGATGGGCGTTTGGACAACGAAACAACCGCCATTTTATTCTCTCCGTCCATTGTATCCTACCAGAAGCTTACCTTATGACGGGCATGGCCCTGACGTCATGGTGGCGCGGTGGCCTGTCTTGAGCTTCGCGATGAGGACATCAGCGGCGATTGCGCGATTGTTGTTTTGGTGTGAGCGTTTTTTTTTAATCTTTATTTTATTCGCGACTGCTCATTTTGCCTTGTCATCCTCCGCGTGCTACGGAGAAGAAAGCGAGCAAGAAAAACGATAAGAGTTATCTTATGGAAGGTTCAAGCTACTGTCCTTGAACGATATAGATGGCTTTCACTGACGTTGTAGCAACAGTCATAGTGGTGGCCTTGCTGTTAAGTGCCTTCCTTCAGCAGCATACGTTTCATACCATCGAATTTGTTTTTTTCCTGAAAACCAAGCAAGAATGACCTCCAGCATGATGCGACGACGCCAAATGCAAGCCATATGTATGCTTGCTGTCTGTTTTAACCAAACAATAGCAGAAGAGGTTTTAATCCTCATAAAAAGCACTCAGCTCGGAATCTAATCCGCCGCGTATGTAGCGGACCTTGGTTTTTAGAAGTGCTAATATTAAAAAAAAAAAAAAAAAAGAGGTGGTAGCGAAACTGCGGTTTCCTCTATGTGATGTGGAAAAAAAAAGAAATTTATATGTTATTTTTTTTAATGGTTTAGCGACGCTTTGTTCTCTTTGGGAATTGAAAGGTATCCTGAGGAGGTCTTTGAGATCGCTTAAATATGGCGACAACTCCATCTGCGGGCTCTAAGCATCCTGGAAATCCACAAGTCCGATGCGCAGACGATTTCTCTATTAAAAAAAAAGCAATCAAAGATCGAACGCACCGAGGTCGTTTCCATCGATGAGAGGATCATTGTTCCTACACTCAGGACGACACGTGACCAATGTAAACGCGACACTTCGTTGAGATTGCCAACGCTGTTATTACAAAATGTGCATGCTTTTGTAGGTGATAAAAGCAAGTAAGAGTAGGCAAAAAATGTTAATTTTTCGCGGAGAGGGAACATAATGTACTGCAGTAATCGTCTCAAAAACAGTGCACTTTGTTTTTTTCTTTTTCTTTCTTTTCTTGTTTTCGGGAGTGATGTGTCCGGAGTCAGCCCTCGAGCGCGCGCTCGCTGGGTTGAATTCTATGGTCCGGGCTGTATGAGCAACGAGCCGCGAGCAATAATAATAATAGCTTTATTTACCATGTATAAGCATGGTGGGGGCTGAGGAAAAAAGCTGTCCAAGCAGATTTTTTCCTCAGCCCCCACTCAATCACTCCGCGGTTCCACCGATTGGAGGCACGAGGATCCCTCGCTCGCTATTGGCTGACAGTGGTCCTGGTTTCGGAACATGCTCCTCTCATCGCCGCAGATGACCTTAGTGTTTTTGCGATCTTCGGTTGTTTTTCTAATACAGATATCGGCCGCGTATCGTCATGACATAGGGATTTCTAGGATGCTTAGAGCCAGCAGAGGGACTTATCGCCATGTTTAGACGATCTCAAAAACCTCCTCAAGGCACACTTACTGCAACTCTTTATTATCTCGCAAAAAAAAAAAATACTATAAAGGTTATTCACTGGACGTCATATTTGAGGGCGATGTTTAGAACGCATGCCCAGAACGGGCTCCCATTAATACGCTGCTAAAACCGGCAATTTTGATGGTGCAGAAGGCCCGTTGGAAAAGAACTGTAAAAGCTTGCCGTTAGCACGAAGCTCAGCAATCGCGCGCACAGCTATGGCCGCCAGTGAGTACAACCTATACCACGATTCCAGCGCTTATCGCTCAGGTCAAAGATGCTGAATGGACTGTAGGCGCATGACTGCCGTCGGATATTCCGCAGAAGAAAGCTATTGCGTATGTTCGGAGCACCTTCCACAGCCCAGTAGAAAAAAGATGGCGACCCGCTGAAGCCCTTTATTGGAATGGTCTGTAGAAGATAATTCGTTTTGATTTGTATGGTGGATTACGTGTTTTAAAAAGGAAGCAGATTCTACGGGTGACCATATACGCAAATTTGCCTGGCGATTATTTGTGCACGTATGCCCTCGTAAAGACCAGCGTGCTTGTGGATGGCTGTAGCCTAAATAGTGAGATAATGTCGCAGGCAACACTGTAGGCGTCGCCGGAAACCAGAATTGATGAGACCCATACAGGGTGCAAGCAATGAAACAGTTTCACTATCAGCCTTGTATAAGTTACTCAGTCTAAATTGTGTTTGTGTCTATGTTTATACAGCCTGAAGTGATCGAGTCTGCCTCAACTGGCGACTTGTCTCTCAGCTGTTGATGAGCAATCTAGTCAGTACAGTAAAAACGCTAGCCTAGGGTCTTTAACGTGCACCATGCAGTAGTGATACACGACCGCACTCCACTGCGATGCTCATCCAGATCTAAACGGGTAGGGGTGGGGATAGACTGCGCATTGGCGGTGAGTTTATCATAATTTAACTGCAGCAGCTTTGTGAGAAGTAGATGATGTCAGCTGTAAGCTTTTTCTCACCTCTTGGTGTTTTTTTTTTTTTAATTTTTTCCTTTCAAAAGTTTTGTATTGCGGATTTTACATCGACCGAGAACTACAAAACGTAATGTTATGGCTATGTGTTATGTTATTGGGAGTTTTACACCGAGTACGGGCGATAGTACCGATAATAAGGTACTTTGTGAATGACGTTACATTACTGGGCAAAATAATTTTTGAAGCGTAAACCTAGCTTACCTCAGTTACTCTACAAGAACTTTCAATGGGCATTACTGTTTTCTTTTATCCACTTTATAACCAAGTCAGCATTTTCATATGCATTCATTTCATGTTCATTACCATTTCGGTATTCTAATGTGTTTCGTTTCAGTTGCGTCAGTCGCTCTTTGGTTTCTGGAAGTCCGCTCTGCGTGTATCCTTTATGACGATGTTGTTTCCTGGCGTTGTGTGGCTGGACGTTTTAAATATAAGCAGTCATCAGTCATCGTAAAGTTTGCCAACGTAGCTCCCTGAACCATTACTACGAGACAGGTCGTTCTAAACCCCACCGTTTTTATATCTCGCTAGGCTATTTTCCTGCCTGCAGAAAAATTGCCTCGTCGTCGTCTCGCTTTCCTTATGCCAGAGATCAACATAAAAACTGCAGCAGTACAAAAAATAAAAACATAAACCAGAGGTTCTTGCGACAGCAGAAGTCGTGTCGAGTAAAAAACACCCTTATAATAATAGTAGTCATAGTCATTAGTATTCAAGAACATTCACGAAAGTATACAGGAGTGCGAGGGCAATCAAAGCCAACAATGGCTTGTGCGACGCCGCCCAACTTAAAGCTACGAAGACAAATCTGGAAGAACGTTCAAGAACAAAAGCAGTAATTGGCGTACAGACAAAGAAAAATCTGCAAAAGCAAGTTTGAAAACAGCTTGGGAAACACACACAAAAAAAAAATCCAGATTACAATTTTAATACATAACCCTTAGGTAAGATAAAATCCTATTATTACTTTCAGCTGTGTCAGCGAATTAGCCTACCGAATTTCGGAAGGCAAATTATGAAAGACATCGGGTACATAATATTCGCGCGTAGACCTGCCGTATCGAGTCTGGACAAAAGGAATTTCGAAAGACTTGAAAACCGTAGCGAACGGAGTGAAGGGGTTTTGGTTTTGAAATTGCCTCACCAAAAGTAACCTCAATATCCAAACATAAACACTAATAAAATTTGGAGTAGTGTACTTAAAAAAAGTTACTTAGAAGCCTGTATCCACAAGTGCGAGCACGGTGCTTACTTAACCTCAATACGGGGAATGCAGATCGTTAGAGAATTCCTCTGGGGCCTTTTGCTTTCGTCTTTGAGTTTGAAATACCGAACTTGATATGTAATTGTCACATTTCTTATGTCAAACAGATATGCAGTGCATATACATGTGCATGATTTTGTATCTGACGCTTAGGAAGTATGGTTTATTTTGAGCACGAACGGACTCTTTCGTAAAATAACGAGAATTTCGTAGCGTGTAAGGCTTCAAATGTTTAGTCGTGTGTTTAGGTTCTATTTCCATTTTCAGGCATTGATGCCGGGTTACTTAGATTTTTCCCTCTTGACTTAAGTTTGTCCGGGAGTCTAGATGGTATACGTATCTTCTCCGTCAATACATAGGGCGAAGCTCACACACCTTGCAAATCACCCCAGTGCCAAGTAAATAAATATTGTTAGGATAAATGTTGTTGCTTCACTGGCGTTTACGCTCAGATATTGAGGTAAGTACCAACATTAAATAGGAAACCTCACATAGGTCAAAATTCTGTTCAGCTGAGCGTCTATGCGAAGTCCCGTTCAAAACTCTCATAGCACGAGATTCGAGTCCTAATTGCGGCCATACAAACAATATATTACAATTATATTACTATGCATTCAGGGAACTTTGGTCTTTTTGCACGTGCGGTGACCTCGATGGAGCTCTGCGCGTGCAGAGCGCGAGACCGCACGTGCCGTCTCGTGCACTGCCGCCTGCTTTCTGCGAACTAAGTTTTGGCGGCGTCACGCTCGATGAGATTGGTTTTATTTGTCGAGGTGTCTGAGCGCAAACATACGCATAGAAAATACAATCATCTGTCGATGCCAGCGTGCCCGGGTTTCTATTTTATCGAATGGTGACGAAGCTTCATATAGTGTGATGATCAACGGAAAAGTAAATTTAAACCATTTGTTTACTGTTTTTTTAGACAAAGCGCAACAGACAAGTGAAATCGTCGTGTTGTCGACACCTATTTTCACGTCAAAGAGGTTGCTTTGCACGAGTGCTTTACCTATAAACAATTTGTAAATGACATTGTTTGTTTGTTTATTTTGGTGCGAAGGGAAAAGGGGAAGGTGGGAGCGTAACTGCAGCGACATATATTGAACACATTTTGCTTTGTTTCACATTGTCCCTGCAAGGCTTTGCCAGCTTGTGACACAGGCGGATAGTCGGTATCTGCCCGTTTCTCCCCTCCGCTTTTTCTTTAGTCAGGTGGCGTCGCCTAGATCTCGGAGTTCCGAATAAATAACCAGAAACTAAACCACACCCTACTCGTCACGCATGTTATTACCGTGTGTAAGACAAACAAAAAAGTAATAGCGGTATGCGGAGGTTTATACAGCCAGAATATAGTCACCCTCAATGGGCGTCAGGTGAAGCCTGGGGTCTTAGTGATACACGACTGCACGCCGGTACGATGCTCATCCAGATCGAAACGTGCAGGGGTGGGGCTCGAACCCAGGATCCCTTGATTCTGCAGCGCGAGCTTTCGCTCCGCGTGCTCAGAGACTCTGTGCGCTAACACGCATGGTCATTTTTTGTCTTGTCTTTAGAAAATTGAATTTTACTTACGCGAAACACGCAATATACCTCAAACACCTGTCACTTTACAAGTTTAGTAGTATCTCTCATATACAGCAAAGAAAACGTACAATTCAAACACAGCACATTGAGTTCAAAAGAGCCCGGAAATAGAGACCTTAAAATAGGGGTCGCTTCGGGTATACCCCCGAGCAGGTTAGGGCGCCGAACGGACGTGCGCAAAACTTCCCCACATGCGCAGTTTATGCGCATGCGCAGTGGGGAGCCCCCTATTCTAAAGCTCTCTATTCACTAGACGTTCAAAACCCCCTTAACGTTTTAGCCATTCCAACAGCTGTCAAGAATACGAAATCTGGCACAAAATATCCCGCAAAAGGAAACAAAAGAAAAAAAAAAACGACGTGAAGAGAATGTGTGCGTGCGTGTGAGTCTGAGACAGGGAGCTCACTTTCAATGGCCGACCTTGCCAACGAGGAAATCTTTGCTCTGCGAGTTGGTCTTTTTTTTTTTATATGTATATATATATATTTGGATTTCTTCTTATAGTTGGATCGCTGGCTGTCTTTCTCTCCCTAGTCACCGATGACGCCTTCTAATTGAGTGGGAACGGGTTTTATTCGTCCGCCCAGCGTTCGGGGAACCGTTTCGTGCGGAGCTTGCGACAGTGGACATTAACGTCGTCTGCTCCGCCAACTTATTTCTTTTGTCTGTGTTTTTCCCTATTTGGTACGCGTGCGTTTGGTCTGCACTTACGTAAGAAGCTATACCTAATTCGTGATTACGGTTGTTTTCCGCGTTTTGATGTTCTTTCGCGCATTTGCGGGAAAAATTAAATTAAGTTCTACCGTAAAAAAGAAAAACAAAAGAAGTTTATCGCGGAAATATTCCCGCCGAGGAAAGTACATCGAGGGCGGCTAGCATAAAGTCACACGTGACTCATTTCAACATTTGTTTTTTGCATTAATTAAACTAGGACGCATTTTACTCGAACGTCGAATAAGGAATCTGTGGGCAATATTCTTTTTTCTGTCTTATATCCTTTTTGTCCTTGTAACTTTCCCATAAAACCAAAAAGAAAAAAGAGATATATGAACAAGAAAATTTATATTAATTAAATTGTCGGGACAGGTTGCGTTTAAGTCTAAAATATTTGCAATCGGGCTTTATCAATTATTTATGTGAAAAATAAAACGAAAAGTGGGTGAGCCATGGCACGCAGGCACCTTCGTAACCGTCGAACGTTACTCTAAGCTATTCGCTAACACGACCGTATGGGCCTCCTGCGCTGAAGCTTTGAACAAACTGTGGCGCCCTCGTTTTGGGTAGTACAAGCTCACCTGGTTGGGACTCCCACTTTTGTGGCGTCTTCGCCGTGATTTTATTCGTTCTGTGCAGTGCAGAAGAGCGGAAAAACACATTTAGGCGTCCGAAATCGGCTAAATTCAACGCCGCAAGAGAATCGAAAGTTCAGAATTCATTCCACCACCGCTAGGGTACGCGTCTCGTATCTCTAAGTGGTGACGTTAGAGCATCTGGCGTCGCGACGTTTTTGTTTTTTCTTCCCCTTTATGTTTCTTTGGGACGCGTGATTTGGCGTTTCTTGGTTCACGCTCTTATCGTCCTAGCTTTGGCCTGTGCTTCGACGGCGTTAAAATTTTTCGTTTTTTTTCTATATTCCTCGTTATCGTGTTTCACGCGAGAGCAGGCAAGCTTCTATATGTGTCGCAGTTTGAGTCGCTCAAGTTTGTACTACCCAAAACAAGTCCTAACAAGTCATTTTTCGCAGCGCCTCCTGGGCAACGCAGGATGCCTATCTTACATAAACCGTTTTGCTCTAATCCTGATCGCAGCCGACGTCGGGATGCGATAAAAGCAATCATGCACTCGTCGTTGTTGTGAACGCTTAAAGGCGATGAGCGGCATGACGACGCCCTTTTTGGTGCTGTGTGATTGGTTCCACCAAATCGTGGTGTCCACGGCCCCGAAACGATATCGGGTTTGGAATGTTCGTGACTTTGCAGAAGCGTACTAGTCCTATAGTCTGGCACAAGCATTCTCGCACATGGACCGCCACCGAATCAGAAGCTTCTTGGTCGCGGTGAAATTGCGAGGATCAAAGGGGACTATTTTTTTTTTTTTTTCAGTCTTTCCTTCGCAAAGCTGGATGAAGTAATTGTGGGATCGAGACCACCCGCCCGATGACAGTCGAGCACGACTGGTGGATTGGACGCGAGAACTGCGTGAGCACTTCGGCTCGGAACAATCGATGCCTCTGTGGACCGTCGGGTGGTGGCTCGTGTCCAACCACTGCGGTGATGAGAATAACCGAACTGTAACAATGCCCGGAGCTCGACATGCGTTTTCTACTTTGCCGACCCCAGCGCGTGGCCATGATTAACGTTGGCGGCATAGGATAGGCAGATATTTAAAACCGCCAAAAAAGCGATAGGGACAAGGAGGGTGGACACAACACAAGGCGCACTCGCAACTGATTTTTTTGTTTACGGAAAACACATAATATAAGCCGTTGTAAAACGCTTATTCGTCACAACAATCGATGAAACCCCTCGATAAAATCAAACTTTTCCTGAGAGCGAGGGTTCGCTGACTCACTCATTTACTTTTTCCCTAATCTCAAACCCCTCGTGAACTTCTCGGCACGCTTTTTCTTTATCTTTCGCTAGAATCTTAACATCGTGCAGAAGTGGTGAGCATGGGCAACGACTACAATGGAGGGCGAGATTACCAGAAGGGCTTGCTTTCGTGGCTGTCGCATGTTCGCGTGCTCGGTCGCTGACACACCTACCCGTCTGACCAATGTACACGGAGCCGCGAATCAACGGTATCTCGTACATCGCTTGCATGACACACTCGGCATATTCGGTCTGTTGTTTTACGTTGCACTGAACAAGGAACAAGGGAACAAGAGGGACAAAGGACAAACACAAATCTCTAAACACCGATAGGTGACTGGTGCGCGACCGAAGAAATCCGCCTGGTCCGGGTATGGGACAAGGGACCTCTCCATTTTCCAGTGGAGTGCTCTACCAATAATGCAATTAAATGCTTTGCATTTAATTGCATTATTGACACTGCTCTGTAGTTGACTGGGAACTATTGATTCAGCGGCACAGACGTACCATTGTATCGGGAGTTGAGAATGCAACAGAACATTTAAAACGCTGTACAACTTCCTTTAACTTATAAGACGTGGTATGCAAGTAAGGAATAATTGCCGGTTTTATTTTAGGTTTTTCTCTCGCCTGTTGGTTGGCCCCTTCGCATTTGTTTTAGTAGTCCTTCGGCAACCTCAGTCAGGCAGCTTTCTGGGAAACCTGCCGTTTGAAGGAGTGAAATCTGTCTTAACTACAAAATACTGTCTTGCGCGGAACGTTCGCAATATCTTTCTAAGGACGCCTCCAGACACCTGTTCAATAGCCAAAAGGGGCAGCAATGCCCCTTTTCGCTATTTTGGAGTGAGCAGACTCGAACGGCAGGATGCCTTTCTTTGATCTTGGCTTAGGGTTAGCACCAGACCACGTAGCCGCTTGTTCTGGATCCGGATTTAGGGGATGAACGATGCTCATATTTCTCGAATTTACTTGCCGATTGCCATCGCTTAAAAAAATAAAAAATAAAAAAAATGAACTACGGCAAGTTTATTCGGTTATTAACGTCGGGGAGTGATTCTAAGTAGTATTTAGCGAAAGTAGAAAAATCGTTTTATGGCCCCTTTAAAACGGTGCAATTGAAAGGAACTACAATACACAGGAACCACCGAATTTTTTTTTTTTCTGGTAAGGAGCGAGTAGAAATGATTACCAGCATGATGCGGTGATGTAACGTGCAAGCCGTGAGTCCGGTCATCAGGTCCGGTCATCAGCGCGAACTGTGGGTAATGACCCTCATCTTCTGTCAGAAAACACAGCTTTGCTGTTATGAACGCTGTGGGAGCTCGCTGTCATCACGGCACTGCCTCCAATAACTACCGCTGATCTTTAATGTAGTAGACTGGATCGCGGATAGGGAGCCCGTCGGTGGCACCACGGTCGGCCATTGCTCGACACCAGGCAATACACCCAAGTCTATGGCTTCTGCATGGTGCTCGAAGGCGAGTATTTTATTATGTGCTGCGATCGTTATATCGGGTGCTTGGAGATAGAATCGGTATTTGTAAGAAGTTCGAACGCCTATTAAAAGAAATAAATGTGCCGGAGCACCACCGACCGCGTCGGCGTCGCTCGCTTCAATTACTAAATAAAAATGACACGTGCAAGAAATGAACGACACGCTCCGAGTTTTAGTTCGTCACAGAAGCCCTCACCGCAGTTCAGAGCAAAAGCTTGTACCACAAGTACTCTGTACGAGCGCTTGAAACGATGCAAATGCCCCCAGTGAATGCATTCTAACTTTTCGTCTGCTAAGCTCTGTTGACTTCGAGATCACGAACTACTCCAGATTGACCCTTGGCAACCCTCGTCTCATTGAACCGCAGCGCAGTTTACGGCCAACAAAGTCGCAGCCCTCGACCCTCATTCATAAAACATAAATTTAAAAATAAATTGGTCTTCTAACACTTTTGATATGTTCGGCTAGAGTATTAACCGTCATACCCGGAAGGCGCGATAAAAGTTTCATCGTCGAGAACAACCTACTAAAGCAGAAAATTGCTCTTTTCCCGTGCGTTAGCTCAACCGATAGTTTCCGGTGGTGCCACTCGACTCCAGCTCGACAAGCATCGAGCCAGCCAACTGCAATAGACATCAGTGATGAATAGGCACTATGCGTAGTTTGTAATGACGTCACGTCAGCGGCCATTGTGGTGTCCTTGCGCGAGCCTTCGGTCACGGGACGCTATTTTATCGGACGTTGTTCAAAACGCATACTCAGAACGATGCTCGAGGATAACTTTTTCTGGCATTTCAGAAGAAGCGAACACCGCGCGTGCTCAGCTTTGATCAGTGCCATAGCCTCCTATATACTGAAAAAGCCTGGAAGATAGCCACTTGAAGTGGCCGCCGAAATGAAAAAGGTGGAGCGGCAGACAACGGATGAGAGGAGAACCACGTGACCGGCGCCCCGCTGCGGCGGGGTGCCGAAACACACTTCTCCCGAGCGAACAAGTGTGTTTGACGTCATCACCGCTGCAAAATCTCTGCGCTGATGTCCAGGTTTCTCGAGAAATGGCGTTTTGCTGCTCTGTGCTACCAGATCCTCTTGCTCCGGATCTGCAACCGGGCACTCTATGGCTCCGTGGTCGAACTGCTAGGCTTTGCGAGTATAGAGGCCCAAGTACCGCGAGCGCACAGCTACCCATTGCTTTGACTTCACTTCCTGCGAGAAATGCACGCGGATGCACGTTTAGCATCCATTCCACACAATCAGAATCATTGCTCTTGGAAGACGATAAAAGGGGAGCTAGTTTTGAGCATGCGCTGTGAACAACGTCCAACAAAATGGCGTCCCGTGAATCCACCCCCGTAGGAAGCGGCTGGCATGAACGTCGCCTGGAAGCCGCGTATCTCGAAAACGAGCTGGTCATTGGGAGTCGAGACGAGTCGCCCCGCTCGAGCGATCGACTCAACGTCGTCGATAAGGGCCGCGGGACGAAACACGCCGGTACGACGCGAGAGTTTGAGCGACCCAGATACGTTCCCCGCGCTCCTCGAGTTCCGCCGGCGGCGCGGATCCCCGCGCCCATTCTCCGAAAGCCGTGGTCAGGTTGCTAACACATTGTACAAAAGACAGTCTGGCGACACTGTCCGAGACGGCTGTCAAAAAAAATAGTCAGAGTGCAGGCGAGCTGGTGTCAGTCGAACATAATTCTAAACCCGAGACTGGGGCAGAAAAGAGAACAGCAGAAGGTAAAAAAAGAGGAGGCAACGTCTCAGGTGAGACGTTGCCTCTTCTTTTTTTACCTTCTGTTGTTCTCTTTTCTGCCCCAGTCTCGGGTTTACAAGCATGCACGGCTGTCAGGTTTGCTTACCCGATAAGCGCAAGTCTAAATCTGGGTGCTGGCTAAAGGCTTGTGCATCGATCCCCGAGGCCTGTTTAGAAAGCAGCTCCGGTCAATACTTTCCCATTTGGGATTACGACTGTTTTCAGTTCAGTCCGTGTCCCTGAAATACAAGGTATAATTTTTTTTATTCGATATTGTGTCTGGTTTTATAAATATCACGGTTCAAAGTTTGGTTTCGGGGCGTCTCCGGCGAACTATCTGCGAGAGAGGAGTGGCAACACTGATATCAGCTGTACGTCCGCGACTTGACTTCTCAGTGGTGTTGCGGTACGCGTCGCCCAGCGTTGCTTGACGAAAAGCCAACCCGCTTGCCACCTGCTAAAGAGCACCTGGTCGCATCTTTCAAATCGGTTTAAGTGGAGTACGCGGCTTCACTTTGACATAATATTTCGGCCGTGATCATATTTTGTGCCGCGATACCAGTCATTTATTTTTGTTTCGTTTTCGACCAGAGTGGTCCTTGAACCAAGTCCCCCCCCTCCCTTCCCCGTAAAGCAGGCGATGTGACCTCTATGAAAACGCGGCAATCAGAGTGCGGGTGGCAGCTTGCGGCAGCTTGCGGCAGCTTCGGCAGCTTGCGGCAGCTTCGGCAGCTTGCGGCAGCTAAAGGTGTACAGGGTGGTTCGTAAAACCGTCCTTTAAAGGGAGGGCCTTTAGTTGTCACGCCGCCTGCGCGAGCTTTCTCCGTACGACGATACTTCGGCATCTCGTGAACGTCGAGCATACACACGCGGCCAAAGCACGACGGAAGTCAACGAGCGCATGCTGGAAGGCGCCTACCTGCTTTCATCTCGTTAACGACTATAGTGGTCACTTTAGGAAGCATGGTGTGAGGCGCAATGAACAGCCGACACAAAGAAGATTCATAGGCGCCTGTGTGCCTGTCTTCTTCCTTGTGTTCGTTTTTTCTCTTATTTTTTTGCGCCTTACACCAGGTTTTCTAGTGTACACCAACTAGCCAAATCACAAGTTTTCCTATAGTGGTCACCTCAAGTAAAAAACTATTCTTAGGCTTTCATCGTAACCGGAGACACGAAACGAAAAAAAAAAAAAGAACGGACAAAGCAAGGAGTCTTAAACAAGGCTTTCAGTTTTTTTTTTAAACACGAGCGCTTTTATATGTACGTCAAGTCTTGTGGAAATTATTCACCTCCTCGTCTGTGTTTTTACCCTGTCTCCTTTTTTATGCATATAGTTCACACACTGCGCGAAGTAGTTCTTACAAGGTGTGGTTGTCAGGGGAAAACAAAAAAAGCTTATTTTGTGCTTGAAAAGTGTACCTTTTGACGAACTAGCAAGTAACATTTTTGAGACGTGTATATATGTCTCAACGTACGAGTTAACAATGGAAATTCGTAACGCTCCGTGACGTGTCGAACTTTGCCTTATTGAAGAAAGTTGATAGGAAATCACGAATAGTCGGGTACCATATGTGCCTCCTAGGCATTGAGAGCTTGTTTGCAAACCCGCCAGACACTGAAATTAGATTAGTCGCCCTAACCTCGCGTTTATTTTGTTCTTCCCGGCAGACGTCTACTACGAAGACGACGTGAAGAAGATCCGAGAGAGCGATGACTTCTGCCGGAAGATGATTGCCCACGTTCGCGGCGACATGGCCCTGGCACACAAGGTGGCCGCCTATTCGCTGCGGTGGAGGAAATACGTTAAGATCGCCGGTGAGTGAAAGGAAACTTCAAATATTTTCGCGAAAAACACTGCGGAGGTGCGGTGTCTGCTGGTTTTATTAGCGTGGCAGTGCACCATTGCAACGTCTGACGGTAATTTATGGGTTAGGTCCGGATATATTGGAAAATGTTACAATAAGTGGCGAGTGTTACATTTCGTGGAAATTAAAATACGCCTATAGGCAGACTTGTACACGTTACTAAGAAATAGTAAGGAATTACATTTACAATTACTCAAGGCTAAATTGTAATTTATTACAATTACAATTACCCTCCCATGAAAGTAACTGACCGTTACCCCCAAAAGTAATCCGTTACTTTCGTGGCGTTACTTTTAACATTATTGTCCTCAAGTAAGAAACAAAGGGAAGAGGGATATTCAAGTTCCTATCGTTGCAACCTGTTCTATTGAATGACCTTGACTATTTTGAGCAACAGCTGACTCTCGAATGTCTCGTCAGACATTCTGCATTATCTCTTACTCAATATGTCGACTGCTAAGCTGAACACCATTTGAGCTGAGGCACTCGATGGGAGTGCCATATTGTTCCTCACGAATGCTTCATGCTCTGCATTGAGCTGAGCTTTTTCAGCAAAGCAAAGGAAGTACTATTTACCTCGAATGTAGAGCAAAGCTTCGTCGTTGCAGCCGTTGCCTGCTATTCGAGAAATTTAGCAGATCCTTCCGATACCCGCGATAACGGTACCCGATAACGATATGATGCATACGCAAAGACGGCGGCGAGGTATCGGATATCGTTATCGGAGTCATCGGACCGATGTACCAAAATTCTTCATTCTCTAAATCGCGAAGCTGTAGAAGTCATCAATAGCAAAACATAGTTGTAACAGTAAGGCGATAATCAAATACTGAATAAGGTTTGGCTCGATATTCTTCTTCCTTTGGCTCTCAACAGGTCGAGCCTCGGTAGAAACGTTGGTGAATAAAAAAAAAGAAGTTTCTAGTATATAAATATAAGTAATAAAAAAAGGACATTTATAACAACAATTAATTAGAACGTTGCTTAAAACAAGGAAATGTAAACACACATTTGTCGTGTGTACCTTTCTTGGTGCCAATCAAAAACGCACGGAGCACGAACCGACTGCAGTTTGCTCCGGTGTTCTCCAGATAGACGTCCACTGATGCCACGGGCAGCAAAGTGTAGAGTACTATATAAGTAAGCCGAGCTATGGCCCCACTCACGAATTTCACTCTCTCCTCAAGCCCAGAATATCAAGTCTATGTCAGCCACCATTATGTTTTATTTGTAAAAATATCTCCTTAGGATAAGATGCGCCCTGCTGGGACAAAACAGGAAGAAGAAGAAAGGAAGACTATTACCATTTTCTAAATGCTCGCAAAAAGCTGACTCACAAAAAGGGTAGGGTAGACAGAGCGGTTTCCTTTTGTGACATTATGAAAATGGTCGTGGTCACTATATCCGAGAAGGACATTGTTAATTCTTTTCAGTGCACTTACCGCCTCGAGCTTCTCGAAGATGCGCACAATCACTTGGTGTCCTCCTCTCCCCGTCTTCGATCGCAAAGAAAAAACAGAGGGACTAAAAACAAAGTGGAAGTAACTTGCCCCCCCCCCCCCCCCCTTTTTTTCTTTTTTATTTCGTGAATTGTTCATTTGGTTTTTTGACATTGATGTTAGGGTCTAAAAAAATGACAGATTCAGGGGCTTGGTGTTGCAAAAAAAGGCTTTTCGGAACTGAAGAGTGCCAAGCCTCCCTTTGCGCTGGTCGATTCGCGTGACAGTGTCACTGCGCTCGACATTACAAAAATAAAAAAAAAATAAAAAACTTTATTTAGAATGGGGGCGGAGAGGGGGGGGGGGGGGGGGTGGTTCTGACAAAAAATGTAGCGGATTACAAGGAATCCGTTACGTCAAAAATGTAAAGGAATTACTTTAAAATTACTCTAGAAAATATGTAATTATTCCGTTACAAAATTACTCATAAATGTAAGGGATTACAAGTAATTTCGTTACTTGTAACGGATTACGTACAAGTCTGCCTATAGGTTCGAATTTTGTAGCGCAGCATAATAAAAAATATATAAAAGAATAAAAAGGGGGGACTATTATTTAATTACGGAGAACTCGCAGACAGTTAACGGATGAGTACAATATACGTTAGGTTTTCGGAAGCGGATCCATCTCGCAGTGTTGCTGATTAATTTTCTTAGTGCACCACCCTCACCACGTTCGCCCTAGGCTCAGAGTTGAGACACCTGACACATGTCAAGTGAAAACAAAGACCGCCAAGGAGCTGACAGATAATGTAACTGAAACAGCGAGGCCCTAAAAGAAGTGTTGAACGTATTTTCGTAGAAGTATATAAAAGGGTGTACAAACAATCTGGGTCAGTGTGCTCGCAGATTTCACACACTAAACATTAATGTTCGACAAAGCCTGCAGCCACGAGTCCCTCCTTTACAAGTGGTCTCTATATACACGTCCAAAAGGTATTATCACTATAAAATGAAAATGAAATATAAAGTGAAATGTATTCTATTTTATAATATATGCATCACTAGATCCCAACATTATTTTTTTTAACTGAGACTAAGAACCTTTAGTCTTCTACTCGCAGGTAAAAGGTATGTTCTTGGAAATGAAAGTTTAGCATCCCGATTAACTTCGCTTACTAAAATAAATTGCAAATATTGTGACACGGCTAGTCTAGAAGGGCTAGATGCTTATCTTATCCGAATCGTCGAGTACGTATGGCTATCAAGGACGGACGATCGTACGGCTGTTCTGTGTTCAATAGAAGTGTTTTCATCGGTATCTAGGTTTGTTTTTTTTCTTTTGTTGGCAAACGCACAAAAGGCGGATATCCTTGAGGCGTAATACCAGGAAAACTGTGGCTCGTCTCTAGACCGCGGACGTGGGAATTGTATAGCAGCGCGCCGTGCCGTGAATCCCATTTATTGACTTGCGACGAGAATGTCCGAGCAAAAGTCGGGGCCAGCCGTACCGACATTCTGAGCCCAGTAAGGTTTGCTCGAATACGTGATTGCCGATTTTCTTTAAGGGTTTTCCATCGATTTGACTTAACTGTTACTGACTTATAATCAAGCTTAGTTTGTAACATATAAGTTCAAGCCTGATCATTTAATTGCGTAGGCTTAATTGCCAGTTTTTTTGTTTAATTTTGCCTCGAAACACTTTAATGTTCCCATTAACGCATAAAAACAAGGAAAAAGAAGGAAGACCAGCGGAGCTGTACTCGATACACTGTGTGATTCTTCTTCGTCGTCGTCTGTTTTTCGCGCTGTTTCCTACGATGAATTCCCACCAACGCGCCCAACTATCCATTCTTCTACGATAGCTGTAGAGTGCCTTCATACACACGCGCGCTTTTGCTTGAGTGGTGACATCTCGGCCATTTTTCCGCCCAATCGTTCTTTCTATGAATTTTGAAGTGCGCGCAATCCGGTGTCACTCAGCACGAGCGCGTAGCTTTGGCTAATGCATAGACGCCATTTTACCGCCCAAGTCACGCACCAAGTGCGCGAGAGCGTCACGCGCTGGCACATTCAGGGCAACAATGGATGTCTTCACCCTGAGACAGACAGACATGTAGGCACCCTAGATAGCTGGAAAGGTTGCCGCCATCTATGAGCGACGGAGGCAAGCATACTGGTTGTGTGCTTGCCGCCGTCGCTTATAGATGGCGGTAGCTGCCCAGGTAGGTTTGTGTCGACATATACGGACACGATCCTGGCGAACCTAGCCCTTAACAACTCCGCTGTAAAAACACACAGACAGGCAAGCTGGTGAACTAACTTCATAATAAACCAGAGACTAGAAAACCCGATGCAATGAAATAATATGAAGTTGAAACATTGTGTGTAATTTTCCAGTATTTTTTTTAAATTACACTTTGCTTTACGCAACGCAGACTGTCGCAACTGTGTGAATGGGCCCTTAGGAACGGCTTTCAAAGACAAGCAGCAGAATCTGCAAAAGAAGCATCCTTTCTGACGACAACCAAGACCCTCGTTTATTTTTGCGTTAGGCGCGAAACACGTGTAAGTAAAAAAATGCGTCACGACGCGGCGCGATACGAAGCGGCTTTAATAATTGGGGTTTTGTGGATATTTATACAGCGTGTAGTTGGTCAGCTGTTTCAAAGTTGCGACGAGTCACTCCTCGCTGTAGATGAGAAATTTAGCCACAGTACAACCGCTAGCCTGGGGTCTTTAACGTGCACCACGTAGTAGTGATACACGACCGCATGCCGGTGCGATGCTCATCCAGATTGAAACGGCCAGGGGTGGGGCTCGAGCCCTGGGTTCTGCAAAACGCGGCTTTAGCTCACGTGTTTCACGCTTTAGTCAACCGATACTTCGTGAATATTGGTTAATTTTTTTTCAGTCGGTGATACCTTCCAGTTGCCGACTATGCAGCCAGCGCAATCGTATCAGAACAAAGATTGTTTCACGGTGTCCTGAAGAGGTTTCTGAGATCGCCTAAATAAGCCGATAACTCACTCCGCTGGCTCTAAGCATCCTAAAAATCCCTAAATCATGACGATTCGCAGCCGATTTGCCTCTTAAAAAAAGCAATCAAAGATCGAACACACCGAGGTCATCGACGACACGTGACCAATGAAAACGCGACACTTCGTTGAGATTGCAAACGCTGTTATAACAAAATGTGTATGCTTTTGTAAATAAAAACAAGAACAGTAAAAAAAAAAAATTCCGCGGAGAGGGAACATAATACTCTAATAATCGTCTCAAAAACAACACACTGTTGTTCATTTTTCTTTTTCCGCGCGTGTGATATGTGTCCGGTTGTCAGCTCTCAAGCGCGCAATCCGGGCTGTATGGGCAACGAACCGCACGCATTCGAGATATCACTCCGCAGTTCCACCGGTCAGAAGCGCGAAGATCCTTCGCTCGCTATTGGCCGATAGTATTCCTCGTTTCGCAACATGCTCCTCCCACTGCCAGAGATGACCTCGGTGTGTTGCAATCGTTGGTTGCTCTTTTAATATTGAAATCGGCCGCGTACCGTCCTGATTGAGGCATTTATGGGATGCTTAGAGCCGGCAGAGGCAGTTATCAATATATTTATAGCGACTTTAAAAACCTCCTTGGGGCGCATTTGGAGGGTTCTTTATTGAATATGAAGAGACATTATGCAGGCGAGAGAATTTGGTAAAGTATTAAAAGCAAGACCAAATGTGCCCGTTTCTTTTTTTTTTTTTTTCGAAGTTTTGAACTTTTTTGCCGCTGTGTATTACATACTGAACCCTCTTTTTTATTGCATTAGTGGATCTTTTTCGGGCGCAGGCTATGTTTGGTACAGGTCATTAATAACTTAATCTGAGAAAAAAATATTCAAAATCAAGTAATACTGATTTTGATGGCGGTCGGTAGTCTTTTTCCTAGTCCGTTACAAACCGTTACAAACTTAACCCGCTAAACACTGGTTAAGTTGCCCACTTTAATTTAAAGTACCTTCTCACATTCTTCGATTCTATCCATCCGTTTTGAGAGTATGAAGTAACGCAGTGTTTTTGTTTTCTCTCTCCCCTTTGCAGAAATTAAGGAGGAAGGCATTCCAAAGGCATTTTTCGAGCAGAAGGCCATCTACCCCTACAACAAAGACAAACTGGGGTGCTATGTCCGTGAGTGCACCATTATTGTAAAACTAAACAAATTACTCTGTACGTTTTTTTTTTTTCACTCGAATTATCTGATTTTACGGGATACCTATCAGCGCGCAATGCATTCTCTACGGAAAGGATTGTTGGGAACATTTTTCAAAATGTCTCGAGTGTTTTGCGAAACGATGCACTTCGCCAGAGTTACTGGACAAAGGCTGCTGCGTGAGTAGTTTCCGAGTGCTTAATGTTTTGTCTGAACTGCTTCGTCAAGACACGCGATATCGACATCATGCAATATTAAGATTCCTGCCGAAAGTTCTCTTCAGGCGCTTTCAAAGTGACTACTGGAGTTGGAAATGTGAAGTGAACAGTTATCTTGTCTGGTAAATAAAGACTTGTTTTGTTAGTGCGCAAAAAATGAACAAAAAACCTACTTGTTTATATCGAACATAAAATTATCTTTACGTGATTAAGAAATCGTACCAAGATCTGCATGACAGATGTGTTTTAGAGCCTCGCAAGTGCTCCCCAAACAAAAACAGTGGTCGGAGATACGTTCACGCACTCGTAACTTAGTCAGTGATGCGTGGAAAAGTGGCTGTCGGCTCCTGACCACCGATGCCATACAGATTTAATAGACTGTTTCAGTGAAGTGTTTTTGGCTGGTTCCATTCTCACCGGTCGTGTGCGCGCACCATTCCAATGTTTACCAAATCACAGCCCAGCATACGCGTTCCGAAGCTTCGACAAGCGAGCAAACCACGCGCCATAGGCACGAACGCATAAAGTTTCTCAGGTCAGAAGCCCGTTTCTGTAATGGTCTATACGGCGCGTGCTTTGGTCGCCTTCCAGGGCGACGAACACGCGTGTGGCCATAGCCTCCTCTACACTAACAAAGCCTAGCAATTCGACGACGGAACCATATAGTGCCCGGTCGCAGATTTAGAGCGTGAGGATTTCGTAGCACAGAGCATGAAGGAGCCGTTTCTCGGAGAACCTGTACGTCAGCACACAGCTTTGAAGCGACGAGGACCCGAAACACGCTTGTTCGCTCGGGAGAAATGTGTTTTGGCGTCTCGCCGCAGCGGGGCGCCAGTCACGTGGCTCTCCTCTCATCCGCTGCCTGCCGCTCCACCTTTTCCATTTCGGCGGCCGTTTCTCGTGGCGATCTGCCAGGCTTTGTCAGTATAGAAAAGGCTATGGTGTGGCGGGCTGTAGACTCGTAAACATTAGAGCGGTGCATAGCGCGAACGTGCATCCTTGTTAATCAATTTTATGGGCTATGGAACGATGCCACCATCTTATTTCCGTATAAAATGAAACCACTGAAACCGCACGCTCGAAATGCCTATAGGATTGTTTTAAATGTGAATGTTTTTTTAATGGATCCATTACTAGCCATGTAGGCTATGGATCCAGATGACTAATCAGACATTTCTTTGTACATCTTTACGTGAATAAACATTGATGATTGATTGATTGATTGAAGAACGAGCATCTGCCTTTGGAAGCTGCTTTCGTTGCACGAGCTATATACGACGATGGGGCAGCGCCTTCTGAAACTTTATGACCTCGCGTCTGTAACCTCTGTGTTCCAAGCTAAGTTGAAACATAGTGTAGTTTCAGTCCTTATCGCAGCTTCTATACCCTTGGAATATCGATAACAGACTACAGGGAGCAACCGCAATCACTGGTCATTCAAGAAACGCAGGAAGTGACGTATTACGTTCACGTTTTTAGCTTTATGATTCGGTCGTTCCGTTCTTATCAGTTCAATGGCGCAATCTGCTTGACTGAGAAGTAATAATAAGATTCTTGGGCCGCGCCAAAGCCCCGCGTGTCAGCCCGTTTTCTGTTTCTGCCGAACGCAGTGGTCCTTCAGAACAAGAACTACACCAAGAACATGGCGGACGCGATCCAGGTCAAGCAGGTCTTCCTCTACTTCTTGGAGAAGCTCTACAACGACCACGGGGCCAAGAAGGTTACCATGTTGCTGGACTGCGCCGACGCGGGTCTCAGTAATCTCGTGAGTAGGAGTCCTTAGAATCCTTCGGGCTGGTTCGTACATTTGCGTTTGAATGCGTTGAACTGCGTTGCAGTCGCACGAGAATGTAACTAACTGGCGGAGCCAGTGTATCGACTTCCTTTTCCATTAACCGCCTTTGCCGTTCGTGAACGCGTTCGAAAAGTGAATAGACAAGGTCAGCTAGCGTCTACCCACTCTCCTTTCAATCGGAGATCTCATCTCCTCCCTTCTTTCTGGTTTTGTCCCTATAGTTTGCTGGAGCATACACATTTGGGGCATAGGTAACTTTTAGTCAAAAGGCTCGCCACTCGCAGTAAGCTGTAACAGCAAACAGGGGTGAACTCGATCTAATGTTTTGGGTAATCCTCGTCGCCTACTGCGTAACAGGTAAAACCCAGACTTGTGTTCCCGTTTCACGGACAACACGAACTAAACAGAAATAATAGTAATAGCAGATTCTCGTAGTGCCAACGAACATCGAGCCGCGTCAATGGCGTAATTAAGTCGTTATGCGAGCGGTGGAGGAAGTGACCTTTGCTCGGCACCAATAAAAACAAACAAATTGTTTTGCCCGTTTTTTTTTTTTTTTTTTTTAAATATTTCCTGATTTTTGTTGTTTGCTCACGGAGGACGCGAATCCCAAACGGTACGCCCCCTGTCGTTAGTGGCGTTGATCACAAGATACGGTTTACGCCCAAGACACGAGGAAACAACACACGAGGAATTGAAAGGACATGTAGGCGGTATCGCATGTACGAATACTTTGTTGACTAAGTTCAAACTACAGGTACTGACGCTGCGACCATAATCAGAATAAAAAACAATTCAAGAAAAACCTTTTTTTTTCCTATTGTAAACATAGCCGTAGTAGGTGCTGCACCGAACTCGTGTTTATAATTTTTGGCGATTAACCGTAGCTGGAACAGTAAATAAACTTGCTGGTGCCCGAGATTTTACAACCACTCGATACCCACCGTTTCCGCAAAAATTGTTGCCGCAATCGCTGCGCAGGGTGTTGTTGAAATGCGATAGAATTTTGCACCGCCTTGTACCGCTTGCGTTTCTTTACTGAATTGCTGTGATGCTGTGGAAATTCTAGGAATATGTTTCGTCGACGTCCACGAAGTCTGGCGCATTTAAAAGCTATTTATATAGTGTTCTAATCTGTCTGTCTACTTCCGGCGGACGGACCTCCCCCGGCCAACCCAAGAATTTTACAGTAGCATTACGGCGATTCAAATGTTTCTTGCACAATTGGGACATAAACATTATATGCATACAAACACAATAAAACCTGTGTAACTATATTTGCTGTTCAGGCGATCAGCGAGTTCAAATTTGAACAAAGGCTAGACGCAATTGAGGGTGCACGATGGTTAAAAGGAGCGTCTATACATGAAGTGCCCCAACACTAAATGGACAAACCGAGCCCGGAAACGGAAATTCAAATACCAACAGTCAAGTCTTGGTTTCAGAGCAGACGACCTCTGTGGAAAAGGAGGTAAAAAAAGCCGATAGAAAAATGTGAGAGGAAAGAATGCAGGGAAAATCAGGGGGACGAAAACAGGAAATGAGGAAGGATCATTGGTATACGACAATTCACGGGGGAAGCTCGTTGTTATTCGAGGCTAGACCAGGAGTATTGAAGACTAGGGCATATAGGACAAAGTGTGAGGAAATGGATATGCCAAGGGGAAGGCGAGACAATAGAACATGTGGTGTTGACGTGCCCAGGGCTAGCTCCCGCCCTTACCGGAGGGTGCGACGGATTTAGCCGGCGCGCTGTGGTTTGCAGATGAAAATGGAAAAATGGATATGATAAATGCATTTTAATAACAAAGAGGAGACTGGAAGACTGGTGGAAATTATCTAGGAAAAATTAAATGATGTACAACTAACTAGCACAGCTGGGGACAGGCGGGGCAGAGGAAAATTGGGACTCCCTCCCGCGTGGCTCCGGCCCAGCGTCTCAACCCTGTCTCCCGGTGGGCCCGGTGCTACCGTAACGCTGACTAGGCTTTAGGTTTCACCAGAGGAAAATGGGCGGCTCCCTCGCCGGGGGAAAAAAAAGCAAGAAACAATGTTTTTATTGAGCATAGTTGTAACCCGAGACTGGGGATACGGACAAGTGCTTTTTTTTTTTTTTTTTTTGCCTAACTTTTTAAAGGTTATCCTGGTCATTTCTTACACCCCCCGGTGATAGTTACGAAATTGCAGAGGGGAAGGAAATTCACTTAGAAGGGGAAGGGCGAAAGTAGGAACCGAGCCGAGCCACAGACGCAAAAGCGCGCAAGGTTCGCTCAGAAATGCTATTTCATAATAAACCGGGTAATATTCAACCGCCACCGCAGTTTGTAAATTTCCACAACTATATTGCCGTCGATCAATACCCGAGTCCCAGAGCGCCAAACAAAAACAACCGACACCGACAAGCCTCAAGAACGTGCAGCGTACACTCGAATTCACCTTTGGTAAGCTTTCAGTCTCCAGATGCTGGTGAACTAAGTACACGTGATTATTGCGAACTCCTTAAAGTATACTTTCGCATGTATGCTGCACGTGCTTTAGGCCATAGCCTCCTCTATACTGACAAAGCCTGGCAGATCGCCACCACCGATATTGTAAAGGTGGAGAGTGGAAGACAGCGGATGAGAGGAGAGCCAGGTGACGGGCGCCCCGCTGCGGCGAGACGCCGAAACACCCTTCTCCCGAGCGATGGAATGTCCGCTCGTGCTCCTCGCGTTCCTCGCGATGCCGCTTCTCTTCTCCTCGGGTTTGAAAACCATGTTTCGGATCCTCGCCGCTGCAAAAGTTGTGCGCCGACGTCCAGTTTCCCCTTCGACGGCTCCGTCGTCGAAGGGGAAAGTTTCCCCTTTTTCGACGGCTCCGTCGTCGAACTGCCAGGCTTTGGTAGTATAGAGGAGGCTATGTTTAGGCCTGTCGTTGTCGTTTGTGTCCGCTTGTCGCTCTAGTGAAGCTATGCATAACAAATCCAGCACTACGACCTTGCGTTGTAGGAGGTGTAGGTGAAGCCTCCAAGAAATTATCCTCTATTATTTAATTTTTAACTTTTTTTTATACACAGGATATTGATTTCACCAAGTTCATCTTCAACGTCTTCCTCAAGCGGTATCCAATGGGACTTGGTAAGCGTCCGATGCTGCTGCATTTTACCCTAATAATAATAATAATAATAATAACACTAACACTAACACTAACCATAACAATAACAATAATAATAATAACACTAACCATAACAATAACAATAATAACACTAACCATAACAATAACAATAGCAATAGCAATAACAATTACAATAATAAAAATCGGTCTTTATTGTAGCGTCCAGGAACAACCCTGAGGTATTGGTGCTGGTACACTGGTGGATAAAAATACATTATACACATCTATGCAGAAAAGAATAATAATGAAGATGATTATGGTAATAATAATAATACTGATCTTTATTAGTGAAAGTAGAGGTATTCTGGGTGGCTCGCAGGGCTAAGATATGCGGCACCCCCTTTGCTTGATCGTCTCGGTGCTAGCTAGCCACCCAGAGCAATGCAATGCATAAAAAAAAAATCCAAACGAGGATCAAAAGGAAACGCTTCTGAGCGCCCTGTAGTTTCCTGCTGTACCTTTCGAGAGAGGACAATTACAAACGGCAATTGAGGGCGGCCGGCGAGCGAGCTCCACGCTCCCGTCCCCCTGGTCAAGGTCTCGGAACCGTAGCTGCAACGATCTCTTTTTTCCGTTTCAGGCTACGTCATCGTGTACGACATGCCCTGGTTGTTTAATGGTGAGTCCTTTCCCCGATCACTCCGTCAGGTCCCTCGCCCTCTTTCATTCTTTTATCACGCGCATTGCGTGAGCTCCCGCGGCTCTCCTGGACTTTCCGCGATTCCGTCCGTTTCGGTGTCAAGGCGAGTAGCGAACGGGGCAACGACACGAGTTGAAGGTTTTATGACAGGCCGCCAGTCTTCGGGACAACTAAAGTCCATGACGACGCTCGCACCCTCCCTGCAGGCGAGGCCGAACTCAGTGCGGGAGATTTATTTTTGTTTGTTCTTCAACTAATGACGTTTTTGATGGCGGATTAATTAGTGACTACTCTAAAGATTACCATCTTTTCTGATCAGTGTCGATTCGACGCCGGTTTAAAAAGGTCAACGCGACTGTCGTTTGCTAACAAGGATTAACTGTCAAATACACGTTGTCTTTTTTTTTAATTTCAGCTAGAACAATTCGGTGTAGACTAATTTACAATAAACAATTACACCGGTTTCATGAATTTGCTCTATACTTCGTTTCTCCGTAAGTTCGAGGTTTTCGGCAAACGCTAGATCATGACATTTTCTGCCTAAGCGTGTTACAGCCGACCAATCCAATGAAGCGCGAAGAATACGTCGTGGCATTGAGTTTTCAGTTTGTGAGTTTGTGATTGTGTCGCAACTAGCTTTATGGCGCCGATCGTTTGTAAGATGAAACGGAGTATATAATCAGCGAGGCTTACACCAAAAACGCTGTCACACTGCCCCTACAACGTGAGGCCGTAAGGACCGGTGCGTTTGGTACGCCTCGCTAAAATCGAATTCTAACCGTTCTTACCTGAAACTGGGCACGAGAACGTCGTTTCGCAAAAAAAAAAATTGATGTCTGTTTGTTTTTTTTTTTTTTTCTTTTTTGTTCTTGTTTTAGAGTTCAACTTGGATGTTGTGATATATTAAAAATAGTCCAAAAACGGCGAGCGTGCACTTTCTATGTCCTATACTTGATGTCTGTCGTCTGCACGTACGTTTGCGAGCGCGCTCCCAGGTGGTGACCGTTCATATATTTTGTTCGCGATTACCTCGCTCGTCGCCTTCCCCTCATATAATATTCTCAGCGTTTTTACGTTCAGCAAGCCACCCGCGATCGAGCTCGCAAACCACGGAAGCAGACGACGAACAAGCTGGTATGGGACGGAGGAAATGCACGACCACCGTTTTGACTTTATGTTTAATATTTCACAATCTCTAAGTTGAGCTCTTAAAAAACAAATAGACTTAAAACGTCTCGTGAAACTATATTCGCGTGTCGAATTTCAGATACGTACGTTTTGAATTCGGACTTTGCAAGGCGTGCCAAATGTGCTCGTTCTTACGGCCTCACCTTGTACATCTCGTACAAAAGACACTGTGGTCGCTGAAGACATGATGACGTGAATTACACGCTTCAACCATGTTGGAAACATGTTTTTGTATGCCGCGTGTGACATCACGCAAGAAATAAACACGCCTCAAACAATGTCTGACGACGGTCTTTTGCACGAAGTACCGGCAGTGTGACAGAGGCTTAAAGCTGATGCTCGTGACTGGTGATTCATCGCCTGTCGCCGTCTCATTCCTGGTTGGTCCTTCTTGTTCACTGCCTCTACAGCTGCCTGGAAGGTGATTCGCGGCTGGATGATGCCAGAAGCCGCCGAGAGGGTGAAGATGGTGAACAAGAGCCAAATCACGGACTTCATCGACCCCAAGGACCTCCCAGTGCGCATGGGCGGAACGGTAAGCGTCCAGAGGCAGGGGCCTTTTTAAAGCTGCGATAGATGCCTGTACATATTGGCTGGAAACACTAAAGTTTTGTTTTAGCGGACAAGGATGTGCTTGTGCACATCCTTGTGTCGCTAAATCTAAGGCGCTTTCGTGGTAAACAGTCACCGGCTGGCTTCTTCGTTCCGAGCGAAGTTAGAATGTAAAACCCCTTTTGTCCTTTTTATTACTATCAATCTCCCGATGTTCAAATGGTAGGATGGTGGTTACTGCCTTAAGCAGATGGAGATAGTAATGTAGGTGGAACGAAAAGTAAACTAGTCCCAATAAATTGCGATCCGGGGGTAGTGTTGTTAACTAGGTTTTAATTATGCGATTCTTTTTTTTCTCTCCTAGGACACCTACGAGTACAGCTACGTCCCTGGCAAGCCCCTCGGTGAACGCGTCGGCGATTCTAGCAAGATGTAAATTACGCAAGAAACAAAAACAAAGAAATGAACTACCACCAGCTCTGTGAAACAGCAATTCAAGTTCATCTTTTTTTCTTTTTTTTTTCCTTTGTTAAAGTCTTTTTTTTTATTACGGACAAGCTAGAGGCACTTATTTTTTAATTCTTGATATTTTTTTTTCTTTTAGTTTAACAGTATTTTATTACCTGAAGGAACATTCCTTCGAAACACGTCTACGTAATTCCCCAGCGCCGCCTTGTTGGCATGCTAGCAAAGTATTGGTGGCAGTATCTCAATCATCGCGACTTGCTTCACTCCCTGTGAGCACTTTGAGCGAACAAACGTCAAGAACAAGAAAGAAGCAACAACGGCAGTCGAACACATTGTGTCGGATCTGAGAGTGCAATGCTCATTGCTGTGATACCATGAGGACGTATATTCGCGAGAGTTTTTTTGTTAAATGTGAGCGCGCTGAGCAGCTGCTCAATGTGCAGACTTTCGGTATGTGCATTTTTGAATCTAAAGTTATGAACAAGAAAATTAGATTTTCTTTTACTTTTTTGTCGTTTGTGTTTCCTTCCCTGTAACTAAACAGTTACAGGAGTTATATTTTTTTATTGAGTTCTAAAGCCACTTGCTTGGTGCCAGTTGCTTGAGCACAAACAAAGGTAAGCTTATGTTGTGAACAACATCCGGTTGACAGCCAGCCAAGAACGGCTAGCTCCTTGATGCCATAGGAATAGTGTTGTTCTTTCAAAATTTCCTTCGACGCAAGCATCAGAAAAAATACAAAAACCCAGCAGAAGGCCGGCCATAAGTGTCTCCTGCCTCGCGAATTCAACTTCGTTTCAGCCAGAGCGATTCAGCGCTGGAGCAACGGCTGATGCTGCGGCGTTGGAGCGATGCGCGTAGCAAACCTGCTCAGTACGCGCTCTGTCAGTACATCCTGCGAATAACTATCGGACGCTGCCATTGTCTCGTCGTGACATCGTTTCCCAAGTAAGCCTGTACCAGATTTAGGCTGACGCGAGGAAGTATCCGTTGGAGAACTTTGTCACATTACATTGTTTTATTCACCAAAATATGAAGTTTTCGCATTGCGTATAAGAGCAAACGCAAGCACTGTGCGTTTGCTTTAGCGTTGCGTGCTCCAAGCTGCACATGCGCGCCGTCGCCACGCTCCAATCCAAGAAGCAGCTTGGGCTCCCTCACGCGTGCAATCTGGAACACGCAACGCCAACGCAAATGGACAGTGCTTGCGTTTGCTCGTATAGGCGATACTAAAACTCGCTATTGATAGTATCTTTCCGTCAGCGCAGTATCAGCTGCCCAAAGATCACACTTTCCCCTGCAAATACGTTTTCTCTTACCACAAAACTGCATGAGGCCGAAATCATTTAAAAAAACTTAAGTAGCCTTAACGATCGTTTTCGAAATACAATTTTTCCACGGTCCGTAACAAAGCGAAACTGACTTCCAGAGAAGTCCGTTTCCCTTGCCTTGTGCCAGTATAGCAAGGCGCTAAACTAGCGCCATCTGAAAAGGTGTGCGAAAGAACAATATAATCAGCTTTAATCGTTGGTATTCGTTAGGCATCCAAATAAATTTTCCTTTGATGGGTGCCGCAGGTCTGTAAATTTATCGTTTACAGACCCTAGCTGTTCCCGCCAAAACCAGAGATAACCAGTGTAATGCCTTCCTTCGACCCCAGGGTACTGCAGGAACAACTTGGTTATACCATAGCCCCCTCTATATTCACAAAGCTTGGCGGTTCGATGACGGAGCCATTGAGTGCCCGGTCCAGGGTGTAAGATAGACAGGTGGGGAAACGGCCCATAGAAACCTACCGCAGTGCCGTGACCCGATTGTGTACTCGTCTGCTTGCGGGTGGCTTGCGGGTACCCCCGATTTGCGACAGATGGCGCTGCGGCGAGAAGAAAAAAAATTGGAATTGAATTTGCATGGGACTTTATGGGAGAGTGCGCAAAATAAACTGAGAGCACGACAGTCCTCCATTGAAAATCCACGAGAAACCTTCTCCGTCAGTTTAACCGGTCGCCAGCGTTCGCCCACCCGGAGTGAAAGTTCGCGGTGCTCCACATAGATGGCGCCACAGAAAAAGAAAACCGAGGGGGACACAATCCGGTCGCTCATTTGGCTCTCGTTTCCCCACCTGTCTATCTTACACCCTGGCCCGGTCGCAGATTTGGAGCGCGAAGATCTGGTAGTGCGGAGCACTTCTCGGGAAGCCTAGTCAGCGCACAGCTTTTGCAGCGTCCAGAACCCGAAGCATCGTTTTCAAACCCGACGAGAAAAGAAGCGGTAGCCCGAGGAACGCGAGAAGCACGAGTGGACATTCCATCTTTCGGGACAAGTGTGTTTCGGCGTCACGCCGCAGCGGGGCGTCCGTTACATGCCTCTTGTCTGCCGCTTTATCTTTTCACTTTCGGCGTCCGCGTCTCGTTGCGATCTGCCAGGCTTTGTCACTGTAGAGGAGGCTATGGTTATACTATAGTGTTATATCATTGATTTCAAGCAAAAATGTTCCAAAAGCCGGGATTCATGATTAAAAACAAATACCTCCGACTTGCATAACAATACCAACAATTTATCAGACGTTTCGTCTCCTGTACAGGAGACATCATCAGTGCGGCCTGGGAACACCCGACTAGCTATACTCTGTTTCACTGTTTCACCTTATGATGTACCGCAGGAAAGGCTACAAGCGCTCCTTGCTCCAGGGCACATCTCGGCGGCACAAGCTCTCGTGCACCAAGGGCAGCTCCCAACGCTATGAGCTCGCGCTTTTAGCCTTCTCTGCGGTACAACATAAGGTGAAACGGAGTATACCAGCAATCCAACGCTTGCTTCTTCCTTCTCTTCATCCGTAGCGCTCGTTCTGCCGACTTCTTCGTCCATGGCATACGGGAGACATCATCATCGTCGGCTCTCGTTTCAACTTCTTTTACGTCCGTCGTAGATGTGAAGTTAAATGAAAAGTTACTTCAGGATGCCCGACTTCCGGACAAGCATCGAACTTCCGGTGGCTTCATTTGCGCCAGGAAGCGACCTGGGCGTGGCGTGGCGTGGCGTGGCGTGGTGTGGTGTGGTGTTGTGTTTTTTTTTTTCTTTTTTTTTTTTGCGCCTTTTGGACAAGGAGCGCAACGAGGAGGCACTATGGAATCCATCTTAATCGGCAAGGGATGTCACTTTGGCATCCGAATAAAATTTTCCTTGATTAGTGTCACCTTTTCTTTAATTGTTTCAATTGTGCCTTTATTTCCAGGCTACGGGCCTCCTGCGCTCAAGCTTTGAACTAACTGTGACGCCCTCATTCTGGTTACTACACGCTCACTGGAATGGGCCTCGCACTACACGTGACGCCTTGGCTGGCGTTGATTTTTTTTTTTTTTATGTGTAGTGTAAAATCACGTTTCGACGTCCGAAACCGGCTAGATTTCCCGCCGCAACTAATTTATATTTATTTAAATTATTTACATTGGTAATCCCAGTATATTCTAGAACGGAAATTGTCGCTGCAGAACGACATGGAATTAGAGACGCTGAAAAAAAAAAAAAACGGGGGGGGGGGGGGGGGCGGCTATTTTTAAGAATAGACTAAAATTTTTTAGCAAGCCCTCTACCACCCCCTTAATAATCTCACAGGGAAAGCCTCCCTCCTCTAGCCTCCTCACTTGTAACCCGAAGCTTTCGGCTACGCTGTGCTGACAGGACTTCGTTAAGGCCGCGTTCAGGCAGGTTGTGGCGATCCCCCTCTTGATAATCTTGGAGTGGTTCGAGTCATAGGGCAAAACACCTTTTTTCGCCCTAGGACAGTAAGTCCAACATACATGCGACGGGAGAAGGGCCAACTTCAGATCCAAAAACTGCAAACCACCCTCCACCGGGTTCTCACTTGTGAAATTCAAGCCCGAGGCGCTAGTTCTGAAAATCTCCAACATGTCTGACACAAACACCGCCCTTTCTGACTCCCCTTTTTTCCGGAACAGAACAAGGTAGTCGTCCACAAATCTGAAAACATGGACGACTCCTGCCTCCAATCTATTCTTAATGTCCCTATCACACTTTGCTAAGTACAAATCACTTAACACTGGAGCCACACTCGCAACAATACACACACCTTGCTTCTGCACGAGCTGTACGTCTTTAAAAACAATATATGTGGATTCCAAATAAAAGCCCAGGAACTCTAGAAAACCTTCCGCGGCAACCCCACATTGATTTTGGAACTTGACCTCTCCAAACACCTCAATGGCTTCACGAATAGCTACAAAAAGACCGTCATGTGGTATAGAATAAAACAGGTTTTCAACGTCAAATGATACCGCAAAAAAATTTTCGTGGAGGAGGGAAGAGGGAAGAGAGGGGCAAGCCAGAAAAAAGACCAGTGGTGATACCGTATATACATAACGTTAGCCATAACATCAAAAAGGTAGGGGAAAAGCATGGCATTTCGGTTCTCCTTTCAGCTCCACGGAAATTAAGCAAGCTATGTGGGAGGGTGGAACGGGGTGACACACGGTTGGATATTTGTCAGAAAAAGCACGCAACAAAATATGTAGGATGCAGAGTGGGGGTAGTGTACAGAATTCCTCCGTCTTGTGGGAGGGTATATGTGGGGCAGTCAGGGCGATACGTGAACGAAAGACTGAGGGAACATGCCCTGTCATTGAGGTCAGCCCCCTCTGGCAATCTCGCAGTGCATTGCAGTAGGTGTGAGTGTTTACCCTATTTCGACAACACCGTCATCTTGGCACGAAACAAAAATAGAAAGACAAGGGAGATAACGGAAGCGTTTTTTATTTCCGAGTGTGACGAGGGCACGTGTGTAAGTGCCCCATCGATAACCCTGTTTGAATCAGAGTTATCGTTTTTACGATCATGCATGGTGTAAGAGTAAGAAATGTGATTAGCGACGGTTGGAACTGAATCGGATGTGTGTCTTGTTGGTCTCGCGGTACGTGTGGTTTTTCCAATAGACCAGTTGCAAGTAGCGCTCTGTGGTGTGTGTCTCTCCTACTCGTCCGTCGTTTTTAGCGCTTTTAACCCCTAAATAAGATACTACTCTTCAGGTGAGGACAGCGCGCTCCTCGCGACGTGCCGACAAAGTTCGCCTTTCACTCTCTCTCTCTCTCACTATGGTTTCAAGCGGCGCCGGCAGATGATTCGTCGACCCGTGGGCACGATGGGCACGGTGTAAGACGCAGAAGGCAGGCAGCATTGCGCAAGACGGCTCGTGCCGCCTCATGCTCCACACGCGCAGAGCTCCAGCGAGGTTGTCGCACGTGCAGAAAGAAAGACCACGGTGTACCGGGGGTGTCATGGCAACGAGATAATGTTTTGCGCTCTCACACAGTTTCGCCTTTTGGCCACCGGCGACACTGTCAGTCGCGGGCACGGTGGCCGCGGAATGATGCAGCCTTTCGGATGCCCGTCGAACGAACACTATTTGATTCCTCGCGTGACGCGCTTAGCCCCGTCGTGTCCTCACCGAATAAGTGTGTCTAAAGCGCGAAACACATGTACGACGAAACCGTCCGATCCGACGTCCGACCGCGCAATACGACGGTCGGAGGCGAGGGTTTTCAACGCTCCCCGATGCTGCGAAAACCCTCTCCCCCCAAGGTCATTCCGGCAGTTTGCACGTCGGATCGGACGGTTTCGTCGTACATGTGTTTCGCGCGTGTACAGGACACTCCCCGAGAATGCGTAGAAAAAGTCAAATAGCGAAGATCTGCGGAAACGCGCGTGACGGCGGCAGCAGTCCCGTCTTCGCATCGGCGACCCCGTCAACCGCACTGCGTTCCGAGACGTCCCCTTCACGTGCTCTGGCGGCGAGAGAAGGGGGGGGGGTGGGGACTAGAGATGGTCGCCAAATAAACCCCACCACCAGGGCTCTTTTATGTCGCATTCGTCGTTCTCTCGTGCAAATGAGAGTGTCCTGTATTCCCCTAGTAGAATATTTGGTATACGGTTCAAAGTTCTTTGTAGAACACAAATGGAAGCTATCACTGAACACATCTATGTGTCAAAAAGCAGTCCAAATGTATGTATGTACAAGGCCTCTAACACTATGAGCTTTTTTGCTTTAAAAAAAATGCTATGACTCTTCTTCTTTTGAGGACACAGGAGGGGAAGGTGCGCCCGCTTACCAGGGACCCGCGAGCCGCATTTGGACCCGCGAATCGCAGTTTGGTCACTCCTGTTCGAGAGTCTAAATAATCGTCATTCATTAGTGTTCCTCGGAAGGTGATTATGCCTCATGTACGGTAATTACGTCCGTTTAGTAATATATCAAAAAGATTAGCGAAGAGCCACTAGTGGAAAATTTTCTTTTCAATTCTATGCGTGCAAGCCGGGGCGAAATGTGAAGTACGGTTATCTGCCTCATTCTATGTCTTGGGCCTCTTGCCGCTTAGACGCTTTCTTTTTGTATTCATCGGAAAAGAACGTTGACGGGTATGCTGGATGTGCCTGGTTCTCATTGTTTTAGTTGTTTATAAACTGGTTACTGCCGATCCGGTTTTTTTTGTCGGAAGCCACAGATAAATATTGGATTTATTGACGTGGAAACTAAGTGTTTTTGCACTACTGATTGATGCAAAAAAAACGGGGAGGCAATAAGTGACCCTCCCCTTCGCCAAGCCACTTCGTTTATTGACGAGTGTACGGAAATCACTTCCTCGAAAAATTATATCGCATTTAAAACTTGTCGTGTTCCATGCATCGTGTTTAAAGGAGGGTTTCAAGGTGCCGTGGAACCGCTGCGGCCTGCCAGATGCCCTTCGGCGCGGCACGTCCAACACCCCAAAAGTTCTATTGGCTCTCGCAATGTCAGGCGTCATAAATGTGCTCCGTCAAAGCATTTTCTCTGAGCACGGGAGCACTTTTCAGGCTGCTGCACATGACTTCTCAGTTGCCGCCTGGATGCTCGTTTTTGCTTGCGTTGCGCGCGCTTTAAGCATCCGCAATGTCATCGATTTTTCTTTTTGTCGTTCACAAGAAAGGCACGAAACAGATAACCGAGACTGCGATAATCTGTTTGATATCGCGGCCGTGCATACGTTCTACCCGCTGATTGGATGATGTCCCGGCTCCGTGCCAAGCTCCCATTGGACGGAGGATTTTGCAGTGAGGTTTCCAACCCAGAGATCATTTTTTATCTGCAATAGCTTGCGTCCGGCTGCTTTTTTTTTCGGTATGTTTGGCGTTTGGTTTCGCGCGAACGTCTTCACGTGTCCCGTCGTGGTCGGCTTGGCGGGGTGTTTGAGTCCTACCGAAGTCGCCGACAACTTCCAAGGGCTGCTGGCCATGAGGACGAGACCATCCACAAACGCATGGGTAAGCCACGTGGTGGCGGTTTGGAACGACGGACGCCTCAAACGAACGCTGCAAGGGGATGACGAGATCAGAGTGAAGGCCTGTTCACACATGCAGCGGAGCGCTACAAGCACAGCGCTGATCTCGCGCTAAGCACGTACCGACGGGAACGTTCACCAGCTTTGTATCGCACTGTCAAAACTGTTGCTCATGGCATGCGATAAGTAACTGACGGCACGTGAGCAGCGCTACATCAGCGCTTCGCTGCATGTGAGAACCGGCCTTAAGTGTCCGCGACGAACGTTCCTTTCATGTTCTTCGAAGCTTAGTTCAACTATACCGCAATGTGACAGGCCATGCAACGTCCGATTAAGCTGCGTTGCAGGACGACAGGGTTACGCTGTACTCTTGCGAAGACTATGAAGGTCTGTGGAAATTTTGTTTTAAACAACCCGGATCCTAAACAACCCGGATCCTTTGCTTTAATAATTACGTCCCCAGTAGTGGAACCATTTTGTCACCTCATGACTCATCAACCATATTTAACTCGTTCTTTAGTTCCGTGTTCACGGATGAGTCATTGCCATTACCGCAGACGTTGTGCCGTGCCAGCACGAGCATGGATGACATAACATTTACACCAAACGGAGTAGCAAACGTCATCGAACGTTTGCGTGCAAATTCGGCTTGCGGGGACGATAACATCACCTCTAACTTTCTCAAAATAACGAAAGACAAAATATCAATTATCTTGTGCCGCCTTTTTCAAGCTTCACTTGATTTGTCTGAATTACCGCTCGATTGGAAAGTTGCAAAAGTCATCCCTGTACATAAGCATGGAAACCGCAATGACCCTTCAAATTACAGACCCATCTCTCTGACAAGCATACCATGTAAAATATTCGAACATGTCATCTACTCTCAAGTCATGGACTATCTTAACAACTTTAGCTATCTTCACCCTCAACAACACGGCTTTCGCAAACATCTTTCCTGTGATACTCAGTTATTTGAATTCGTAACAGATCTCCACGATAACTTTAACGACTCTTATACTACTGACGCAATTTTCATTGATTTCGCTAAAGCCTTTGATACTGTCCCTCATCAACGCTTACTTCTAAAACTTTCTCAATTAAACATAAATGACAAAATCGTCAGTTGGATCTCATCATTTCTCACCAATCGTAAGCAGTATGTATGTATAGATGACACGTCCTCGCCCGCCATTACAGTTAAATCCGGAGTTCCACAGGGCAGCGTCTTAGGTCCACTTTTGTTTCTCATCTACATAAACGACTTACCTTCACTAATCTCGTCATCAGTAAGGCTTTTTGCTGATGACTGTGTACTGTACCGCCGAATTTCTCATCCTAGCGATTCGGAACTCCTTCAACGCGACATCGACATCTTGGGTGAATGGTGCTTAACATGGCAAATGAACATAAATGTTACTAAAACCAAGCTCGTTTCTTTTAATTCCTCAAAACACCACAATCCCTCGTACTCAATTTTTTGCGATCCTATTTTATCTACTCATTCATACAAGTACTTAGGTATCACTTTTACCGATGATCTAACCTGGAATGCCCATATCGAAAACATCGTTAATACATCATTAAGAACTCTGGGATTTCTGAGAAGGCATTTATACCTTGCTCAACAGGACGTGAAACTTACTGCATATAAAACCCTCGTTAGATCGAAACTTGAATTTGCTAGCACCATATGGGCTCCTCATCAACTTTACCTCATTAATAGACTAGAATCAGTCCAGAATAAGGCCGTCCGCTTCATTCATCGAAACTACAGTACGAAAATCAGTGTCTCCCAACTAAAGGTTCTTTCTAATTTAACTTCTCTTGAATCACGTCGGACAGTCGCTCGCCTTACTCTTTTTCATAAGTTTTATTACAACATGCCATCATTCATGCTCACTCACTGTAAGCCTGCCTCATACATTTCTTTGCGTCATGATCATTCCTTAAAAATTGCACCTATGTTCGGTCGCACTAATAGATACAAATACTCTCCCCAGGTAGCACGCCAGAGGAATGCCCAACTTGGGCAAAGGTCTGGCAAACATAAGGGCCCAACTTTGGCGCAGTTAGGTTTTTGCACCATGGCATTCATCAGTGCCAAAGTACGGTGCCTAACTATAGCCTTAGTTGGGCGATCCTATGGCATGCCAAAGTTTGGCTCTTCTCCGGTACGCCAGAGGAGTGCCAAAGTTGAAGCCATACTTGAGCCATAACTGCCATAGTAAATCCTAATCTGGGAATTCGGGGCGTGCCAAGGTTTGGCATTTCTCTGGTCTGCCAGAGGAGCGCCAAAGTTGGTGCCATACTTCAGCCATAACTGCCAGAGCAACGCCTAATTTCGGTATTTGGGACGTGCCAAGGTTTGGCGTTTCTCTGGTCCGCCAGAGGAGCGCCAAAGTTGGTGCCATACTTCAGCCATAACTGCCAGATCAAAGCCTAATTTCGGTATTTGGGACGTGCCAAAGTTTGGCTTTTCTCGGGTCCGCCACAGGATTGCCTAAGTAGTGCAATACTAGAGCTATAACTGCCAGAGCGATGCCCAATTTGGGTATTTTGGACATGCCAAAGTGTGGCGTTGCTCTGGTCCGCCAGAGGAGCGCTAAAGTTGGTGCCAGATTTGAGCCATAACTGCCATAGTAAAACCTAAACTGGGAATTCGGGGCATGCCAAGGTTTGGCGTTTCTCTGGTCCGCCAGAGGAGCGCCAAAGTTGGGGCCATACTTCAGCCATAACTGCCAGAGCAACGCCTAATTTCGGTATTTGGGACGTGCCAAGGTTTGGCGTTTCTCTGGTCCGCCAGAGGAGCGCCAAATTTGGTGCCATACTTCAGCCATAGCTGCCAGAGCAACGCCTCATTTCGGTATTTGGGACGTGCTAAGGTTTGGCGTTTCTCTGGTCCGCCAGAGGAGCGCCAAAGTTGATGCAATAATTCAGCCATAACTGCCAGAGCAACGCCTAATTTGGGTATTTCGGACACGCCAAAATTTGGCGTTTCTCTGATACGCCACAGGAGTGCCGAAGTGTGCCATACTTGAGCCATAACTACCAAAGCAACGCGTAATTTCGGTATTTCAGCCTCGCCGAGTTTGGCTTTTCTCTGGTCCGCCACAGTTGTGCCAAAGTAAGTGCCAGACTTGAGCCATAACTGCCGCAGTAAATCTTAATTTGTCGATTCGGGGCATGCCGAAGTTTGGCTCTTTCCTGGCTACCCACTGAAGTGCCAAGTAAGTGCCAAAAGTGGCAAAGAAAGCCGAGAGGCCAGCCCAAGTTTCGAATATCTCTGGTGTGTTACAGAAGTGCTCTTTTACGCGTCCCAGAAGAGAAATAAAATAAATAAGCGTTGGAAGCACGATAGTAAGATGTCATCACCTCCGTTCCCAAGCAGCACGGCAATACTTTGCAGTATCGTGCCAGTGCCGGCCGAAAGTCGGTTCCAATATCGCTCAACTGTCCAGTTTTGCACCACCGTTTGATACCCGGCAGGTATTGCCGTACAGCTGTTTCGCCCCGGCCTAGCGTTCACGTAATATTGTGCGAAAACTCTACGATGCGTCTGCTTCGTATTGGCCGAACGTCGTGCAAGTATGTGTACGTTGCATGCCATTTGTTGCATATCCAATCACTTATACGGACAAACAAATTTTTTCGATCGCTCCCAGAAGTTTATTAAACAACTATCGTTACACACAGTGTATTCTCCACATATTTACAAGGTCACACTTCTCTGTAAAACGAAAAGCAAATTATAAAATACAATTAACACTGTCCTCATGCCAAGCAAAGCTCATCACACGTAAAACCGCGGAGAATGAAAGGAAAGCAGGACGACTATCAGAATCATGTTTGCAGTGCACTTACTAATAAAAGAGCGATATCATGTAATCCTTGATAGATGCATAATCCAACTCAGGCACCCCACAAACACATTCGAGGAAGAAGGTTGCGCACATTCAACTGACGTCTCGTCGTCGGCGAAGAGCAGTTTTTGTCGAAGCGTGTCCAACAAACACATCACAAGTATTCCACGAACTCCGGTGCAAAAAATGACTGTTACCAAAAATTGGCATTGACGTATTCCGACCGTTTACGACGAAAAAACACGGCCGCGTCTGCAACGCACGAAAGCAACAGAACACTGAAGAGCCCAGTTCGAAAACCGGACCTACGTGGCCTGCTTACTTCTATAACTAGGCAAACGGCGAAAACGACAGCCCCAGAGATCCCATCAGCGTGACAGAGAAAGTCACGTGACAAATTTTCGTCCAAACGTTTTTGTCCTACGCGTCCTATGTAGAGAGGTCACGCTGAGTCACGCGTTTCGCTTCATCCTTTTGATTTGCTTAAAGCGGCAGTCGAGCTCGCTGACAGCCACACGAAGACGCAAAACCAGGTGGGGAGGATTTGCAAAAGGCGAGGTCGAAGGGGCATCAACAACGCATAAAAGGAAAGGCCGCTTCTGCCGGTGACCTTGTCGCCTTGCCTAGCCTGTCAGCGTTCGGCTTCAAGTCCGAACTCGTCGACCCGCATGGACGTCAGGACACCAATTTGACATTGACAAGGCATCGACCTTGGAGGGGGATAAAAGGTGGGGACCGAGGAAGCTGCTGGAATCTTGGTTCATCCAGAACGACAAACGCGGAAGTGATTCATCGCTGGTAAACAAGAACCGTGGCCCCCTGCCGGACGTGTACACAAACTTTATGCCTAAATAGCCGAACTTTTTTGTGCGACTCTCACTCGCTCTGTGCTCTACTGAAGATGCCTCCCGCATTGGAGGCGCAACGTTTAATTAAATTGTTATTTTTGTTATGTCAAGCCGTTTTTGTTATTACATAAATTAGGAGCGCAACCGGGACATTTTCTCCCGTGAATGACGATCGGGTGCTTGGACTCCGAAGCAGCTCTTTCGGCGTCCATTTGATGTTCTCGGAGTCGGTCGTTGAGGCATCGCCCCGTTTGCCCGATGTACCTGGTCCCGCAGGACAGGGGGATCGCGTACACTTCCTTCGCTTCCTCTCCTTCCGCCAAGATTTCTCTTTCCGGTACTCCCACGGAGCGGGCGGGTTTCGAGGTTGAAGCCGAAAATAAAGTTCGCTCTTTCCACTTTTTTTTGCATTTCCTCCTCTCCTGCCCTCCTTTCCTCCCTTCACCGCCCTCCCCCGAGGGGTCAACGCGGAGAATGGATTAGGAGACGCCTCCGTTAATCCGGCATAACCCGCCGTAGAGGGGGTTATGCCGGATTGCTGCCTGACTAAAGATTATCTCGCTGCAAAAAAAAAAAAAAAAAGAAAAATAAAAAACGTCGCGGGCAGCGATTTAATGCGCTTTGCCGGATGCGTAACGCTTCGCCCGCCTTGAACAAGCTGGTATGCATTGGACTAATATTTTTCGAAGCGCGGCAGGTTTAGTGTAGGTCCTATCATAATGGTCCTGCAAGACTTTCCTGTCCGCCACAAGCTAGCCAATAATTCAAGGACATAACGACGGCAGCGTATTCAAACAGTGTAAAATAAAATGTATATAATATTTATAAGAACACCATCGTCCTCACTGCTTGGCTTTCAAATTTTTAGCGCCGCAAATAATCGTAATCAAAATATTTTTATGATTGAAGACCCCTCGTCGTGCATCGAACCCAAAATTACGCTTACGTGAAACATGATTCGGCGCGGGAGCGGCTCGAGTCACCGTAATTTTTTTTTTTTTTTAACGTGGATTTTGTTTTTTAATTTAACTGAGGTACCACCGGCAGAACACGAATCGCATACTTGGAAGGATCTGAAAACTCATATAGCTGGTTGAGTGAATGCAATACTATCGCATTCGTTGAAGCTCGATTTGTTGATTCGAACTTCATCAAATCACACGCACCCATTCTCCCTATTTCTGTTTACCCAGTCATAGTCGTTCCCTCACGATGCAATACGAGTACAAGTAACGGCAGTTTATGCAATGTTGACGATACACAGCCGTGATCGCACGGTTTTTAGAAGCGCTATAGAACGAGCACAAGCGTCGAATTTCGGTACTCTGATTGATTTCTGTCTTCCCGCCGTGACACCACACGAGAAAAGCGATTTCGTTCCGTCTGTGAAACTAGGAACAAAGAAATCAAGATATAATCCCGTAATAAAACAACGCGAAATGGATCTCTGCCGCCAATACCCAACCGTTCGCGAGGTGACTGGGCAAAAGCATATATTACCTCCGTGCCTTTACCCTCTGCGCACCGCCAGAGAGAGTCATACAAACTCCTTTGCGCTACTATCAACACGATTGCGTTTGCAAGCCGGTAGTTTGGCTCGGCTGGGATTCGTCCCTTTTGACTTTCATAGCTCTCTATGAAACCAGAAAGGTAGATACTTTTCTCCATTGGGTTGGTTTGCCCGGGGCCTCCAGTTATTTACGGCCAAAATCACACTAGAGGCGCTTCAGCAATGTTCACTCTGGTCGACACACGTGCTCCTTAAAAATGCCTGTCGTCAACTCTTTCCCAAAAGATACTTGAAGAGCCAATCTTAGAGACCGACGGATAACGAAGCCTTAGACCTCAAAGAAATTATAACACAAATTTGGCGTCGTCATTCCCAAACTGGTTGCCGGACGAAATCCAGGGTTGGTAATAGTAACATAAGATACGTACGGCAGAATTCCCTGCCATAAATAAAACGATTCGGCTAACGCCAATGTAACGCGAAATAGGTGCAAAGAGTTTTGCGATAGGAAGCGTAAACCGAAAAAAAAAGGAAAAAAAAAAGAAAGAAAGAAAGAAAGAAAGAAAGACTGAAGAAAAGGAGAAATTAGAAAAAAAATTCTGTTCATGTGATTTTTCTTGTCACGTGACCAAACAAAAAAAAACGAAAAAAAAAATAACACGAGAAAAAAAACCATCCCCTGCCCGGTTTCGAAGCTAGGCCCTCTTGATCGTGAAACTAGCGCGCTATCCGTTGCGCCAACATAACTTTTTTTTTTTTCTTTCTTTATTGCAAGTTGCGCCAACATAACTCTGCCTGTAATGCTCATGCATTCCCACATCATAGGCGAAAACTTAGGTGCCTTCGCAGTTTTTCATGCATGTGTTATTTTTATTTGAGGCAAGAGTTCACGTCCAGAATGCTTTTAGAGTTTTCGACCAAAACGAGTTTTCTTCTTCCGAGTCACCTTCTAGAACCAGTAGACCGCACTGGGTCGTCCGGCTAATCAAGCAGCTATTTTCAAATTCTGTGGCGTGCCCGTCCTCGGATCCGAGGTCGCCGTTTGACAAGCTTAACTTTCTTCCACCTTTTAGCCGGAACCCCACGGCAGCTTTGTTCCGTCCCCACCCCCTCTCGAGAGGATGGCTCGCCCCGAGGCTAATCCCATTCTCTAAACCTCTTTTCATCCAACGCTTGACCTTCCCCTCCCCGTCCCCCGGCTTCGGGAGAGAAGGTTCTTCTCTGCAGAACGTCCCGTTTGTACAGCGGCCTTTAAAGTTCAAAGATTGTCCTGTCTTTATCGTCCCTTTTGTGTCTCCACTTTTTAATGTTTAAAAAGTATCAACACGCTAAAATAGTACAATTTCCGGGATTACATTTTCATCCCCCAAGTGTGATGCGGGAACCGCGCCATAGAGCCACGGTCGTTTCCGCACTTTGTTATCGCTAGGATTTGACAGTGCTCAATCACGATGCAAGACACGCACAGAGCCACGCTCGCTTTTGCAATGCGCCGCCTAAAGGGGTGTCCAAACAGGACACGACTCCGACAAATCGTGAAAATTGAAGCGGGCTTGAAGCGGGCGCGTCCGCTTCAATTTTCACGATTTGTAGGAGTCGTGCGTTTTGTAGTGTCCTGTTTGGACACCCCTTAATAATGATATATCTTGTTGAGACGTGCGCACATCCGTCTTGCGCAGTCTTAGCTCGATGGCAGCACTTTCTGTAAAGGCGGATTCACACCGGGGATAGCAGTCGCGCGATCCAACTAAATCGCATCGCAAAAAAAAAAAAAAAGAAAAAAAAGTAATTAGTTGGTCAATTTGGCGTGCGCGATGAGCGAGTCCAATGCCTTCGTTGGCGAGTCGCGTCTCAAAAACTCTCGCTCCGAACGCCGTTGGTTGGCTCGGCCTCTCCGCGACTAGAGTGCATCGCAAAACGTCGGGTCAGCAAGCGACTGCTCAAAACCCGTCACTTTTTGCCCGCGATGGTCGCTTTTGCGATGAAAGTTATGGCGCGACTAGATCGCGTCGCCGGTGTGAACGCGCCATAATGTCGAACCAGTCTCACGGCGCGTCCCGATATTGGCTTGTGTACCTACGCGCGAGTAAAACATCTGGCACAATTTGCGTTTGCAAAGCCTGCTCCAGCCGCGTCAAAACATTCAGCCAACCTTTGGACTGCAGAAATCAAGAGACAACCAAAATAAGATAAAGTTGCCAGCCGAATAAAACTTGATTTCTATTTAATTAAGATGAAGACCACCCGCGTACATCAAATACCTCATCAGCCGAACTCCAAGGCAGTAAGCCTAGTTCTGGCACTTGTTTGGCACCTTTGGCCCGTCGCTGCCAGATCACAGCCAAACTATCGGGAAGCGAAGCCTAACTTGGGCACTCTCTTGGCGACTTGGGCCCAAAGATGCCAGATCTCAACCGAACTACGAGGTAGTAAGCCTAACTCTGGCACATTTGTGGCGATTTTGGCCCGAATGTGCTAGGTGACAGCCGAACTGTCAAAAAGTGAAGCCTAACTTTGGCATTAGTTTGGCGATTTTGGCCCGAAAATGCCAAAGCTCTGCCGAACTACAAGGTAGTAAGCCTAACTCTGGCACATCTGTGGCGATTTTGGCCCGAATGTGCCTGGTGACAGCCGAACTGTCAAAAAGTGAAGCCTAACTTTGGCATTAGTTTGGCGATTTTGGCCCAAAAATGCCAAAGCTCTGCCGAACTACAAGGTAGTAAGCCTAACTCTGGCACATCTGTGGCGATTTTGGCCCGAATGTGCCAGGTGATAGCCGAACTATCAAAAAGTGAAGCCTAACTTTGGCATTAGTTTGGCGATTTTGGCCCAAAAATGCCAAAGATCTGCCGAACTAACGGGCAGTAAGCCTAAATCTGGCATTTCTTAGGCGATTTAGGCCCGAAGATGCCAGATAATAACCGAACTACCCGGCAGTGAAGCCTAAGTTTGGCACTTGTTTGGCGAATTAGGGCCAAGATACCCAGACTGTTGCCAAGGGAGGTCAGGTTTGGCACTACTTTGGCTTCTTCGGGCTTTTTAATGCCCTAAACTGCCAGACGCAAGCCAAGTTTTGGCCCAGAACTCGGTGCTGCCTGGGTCCTCTTGCTCTGTCCATTAAAAATTGGAATTCTCTCCCTAACGACATAGTCACTGAACAGAACGAAATAATATTCCGCGAAAAAACTTCGGCTTTGGTTCCATGATATGTTTTCCGCGCCATGTCTGCTTGTGTTTACTATAAATTGCACACTGTGTTCCCAGTTCTGCTGTGCCCGGTTTGTGTAAACTTTGTTCCGAATCCTGTATAGTTCGTTCTTTGTTTTTGCTTGTTGTTAATTTTTCACCTCAGTTAGTTCTTTGATTGCCATTCCATCTTGCATTTGATTGTATTTTTCTACCCCCCCCCCCCCCCTCATGTAATACGTTCGAACGAACGTCTTTGAGGCGAATAAAACTTGAACTTGAAACTTGAACTTGAAGAAATAAAAATACGGATCCTAAAAATCCCTGGATTACACGTAATGTTATAGGCCTTAAACGTCAAATGAAAAGGCATAAAAATAAAATGAAGAATAAACAAAAGGCAAATACGCTAAAAATCAAATTAAATTAAAGACTGAAAGAGGCAAAGCAATAGTACTCGCATACATTTGGTTACCCCACACCCTGTAAGAACTGCCCCAGAAAAGATTTTGCGGTTTCTAAAAGGGAAGAAACGAATGAACACATCATTGAGAGCTACGTGGTTATTACTGACAGTGCAGAGATGGCAGATTGTTTCAATTTGTTCGTTCATTCGGTATTCACAACCGAGGAGCCACAACGTTTGAGTGAAATAGCGCGGGATGACACCAAAACGAGCACGCCACGCGTGGTAATAAGCCAGCCATTATTTTTTTTTTAGAGTTACTTTGTCTTGGTGCGAAAAAAATTGGTAGGTTTAGATACGGTACCAAATGAATTCGTAAAACGATTTGCAGAGTAACTGCCCTCTCATCCTGAGATCCTATTTGACAGGTCATTACAGGCAGTATCTTCCGCAAGGGCAGTTATCTGCCCGTGTTGTACCCGTTTTTAAAGAGAAAACCCGTCTGGAGATGGAAATATATATTTACTTTACTGGAGGAGCGCGGGATGTTTTACCCGTATAAGCACGGTTTTAGAGGTGGTCTGTCGACCGTTACACAATTTGTAGAAATATTCCACGATTTTTCCCACACTGTAAGCATCAAACAACACTGATGTCATCAGCATCGATTTTTGGAAATCATTTATACCCCACAAAAAAAAGTTCATATGAAAATAAGTCTGTCGTAACACCGTGAATTAGATTGAGGCTTATATATCAAATTAAAGCCAGAGTCGAAATTGAGGGAAGCACATCTGCTCTTTTATGCGTATCACCATCAGGAATCACTCGGGGCTTTATCTTGGGGCCATTGCTGCTTTTAATATACGTCAATATCTAAAAACTAACAAAACTAAAGCTATTTACTGATGACCATCTTCTTTGCTCTCCAACAGGCAACGCGATTGATCAATTAAAACTCAACAGGAATTTGGAATTGGAAGGCACTTGACCAAGGGGAGACATATACAGAGAAATCTTCATAAATTAGTATACATTCATATAAGAAAAGGAATGTCTTGCCATTATGTTATAATATAGTAAATGTTAACTTAGTAATGAGTGCAGTTTCGAATCCCTCCGCGTTACAGACAATGTCCAATGGCGGGACTATATTGATAACGTTTGCTCCTCTGCATATCGGAGTCGGTGCTTCATAAGACGAAGGTTAAAAGCTGCGACTAGTGACGCCACAGTGACAGCTTGTAAATCAATGATACGCCCTACTTTGGAGCACAGCCTCCATATTTTTTAACAGTGTCGCGCGAAGGCCGACCGGCCGAAGACAAGCGCCTTATCGCGGCTTGAAACAGCAGGTCAGCGAGCCTATACGCGCGTGTGGCAGAAGGCACACGCCTAGCCTCGCTGACTTGCTGTTTCACGTCGCGATAAGACGCTGATCTACCGGCCGGTCGGCGTTTTTGCGATATTGTTAAAAAGTTTGGAGACTGCAGTACGCAACTGCGGTCTAGAGTCCTAAGGGAAAAACAATATTTACAAAGAAAAATTAGAAGTTTAAAGGTTGACTATTTGTTTTATGCTCTCCAAGAATTGAACAAAGTCTGTGACTAAAATTCTAAACCAGTGTTGTCTTCCGTTACTGGAGACTAGAAGGAAAGCTCTCTACTGTCGAGGGTTATAACGAAGTCGGTTATAACGAAATGGCGGATATAGACCTCCCCAACATACTATCCACGAAACTAAAGAAGTTTTGGAAAATAATCAACCCGGCACTTTCACTTCCTTTGCAATTGGTAGATGACGACGAACTTCCGCTTTCTGATAAACACGGCGCTCTTGCTACTAACAATTTCTTCTGCTCCATCTTTACTAAGGAAGACTTACTAAATATTCCCGACTCATGCCAATTCACTCACCCTCTCATGGATCCTATCGTAATTGACCGTACTGGAGTACTTAAGGCTATAGATCAACTAAAGGTGTCCTCCAGCTCCGGAGATGACCAAATTAACTCTAAGGTATTAATAAACACTAAACATATTTCTTCCACTTTCCTCTGCAACATATTCTCTCAATCTCTTAAACTCTCTGAAATACCATCAGATTGGAAAGTTGCTAACGTCATACCCGTTCATAAAACAGGCGATCACCAACAAATCAGCAACTATCGTCCCATCTCGCTCACCAGCGTTTCATGCAAACTCTTGGAGCACATTCTCTATTCTAACATAATAAACTTTCTAGACCCTCATAACCTCCTTTTCAAGCACCAGCACGAATTTCGCAAGTCCTACTCACGCGAAACTCAGCTAACAGCATTTCTAACTGACTTTTACTCAAATTTCGATTCCAATGTTCAAACTGACGCCATCTTCATTGACTTCTCCAAAGCATTTGACAGGGTCCCTCATCAACGTCTTTTAATGAAACTAAGAAATATTAATCTTCACCCCTCAGTAGTCAATTGGATTTTTGAATTCCTTACTAATCGCACACAGTACACTTCTATTAACGATATAAAATCTACCACAAGCACAGTAACATCTGGCGTCCCTCAGGGAAGCGTTCTTGGCCCCCTTCTTTTTTTTAATCTACATTAATGATCTCCACCATGGCATCACTCCTGAAGTACGTTTGTTCGCCGATGACTGTGTAATATATAGACCCATTCAATCACGCCACGATCAGCTAATTTTGCAAAACGATCTCCAACTTATAATTCAGTGGTGTCATAAATGGCAAATGGCTTTAAACTATAATAAATGTAAATCGCTATCTTTTTCCCGCAGTTCACATGTTCTATCCTCCTCTTACCGCCTTTCTGGCATCCCAGTAACTGTCAACAACCAGTAACAACTGTCATCGCCGATGCTAACCGCACTCTCGGATTTCTTCGCCGTAACCTCAGACAGGCTACATCCCCCGTAAAACAAGTAGTTTTGTCTAGTTTAGTTCTAGTTTAGTTTAGTTCTGACCTTGGTCAGAACTAAACTAGATTTCGCTTCTTCCATATGGTCACCGTGGCAGGCATACCCAACTAACAACCTGGAATCCCTTCAAAGCAGAGCCCTCCATTTTGTTTATTCCGACTATTCCCCTTACGCAAGCATATCAGGGCTTCGCCAATCAGCTAACCTTGACACTCTTTCTCACCGCCGCAGGGTGTCTCGTCTTTCCCTTCTTCATCGGATCTTTTATTACAACAGCCATCTCAGACAAAGTTTGTTATCACCTCCTTACCGCATTTTCCCTCGTCTCGACCATTCTTGTAAACTCCGTCCGATTTCATCGTCAACCACGTCACTCACCAAATGTCTACTTTACCATTGGCCATTGACGAATGGAACCCACTGCCTGACTTAATTGTTTCCTTACCTGATACTAAGAAATTTTCTGCAGCCATTAGCTTATTTTTTCTAACCCATAACTAGATTACAGCGTGTTTTTGTAGATAAATAGTTTTGTTACCTGTTTTTTTTAAGTCTTCACTCCCTTGTATAATGCCCCCTGGGCCTTCAAGGAATAATAAATAATGAAATGAAATGATTATAGCGAAGCAATCACGATTTCTCATTCCATTTTGCACTTCGTTAACCGAAGTCGGTTATGACGAAATAGCGGATATAGCGAAGTGATTTCCGATTCTCGTTTATTTGGTTATGACCGGTCTCGACAGTAGTTAAAACCGTTTTACTCCTTAAGATGGCAGCTTGGGGGATTTGGTGATAAGAGTTCACATTAGTAGCAACAGCGCTTTATAAACAAGGACAAAAGGAGAGGACGCATAGGACAAACAAATCATGTGCACGTGTTCTCGCATGAGTGCGAGGTTGCAGTACTATGGAAGCTACGCTAGCCCTGACAACATAGCACAAAATAATTGGTCGCTGAAAACGCTCTTGTTCCTAAAACATTTTGTATGCCGGTGTCGATCTCCTTTACAGACGCGATTCTAGAATATTATTCCACTGCATAATAAAATCAGTCGCTTTTTTATGCGGTTGATTTTCCAAGTAAGTATAATCGTCATGTTAGTAACTATAGGAAAATGAAATGTATAAATCACTGGTTATGAACAATAAAGTTCAGGTGTGCTTATCAATTCAAAAGCAGTTTCAATATCTCACACGTAGGGCGATATCAAGAACAACATGATTATGTACAAATTTATTATTCTTTGCTCTGCCGCTTATTGTCGTAAGTTGTTCAAAATGTATTGCCAATTGTTATAACTACTTTACGTTATATGTAGGTCTTTTCTGTTCTTTTTCTTTATAGAAGATTCTTAATCAGATCTAATTAGTGAATCGAAATCGACGTGTGCAAGTCAATATAACACTTAGTGTTAGTGAAGGGGACGCATCGTTCTTTATAACTTTCATGGCGAAAGGTGAAAAACGTACGTAATGTTTTGGTTTTGCTTGTACAGTGTGCTCAACTGTTAAACATAAGGCGGGAGCGGTGGCCGAAACTGATACCAGAGCTGTCTAGCGATTAAATCAATGATACGGCAGAGAATAAGCCGGCTCTTCTTGGGATTGTCGCCAGTCCCCGATACAGTTATCGCACGACCTCCTCGTTCCTTTCTTTATCACCCACGCTTTAAATTTTTATTTGTTTGTTTTGTTGTTTTTACCATGCCGGGCTACTATATCTCGGTGATCTTGCAGTTTCTCTAATAAATGCCACCTTCTTTAAAAAACAACAACAGAAAAATCAAAAGCGATTTTTTTTTTTTATCGCCGAGTCACGCGTCGATGATTGTTTCGGAGCTGGGAGTGTAACTCCAGAAAACGACAGCGGCATAAGCTTCCAGAGTGAGCCGGTAGATGGCGCATGCAGTCTCTCCGGCCACCGCTCCCGCCTTATGTTTAACAGTTGAGTACACTGTACATATCATTTTTTTAGACATGTGCGAAGTCGGATGAAACTATCATATTCTTTGTGCACAAAAGTGATATGTCTGCCAGCAGGTCATAATTTCGAACTTCAACCGCAAATAGGTATACCACGTATTATAGAGATGTAAATTTGACTTATCTATTCAATGTCAGATGAGTAATTCAGAATACAAAATTAATGGATATAGCGAATAACGGTGTTGTCCAATAAAAAATTGTGCAGTTGACTTAACAGGATTGGCAGTTCCGTGAGGCTTTTCGAATGAGTTATTGTTATGTCACATGTAATGCGATAGTCATACAATGTGCAAGTCATGACATTCTTTATTTCTTCCGCACACGAAGTCAGAGTTAGCCCAAACATGACAATGCCATTGTGTGTTATTAGCGTTCAATGCTTAGATTGGTGTCGAATGCCGAGTTTTGCTACTTAAGCTGAAAGCAAATATAGGCACATCCCATTGAGCTAAACGTCTTGCTGGTAGACTTTCAACTCGGAAGAAAACGGGGAAAAAATATACCATGACCGTGCTATGTCGAACACTGTGGACCACGTGAGTGCCGGCATGATGAATTTTGATCTCCGATTCCACTTTCATTTTGCTTATATAGCTTTGTCAAACAAAGTTAACTCGATTGTCATTACAATGCAGAAGTGACTCGGTCATCTATCCTAAATGAAATTGTTTGAATGCAAATATATGGGTAAGAAAACTACTTTTTACCCCTACTATTAGCTGCTTCTACTGCTTCGTTTGTGAAATGCAATTCTGAATGGTATATGATTTCCGGCGCATGAATTTATGGGAAATGGCGAACAAGCATCCTCTGGTATAAGCCATAGATCTCTACGGCGCAAGACATTGAGAGTGAATCAGCTACAAAAATTAGGGAAGTGTCGCTATACCCTGTTCATAATTTTACGTACATGTGGCCTGTTCTAAGCGACCAGTAAATGATAACGTGTTTCCAAGAAACAATAAAAATATTGTCTCGATGACTCCGTGCTCAAGACAATAGAGGCTTCAGTTCTCAAAATACTTTTATTGCGTAGTTCGGTTAGCGCAACGCCCAGACAATATACAAATTCAATCAACAATGCACAACCTCATGTTTATTTACAGGTATCGATCCTTTATGCTTTACATTGTTTGTACAGGTCAAACGTCGCATGTTGTAGAGGGAAGCAAGCATTTAATGCAGAATAGAAATAAATCTTCATATATTTTTATATAATTTATATATAAATTTAGGAGTTGTAGCACGCGCTTTATAACATACTAACCGTAACATACTAACCGTAACATACTAAGTTACTGACCACAATTTTAACAATAGGGATATTTAAATTCGAAATACATTACGAGCAAGTGTTTCCAGCCACAAATATTTTGAAGGTCTGCAGCTCAGTAATTGTAAATGATTGCCTAACTGTTTTATTTGAGATATTAGATTTCGGCAAGATCGAATCTCTCAAAGTTTTTATTGGAAAGTGCCACTGAGCACGCCTATATTAGAATCTAGCCATGCATATCAAACACCCATACTCATATTATTACACTTGCCACCCTGCTTCGGACGTTTAGAAGATCAAAGCTGTGACACTGAAGAGGGTTCAAGATACCATGCATTTTTCCAAGTGTTTCTGATGTCATGTGCTACCAATCATTAAGTACAATATTCTTCCCATTGCAGCCTCGAATCCCAGTTTGAATCTGTGGAATGGAACGGCGTCATTACGTGGACACATGCTCGCGGACATAGAGTAGACCAAGATTCAAGCTCGAGAGAACATAATGCCTGGTTGTTCTTGATCCCAGTGTAGATTTGAATTTTCGAGTAAGATGCCAGTTTGTTTAAAGCACATGAGTGCATCACAGACACCGTGAAACTTGAAAATTCGATTGCAAGTCAGAAGATTCCCAGGTCGTCTATATTGTATCTATCCCTTGTTGGGACGTGGCAAACGCCCTTCGTTAGTTTGGTAGTAAACCATCAAAATTTACTCATCTTGAAAATTCATTCAATCTCAATACATACACAGCCTATGTCATTCGAAATAAGACAATATTTTAAGCGAAGCGGACGTTTGAAACGAACCTTGTGACAAAAGATGTTCGGGTTTCGTGAATTGTTTGAGGATCCCTCCCAATATATTCAGTAAGATGTACAGTCGCCCAATTTTTTAATAATATCACGCGAGCGTCGACTGCCGGGACGGCCAGCGCTGTGCCGCGGAGAAATGCGGCGTCACGGGAGAGATTAGGCGCGTGCGCACGAAGCTCTCTTTGGTGCGAGCGTCGTCTGCTAGGCTATTCTGTTGACCGCACGCAGCCCCTTGTTTCTTATCTGCTGGCATAGCTGACCTCCTTTAAAGGGAAGCTACGGAGCTTCTTGGAAAAAATGAGTTAGAAGTGAATTCTAGTGTATTTTTACCCCGTGAACCCGAATACCCAAACCATTTGCTGCGTAAGTATTGTTAAATGTGAGAAAAACGCGAAAGACAGTCGCTGTCCATGACGTCATCGACGGCTCTTTTGGCTGCCCAAGGCTAGGGGGGCGGGGCTTCAGCCCTATTTTGAAATTGCTCTTGTGGCTCTCCGGCGCGTCGCATTGAAATATAATTTTGATATCTGTTATTCTAAAGGCCGAATGAACGCAATTCAAGCGTTTTTTCTCAAATGTAGAAGTGCCCCATCTTCCCTTTAAGCAAAGGTCTGAACAGCGCTTACTTGCGTGATACCGTGATACTGCTCAGGCGTGAAAGAAACCGCGCCTGTAGTTTTTTTTATTCTTTTATTTTTTTGCGTTTACTTTGTCAGCACCAAAAAAACAAAGAATACGATGACGCGACAAGCTGAATGCAACGATGCATTAAACTATATACCGCAGCCAATGCTACGTGCTATCAAAACGAAACCAGCGCTGTCACCCTGCCACGTGACATCGTGCTTCCACGTGCAGTTGTGCCTAAGAGGAAGGCCACGTGACACACTCTTAGCGATGGTCTGGCCAAGATGGCTCGTAGCGTCGGCTGAGGTAAATCGGCGCAACGCGCTCCTTTGCTACGGAACAGGGGCTGTGTGCGATCAGCGGGATAGCCTAGCAGACGACGCTCCGCGAAAAGGGCTTTGAGCGCACGCGCTTAATCTCTCCCTTGACGCTGCATTTCTCCGCAGCACGGCACTGCCCGTCCCGGCGGTCGACGCTCGCGTGATATTATGAAACAATTGGGCGACTGTACATCTTACTGAATATAATATATCCTCCAACAATTCACGAAACCCAGACATCTTTAAGCTGTCCAATGCACAAGGTTTGGTTCAAACGTCCGCTTCGCTTAAAATATTGTCTTATTTCGAATGACACAGGCTGTGTATGTATTAAGATTGAATATTCAATCTTTTTTGTTATTTGGGTTTAAACTCTTGGAGGCATCTTTTGGATGTATCTTTGGGAGGTATCTCTTGGATACCTCTAACTTTTGGAAGTATCCAACTTCTTTCATGTATCTTATGGGTACATCCGGAAGATACAGGACTCTGAGGTTTCTAGATTAAATGTAAGGATTGAGTGAACATAAGAGCGATGTATAATGGAGGGTGGGGGAGGAGGATGATGGGAGGAGTGGAGGAGAGGGTACGACGAAGGAGGAGGAGAGGATACCCTCCTCTCCGTACCCCCCCTCCTCCTCGAGAGCTGTGCTCTAATTCGGAAATTGTAAACGTATTCATTTTCTTTTCTTTTTGATACACGCACACACACACAAAAAAAAGGAGGACAACAAGAAGCATCTTAATCAGACAAAATAGACACCACACACGCGCCAACCAAGCAGCGTTTTTTTTTTTTCAAGATAGGCCATATCAGTGGCTATGTAATGCCCTTCATAGTTGATCGAAGGTACCCGAATTCTTTTTCAGATAAAGCCACTGACGGCTCGCTGACTCATCTCCCGCCAAATTCAGAGATAAAAAAGGTTCGATGATTTCCCTTGCCACTCTGTCTGTATGTTTATCCAAAACAGTGACCTCCCTAAAATTGGGCTTTCACTAGCAGTCCCTGCAGTGTAAAGGTAGCAACCCTCCAACTGTGGCCCTGAGAGATTACGAATACATTTCATTTGTTTTTAAGAAGTAGGTGAATACAATATATTTAGTTTGTTATAAAAACGGCACATAAACGGTGCTATTTGTGTATTTTTTCTAACCAGTCCTTATGAGAGAGTTTTTGTGAAATTTGTCTATTTCAACTGTAGATCGATGGGCACGTATTAATTTAGCGTTATTCTGGTAGCACTCCTGTTTTACTTTGCTTTTGTAGGCAAAACATGGCACTTTTAAGAAGTGTTTAATAATAATAAATCTCATCAATTGAGAAGATAACTAACTTCCCAGAAGGCATGTTTAGGTGGTATAGTGGTCTCCAACGTACTGGTATTAAGACCTAACCTACTAAACAACTCCACTTTTCAAGAAACATTATAATAAACAGCACTCGTATCAAATACACATTTGTTAGAACCTAGCTCGACTACTCTTTAGCATATTGGCTCCATTCATTAGGTGCTTTGTTTGCTTGCTGCTTGTCACATCTGGAAACCTTTATTCAGCAGTGTTGAATTACATGATTTCCTGTTCCCAATGCGTCCAACATCGCAGCCTGTGCTCCCAGTGTGGATGAGCGGTTCTTGGAGTATTTCTTCTGCAAAAGCCACCAAGACTAACAGTTTGGTGAGTCTTGGCTGAACCACATGGACTGTCGGCTTTCATTCGCCTGCTTCGAGTGTACACACTTATTACGCAATTGCAAATGTTAGTGAAGTATGAGTATAAAGAATATTTAAGGTAGCGTGCATTGGCGCAGAGAACCCAGGTATTTCAAGGAAAGTAAGTTACATCAGGCACAATATAGATAGTCAAAGTTTTGCGGAGGTATTTATTGCGAAAGTAGTAGACTTCTGTGATATTCATCGAAAACTTTATTCGTGTTATCCCTAAGGATTCGCTTCCCCAAAGCACACCTCTTATAGCGGTAAAGGTACTTTTGGTGGAGTGTCTTTGGGACTTTTTTTGTTGGGTTTTGGGGCACGCAGAACGCCGCGTTCTGTATCCCGCTAAGCTTAGTACCTTCAACATTAACACTCCCCCTTTATAATATAATGTACGTATATTTTTTTGTGATGACTACTTCAATAATAGTAGGGTGAGCTTTAGTTCATTTTTTCTCTTGCAGCAGTTAATCTGGACACTAAGTTAAGTCAGAATAACCTCCATTGAAACTGAATAATTTATTGTAAGCCCGTTAAGTTGTGTATGCCATTTTGTTTTCTTTAGTTTATCTAGTACAGTATAACTTGCCAGAGATATCTTACCCGTGTTGTATATGAGCATGAATAATTCAGAGTGCGTACGAAGTGAATGCAACTTTTGGATGGGAATATATTAAAATTTTAGCCCGTATATTTTATTTGCTCAGATATACCCGATATAATTGAAGTTCGAGAGTTCCAAAAGCGTGGGTGTTTTTTATTTTTTTATTTTTTCATGATCGATCATTTCAGTTTTGGGGTCTCCTGAGAGGTGGCGAGCAACCCCTGGATGTAAAAGGCCACGGCATCTCATCAGGCGTTGATCGTCGCCTAGCCACAAAATAAATGTAGTTTATAACGTAGCCGCTCTAGATTTCACCTATCGATAGCCCTGCCCACCCGATTATTAGTGGGCTGTTCCCAGAGGCGCAGCGCAGTTTCTAATGGTGACTACTGCTCAACCCAGCTCGAAAGGTTGCATTTATCGAGCTAGTCAAATTTCCGACCAGGACTAGTTCAGCTAAATGCGTGTATTCAAGTAAAGATGCACATGAATTCATATGTAGCCGAGTATATGCCGAGCATATGAATTCAAATCGATGAGCTGCGTCGTTATAGGTTCCAGGCAGTAAGCTTCAGTTTTCATTTGCAATTACTCGATATCCTCGAGGGAGGCAAGCACTTCATGCTGCTGATTCCCGTGTTTTTTTTTTTTTTAAGTGTCATTATCAGCCTCGTTTTTCTTTTCAAGTGACATTAACGTACAGATAACTTAATAGTTTGATTACATTGTACCATTACTTCTTTTCTTCTAGCGTGCTTCTGGGGCAGCTAATGCAATGGTAGCTTAAAAGTCGGGATATTTCTTTGTCGATTGTGCGTCAGAGTTTGAGAGATAAAAGTTGCATTTCTTTTTTAAACTTCCCTCTGTTAGCTTAACAAAACAAACTTTCTCTCTTTGGTTGCCATTCAAAGTCACAGTCCAACTATTTCAAAAGAATATATTTGAACCAGAACGAAAAAAATTATAAAAATCTGCCTTTGCATATTTGTGTTTCGTGCATCAAACGTTGTGCAAGCAACGTTTGAAAATGTTTTTTTTTTGTGCAAGTTTAATAATGCCATCTCCATTACAATTTCGACAATGACTTAATTTTGTAGGCTCGCTGATATCATTTAAATTCAAATTGGCGGTTGTTTTCTTTTGCACTTATTTTGTCATTTGCACCTTTTTATGGGGTCTGCAGGTCTGCAGGGGTGGCAACAAATCCTGAACAAGCAAGCGACATATGGTTTTACGACGAGGCATCGACCATGAACTAACCATTAAAAATCAGGGAAGTGTTTTCATGATGTTCATCTTACGCATATTAGCCTGAACGAACAGAGTCATCAGAAAGAGCCGAGTCCCTTTCATGGTCGATGCCCCTTTGACTTGCCCTTTGACTTGCCTGACATTGTCTGCGATTGCAGGCACCTCAAATTGGAATAAAAAAAATATCTCTTAGGTTCCTAACTTTGTTTACTGCGCAGGTGAGCTCACGTGGTAACTAATCGTGTCGTTTATCACCTGAAACTGTGGTGCATAAAATAAAAAAAAATATTACTGGAAGGAAAAGGCCATAGTCGCAGGTGTTAAAAGACATGATTTGTGTACTTGTTTTATTTTTTTTACTTCCAGATAACGATATATAAAAAATACTGGATTTTAATAAATATTTTTTTTGTTATTAAGACAAAAAAAATTGTTGCGCGGCTGCCATTCGGTAACTGCGCAACATTTTTTTTTTTTTTCATTTCTATGTTGGCAGCGATGACTTCGTTCAGATTCAGTTCCGTTTCAAATCAAAGTAATTGTTTACTTTCTTTTTTTTACACTGATTAAAGAATGGGCTAGAATAAGTTCGTTTAAAAAAAAGAAGAAAATAAAACAAAAACATCAAAGAAATGTTTAGTTTGTGATTGTGTCCTGGCCAGTGCTTCCAATGGAGGATTTGTGAAATCTTGTTTCAGCGGTAGGACGATGTACAATTAGGAATTTAGCGTTATCCTCGCAGCACTCTTGTTTTAGATTGCTTCTATTGGCGAAAAATTGCAAGTCCTAAGAGAAAGCGAGCGGTTATAACAATACAATATTAATTGAGTCAACGAATAACTTTACGGAAGACTTGTTTCGGTGGTGTAGTCTGTATTTCCTAACATCTGGCATAACAACAGACTTCTAACCTACTAAACAACTCAATTCATCAACATACTGGTACATTCTATCAAGCGCCAAAACCAAACACGCCTTTGTAAAAATTTAACGCCACTATTTTGTGGAGATTGGTTTTATCAATTTAGTATTTCGCTTGCTTCTTCGCACAGATGGAAACCTTTATACAGCAGTGTTGAAAAATACAAAATAATACGTATGCAAGTTTTGTCTCACTCATGCCACCTAAGAGTGCAGACCCTCTGTGTGAAACGTGTTGATACTCGTTTCAAGTGCAGTGATTCACGATTCCTAATGTTTTTAATATCGCAGCCCCCATTCCCAGTTTGGATGAGTGGATGATGGATCCTCTCTTCTGTAGGCGTCGTCAAGAGGGGCTACAAGTTCGGCGAGTTTTGGACGAACGGCATCGATTGTTTTCTTTGGTCTGCCTGCTTTCAGTGAATCCACGGAGTCGACAGTTGCAAATGGTGAGGAAGCATGTCTATAAAGGGATATCTAAAGTCGCGTGCAATGTTGCTGAGAACCCACACATTTCACGTAACATGAGTTAACATGAGTTATATTAGGTGCGGTGTGCTTTGGCGCAGCTATTGCGGAGTTGTGTTCGCGAAACTTGAGGTGTGCTTTTCAATGTGAAATCCATTCATGTTATTTCTACAAGTGAGCTTTTCCGCAGCACAGGTGTTACTGTGACAAAGCATGTTTTTCGGGTCCGAGGTGTTCGAAGTGAAAGCGAAAGTGTTCTCGGCTGCTTATTGGACGTGGCACCAAAGCTCGCGCGTAATCAATCGAGGACATTTTGGCCCTTTCGCGAATTCAAAATAGAGCAATATTTCGGCGAGAACTTCTCTCCAACATACAAATAGCTAGACAGGTATCGCGGCCGCTGATGTTCTTCTCCTAAGTACTCCTTCATCCGCCTGTCGGTGTCAGCTTGTGTACGGAAGCAGAACAACATGAGACTTGCAAACGAAGCGCGGGGGGTCAATGGCTTCCAACGTGAAATTGCAGACGATCACAAGTTGAGCCAGCGTCCGATTTTACCTCGCCGCGGGGCTCGTTTCTTAGCAGACCATCATATTTTTTTTTTTTCGGTCTCTTAGCAAACAAAGTTTTCTTCTTTATTTTTTCCGTTAAGTTTTGTTGCAAACAAAACCGTGTTCTTCGCTCGCGTTAACAAACGAACCGTCTATACCCTCGTTATCTTCACTCGCTCTGCGTGAGGCTAATTAGAACTCCACATTCGCGGTGACCAAAATCGGGCACGCCGTGCGAACTGAAGACGTAGTATTCGGCGTCCTGTATCCCATTAAACACAATACCGTCACCCTTAACCCTTTATTTTAAGGGTGACTTTAAGGGTTAAGGTTAAGGTTAAGGGTGACTTTATAGTCACCCTTAAACATTTATAGTGTCACCCTTTATAGTGAAATTTGCACATCTGTGTTCTTTATTTTGTCACGACTACGGCCCGAACATCACTAAAGTTTTTCGCGCTGTCATAGGTCTTAAGATAACGTCAGAACAAGTACATTCGAAATCGATTTAGGTATCGTAGTATATATGCTTAGAAACACTTCGCAATATTAGTGTATGTTAATTTGTTTCCTAGCCGCCTCGGTAGCTCCGAGGCGGGTTTGAATCCTGGCATGACGAAGGCATATTGCGGAAAGGGCGCTGTGTAACCCACCTTATCTATATATATTTTTTCTTTCTTACGTTCTATGATTCCAAGTGCGCGAAAGCTTGTTTTTTTTTTCGTTTTTATGTACTAAACTTCTGAATACTGGATCAGTTCTGGCCTGGCGACTTCGGGAGACATCGAGCGTCACTGATCGTAGGCTGGATCGCAGATCGGGAGCCCGTTGGTGACACCACCGGCGGCCATTGCTTAACACCAGGCAATACACGCAAGTCAATGGCTTCTACGTGGTGCTCGAAGGCAAGTATTTTGTGAAGTGCTGCGATCATTAGAACGGGTGTTTAAAGACCAAATCGGTATATGTCCAGCTTTCGAACGCAGATAAAAAAAAAAATCACATGTGCCGGAGCCCCACCGACTTTGCCGGCGTCGCTTGCTTCAGTCTCTAAGTAAATGACACGTTCAACGAATGAACGACGCACTCTGAGTTTTAGTTCAACGACAGAAGCCCTCGCCGCAGTTCAGACCAAAAACTCGCAACAGAAGTCATCTATCTGTACAAGTGCTTGAAACGATGCGAATGTCCTCAGTAAGGGCCTTCTAACTTATCGACTGCTAAGCTTTGATGTCTTCCAGGAGTGACTCCATATTTACCATCGGCAACACTTGTCTCATTGGACTCCCATCAAAGTTTACGTCCAACGAAGTCGCAAGCAACCCTCGACCCTCAACCGCGAAACATTTATTAAAAAAAAAAAAGGTTGGTATTCTAAAGCTTTTGATAATAGCGCTCAGAATATTAGCTATAATTCCCGGAAAGCACGATCAAAGTTTCAATGTCTTGAACAAGATAATAACGTAAGAAATTGCGGTTTTCCCCGTTTGTCCCATAGGCTAGGACGACGAGGGAGAAAAGATGGGGCCTTCGAAATGCGGGACCATGCCGTTAGGCAGCAGGGCGCAGAAGCGAAAGGCCGTCGGGCTACGGGTCTGAACTCTTCAAGACTCCCACCTGGCATGACCTCCGACTCCAGACAAGCCGAAAACGCCACCGAACACTGGTGTAACCTTCTCTGGCGCCACGCAAGACCACGGCAGCACCGTCTCTCCGGTCGCTCCACCAAGAACGCCGACGCCGCTCCAAGTCGTGGCGCGACATCAGCACCCACATCACTCGAACACCCAAATCGCCCGGAAAGCTCCAAGACTCCGAATTGATAAGTGTTCTAGCGAACTATCAAGTTTTTTCTTGTTCCTGTAATTCCTTTCGCAATTTCGGTACTTTGATGCCTTACGTGTTCAGCGCTTTTGTTTCTTCTTAAAGTTCATATTGTTTTGTAACCGAAATGTTTATATGGAGTTTTTTTTTTGTGTGTAAAATCGGCTTCGTCATCATTCATTAGAAAAATAACCTATCCACGAAAGTGTTTAATTCACAGCTTCGACTTATCAAATCATTACAGCATCTTATCAGATAATAAACATGAGCTAGCCACATGATCATCAGTGGAGTTTATAATACATCCGTTTTATATTGTGCCTATCGATGGCTAAGCCCGAGTTGTAGTTGGCTGTTAGTTTCCAGAGCCAGAATGTAACATCTGCTGGTGGCAGATATGTCAAAAAGGCCACGTCTAGCCAGTAATTGAAGTGCCAACCGAACTCGTGGAGCTACAGAACGACGCGAGTTCAAGCAATGGCTTTCTGCCAAAAATAAGTTTTTTTTTATTTTAAATATCCTATGTCTGAGGGGAAGTCAAGCAGTTAAAAAGGAATACATACATTGTTAGATTGCAACGAGATGTAGCTTTCCAGAGTGGTGAGCTCAGGTGCTTCCGTGCAAGTTCTCGATGATGCTAACACGTTAGAACTCATCTAACTTTCCAACCATTCGAGTCTCACTATTGCAAAAATCCCCGTTTTTTTTCTTCGTTTTTGTAATTTACGCTGGACGGAAAAGGAAAAAAAAAAGCAGCTTGCGTGCGTTGTTTTACTACGTTCGTTATCGTCCGATTAGAATATTTATCCTGTTTCGTGAGATTGTAGAAATTTTAGTTTCTCGAGCATCATATTTAAGAAAAAAAGGGAATTTTGCTTGTGTTACAAGCAAAATTGAGCGCAGCTTCATAAACATTCAGGTGTAAGCAAGTTCGCAATGACACTTGCCTGCCTTTTGGCAGAAGTTGCCTCCGTGCGGGGCCGCCGAAACCTAGCTTGAGATACTAAAAGCCAAGTGCTGATAGTGCGTTCGCTTTCACTGTTAAAATGGGCCGTACTTCTATTTGCTTTCGAGATTTTTAAAACATGCCAATCTCCCGTTGTCTGTTTTCTTCTTTCTGCGTTTCAGTCATCGTTGCTGAGGTGATTAAACGGTGAGTGATGCCTTAATTGAATAATTTTAGTGCCAATCTCCCGTCTTGAAAAGGTAGCGTTGACCACTTTTACCATAGCACTAAAACCAGTGTGGCACAAAGAAACTGATTTACTATTCCTACAGTATGGCATTTTTTTATGTTAACACCTTTAGCAAACCAGCCTTAATCAATCACCTGGAACCTGGAAGGGAAATGAACGGGAAATGGTAAGGAAAGGAAGAGAGGGAAAGGATCCAGCCAACGATGCAGTTTATGACCAGGTTATCTAGGCTGCCCCTCGGTTATGTCCAGGACTGTAGTGTTTGCTATTCGCTTAAGTACGGCTTCCACCGGGCCAACCACGGTGGAAGCCGTAAGTAGGGCGTAATTTAGGCGTGTTTGAAGACTGAAAATACTTGTGCGTTCCCATTAACAGTGAAGTGGAGGACGTGGGTACAGCCGTGATCGCCATTTCTAGGTCTATGAACAGTCCTGGTAGCAAAGTAGAAATTTGGGCTAGTTGGTTCATGATCAGTATAGACAGCGCCAAAAAAACAAAAAACGACAGCACAAAGAGGAGGGTAAACAGGACGAGGCGCCTCGTCCTGTTTACCCTCCTCTTTGTCTTGTCGTTTTTTGGCGCTGTCTATACTGAACAGTCCTGTGTTAACCGTATAGCACGGACATGTCACGACGAAGTCGACATCGGCGGCGCGTTCATGCACGGTGAGGTACGTGAACGCGCACTTCACCGTGCTCGAGCTCTTCGCATTGAGAGTACTACAGAGGCATTTTGTTATCGGTTGTTCCAGAGCGCGTGCAGTCGGCATCGAGAGCACTTGTATCCAGAGCACGTGCAGTGGCATCGAGAACTACAAAACTGCCATCACCCTAGACATAAGTACATTGAGGCGACCTAGCCAGATCTGTGGTGCAGCTCTGTGGTAACGTGCCGCCTTCACGCAGAGGACCTAGGACTTAGTTAGGTTCCAGATTGAGCCGCCATTGCCGACCTTCGCTTGCCATACCGAGATACCGAGCCACTAGCGGGCGTTGAGCCTTCGCAAAGGTCTAGGCTGGGGAGAAGGACGCAGCAGCACTTAAAATGGCGATAACCAGTCCTGCTATTACAATGATGACGCGAACGGAATTAGAGGCAACAAAAACTGAAGGTTGGTTAATGCTCCATGTATTACAGACCTGTTTTTCACTTCAGTCCACGCACAGCTGCCTGAAAGAGTCTACATGCTAAAAAACGCGGAACCCAAGTTGGTCAAGCCCTTATTGATCCCCCAATCTCAGTAACATCACATACTGTCCAAAGAGTCTTGCCGGCAACTGTGGGTAAGAAATTAGAACGACAAAACGAAGTCCGTTTCACATGCTTGTCGGAAAAATGGTATGTGTGGCTCTACATGGGCGTTATTGACGTCATCATCGTCCTTTCCCAATACCGAAAATGTCTACACGGCGGCCTTTCCCCACGTCTATCAGACTTGTACACGTTACTGAAAAAAAGTAACTGATTACAATTACAATTACTACAGTCAAAAAAGTAACCGATTACCGTTACTGATTACTGCCTCCCAGAAGTAATTGAACAATTACTGCAAAGTAATTGATTACTTTTCAAGTTACTTTCACGTTACTTCTTATTGCGATGACAGAAATACACAAATACACAGTAAAATATTGCGTACACAATTTTGTTTGGTTATTGTTCCCTTTTTTGTTTTCAGACCCGGACCTTGTCGTGTAGCTGACGCGTCGACCTAAGGAACAAAGCCCACTAAAAAGTCAATAGCGAGTTCCCGCTTCCCGTCGACTTTATCAGCAATCTGCAACGAGATCCGGAACTCCCCAGCCAAGGCTGGTGGTGGCGCGCTTGTAGAAGAGCGTGGCGCAAAAGAAAAAAGGATTTGCCGACTAATCCTAGTTTTATTTTTTTTAGATGTTAAAAAAATGTCAATCATTTTTGCTCCATGGCTGAGTGACTATGTTGATTTTTGTGAGAAAAAAAAATTGTGGAATGAAAAATGTAATTGGTAATTGTGTAATTGATTTTGTAATTGATTACAGAAAAAAAGTAATTGAATTACTCCGAGCGTTACAGCTTGACAAATGTAATTGAAGCGTTACAAAATTACACTTAACTGTAATTGATTACAAGTAATCAATTACTTGTAACGCGTTACGTACAAGTCTGCGTCTACTCCCTGCGAAACGGCCCTTATCGGTAGTTGTTTTGTTCGTTTTTTTTTCTTTTTCTTTTTCCCTTCTTCCACCACAGTACAGCAAACAAGAACGCTTTTTGCAGATGAACGGATATTGGGGAATTTTTGGGAGCTCTTCCCTCAAGCGTGACAAGACAATGATGCCAATAAAAATAAATATTCCTTTTTCTGCTCTCTTGTCCTCTTCTTTCTACTAGAGCTACAAAACTTATTTTTCTCAAAATTCCGGACTATGTGCCCGCGCATGCGCAGTGACGATGTGAGCGCGCATGCGCAATGGTGGCAGCGAATCGTTCGGGACGAACCGTTCTCGTCAAAACGACTCACTAAAGCTCCCACAAAAATTAAATTTTCCTCAAAATTTCGGACGGTTTGCGCGCGCATGCGCAGTGACGATGTGAGCGCGCATGCGCAATGGTGGCAGCGAATCGTTCGGGATGAACCGTTCTCGTCAAAACGACTCACTAAAGCTCCCACAAAACTTAAATTTTCTTCGAAATTCAGAACGGTTTGCGCGCGCATGCGCAGTAACGGCAGTGATGACGTGCGCGCGCATGTGCACTGGCGTCAGCGAATCGTTCGGGGACGAACCGTTCGCATCAAAACGACTCACTAAAACTCCCACAAAACTTTCTTCGAAATTCCGGACGGTTTGCGCGCGCATGCGCAGTGACGATGTGAGCGCGCATGCGCAATGGTGGCAGCGAATCGTTCGGGACGAACCGTTCGCGTCAAAACAACTCACTCAAACTCCCACAAAACTTTCTTCAAAATTCAGAACGGTTTGCGCGCGCATGCGCAGTGACGGCAGTGATGACGTGCGCGCGCATGCGCAATGGCGTCAGCGAGTCGTTCGGGGACGAACCGTTTGCATCAAAACGACTCACTAAAACTCCCACAAAACTTTCTTCGAAATCGCGGACGGTTTGCGCGCGCATGCGCAGTGACGATGTGAGCGCGCATGCGCAATGGTGGCAGCGAATTGTTCGGGACGAACCGTTCGCGTCAAAACGACTCACTAAAACTCCCACAAAACTTTCTTCGAAATTCAGAACGGTTTGCGCGCGCATGCGCAGTAACGGCAGTGATGACGTGCGCGCGCATGCGCAATGGCGTCAGCGAATCGTTCGGGGAAAAACCGTTCGCATCAAAACGACTCACTAAAACTCCCACAAAACTTTCTTCGAAATTCCGGACGGCTTGCGCGCGCATGCGCAGTGACGATGTGAGCGCGCATGCGCAATGGTGGCAGCGAATTGTTCGGGACGAACCGTTCGCGTCAAAACGACTCACTAAAACTCCCACAAAACTTTCTTCGAAATTCAGAACGGTTTGCGCGCGCATGCGCAGTAACGGCAGTGATGACGTGCGCGCGCATGCGCAATGGTGTCAGCGAATCGTTCGGGGACGAACCGTTCGCATCAATACGACTCACTAAAACTCCCACAAAACTTTCTTCGAAATTCAGAACGGTTTGCGCGCGCATGCGCAGTAACGGCAGGGATGACGTGCGCGCGCATGCGCAATGGCGTTAGCGAATCGTTCGGGGACGAACCGTTCGCATCAAAACGACTCACTAAAACTCCCACAAAACTTTCTTCAAAATTCCGGACGGTTTGCGCGCGCATGCGCAGTGACGATGTGAGCGCGCATGCGCAATGGTGGCAGCGAATCGTTCGGGACGAACCGTTCGCGTCAAAACGACTCACTAAAACTCCCACAAAACTTTCTTCAAAATTCAGAACGGTTTGCGCGCGCATGCGCAGTGACGGCAGTGATGACGTGCGCGCGCATGCGCAATGGCGTCAGCGAGTCGTTCGGGGACGAACCGTTCGCATCAAAACGACTCACTAAAACTCCCACAAAACTTTCTTCGAAATTGCGGACGGTTTACGCGCGCATGCGCAGTGACGATGTGAGCGCGCATGCGCAATGGTGGCAGCGAATTGTTCGGGACGAACCGTTCGCGTCAAAACGACTCACTAAAACTCCCACAAAACTTTCTTCGAAATTCAGAACGGTTTGCGCGCGCATGCGCAGTAACGGCAGTGATGACGTGCGCGCGCATGCGCAATGGCGTCAGCGAATCGTTCGGGGACGAACCGTTCGCATCAAAACGACTCACTAAAACTCCCACAAAACTTTCTTCAAAATTCCGGACGGTTTGCGCGCGCATGCGCAGTGACGATGTGAGCGCGCATGCGCAATGGTGGCAGCGAATTGTTCGGGACGAACCGTTCGCGTCAAAACGACTCACTAAAACTCCCACAAAACTTTCTTCGAAATTCAGAACGGTTTGCGCGCGCATGCGCAGTAACGGCAGTGATGACGTGCGCGCGCATGCGCAATGGCGTCAGCGAATCGTTCGGGGAAAAACCGTTCGCGTCAAAACGACTCACTAAAACTCCCACAAAACTTTCTTCAAAATTTCGGACGGTTTGCGCGCGCATGCGCAGTGACGATGTGAGCGCGCATGCGCAATGGCGGCAGCGAATTGTTCGGGACGAACCGTTCGCGTCAAAACCACTCACTAAAACTCCCACAAAACGAAATTTCCTCAAAATTCCGGACGGTTGGCGCGCGCATGCGCAGTGACGATGTAAGCGCGCATGCGCAATGGCGTTATCGAATCGTTCGGGGACGAACTGTTCGCATCAAAACGACTCACTAAGACTCCCACAGAACTTGAATTTTCCTCCAAATTCCGAACGGTTGGCGCGCGCATGCGCAGTAAGGGCAATGATGACGTGCGCGCGCATGCGCAATGGCGTCAGCAAATCGTTCGGGTCAGCGTTGTGCTTGGTCAGCGTTATGCTTGTAGCGCTCCGCTGCATGTGTGAACAGGCCTTAAAACTTGCACAAAACAAAGTTTTCTCCAAATTCCAAACGAGCGTGGCGTCAGCGTTCAGCGAGGATTGATCCGCTCGGCGCTTCATGCCCAAGAAATGCTGATCGCCAATGTCGCTTGATGAGGTTTTGAGAAGGGCGTATTCCTCAACGTACCACTTTATTATAATCAAAAAATTAAAAACCTAGTAGCAATTAATTACTATTTGTATCTAGGTATTGAAATAACATAAATTTTATATTAGTGAAAGAAATCCAAGGTAAATCTAATTTACTCGATTTTCTAAAAATAAATCGTGACTAATTTTTCTTCCTGGGGACAAGTCGTTAAGAAACGTTGGCCACCGCATTGAGGCTTCCAGTTTGCGTCTCTTGTGTTCCAATAAAGTTGTTTCTCTTTCTCTTGAAGCGCTTACCAGCTCATACTCAATTTGCACCACATTTGCTCCGTTCACCGGTCAAAGCTACAGACTCGAGATGGCCACTTTAAAACGTGCTTTTTCTGAACGAGCACTATTACACAAAAGGCGTTCCAACGCAAGGATGGCTTGGTGCCAAGGTGCTGTCTTCTCATGCTTCTTACCTGTGACGTCAGGACAACCATGGTTATGATCTTGAAGACTTGTCCGAAGAACTTCGACGAAATAGCAGGGGGAAACCTAGCGACCAGAGATATATTAAACAAACCTAAGTGAACGACGTCCTGAATCGGCATTTATTCCCACCGCTAGAAGTGAGGTACATATTGAGGAGGTTACACACCGCCTTTCCGGAAGTCTGGGCACAGCCGAAGAGCTGATGGGACGAATCAAACGGCGGAAGAACCGCATCAACGTGGTATTATCGCCGAGCCAACCATGTGCAGGGAAGGCCCAGGGAAGGCCCAGGGACTTGCGCTTTTGAGGCTGTTCCATTGGTCCGATCAGCGCGTAGCGTGGGCTGCGTTGGGCTCAAGCTGAAACGAAGTATGTACAGTGAACTACGGGTGTGTGAAACATCAGGGTGGCACTCCTGGTCGCGCACAAGACAAAAAAAAAAGCTCTCCTCACAGAAATTACACACGCATGTTTATTCACAGTCAGGCGCAATCAATGTAACCACAAAACCTTTCAGCCTTTCCACTCCGGTAAAGAAGGAAGACCAGCGGAGCTGTACAATGGAAAGTAATGGCAGGCCGGAAGTCGGCAAGCCAGAGTGGAAAGGCCGCCGCCATCTATGAGTGACGGCGGCAACCAGATACGTGGCTTGCCGCGTATCTGGTCATATCTGGTCTCATAGATGGCGGTAGGTCTCCAGAGTTCGGTGTCTTCATATCTTTGCGGGGGACACTAACCTGGGGAAACGAGCCCTTAACAGAAGAAGAGGTTTATTTAGAAAGACAGAAAGGTCGCTCCATGCAGCTCCGCTGCAAAAAGGCAGTTGAAGAAAATTACTCGTTGCTTTAGCTTTGTTTCAGAATAAATTCACGGAATGCTGTTTCCTAAGGACGACTCCGGTGAACTTTCAGACGGCGATGTACTCGGAGAAGATATACTCTTCGAGTGCTCCGCCAAGCGCAACAGCTGCGATTGACTGAACGATTGATTGCTTTATTTCAATGGCGCAAAGGTTGCCAATGTTATAGAGCGCCAAAAACATTACATATTACATAAAGAAAGTGGAGTAAAAAAAATGGTTTTAGGGTGTGGTAAGTATAAAACCGAGTTCCTACAAGCCTCGGAAGACCTGCGCCCCCTAAAACAGTTTCACTAAGGGGGGCAACATGGAGCATCGAAGACCCCCAAATTTACTCACCACCAACCCGCGACGTCACCTTGACGGAGAAACAGGAATCTTTGAAGTAGACCTTGGCGACCGAACTTCTACAGAGCTACGTAAAAGAATTCAACTCCAAGCGGACAGCAACTTCACGCTCGCTGTGCAGTTTTGCAATATTGCAGTATTAATGACGATCACTATTAGTGGCGAGACTAATTGAACCAACTGTCCAAAAATTTAATATTTCGTGAGATATGAGTTGACTAATTCACTCGATTTCCAGCCTAATTTAAAAACTGCGCGCAAAAAGAGCACCTGTAGCCCTGCCCATAATGATGCATAGAAGAGTGACAGTAGTTTGTGACGTCGTCACTTGTGTTGTTGGTGCACACACCAAGGAAACGCTGCTAAACGATTACGCCACTCTTTCAAGCGTAATTTTGGTCAGGGCCTGCGGCACTCTTTTTGCGCGCTTTTTGTTTTTTCAATTCGGCTAAGAAACGTGAGAGTTTAATCTATTAATATTTTTTAAACTAATACGTTTCCGTAAATTCTTTCACTCGGTATGACCTCTCATAGTAATTGCCGTTAATCCAGCAAATGCAACATGGCCCTAAAACCAATAATTTAAATTTAACGAATATTAGTTAATTAGTAAACTTCCCAAGACGATTATCTCGTCATCTCACGTTCACCAAATTTGATAAATACATACTGAAGATGGCACTCGTCTAACCCTCACCTTCTTAAAAAGGTATGTTCGAATTAAAATTTAGCACCGTGTATGCATAGTTGTAATTAAAGTGGCAATAGACCGATTTGACCAAGCGTTCCACCATAGCCTCACCATAGCCATTCACTAAGTTTGGCAGTTCGACGACGGAGCCAGAGTGCCCGATCGCAGATTTGGAGCGCGAGGATCTGGTACAACAGAGCATTTCTCGGGGAACCTGGTCGTCAGCGCACAGCTTTTGCAGCGGCGAGGACCCGAAACATGGTTTTCAAACCAGACGAGAAAAGAAGCGGTAGAGCGGGGAATGCGAGGAGCTTGAGCGGACATTCCATCGCTCGGGAGAAGCGTGTTTTCGCGTCTCGCCGTAGCGGGGCGCCCGTCACCTGGCTCTCCTCATCTGTCGTCTGCCGCTCTACCTTTTCAATTTCGAAGGCCGATTCTCGTGGCGATCTGCCAGGCTTTGTTAGTATAGAGGAGGCTATGGTTTCACGCATGCTCGACGCCGCCATAGCTGTAGTTCACAGGAGGCTCGGGCCAGTGTACGAGACAACTCGCGTCATCTCGTGGTCTGCTCGCGCAGACCAGGAGCTGGGTCGTCGCGCGTGCAGGAAGACTACAGTTCCCACAATGCACATCGGCAGCGGTGACGCAACGAAACTGACTGGTGAGATCGGTTCATTGGATTAACCTGAACGAGACACACTAAGACACTCAACCACCAGACCGTAAGAATGGTCCCAGAACTGTAGAAACTACCCACAGGGAGGAACCGGGTGGGAGAAAAGCAGAGGCAAAAAAGATCGCACACCTTCAACGCCTGGAGAGTACCACGCACGGCGCACCACCACTGGAAGCAATGAGCTGTGGAACGGGAGACAAATACCCGCTGGAGTAAGTCCTGCCACCCTGGAAAGGATCTTCAGACAATATAAGCCGACTCTCAAACAATTGCAAGTACAAGAACATTCGCAGCCAAAGAGGGTCTGTAGAAACGCCGATAAGACGAAGGATGGGAAATTCTAAGATACTTACGTGGACGCTGGAAAGAACGATGCGGTCGTTGCTACAGACAAAAAAAAAAAAAAAACTTGGTACAGCTAAAGTCAAAATAATAAGGCTCTCGGGCAGACCTCAGTAAGAGGCCTGACTGACATACGTCTCGGCAGCTGCCGAACATGTTAAGAAAACTCTCAACCCGGGCTACAAGAAACGTATCTTTCCCAACTCACAGCCGGTGTTCAGGGATTGCAGAAACAGAAGAACGAAAATTGGAAAGTTTAAAAGTCACGATAACTGCGGAAGGGCCAAGAAACAATTTTGGCTCTAACTTGACACTTGAGTTGCTACCCGAACACACCGCTAGCAATCGCTGGCAGGTCCCGCCAGCAATTGCCAGCAGAACCTGCTCAGCAACGAGCCTACCTCTGCCAGAAACAAACGGGAAAACTCCAAATAAGCAGGAAGTGTCTAAGCTGTCAAGGAAGAAAATAAACTACTTAAGTCCTGCAGACAGAAGGTCTTGCAAGGACACAAAAAAGATGGGCGACTGTTCGACCAAAAGGAGCTAGAACCGGGACAGCCCTCAACCCCGCAAGAAAAGCAGTCTTAAGCCAAGGGGGGGGCATCAATCCTGTGCGCGAGACGTGCACCACAAGAGCATTATTAAAGACGACATATTCTCTGGGACTGGAAGCGTTTAAATCAGTTCGGAAGCGACACGTCACACTCACTACGGAGAAATATTACACCGAAGAATCTCGAAGACTGGACTCGTCCCAAGGGACAGAAGCAACACAGAAAGAAAATCCTGGATTCCTTGATACGGTATATTTCAGACACTCGGGATCCATTCATATAACGAAGTCATAATCCATAACTCATCTCCTTACCCTACAACTTCAATCCCCCCAGCCTCGGGGAAATAAAGCTATAGACAGGCAAACCCTTTCACTGGAAGACGTTTTAAGTCAATCAATCCCAGTAGGACACACTTGAGAAATTGAATGTACCAAGTTTGCACGTAAGATACAAATTATCAAAGTATTTCATAGAAATTGGACAAGCGTATCAGCAAACTAATGAAGGAACAGCAGGAAACCAGATGGCAAAACCGGGAAAACTAGGGGTCGGCCTCCGTTTTCCTCCAAAGAGAGGCAGCTCCCGCAAGACCTGCAAAACCGGTTACATCTGGGACAGTAAGACAGTATTTTTTTTTTCCTTTTGCACAAAATTTAAGAAAAGTAATAGTTTCATTAAGACACTTAAATTTGGATTAGCTTAACCAACTTGGCGACCACTAAAACAAGGTTGTTTGTGAAATGAAGCGGCTAATTAAGAACGGCATTTTAATCAATAGTTTACATATTGCATTTCCGAAATAATGTCTAACCTCCAGGCTGTATGCTACAACCGCAAGCTGTAATAGCATGTAAGCATTTGGGCGCCACCGGCTAGATCATTTTAATTCCCCAGGTTTTCTTAAATCGAAGCTAATTTTATAAAGAGCGATAGAGACGTCATTATCTCCGCCCTCGGGTAGAGACACAGTGACGACATCACTCGTGATGCGGGCATTCCAGCAGGCACTATCACGGTATGTTTATCTTTTTGCTTTTGCTCTAAGTTCTAAATTCTGAGCATCTGCTGTCGGCATGTCATTTCGTCCTTATCCCACAGCCAGCGCGTTGCGACCCGTTTTTTATCGATAAGATAAAAGCTGTTCCGCAAAAATGTGAAAATAGCGTTACAGACCAAGGAACGTTGCGTCATCCGCAGCTTCTACCGTAGAAGACATGTTAACACCAATTTTTTTTGACGGGTGGAGGCTACGAATCACGCAGGCGTTATGCGATTTGCAGCACGTGACTTGCTCTTCCTGACTGTCGCAGTAAATGTTTTCGAATAGCGTCAATGCTTGCGACAAGACTGTCGGTTGAGGAAAAAAACGACAAGGTGGTTGCAAGTTTAACTATGCAGAAAGATGCTCGTCTAGCTGCGCAGCTTTATGCCGCCCAGCATCCAGGCCGCTGCCTTCCTGCCCGCAGCTCTTTGATACGCATTTTTAACAAGTTTGCATCGAGTGGTACGGTGGGAGCGGGTGAAGAAGGAAAAACCCTGTCCTTAGCCATGACTTTGAGACTGACGTTCTCGCGTGTCTGGGAGCCAAGCCTGAAGCAAGCGCGCGTGATGTTGCGAGGTCTGCTACGTCAACAGTTACGTCCGTGCGGAGAGCGCTGGTCAAGCCTCAGATGCATCCGTTTCACTTTAGCTTGCACCAAGAGCTACACGACGAGAACTTCCAGCGGCGAGTGGACTTGTGCAATTGGGAATCGATCGAATTGTACCGGGATCCTGGATTCTTGCAAAGTAATCCTTTAGAGTGATGAAGCTCGATTTTGCAGAAATTCTACGATGAACTCTTAGCCAGTGAGCATAAATCCTCACTGCACACAAACATCAACCGAAATGTTCAATTAACGTGTGGTCAGGAATTCGGAACGACAAAATCATTAGACCGCATTTCTTTCAAGAAACGCTGACAGGAAAAAACTACACGGAGAGATCCTTGAGGAACTTCTGGAGCAGCACATTGACGGCCTGCCTCTTAACGTTATGAAAGAGACGCGATTTCAACCCGACGGCGCTCCAGCGCACTCCTGCTCACGTGCTGTGCAGTTTTTACACCATGCAGAGGTTCCTAAGTCAGTGAATTAAGCGCAGTGATCCCGTTTCGCGACCAGCGCGATCGCCTTAAAGATTTTTTTTTCTTTTCTGGGGTTTTGTAAAAAGTGCAGTCTATATTTCTGAACCGGTCAGTGTGGACGACCTGAAACAAAGAATCGTCGCTGCCTGTGCCGCAGTTCAACCTGGAATGCTCAAGCGCATGTTAGGCTTGATGCGGGTCCGACTGTTGATGTGCCTTGCCGTGATCGGACACCAATTTCAGTACATTTCGTAATGTTACTTCGAAGCCAGTTGTTTTCACATTAATTAAACGGCCAAGCGGTAGCAAGCAGCTGCGTGGGCCCGTCACATGCCCAAATCACATTGGTTGTCATGTTTGTCATTTGTTTGCCTGGGTAACGAGCCGACAGGAGGGTGGACGTCAACGGAATCTGCATAATATCATGCTTAGGACAAGAGCAAGAACATCCAGTAACAAAACTAATACCTTGTAGTTCCTGGATCCTGGACAATAAACAGTATCAGTTAAAAAAGAAGCAGCTGGGTGGGATCCCGGTCAGAAGAGGCATCACTCTTGGCACGTGAAGTTAGCACCCGGCAGTCGTCCATAACAGCAAGGTCCAGAAACTAGCCTGCAAGAAACTATGAAGTCACTGTCTCACGTCTCGCTGCCGGGACGCTGTACATGTTGCAATGCAAATTTGGGCACAGTAGGTAAAATCATAGCATCTGCCGTTAGCGAACAGAGAATGTAACAAAATCAACACATTTGACGAAAACGTAGAGATGCAAATCGTCAAGCCACTGAGAGCCCCTCTATCCTGGGAAAAGTGGCGCCAATCATTGTTGTGAAAATGCTCGAGACACGTGCCGCGCGTTACTCATGGGAAGAACATGGCATGTGAAATCTAGCTCAGTGCTGCTATGGTGCCTGGAACGCGTCTCCGACTGGTGTGTTTACCGCGACCAAAAAATTGGTCCGTCGATTTCCTCCTGATGACGTCATAGAAGTGTCATGCTGTCGCCAGTCGCGACTCCGGCGGCGTCCCAACAGTTGTGGTACATATGGCAGACGCCCGTTCTGCTGCAGGTCGCTCTCCACTGTGACAGTCCACGGAAGTTAAAGCAGCCGAAAGTTGGGACGCCTGGGACGCCGCGACGACAGCGACACTCGCGTTCGCTCGTGCTTTTCGCCAGCATTTCCACGGCCAACCGCCAGGATCGCGACAGGCAACAGCATGACACTCCGGGTTTTGTGACGTCATTTGTAGCCACTTTAGGACCACTTTTGATGTATGGGCGGGATAGGACGCTAAGCACACCAGTCGGAGACGCGCTCCAGGCACCATAGTGCTGCGCTGTGCCGCCATGATCTTGCTAAGGGCTGTACGTTGCACGTAACTCGCGCATCGAAGCACCTTGCGCTACTTTTGAGACATGAGGGTGCTTTAACCGAACCCAATAACGTGACACGCACACAGCGTCCCAGCCGCCACACTGACGGAAAGCGAGCACACACATCGTTTCAATACAAACCGCTACGCCCGTCGTTTGCGTATAGACAACTGCAAGCGAGGCAACTGGCCGCCCCCGTGTCTCTGCTCGTGCGGGAAAGCCCGTGCAATTCCAAGCTTGCCAAAGCTATGTTCTAGCGCACGCTGCACGTGCTATTCCGCTGACCGCACACTGCCCCTGTCCACTATCTGCTGGCATAGCTAACCGCCTTTAAAGGGACGATGCAACAAGTATTGTACTTTGCGCAAATACCACTCAGAGCTTATCCCTGACGTTAATGGCCAATGAAACACGCAATAGAAGTCCCAGAAAAAAAAAAGAAAAGAAAAACGAGCAGCGTTTACCCCCTCAACTCGCAGCCAGAACAGCGGCCACGTGATCTGGAGCCGATTATATGCCGCCAATGTTCATCCTATAGGGAGTCTTCACTGGACGCCATATTTGTGGGTGCTGTTTAGAGCGCATGCTCAGAACGAGCTGCTAAGACCGGCACTCTTGATGGTGCGGAAAGCACCTCGCAAAAGAACTGTGGAAGCTCGCCATCAGCACGCGCTCAGCATTCGCGCACACAGCTATGGCCGCCAGTGAATACTCCCTATAGCCACGCGCTGGGATTGGCCAAGCACAGGGCACGCGCTGAGTTCCAGACATTGTTATGGCTCGGCTACTGTCGTCGTTGCAGCGATTGGACACGCACCACTACCCGAATGCTTCTCGAGCTAGTAACTATCACGAGCCCAAATCGAGTGCCAACGCAATGCTCGGGTCCAATCTATGAACCGCATTCAAATATAGTCATTGGGGTGTACTGCGATCCCCACGTTACGTCATCAAATTTTGCAAAGGAGAGATTGAATGAAAATGATCGCTTTTGTTTTTGATATTACACCGCAACAAAGGAGTTTCTTGGCCAGTGGCGTTGCGTTGGTTGCGTGCGAGTATTACCAGGTAACTACACCAACTAAGAAATATAAAACACCAAACACAACTTTTCTTACGTACTATTTAAGTTTTAACTGACAATTTACGGCTGATAAAAAGGATTTAGGCAGAAAGCCATAAAGGATCGCCTAAATCTAAAAACTCAGTTTACACATTTAGTTTTGCCAAATTCGCTTTTAAAATTGTCGTAGGTCATAGACTTCCAGCGTGATATGGGCATCACTACAAAGTGAATGTGCATGGTGTCGGTGCTGTACAACCACCACGGTATGGTCATGAGTAGGTGGAGATTGACAGGTCATCTTCAGTTACTCCGGCCGCATAAGCATTGCAATATCTGATTGTGCTCTAGATGCACATGCATATAGTTAATTATAATATGTAAAAGGCCATCAAATCAGTACTTCAATGAACAAACAAGCAAAATAAAAAATGATATTAAAATGCGACTACCAAACCCATATTACAAACGTGTATATATACCGATAGACTACTTACACAAATCCGTCACCGCGCGTGTTGCATTTTGGGAACCCGTGGGCCAGGAGCGGAGCGCAGTATAGATTTTGCTTCCCACAATGCATAACGTGACATAACGCCGCAACGAGGCGCTTCGAGTTTTGGAGCAAGTCTATTCAGGTCATTCCCAGTTCTAAGTTTGGGGCAAAAGAAAAAAATTACTGAAACGGCGTGGCGAGGTTCCCACCATATTATGGCCTATTCGTCTGGGGCGCACTGCACCCGTCCAGTGCAGTAAACTCTTTCCACTTCAATACACGAAAGGCTGGCGGGGGGAGAACGAAGCTCCCCTCTCCCCTCTAGCCTTCCCTGTACCACGAACCACACTGCACCGTATTGTTGAATTAACAGCGCAAATATGACAGGAAGGAGAGACAGGATAGAGCGCTGAACTAACAACTGACGTTTAATGAAAAGGAGAAAGAGGAAGAAGAACCGAAGAATGCTTTTAAAACATGCATAATGAAAACCCGCAAAAACATATGCTAGAGCTTGAGTTGCCTGAAAATGAATTCCTAAGAATACCAAGCTTTAGGCTGGTCGCTTAAATGACTTGTTGAAAACGATTGAGTCCTGGGACGACGTGAATAGAAATTCCGGTGGAAAAAGAAAGAGGAAGTTTACGTTTAAAATGCGGCGCTAAAGAAATCCTGTGTACATTCAGCGGGGGAAAGCTTTCATGATCAGGTGCAGCGTCTTCAAGATTCTGGCTACCCAAGTTCCATCTTGTATGACGTCGCCGAGTCTATTATCACCACACGGGGACGACAGACGATACAAAGGGACACAAATATCCGACCGGCTGTGCTTCCATACATTCACCGCATTTCTCACAAACTTAAGAAGATTGCATCGAAGTTTAACGTCAAAGTCGTGTTGTCTGCACCGGACAAACTAAAAAAGTTGTGTCCGAAAATTAACAACAAGCAGCAGCAGCAGGATGGGTGCGGAGTTCAACATCAACAAAGATACGTCGAATGCCAATGTGCGGTCGTTTACGAAATACCGTTTACTTGTGGGAAAGTGTATGTGGGTCGGACAGGAAGGTGTGTCAACGATCGTCTAAGAGAACATGCTGTGTCACTAAAGTCGTCGCCAGCAGGCCACTTTGCCACCATACATGTCAGGGACTGCCAGTGCTCCGCCTTGTTCAGGAAAACAAAAATCCTGAAACGTTTAGGGGAACGAAGAACTCGCGAGCTCTACGAGGCACAGGTGATTCTGTCCTGTGGAGATGCCTGCGTAAGCGCGCCGTCCGTGGCCTTGTCACAAAAAGAACTTTACTTTTTAAGTCGCGATCTTTAACGGTCCTTAGATTCGGTGAATATTTTTAAACGTAAACTTTCTCTTTCTTTTTTCTACCGGAATTTCTATTCACGTCGTCCCAGGACTCAATCGTTTTCAACAAGTCATTTAAGCGACCAGATTAGCAATTTATTTTCAGGCAACTCAAGCTATAGCATATGTTTTTGCGGGTTTTCCTTATGCATGTTTTAAAAGCATTCTTCGGTTCTTCTTCCTCTTTCTCCTTTTCATTAAACGTCAGTTGTTAGTTCAGCGCTCTATCCTGTCTCCCTTGTCTCTCCTTCCTGTCATATCTGCGCTGTTAATTGAACAATATGATCAACCGACTAGCCCACCAGATGATCGTGACACACTGCACCGGTGCGATGCGAGCCAAGACGCATTGGCCATTAAATTGGTAAAATCTACATTTTGGAAAGTAAAACTCTGATGAATTCATTTGTTGCACAGCTTGCAATCAAGTAAAAATGATTACACAAACGTGTACCGTGGTAAGTTCTAGAAGGTCGTGGAGTAGCACCCGAAGGCCGTAATTTGTTTCAGGACACGGGACATTTGATTTCGTGAAGTCCGGAGGCTAAATTGGAAGTTGGAAATAATGCGACGATTATTTCGGATGCACGGAATTGGGGAGGAAATTAGGGTGCCTACATGTCTGTCTGTCTGAGGGTGAAGACATCCATTGTTGCCCTGAATGTGCCAGCGCGTGACGCTCCCGCGCACTCGGTCCGTGACTTGGACGGTAATATGGCGTCTATGCACCAGCCAAAGTCACGCGCTCGAGTTGAGTGACACCGGATTGCGCGCACTTCAAAATGCATAAAAAAAACGATTGGGCGGGAAAATGGCTAAGATGTCACCACTCAAGCAAAAGTGCGCGTGCGTGTGAAGGCACTCTAAAGGAAATCGTCGAGAGTTGCTCTCTAGCGGCCACCTCGGGAACTACCGCTGTGTGGCAAACGAATCCTCCGGCCGCAGTCATTAATGCAATCCCTGCCATGGAGGACGACTACGCAAGGCTCGTGAAAGATATATAACACTATTCTTTTTTTTTTTCTGAACGCATCTAGATAGAAGTAATCTAGTCCCCTCTTGCGTTCAATAGGGAGTTATAGTAGTAAAGTGGAGATTTGGGCCAGTTATAGTAGATCGTTCCCATGACTCCGATAACGATACCCGATACTCGGCCACCGCCTCCCGTGTGCATGCATAGTATCGTTATCGGGGCTATCGGAGGCATCGGAACGATCTAATAAATCTCTATTGTCATCGAAGTCCTCTAGGAAGAAAAACAAGCGCATGTCTGGTCACGCGCGGGCATGCCTGGCAAGCCGCGCCGTGTCGGTGGCACCCGCTGGTTCTTCACGTGCCCGGCGCAGCGTCCGTCTCTCTGAATGATTCACAAAACACGCCCTTCACTTTTCAGTTACCCTGGCCGTATTCCAAAATTTACTCGATCTTACTCCAGGTAAGGGTTTTGTACCCTTGGCGTTCTAAAACCTACCCGCGTCCAGCGTTTTCCAATCTGGGCTGTCACGTGATACGATCCGCCGGAGTAACTCGGATCCATTTGGGTAAGATTTGGAACACAGCCCCTGTCCCTTGCGCCAATCGTGTACGACATCGGCGAAAGCAACCGGCGTCTCGTTGAAGGAGAGGACGTGCTCAATTGCGATCGTGTCATCGAGTGCTGCGTTGCATCCGAGCCGACGCCGGACAGTGTCCGCATCGTCGCGTATACGTGCTGCAGTCCACCGCCCTGCATATACCCGGTTCAAAAGCATACTTTGAGCACTGCTTTGAGCACTGCGGTACGCAGCAAGTGCCCACAATATGGCTACAAACAAAAATGCAGCGAGCGCGGAAACGATGCGGCATACGCTATAGACGCTTTGCACACGCGCCAGATTGAGCCGCCATAGCTGACCTTCCCCTGTTTTACTGAGATGCCGAGCCACCGAAGCGGGCGTTTATGAGCCTCCAAAGAGGTCTATGATGGGGAAAAGGATGCAGTAGCACCTAAAGTCGCAATAACGTGTTCTGCTGTGGCAATGATGACGTGGAGCGAACGGAATAAGAGGAAACAAAAACTGAAGGTCGCTTATGGCGGCGCCCATGCACAGCTGCTGCAAAGCGTCTATAGGCGAGCGCTAGCGTCGGAGCTGTTTGCCACACCGCGATTGTGTTGATGATGATGGTGATAATGAAACTGCGCCCCCTATAGTTAGATCACCGAGCTCTACACGGCGTGTTTTCCTTCAATCAATATAATTATTTTTAATTTTTTTTTTTTTTTAATTTACTCGGAACAATGTTCGCGGCCGCGGGGGACGTCGGGTACGAGACGAAATGAGAACATTTGTGAGTGAATTATCTCAAATTCGCAACATTACTTTTCAATTATTGCCCCGTGTTCTCTGATGAACACTACGCAGGAATTGTTGGCGCAGCCAGTACCGGCTTTCCAGAAACATGGGTGTCGAAGTCGAATATGTAGGTTTTGGGTGCCAAACCAACGAAGGGCATCTGGCACGCCACAGCGGAGACTGAAGGATTAATTTCCAACGCCTGGAATCTTTTTGACTCCCAAGTTAAATCTCGGTTACAGAACGCCTTGTCTGCAATAAGCCTCCACCGAATTGCGCGCACCCCTACCCGGAATTAATGCGTGAAAGACTGCAAAGTCGGCGCACGAGCGGAGTTGCACGTGAAGTTGAGTACAAAGAACTTGCCCACCCCTAGCTTGGCAGGCTTTCTTTTTCAGACAGTTTAACCTAAACGCAAATCATTACACACAAAAAAAATTCTCTTTTGGAAATGTTTGTTGTTGCCTAGCTATTTCTGTAAGTGGCCGAAAGGAAGCCTTCAACAGGCATCGAGTGAGGCTTAGCTGGGAAACAAGGGAAAGGCGTCCACTTACCGACATCCGGGCACGCCAAGCGGTCCGGAGAAACTCGCACAGCTCCGTCGTCCTCGTCGATAAGCACACATAAGGAATCTCGCGAACCAGTCCTAAGACTCGGCTTCCTGCATTCAGCAGAATTGTGAACTATAGTCAGAGCTTCGCCCAGTATCGCACCATATGCTGCACTTCTCGCTGGCTGAGGCTATTGACGAACAGACGACATGCCGTTGGGCTGCTTGGCGTTTGCGAGGTAATGGGCAGCCCGCCCAGATCACCTAACGTTGGAGACGCGAAGAGGGAGCCTCTGGTAAGCCTCAGAACGGCGTGCCGACGTTTCACTAGGAGACCTATAGCTTCTTCAGAGCGTTCCGTAAACTCGTCCGCAGACCTGTCTGCGCAATGTGACGTTGGGACGAAGAGCGGGGATATGATTGGACAAGATAGTTATCTTTATCAATCTCCGTCTCGATAACGCAAAAGTTTAAGGCAAAGATACGAAGCAATATAACAGATCTGCTTCGGCCTTGTTCAACGCATCTGTGGGAAGTGGGACTTTTTCTGCGTCGTCACGCCAACCCTTCATGGCATCTGCAGAGCCGATAACGTCGAGAGTTGGTCATCAACTGGTTAAGAATAGGGCGAAAATACCGGCACCTCATTGGCTGAAAATGTTTCAGTCACCTTGGGCGCGATAATTGACAAACCTTGTGACCAACCACTGGCCACTAATATTCCCCAAGCAGAGGCTATGAGCGTAACAAATACCCTTTGATCACAATTTCTAGGTAAGGGTGTATTCGAGTATTTCATTTCAGCACGCTAGAAGTGAAATTTGCGAGTCTTCGTAACTGAGAGGGCAAGGCACGTGGCGTTGTCGTCACGGCGACATTCAAAACGCACTCTACCAAAGTTGAAAGCTAGGCTAGTTGGTGTAGGCTAAACATAATGTAGGTAAAACAGTGCTGAACGACAAGGAAGGAACAAACAAGACGGGACAGGCGCTGACTCGCAACTCGAGGTTTTATTACAGAAAACACAAAAAGTAAACACGTAAGGCAGCAATCTACACATACGCAAACCTTTCTGCCACATCATAGCCGCAAGCGGGGCGCAGTGCATCAGCGAGCCGTCAGTGACGCTATCTGTAAAAGAAAGGATTTTTTTTTTTTTAAAGGGGGGGGGGGGGGGGGGGCGGATTACGCGGCACGTGGATGACCGGTGCCCTATGTGATGTGGCAGAAAGGTTGGCGTATGTGTAGATAGATTGCTGCCTTACGTGTTTACTTTTTATGTTTTATGTAATAAAACCTTGAGTTGCGAGTCAGCGCCTGTCCCGTCTTGTTTGTTCCTTCCCTCCAGTGTTTGTCGTCGGCGCTGTTCAAAACGCACTCAATCTTTCTTTTCTCTGCACTCGCGGCGGCGACCACTGCCGTGGTCACGGCAAGGAAGACGATGAAAAATAAGAATTCGGCTCTATGGGAGTTTTGACCCAAACCCCCCACTCGCACCGCACATTCGCAGTTGCGCCTTATGTTTCAGAAAACTTTTCTCATCAATGTCACTTCGTGGTGCAATACGCTTACCCTACAAGAATAGAAAGCCACGTGGAACGATCTATTGTTATATTCGCACATGATGCAGGTTATATTCACACTTGATGTACATCCGGGTGTGAAGCTTCAGCTGCACGCGGAGATAGATGCGTTCGCGTCCTTTATCAGCAGTCAAGCTCCCACCTACCAAGACGTCATGAACTACCTCGACAGAAGGGAGAGCTTTGGAGTGCTTCCAGAAGCCAGTTAAATTACATGGGCTTCTGAAAACCACTATGCATGTCACATGCAAAAAAAAAAAAGTTGCGTACTGCGTGATACTAGTATTATCGCTCTACTCACTGACATACAAACCTATTTGCAGGGAATGCATGCGTATGTAAACTACTGGCGACTGCAGTGTACAGTGAGTAGTTGTCTGTTCCAGAGATAAACGAACAAAAATAAACATTTGTCAAATTATCACACAATTGTTCTGCATTTACTCAGGAATTGTCGGGTCACACCCCCCACTACCCCCATGCATTTATAGACGCGTTAGATGTAGATTTTATTTTTAAAAAAGATATCTATATTTTTATGAGTGGGAAATTACGCTTGTGCAAACTCTTGATGCGTCGCACCCAGAGCTCGCAAAGCTCCTTTTAAAAAAACTAAATATTGACTCTGCGCATAGTCAGTGGCGCTGGCGGGCGGTCATGTGTTTACAATGGGGGTCTCCGTGTGTAGCTCATCTATATAAATCGAAATGGGCGGGGATGAGGACTGAACTAGAAATTCCTGGGATCTGAAGCGCGGCTTTCATAGACGTCCCCCAATTGTGAGGTACTAGAACACCCGGACATTGCATCCCTATAATATATTTCAAACTGGCTGACCTATGTCATCGGAACATTCCAAACATTTGAACTCTTAATATCAAAGGAGCGTTTGGCGTCGTACAATCGACACCTTTAACCGATTGGTACATAGCTGCGCATCGGCACTCAGCTAACTAACCATCAAGACTTCCTTGTGTCTGCTACGTTTCTTTGTCGGTTCGTCAAGGTCGGCTTTTGTGGTACGACATTTTAGTATGATGAAACTACAACAATGCCTGAAGGAACGCGGACTAAATATACACACAAGTTTGTATATTTCAGAAGGAAAATTATTCTAGCACGTGACAGGCGAGACGGAATGTCTAACGTGCCTGAATGTCCAACGAGACGAAAGATCCAACCGAGACGGAATATACAACGAGCCTGAATGTCCATCGCGACGACAGATCCAACCGAGACGGAATGTCCAACGAGCCTGAATCTCCATCGAGACGAAAGATCCAACCGAGACGGAATGTCCAATGCGCCTGAATGTCCAACGTGCCTGAATATTCATTATTGGATCTTCCGTCTCGTTGGACATTCAGGCTCGTTGGACATTCCGTCTCGTAATCCAAAAAGGGTAGGGTAGACGGAGCGTTGTCTCGTGTGGTGACATTATGAAAACGGTCGTAGTCACTATAACCGGGAAGAACATTGTTAATCCTCTTCAGTGCACTTACCGCCTCGAGCTTCTCGAAGAGGCATACAATCACTTGGTGTCCTCCTCTCCCCGTCTTCGATTGCAAAGAAAAAACAAGGGGACTAAAAAAAGCGGAAATAACTTGCCCCCCCCCCCCTTTTTTTTTTGTAGAAATGTTCATTTGGAATTTGTGACATTGTTGTTAGGGTCTAAAAAAAATACTAAAACTAAAATAGATTCAGGGGCTTGGTGTTGCAAAAAAAAAAAAAGGCTTTGCGGAACTGAAGAGCGCCAAGCCTCCCTTTTCGCTCATTCACACTGGAAGCGGATCCGCGTTCGCAAAGCGGTTGCGAACGCGGTTGTATCCACCAACTCATGTTTGGATGGATGGATGGATGGATGAATGCGGCTGAGCCCTTTGGATCGGGCGGTAGCTTATGCCACCTAGCCATTTTGTTTTACCATTTAAGCTTAGAATATTTAAATGTGAAATATATATTCACTCCCCACTGCAAAGAAAGTAGGGCTATAAAACCCCCTTGCCATCAGTTAATAAGAAAATACCTAGTTTTCCCTCGCTTTCTGCCACCATTCACTTAATCTTTGCTTGGTAATCTCTACAGTCTTGCAATCCACTCTCCCTTCGCTGTCTCTAAAACCCAATGACTTTATTAAATCCATGTTGTCTTCGGTAGGCATAGGGTGAAGCCCTTTACAGAAGAGTATCAAGTGCTCAGCCGTCTCCTCCTCCTCTCCACAAGCAGTGCACACTGTATCCATTTCCTGGTACCTCGCTCTGTATGTTCTGGTTCGCAGAACACCCGTCCTCGCCTCAAACAACAATGAGCTTCCCCTAGAATTATCATAAATGCTTTCTTTGGCAATAACTGTTTTGTTTAATCTATAGCTTTCCAGATCCGTCTTTGTCTGCATTCCGTCTAGCCACCGATCTCTTTCTGTGGCCTTAACTTTCTTCTTAACTGAGACTTGCTCTTCCGTACCTCCACTATAGCCTAAAAACTTTCCTCTTAATTTCCTAGTGCGCTGTCTCCACTTTGTGTTTATGCTCATGTATAAATAGCTGAAAACCTTTCGTGCCCATTCGTCCCCACCCATTTACCTCAACCGATCCTCAAATTCTATCTTGCTCACCGCTTCCCTGCTCTCAAAAGACGCCCATCCCATGTCTCCTTGTACTCCCTGGTTTGGCGTTTTGCAATGTGCCCCCAAAGCCAGCAAACCTACTCCGCGCTGTTTTATTTCTAGTCTTGCATGCACTTCGGATTTCATGCATAGTACTGCGTTTCCAAAAGTCAAGCCAGGGACCATGACCCCCTTTCCAAATCTCTCTCACCACCTCATACCTGTTGTAATTCCAAAGTGCTCTATTTTTCATTACAGCTGCATTTCTGTTGTCCTTACCTATTATATACTTTTCATGCTCACTGAGATATTCTGCACCGTCACATATCCATACTCCTAGATACTTGTATTTACTAGCTCTCTCAACTGTAATATTCTGTATTCTCAGCCTCTCAACTTCATCATTGTTAAAAATCATGACTGCTGATTTTTCACTACTGAATTCTAAACCTAATTCCTCTCCTTCCTTACCACAGATGCTCATTAATTCCTGCAACTCTGTCCTGTTGTTAACCATTAGTACAATATCATCCGCATACATCAATCCCGGTAAGGATTGCTGAATTTTTTGGCCTAGCTTACTGTACGGTCGGAAAAGTGGTCCAAGCCCACTTTTCTCTAGTCTATCCTCCAATCCTCTCAGATACAACATAAACAGCAAAGGCGATAACGGGCACCCCTGCCTAAGGCCTCGTCTTATCTCTATTTTCCCCGACGCCTTTCCTTCCCATGTTATAATCACCTTATTATCTTTGTAAATGTTCCTTAATAGGGCTGTTAGTCCTTCATCTAGGTTTAAGCTCTCCACTACGTCCCACAGGTTCCTTTGGTTCACATTGTCATAGGTACCCTTGATATCCAGAAATGCCAGCCAGAGCTCTGTTATGTTTTTGCGCTATTTCTATACACTGGGTTAGAGAAAATATATTGTCCTCCAACCTTCTTTGTTTCCAAAACCCGTTCTGTAACTCGCCCAGTATGCCCTCGCAATCTACCCATTCCTCCAGTCTGTTTTTATAACCTGCATTACCAACCTGTAAATAACTGGTGTCACGGTTACGGGACGATAATTCCTAATATCAGACTTATCTCCATTTCCCTTATATATCATACTCATCCTACTAAGCCTCCATTCATCTGGAATATTTCCTTTTGTTATCATAGTGCTCACTACCTCCCTTAGTTTTGCCTTAGATTTAGGACCCAAATTCTTCACCAGCCTGATTGGGATCCCATCTGTGCCTGTCGATGTGCCACTAGGGATTCTTCGTTCCGCCTTTTCCCATTCTCTTTGTCCAAAATCCGCGATGTCACAAGCTGGACTGCTACTTCCTTCGGTTCTGCTATCTTCCACATGTACCCGTTCCCAAAATTTCTCCTCCATCACTGCTCCTATATATCGTATCGCATCATCTCCCTCTAATTGATCTCCCTGATGCGAGAGTATGAACCTCTGTCTAGCTTGCGTCGTTTCACCGAGTGAGTTCAAGTGCTCCCAAAACTTCTTAGCTGCGTTTCTATCTTTCTTGCTTACATTACTCATCCATTCCTCACCCCTTGTTTACAAACAAACCGGAGCGCCCCAGCGGACGCCACCGGCGCCGCGCATGCGCGATGGGGGTGTGGGCAAGAAGCTCGCCGTCGCCCATAAACAAACCATTGGAATGCGATGTTGTCGGCGTTGGTGTGAGTCCCCCTGCCCTTTTTGCGCGTTCGAATTGTTGATTCTACGTCTTCCTGCCGATATCTGACTACTTGAGCGGCGTCAGCGAAATTACCGAGGCTCGTTACACCGAAAAACTTCGCGTGAATAATGTGACATGTGGCGATTCATTCCGCGTGGACGCCGCAGTATGCACGCTAAAGCCTGATTCGCATGATGCGATCACGCTCGCAATTTTCAGTCGCGACGCCGCTCGGGCTGCAAAAGCGTGAACCGTAGCCGAGATAGTCGACGTCGATACTGAAAATCGCAAGCAGAATCGGACAAGTGAATTAGAGATAACAAGTCGGTGATGGTCACTGGTAACAATGATCAACATCTTTTTGTATCTATTGTTTACATCGAGCCTGCTTACCGACCTTCAAATTTAAATCTTTTGAGGCCTGCACTTACTTCTTATCGCAGGTACCGGGACAACATTTGGTCTACGGGCCGGCGTCGTCTAAGAGAGCAGACGACAAGCAGAAACGTTTGAAAGAGCAGACGAAGCCATCGTTGTCCGACGGCGTCTGCTTTTCCCTTTTCACGGCACATATCCAGCTCGGACGAACCGAGCACGTGAAAACTAACCTTCAAACCTTTCTCGACACTTTTGGTACGGCCCCAGTCTCGGCGTTTTGACGAGAAGGCAGGTTTTTGTTTGGTTCCTTTCAAAGCAACGCAGGAATACACGTCTGGCATGCGGACTTCTGCCCACAGCCCCAGACCGGAAGTGCGACCGACGCGCCACCACCGCGCCGTGACGTCACAGAGTTGAGTTCGTGTATAAAGATCCAGTACAATTGCACGCGCACTTGATGTCATCGAGTGCTCGTGCAATTGCACTGGATCTTTATACAACCGCGTTCGCAACCGGATTGCGAGCGTGGATCCGCTTCCAGTGTGAATGAGCGGTTTGCGCCGGTCAATTCGCGTGACCGTGTCACTGCGCTCGACTTTACAAAAGCGAAAAAGAAAGCTTTATTTAGAAGGGGCGCGGGAGGGGGGGGGGGGAGGGGGGTTGGTTCTGACAAAAAAAAAATGTAACGGCTTACAAGTAATCCGTTACGTCAAAAATGTAAGGGAATTACTTTAAAATTACTCTAGAAAATATGTAATTATTCCGTTACTAAATTACTGATAAATGTAAGGGATTACAAGTAATTTCTTCACTTGAAACGGATTACATACAAGTCTGCTGTACAACGACATATTAGTTCCAAAGCGAGCAGCTCTCACTCACCGAAGCACCGCCATGCTTCCCCGCATCCCTACCGAGCCAGTCACGTGATTTCAAAATCCCTCTCCTAGGTACTCCAGCTAACTTTAGCCGCGGTTAGCGCTTCGAGCAAACAGGCCCTGCCTTACCATTTCTCAACCCAAACAAGAAATGCTCTTGAGAGGCAAGTATTTGAACGAACAAAGAAAACCACAGACGCACAAATGGATGCACTGCTCCTCGTGCCTGGTTTATAATTTATCAGAAGTACTAGGAAAGGAAACAGGAGATGGTTCATATATGATTCCAAAAAATGAGAAAATATTATTCTCTCTAGGGCAGACAAAATATATACTTAAGGGTATGAGCAAGAAGTCCTCCATTTCTGGAAGGTAACTTCTACAAAACTAAGACAACTTTAAATTATATAAAGGTTTACCTAATTTAGTTAGCCGGTGTGTACTACTCACACCTCTTGGTATAGCCTTGTCAGCATTGGGCATGACTTTGAACAGCCCGGCTTGTAAGTCTCGAAGTCAAGGTCAGCGACAAGGGTGCATCGAGAGCTTCCGTTTGAAAGGTGCAGGTGAAGGAGCTCGTTTATCTTATCTGCTGACGGGTACGCGTAAAGTACGTCCCTATTGGATCGCGAGGTCAGATCTGCGTAAAATGTGCAGTTCTAATATTTCAATTCTCCTGGTAGTTGTCCTGTGCACAATTCGAAAAGCGGCGCCCGGCCCGGAATATAGGGAAAGCTGGTCGATATTAAATAACGGGCCTCTTGGTCAATAAAGCGGATGGCAGCCATAGAAATACACACGCAGAGCTTTCCCTGATGCTCATTATAGCCAGAAATATTTGTGAGGAACTCCAGTGTTTTCGTCGTGACGTACTGTCAAACGCCAGTGTTAGCGGTGTTCGTTAAAAACTCGTGGGTCATGAAGAAGAAAAAATCCACCATGTCCGGCGGCATCGAGCCTACGGTTACGTTGTCTCCGTAGGGGAGAATGAGCGTCATCAGCGTTGAGAGATTGTTCAGATTCAGAAGCTTCCTGACGTTAGCGAAAAGAGCTGACAGTATGTTGTGAACGTCGGAAGGCTGGCAGGCGCCTGTGGGCACCACCCAGTGGATGGCGATCCCGTCCAGGCGAAGGTCGACCATCATCGTCACGATGTCGACGACTAGGGTGTCCATGGCCACGGTGTCTCTGCCCAGCTTTGAGAATTGAGTACTGTCTTCCGGGTACCCATCGAGGGCCATCAGAACCTTGATTTTGTTCCCACTGAGGCGGTCGGAAGTATTCTTCAGCTCCGAGATGCCGTACAACTCGTCAAACGCTGGAACTCGACTTCTTACTTGGCCATTATCGATGCTCATTGACCAATAGATGACATATGGGCAAAGGTCGAATGGTAGATGCTCCGGGAGGTAGAGGAAGTCTTCACGTTTCTGGAATCTTGAGTTGTTAAACACACAAAAAAAAAACAGGTTTTTGTGATGTGGCATTGAAAAATTGCTAGCATTACGGCATAGACCGTTGATGTCGTCGTTCAAGATTACTGCACCAGAGCAATTCAAGTCGACGGCTGTCAAGGGATTTAGAGTTGTCCTTAGACCTGCGGTGGAACGCGTCATCAAGACCACAGTGGTGCTGCTGCTGTTGAATGGAATCTTGTTAAAATGTGACAGGTATTCAAGAAGCACCAGGCCGATGGGAATCAACATGGTTCCCGCACTTCCGATGCAGAAGAACCACATCTTAAGGCACCTGGTGCCCTCTTCCACCTCTTCGCCGTTGAACTCCTCTTCAGTGGAGGAGCCGTTTTGTCTGAAATCGACTGGACTCGGAGCACAAGCGGTATCGGGAACTGCCTGATTCCATATTTTAGCTGGCGAGGTTCTGGTTCGTGGTGCACTGCGTGTCCGGGAGAAATCCCCTTCTTTCGCTGTTTGATGATGACTCTTCGAAGTGGCTTCGGCTCTGGCTTTTACGGAATGGGTACCGTCGCTGGCTGGTGTTCCGGTGGAGGTTCTCCCGGAGAATATTGAACTCCCGCTTGTAACCTCGTACGTGTTAGCGTCTTCAGAAGTAGGGCTAACGCTCTCCATTTTCGAGTACACTGAGCCGCTGCGAGGTGTATACAGGGACGTTCGCCAACAGCAATACGCCCGCAAGTTGGAACAGCCGGTGCTGTGATGGCAAAAGCGCGAGTCTTTCACAACACGTTTTTGTCTTTTAGAGCGCAGCTCTTAGGGGCCCGTTTCCGGCTTGAGCGGCGTCGCCGTCGGCGTCGGCGTCGCCGTCGGCGTCGGCGTCGCCGTCGCCGTCGCCGTCGCCGTCGCCGTCGGCGTAACCGCGCGGTGCATCATGGGAAATGTCCCATAATGCACCGCGCGAGCCCCCCACCAAGGTCACGTGACCTCGTGGGGGGTCACGTGACCCCCCGAAGTCACGTGACTCCCCTGAGGTCACGTGGCCCCCTCCTCGAGGTCACGTGACCCCCGCCGATGTCGCGTGACCCCCCGATGACGTCATCGTCACTGATGACGTCACCGGCATCCACATCGTCATCGTCATCATCACTGATGACGTCACCGGCATCCACATCGTCATCGTCATCATCACTGATGACGTCACCGGCATCCGCATCGTCATCGTCATCATCACTGATGACGTCACCGGCATCCGCATCGTCATCGTCATCATCACTGATGACGTCACCGGCATCCACATCGTCATCGTCATCATCACTGATGACGTCACCGGCATCCACATCGTCATCGTCATCATCACTGATGACGTCACCGGCATCCGCATCGTCATCATCACTGATGACGTCACCGGCATCCACATCGTCATCGTCATCATCACTGATGACGTCACCGGCATCCACATCGTCATCGTCATCATCACTGATGACGTCACCGGCATCCACATCGTCATCGTCATCATCACTGATGACGTCACCGACATCCGCATTGTCATCGTCATCATCACTGATGACGTCATCAGTGACGTCACTGATGTCGTCACCGGCATCCGCATCGTCATCATCACTGATGACGTCATCAGCGACGTCACTGATGACGTCACCGACATTCGCATCGTCATCATCACTGGTGAAGTCATCAGTGACGTCACTAATGACGTCATCGGTACCCGCATCGTCATCGTCACTGATGACGTCATCAGTGACGTCAGTGATGACATCATCGGCATTGGGGGTCACGTGACCCCCAAGGTAACGTGACCCCCCCCTGGTTAGTTTAACCCCCCCCCCCAGTGCCCTTCCCTCCTCCTCCTCAAGAGCTGCGCTCTAATTCGGCGTTACAGGGAGTTGTAAGCGGCTTTCATTTTTCATGCACGTTTAATGAGGACGTGCTGGGCGCGTGGAGTCAACCCAGGATTGTGTAGAGCCCCTTCATGTTTCAAAAGTAGCGCAAGGTGCGCCTGTGCACGAGGCACGTGCAACGTGCAGCCCTTGGGAAGATCATAGCGGCACAGCGCAGCACTGAGCTAGATTTCAGACGCCATGTTCTTCCCAGAAGTGGCGCGCGGCACGTGTCTCGAGCATTTCCACAACAATGAATGGCGCCACTTTTCCCAGGATAGAGGGGCTTTAGGACCCTGGGTTCAATTCCAACCCCTGCCCGTTTCGATCTGAATGAGCATTGTGTCGGCGCGCGCTCGTGTATCATTAGGGATAATGTATTGATTGCGCAGGCGAGCTGGTGGATGTTAACCATTTTGTTCTTAGCCCGAGACTGAGGCAGAAAAAGAGGAAAGTTTCGAAGTAGAAGAAAAATGAACAGTCGAAGACACGTCTCTAACACAGCTGTGTTAGAGACGTGTCTTCGACTGTTCATTTTTCTTCTACTTCGAAACTTTCCTCTTTTTCTGCCTCAGTCTCGGGCTAAGAACAAAATGGTTATCATACACGACCGCGCGCCGGTACGACGCTCATTGAGATCGTAACGTGCAGGGGTGGGGATTGAACCCAGAGTCCCTGGGTTCAATCAACCCAGGGATCCTGGGTTGATTGGAAACCGGCACCACGAGTTTTCGCTTCACGCGCCCAGCGTGTCCTCATTAAGTGTGCATGAAAAAAAAAAAATAAGTCCCATGCTGAGACTCGCGCTTTTGCACGCACAGCACCGGCTGGTCCAACTCGCGCGCCTATTGCTGTTGTCGAACGTCCTTGTGCACACCTCGCAGCAGCTCACTGGATGCGAAAATGGAGAGCGTTAGCCCTACTTCTGAAGACTTTAACAAACACGACGTAACCAGCGGTAGTTCGAAATTCTCCGGGAGTACCTCCACCGGGACACAAGACAGTGATGGTACCCATTCCGTCGAAGCCAGAGCCGAGCCCACTTCGCAGAGTCACCATCAAACAACGAAAGAAGGGGATTTCTCCCGAACACTCACTGTACCACGAACAGGGACCTCGCCAGCTAAAAGGTGGAATCGGGCAGTTCCCGATACCGCCCATGCTCCCAGTCCAGTCAATTTCCGACAAAACGTCTCCTCCACTGAAGAGTTCAACGGCGAAGAGGTGGAAGCGAACACCAGGTGTCTTCAGATGTGGTTCTTCTGCATCGCAAGTGCGGGTACCATGTTGATTCCCATCGGCCTGATGCTCCTTGGGTACCTGTCACATTTCGACAAGACTTCCCGCAACAGCAGCAGCACCACTGCGGTCTTGATGACGGGTTCCACTGCCGGTCGAAGGACAACTCTAAATCCCTTGACAGCCGTCGACTTAAATTGCTCTGGTGCGGTAACCCTGGAGGACGACATCAGCGGCCTGTGCCGTAATGTCAGCAATTTTTCGATGCCACATCACAAAAACCTCAGTTTTTTTTTGTCTGTTTAACAACTCAAGATTCCGCAAACAGGAGGACTTCCACTACCTCCCGGAGCACCTACCATTCGACCTTTGCCCATATGTCATCTATTGGTCAATGAGCATCGATGATGGCCTAGTAAGAAGTAGAGTTCCAGCATTTGACAACTTGTACGGCATCTCGGAGCTGAAGAATACTTCCGACCGCCTCAGTGGAAACAAAACCAAGGTTCTGGTGGCCCTCGGCGGGTACCCAGAAGACAGTCCCCAATTCTCAAGGCTGGGCAGAGACCCCGCGGCCATGGACACCCTGGTCGTCGACATCGTGACCATGATGGTCGACCTTCGCCTGGACGGGATCGCCATCCACTGGGTTGTGCCCACGGGCGCCTGCCAGCCTTCCGACGTTCACAACACACTTTCAGCTCTTTTCGCTAATGTGAGAAAGCTCTTGAGTGTGAACAATCTCTCAGCGCTGATGACGCTCATTCTTCCCTACGGAGACAACGTAACCGTAGGCTCGATGCCTCCGGACCTGGTGGATTTTTTCTTCTTTATGACCCATGAGATTCGACCGTACAACATTAGTGCCGAGATTTGCCCATATGTCACGACGAAAGCACTCAAGTTTCTAACTTATATTCCTGACTATAATCTGCATCGGGAAAAGCTCTGCGCTGGTATTTCTATGGCCGCCACCCTCATAGATAGGCAGAGCAATCGTTATTTAACATCGACCCGCTTTCCCTATATACCGGGCAGAGCGCCGCTTTTCGAACTGTGCACAGGACAGCGACTAGAAAATTCGAATTTCGGGGAATGTACATGTTACTCCATTGTTAGGTCTCGTCGAGATCGAAATCTGCCATTACTATACGCTTACCTGTCAGATGATAATATGAACGATCTTCTACACCTGAACATTTCCCAGGGAAGCTCTCGATGCATCCTTGTCGCTGACCTTGACTTCCAGACTTACAAGCCGGGTTGTTCAGAATTATACCCAATACTGACGAAGTTATACGACGAGGTGTGAGTAGTACACACCGGCTAACTAGATTAAATAACCCTTTCTGTAACTTAAAGTTGCTTAGTTATGTTAAAGTTTGCTTCCAGAATCGGAGGGCCTCCTTCTCATATTAATAATTATATATTTTTGTCCCCTCTCATATTTCAGGATATTACATCAGTTTTCTGAAGGACAACTGACCAACTCCTGTTCCTTTTCCTACTACCTTTGAAAGAAAAATATATAGACCCTGTATGAGAAGCTGTGCATTCTTCATAGGGCGCCTGTGGTTTTCTGAGTTCGTTCAAACACTTGCCTCGCAAAAGCATTTTTTGTATGGGTTGGACAATGACAGGGCCGAAATTTGTATATGTTTTTATTATTTTACTACAAGGTGGCAGTTGTTAAAGGGGTATTCACACTTCAGGAGAAATCCCTCGCTTTGGCCCCCGGGACGCGCATCACGTGGTAACAACGTCAAGCTTTTTTTGCGCGGTGCCGCGCAAAAACATCCCACGGGGATGGGGGAGCTTTTTTGCTAGGGCTGCACGAACGCCCTCCGCCTTTCGTGGATTCTCGTTACAATTGACGGCGTTTTGTTGGCGTGTCTGGCAACGTTGCAGATTTTCCCAGCGAGGTGCAGGCCGTAGCATCGGTATCGCCAAACTTGTGACTTCCACTGTTGAGGACGTCGTCCGAGGCACCCAAAGGAGTCTTCGAGATTCATCAATGCCGACCTCAAGCCGCTCCTCGTTGTTTTTAGAGCGCAGCTCCCAGGCGCCCGTTTCCGGCTTGGGCGGCGTCGGCGTAGCCGCGCGCAGCATTATGGAACGTTTCCCATGATGACGTCACACGTGACGACACGTGTGATGTCTCGAGGGTCACGAGTGACATCACCGCGCGTTGCATTAGGGGTAAATTTCCTCGCTAAATTTAGGCGGAAATTTTCCCGTAAATTTAGCGGGAAATATTTCCCGCTAAGAGCTGCGCTCTAATTCGGCGTTACAGGGGATGGTAAATGTCTTTCATTTTTTTTTATTACACGTCCTTTGTGTTGCGTTTTTTTTTTTATCTAACAGCGCTGCTGCGCTGTTAGACTCTCGTCAGCTAGAACCCAACTAGCGCCTCCTATTGGCGACGAGATGTTTCGGTGGTTCTCTTTAATTGTTCCTGTCTGTGGCGTCACTACTATGATTATCAATCGCCCGCGACAATTTCGATGGTGTGTAAAGCTGCTTGTCACCGCTTCCTAAACCAACACCGTCAAGGTTGATGGTCTGGTATTATTTCCAAAGTAAAAAATGACTTAAAGCACAACATTTCAGTTGGAATAGAGCCTTTTTCCCTTTGTACTTCTAGATTCGTTAGTTTATTTAGCCTGTAAACATTTCTATAAAATTGAAGCAAAAACGAGCGTATCCACTAACAGGCCCATCAATAAAAGTGTCCCCCAAGTTTTAATAACCTACCAAACTCGACTCCAACATAAAAATGCAAAAACAACCGCAGAAAATATCATGTAAACCTACACCTGTGCTTTCAAAGTGACACTGCTCTTCCGCGGCGCCGGAATTCGAGTTAGTTTGCTGCTCTTTCGATCGACAGCTGCACAAACAACTTTGACTACCGTATTTATTTAAACAAACTTGCATCCTCTTTCTTTCTCGACGCAATTTAATATATATATATAACGAAAGTGGAGGAGCTCCAGGAAAGGCCTTTCTTTACTGCACCAACGTTTCAAGCGGGGACCGCTTTTCTTCAGAGTGGGATGGTTGTGAAATGTCCTCTTCTTCTTGTTGATGTTCGTGTGGAAGAGGAAGAGTTGCTATAAAGGGTACTAAAAATATTCGGAACAGGAGCAAAAAAATTATCGTGAATCTTTGAAATTAGTAATTATAAACAATGTTAATCAAAATCAATAAAACGAAATAAATTGATTTGTAGTATTTGCCGCAGTCTTTGTTGATTTTGATTTGTTGATTTTGATTAACATTGTTTATAATTACTAATTTCAAAGATTTACGATAATTTTTTTGCTCCTGTTCCGAATATTTTTAATACCCTTCATAGCAACTCTTCCTCTTCCACACGAACATCAACAAGAAGAAGAGGACATTTCACAACCATCCCGCCCTGAAGAAAAGCGGTCCCCGCTTGAAACGTTGCTGCAGTAAAGAAAGGCCTTTCCTGGAGCTCCTCCACTTTCGTATTACGTCCAACCGGCCCGTTGAACCTCTTCACCGTATGTGTGTGTGTGTGTGTGTGTGTGTGTGTATGTATATATATATATATATATATATATATATATATATATATATATATTAACTTACAATCAAGACTAAAGAAGGCAGACCTGTAATTGCACTAAGCGTAATTTCCAAATCTATCGCACTAACCCATGTCAGCCGCCGTTCCTAGCACACTGGTGTAAAGCGGTGAAGCTCGACAGCGCGCTGGTGAGAGATGACACGAAAACATGCGGCCGACATGATAATCAAGTGATCTCGTCAGGAGTGCAAGACCTCGTTCTGTCTTTCTCATAATAGAAGTTGCCATCTTACTACTATGCAATGTTTTCTAGCGACTTTTAGCTCATGACATCGCCAACATTATCCGAAAACTTAGACGATGTCGGCGATCAACCCGCCAGCGCATCATCCGGCCAGCGCGCTTGACGAACAATCTCTATGCTTCGTTTCGTCTTTATTATAAGAGCTGCCGATGCCACGAGCCAATAGAATCAGGGAAACGGTGTAAAAGCGCGACATCATGACTTCCGTCCATCTTTCGTCAACTAAATCAAGTGCTCTTGTAGTGTGCGTTCGTTGTTGTATGTTTTAAAGCTTTCAACTGTGCTCTGGCCTAAAGGAACAAACTATGCGGTGAGTAGAGGCGTTGTGAAATACATATTTGTACTATTTTTGCTTGCCGCCTACTTCTCTGAATATTAGTCAATCACTAATAACACAAAATTTATTTTGCTTCAAGTCTATTTCGGCGCACACCTGGCGCAAACTCTGGCGAGAATGGCACTTTGGCGCAAATGGCGCAGCACTTTCATTAGAGGAGTCTCGGTACGCAAAAGATAGCACCGAGATTAACTGATCCAAGAACGCATTCTATGCAGGACGATTGTTCCAGGTACTTCCGGAAAACTCGAATATTTCTTTTTAATGCATAAATATTAAACTTTACACAGAGGGGTGCACATTGTGGGATGAGAGACATATGTCGTACACAAAAATGCTTGTCAAAAAAAAAAAAAAAAAAAAAAAAAAAAAAAAAAAAAAGACACAATGAAACATATTAAGCAAGTAAATATCGAAACCGGGCAAAAAAGCGGGAAATTTTAGATTTTAGCCTGACGATTCTTTTTTTTTTTTTTTTTTTATTTAATGAGTATATATTCAGGTAGCTGCTATCACTTTCCGCTGTCTGTCGATGAGCACGCTAATCTTCCCCTCTAATGCAAAAAAATCTGTTTGTTTTAATCTCTAGGAAAACGCCCTTAATTCACGTGACGTCAATGTTCAAATGCAACCGGTGGATGCGTAAGGAAACAAACGTCTCGAGCGCCTAGCGCAGACCAAATCGACGAGACGTGCAGAAATGAAATAAAGCTACGGCATAATAAAGCCGCACTGGTTCCAGGAGTGCATTTCGCATCCCGACCGCAGCGCCATCGCATGGGGAGCGAGAGAAGAGTCTCTTCCTACTAGCCTTCCCTGTGCATAGTTCGGAGGTACGTAGAGCTGCCCAATTTGCAAGGGAGAACCACACATCCATTACCAGCAGCAGGAGCCAGTTGACAATCGGGGTTTTAAGCAAGAGAAGAAATAAACGTCACAATTGCGTGTAATGGACAGGCCGGCCTGCGGGCCGTGTAAACCAGAAAACGAGTTGACATCGCAAGTTTCTAGATTTAATTCAGGAATGCAGCATAGTGTGAGGAAACTTGGTCCTGTCTTCTCACGGAGCGTACTGTCGGCAAAGCCGATCAAACTCCTGTTCCTGAAATGAAAAGAAAGATTGGAACGTAGAATGTGAGCGATGAGCTCTGTTATACACGGTACCTATTAGCCTTCTCTGTTTCACAACACGTGGCTTTGACGTCATGTTGCTGTGGTGGGGCTGCTGTCGGCACGGCACATGTGCAGTCTCGCGTGAAAATGGTTTCCGCACACGCGGACTGCCCACACCTGGCGTGGGAGAGTGCGGGCTTGTTTCTAAGCGGCCTGTTGGTCTATAAAGTGGCATAATGCAAAGTAGTATTGGCTGATAAACGTGAAATGAGCAGCGTCAAGCCAAAATGGGTACATCGCCACGAAGTCTTGGGAGAGCATATGGATTGCAGGCACAGAATGAATTCTCTGTAGGAAAATTTTGTGCCATATAAGCTCCCGAACACAAACCCTAATTCCTCGTAACTTTCTTAGATTTAAAAAAAGGTGGCTCAATTTTGTAACGCTTTGTTTCCATGTGAGCATGTCATTTTTTCTGTACAATAAGTATACATGAATGATCCAACGACTTTTCCCCTACTAAAATACATTTTTGCATTGCCACTTCAATGCCAAATGAACTCGTTTGTTGGTGGTAAGAGAATGAACTCGCATGTTGGTAATGGTAAGAAAAGAACAAAAAATCGGGACAGGACACAACATACGGCATGAAAGAAGCGCATGTGTTGTCTCCCGCGCTGTTTGCTTATTTCTCCATCCTCGCACCATCCAAGCGTTACAAAATTTGAGATACCAATTCACTCAAGAATGAAAAAACTAGAAAATACATAGAAAAAAAAACGTTTAGCAGATATACATGACATTAAGCGGGGCATTTGACCACCACAACGTCTGCTCGTGTGCACTAGCATGAGCAATCGCAATTCTGCCCCAGTTACATTCCTGTGCGTAGTAGCAGCTGGGAAGCCACACTTGCGGTTCCGTAAAAGACGCAGCTACTATACACCTTTCCAAAAAAAACACTCCTAGGCCGCTGCTATGTTGCTGATGCTGAGGCGGCTGGTGCGACTCTCGCGCCCTCTATCAGCTAGAAATTTTCTGCCACTCTCTTGGACTGTGAAGACCTGCTCAGCGCTGTTCTCTACCTACGTTTTTGCGGTTTTGTATTCGACGTTTTCTCACCCTTCTTGAAATTTTCCACTTAATTCTTTTATGCGTGCTGCGTAACCTTTCTGTGTTATCCTCCATTGTGACAAATAAGGCTGGTAAGTGCCTGCCATTCAAGCTTTTCTGCTCGACATTCACGGGAAACGAAGGAGCCGTCGAACGGCGTCGAACGACCCTCGACGCGATTTTGCGAACATTGTTCCCCCCCTCCCAAGAATAATCCGCGTAGAATCCTCAGTCATCTCCAAAAATAGTTGTCCGGGTTAGGGTGGGAAACGGGTCAGTCGCATTCGTTGCTTTGACTTGGTGCTGTTGTGAAAAAAAGAAGCTCTCCCCAAAACGTGCCCCAAAACGAAGTCATCTTAGATTCTGTACGATCGTCAAGATGTGACTGTCGTCGACTGTGACTGTGTTATTTGAGATCTTTCTCAAATAAATTCTTTTTGGATAACACTGCATTGTGTGGTACGTACAATATATTGTTCGAATGTTAACACTTCCTTAAAATTGTATGTCCGTGTCCAGTCCATCGGTAAACACGTTATTTGTGAGCGTGAAAAATGCATGACTTTCGGCCCTCTTCTGTTGAAATTTATTTTTGACAGCTAAGTGCTTTATCATTTGTCATGCGGCGAATCGCGTGGAGCCGTCAAGGATTACCGTAAAAAAAACAAAAAAACTAGAACTATACATTCCGGTCGCATTCGTTCTGTTGCGCGCATACCCAACAAAAATAGTTTATAGCTTTTTATTGTTTTTTTTTTTTTCTTCTTCAAATGTGGTACAATGCTTTCTCAATGACCTGGGGAAAATACATGCACCATGAAACACAAAATACAGCGGGAAAAGACGAGAATTTGTCCACCAGCGGTGTTTGAAACCGCGCCTACGCAGGCTGCGCCCATCAAAATCACAGTCCACTCGGTTAGGGTTAGCGGGGATGCCGGTAAGAGTCTAGCCTCAAACCCAGTGACTGGGGTCGCGTGTTTCTTGGAAAGGTGTAAAACACCGACAGGATGAAAATGATGGGAAGTTTTTTCGGCTGCCCCGCCTCCAATGCAAGTTTCCCGTCGTCAGTAACAATCTGGCATCTCGTGAACTTGGCGCATGAGCGCGCAGCCAACACATATCCCCTTCAACCGCCTACCTTGCGTTGCACGACAGACGGTAACCCGCTTTACGCGTAATTCGCGCAAACGACCAGGCAACACAAACGTCGCCAAATGATGGGACACGAGCAACCTTACCTTGTTATGGTATTCCTGGACAAAGGGGTGGCTGTTGTTGGTGTCGCGCAGCTGGCTCAGCAGGCGGCTTGTCACCTGACCGACCGCAAACACGGGCGGTGTGAATAAGCGGTTGGTTTTGACACTTGCTCGTTCCAACGTCGAGCATCGCAGCACGGGGCGATGCTTCAGTAACCGTCCATGTGCCACAATGAGGCTTTTGAACCCTTCTAGTATCGTTAGGTTTACCATTCACCTCGGGGCCTCAGGTACTAGCTCGACAATTTGGCATGACCTAGCATCTTTGTTACCTGTCCTGCTGGCTTCTCAAAATCCTGGGTTCCAAGTGCTAGGGTGTGGATTTGTGACACTCAAGTTTTAGCCTATGCCTTACATATTCACTCGCGTTTAATTTGAAGTTTCCGATTCTGTTCCTGCCCGCTGTTCCTTTCATATATTTTGTCTTGGGGGTACCTCGATATCCCAGACGTTAGGTTATTTCTGTAGTTTCGTCCGAATACCGGACGGTTTTCTAAAGCCACTCGATGCAAATGCTTTCGAAGGCGTCCGGCCGCCGGCGACAGTATGGAGAGAACGCTATGCAATCATTTTTTCCACATTTCTGCCGACAGTAGATAACACTACTGATAACGTGCTCACAGTCTCAAAGTTAATGCCCGAAAACCTAGAAAAGCACAACAAAAAGATTGATTCTATCTGCACGTGATTTCAATTGCCACAATATCAATAGCCGATAGCGGGAACGGCAATTAAAAGAGACCTTCAGCCTACTGATGCGAATAACCACCTCTGCAAGGACCGTTGTTAGCTTCCGTTCCAACTAATGACACTCATCATAACATTTTCAGAGTTAGGAAAAAGAAGCATGAAATGCAAGTTTACCATGTCTGCTATCTGCAGTATGAATTCCCTGTATCATGCAAGTTTGTAGTGGGGGTAAGGTACCAAAGCGTGAATTGCTAACCTCATGACAACTGTTTACTCTCGTCCACAGTCTGTCTTTATTACAGAGTCTCCGAATTTATGCGACACGGCAAACCAATATCGTAGAAAGTGGACGTGGCAAACTCCCATTATTAGTAACTTGTCGTAAAGTACCGAGGAAGCGCCCACTCCACTTTCACTGAAGACTGGGTTAATCTAGGCGTGGGCGCTTGTCATGTCAAATCGGGCACTTAAAGTATACATTTGCAGAATTCCGAAGTTCGCGAAATGTTAATAGTGCGCACTTGAAGGAAGTGGACACTTCCGCGGATTTTACGGTAAGTAACTAGCTTGTGTGGTCCAGTACCGTAGGACCACTTAAGTTGAAATTTTGCAGCATTAGAGCCCACAAGTCAGTTAATAAATGTAGTGAAAGGCAATTTCCCCCAGACAAACAACTAAGTGGTAGAAGCATACATGCTTAATAACAATTTAGTGGGTGCAAGAAGAGTGTTAAAAATTTAAAGAAATATTTCTCTATTAACCATAATAACATTCCGGAAAAATAAAGAAAAGAATTGTGCTGAGCTAGGATATTTAGTTTTGCGGAAAGGGTTTTGCGGACAAAAGAAAAACTTCACAGTTAGTATCCCAATCATGTATTGTGCCACAGAGAGTGTCTAGTAGAGCAGAGTGCTGTTATTGAATTTCCTATAGTTTAAGGGGACACCAACTAAAATAATCTGCCTTATTTTTCACCCATATTTCAGGACAACACCTTCGACAGTGTACATCCACTACCTAATTAATTGCACTGCCATGCTCCGAAATAGTAAGGTAGTTGTTTGTTCCGACTGAAGACGTTTGTACTGAATAGTTTTCCCTTATTTGATTCCACAACCTCTATGACCTGATGTGATAATTGGATACCATACCACTAAATCAATAAATATTTATACTACATTTTTTTTTGTGAACATGTTACTTAAACGTTTAAGTAAAAAAAAAAATCTGCAGTCAAAATAAAAGAAATGAGGGCTGAAAGGTTTAAAGGGACACACCAGCTGAAATCATGCTTTATTTTTTATACACATTTCAGGACACACTAGCACTGCAACTTCCAGTGCATATCCACCCGCTAATTACACTACACCATAAAGAATGATGACTTAGACATTGGCTCATGCAGTACACTTAGTCCCTGCCCAATAAAACAAATAATTTCGTACAATGAAGACGAGCACTTACCTCTGGCGATTTTCCCAAGTGCTGAGAAAGCACCACCAGGTTTATCAATGTCTCAACATGATTGCTGTCCTGGAAAGTAATAAAAAACAAAACAATCATTGAAGCATTTTGCGGAACATGACAAAAATATATATATATAAAAAATCTTAGTACTTAACCAGTAACCATAATCGAAATGAGCGTAATGACAAAATAAAAAGAGCGCCTTTTCATCTGGCTGTCATTATTTTAAACTTATGTTAAGTGGCATAGGGCATTGCACCATTGTGTACCCATCTGGGCAATAATGACTGCACTCGGTTTCTTGCTGGGACCTTAATATGCAGCCTTTTAATGACATACGTATTAGGCCACATTTGTACTTGTTTGCATAGGCAGAACCTTATAGCAGTCAAAGGAGACTTGCTAGGGTATTACTACTGACATTCCCTGTCTTCTATATCAGTTTTAATTATTTTGTAATGACACCATTCCACTTTTGTTTATATATCTTAAGTTTCTGTATACCGTGTGTATCTGAAACCAATGAACTGCTTGTTGCATAAAAATAGAATAAACAATAAACATTAATAAGCAAACACTAATGACTCGATTCACGCCACACCGAACAACCGCGTTTCTGCAGTTATAACCCACAAAGCTGAAGAAACCGAATGTTGAAACAGAAACACGGTGTGCAAGATGCAACGTACACGCTTGCTTTTTCCACACTTACAGTCATGGGTGCCAACAGTACCATTTCAGCTGCACCACTTGTATGTCATGGTGGCTGCCATATTTTTCAAAATGTTCTTAACAGAAAAGAAATGCTCATATTCAAAATTCGTTAAAAGTTTCATTCTGTTATCTGTACATCTAGACAGGAAAAAGTTAGTCAGTCCCAGTAGATGTCCGACGTCTTCGCCATACATAGAAAATTTAGCCAGTGTGGTACCACCGCTAGACTGGGGGGTCTGTATTGCGCATCATGCGGAAGTGATACCTAGACGACCGCATGCTGGTACGATGCTCATCCAGATCGAAACGGGCAGCGGTGGGGATAGAGCCCAGGATCCCTGGGTTCTGCAGTGCGAGCTTTCGCTCCAAGTGCTCGGCCTCGCGGTATGCTGACAAAAGCAAAGCTGTATTAAGTGCGGTGAAGACAGTCACCTTCTCAATGGCCTCCTGCAGGAGCGCTTCAGCTTCCTCGTATTTTCCCTGAGCAATGTAAGCGGTCGCCTGACCATTCAGCAGCAGCGGCGTGCTGGTGTTCTTTTCAGCCAGCTCTTGGTAGATGTAGAAGGCCTCCTGAAGCTTCTCTCCACCCTGCAAGGAAGCCCAGAAACATACCCGGTGAGGGAAATGGCATTTGACCTTTGGTAGTAGGTTCAGTAGCAGGTTCAGTAGCAGGCAAAAGCTCGGTTCGGAGCAACCACTGAAGCCTTTGGAGCAGATGCCAACATCTGTTAGCATATCATTTGAGAATGAAAAAGGGATTGCATCTCTAAATGAGTTCATTTATGATAGTGATCTGGGGTTTCTCTTTGATGTTTGAGCATACCGTCGAGACCGGTTATAATGAAGTCAACGGGAATCGGAAATCAATTCGCTATATCCGCTATTTGGTTATAACCGACTTCGGTTATAATGAAGTGCAGAAGGGAATGGGAAATCGTGATCGCTTCGCTGTAACCGCTATTTCGTTATAACCGACTTTGTTATAACCGGTCTTGACAGTATTACTTATGACCGTTTGTGATAAGAATAGATTGGGCATAAAAGGCACACAGTCTTCTTAAATACACAGTCTTCTTAAACAAGTCACAATAGGTTTCATTTACAATGGGTATTTAAAATGGTTGAAAAGTGAATCATAGTGCAAAACTTCATTGAAATAAATCCCCCATTTTGTAGCCGATAATTTACTTATCCTGTAAATATAATTTCTGTAAAATGGAAGCAAGAACCAGCATATCCGCCGCTAACACACCTACCAATTAAAATGGGTCCGTAAGTTTAATGAGCATACAAAACTCAAGACTAATATCAAAAACTGCAAAACAACCATCCCAAAATACTGTAAAAGCCTACAAAGGTGACGTAACTCTTTAGCGGTGCAGGAATCACAGTAACACCAAAGTTTGCTGCTCTTTCGTTCCAGTGCAGCGATCGGCCAGAGCGGCTGATGCTCGGCATCAAAGGCTCTGGCCGGTTGATTCGCAGTGTCAAAGCGCGACGTCGTCGCATTCATCATTTTCTTGTATGTGTTCTTTCATCGGCTGAACCAATCAAGTACAGCGAATGCCCTGCGACTTGAGCTTTTAGTATCTGTGTTTGTCGTTGTACGTGTTCGAGCCTTCAACTGTGCCCTGTCCTAAGACGAAACAAACTATACGGTGAGTGAGACACTGACATTCATAACTGTACAATTTGTCTTTTCTTCTGCTACTTCTCCAAATATTAGAGTCAACCAATAATAAAATATTAATTTTTTTGCTTTATCTCAGCGCAGGTGTGGATTGGATTGGATATTTGTGGCACTAAAGTGCCTAAGGCTATAATGTGCCAGGTACATGAACTATCGCTGAAAAGGGTTAGGAAGAAGACTTCTAGTAGCAGATGATAGGATAAAACTACGAACATGAGGTGCGCATAAGTGTAAAAAGTATGAACACGAATTCAGGGACCTAAGAGAGTAGAATCACAGTCGCTGTAGAAGGCCAATTGCTTTCAGGAAATTAAAAACGCAAGAGTGTGGAATAAGAGGTTCGTCGCCAAGTAAAATCTTGATATGTAATGGTACACTCTTTGTATAACTGCAAAAACTGGTTACGGTGTTCTGGGCCATGTGCAGTAAAATATGATGTATGGTTAGATGGCTATGGCAATGCTCACACTCCGGGGCCCGTGTGTTGGTCGCATATGGCCAATCCTCAGACGGCAGAGAATCACCTCGTAAAAACGCCTGCAATGCCGGGCACTCTCCCCTTCTTTCAGCAAGTGCTTCACCATATGCAACTTGTTTACTTCGCGATCCCACTCATGTTGCCGTTTCTGCATTGCGGAACGTTTCTCCGCCTTGCGATCATCTTTTGGGTTTTTTCTCCCGTGTCCACAAAGAGTGTGATGGCAGGGCGAGCAGCCCGATCTTTGTCCTCGTTGCCCGGGATGCCAACGTGACTTGGCACCCAGCAGAAGATAATTTCATACCCATTTTTGATGGCTGAAATTATCTTGCAGTTGAGCAACTAAAGAGTTTGTGGCTAAATTCAGTGAAACAGGCGCTTTTCATGCTCTGAAAGAGTTTGTGTACGCCATTGAGCGACAAAGCTTTTTTTTACCTGTATATTCCAAGCAAGTAATAAACCGTGCAACTCTGCCGTTGAAATTGTGGCAGAAGGGTTGAGTTGTTTCACATGGCGAACAAATGCTTTAACCGTTGCACAACCAACAAAAGGATTGGTTTCAGTACTAGCTGTGTAAATGCTGAAGTGGTGCTGGTACTGGCTTTGTATTACAAAAAACTCTTGCCTCAGCACTTCATCAGGAGTGTCTTTCTTTCTCTGTTTTGTCAAAGTGAAGTTCCAATGAACGAGGGAATAATTCCAAGGAGCTGCAGAGCTTATGTACTTTCCACAGGAGCGCTTTGGGTCAAGGTCAAAGCCCTCTGCTGCCTCAGTGTGCCTCAATGCAAAGAAGAGAGGGACAATACCTGGCCTATCTTGAAAAGTCCTCTCAAACTTGATTTTTTATCAGATTCAACACCTGGATGGAGAGGAACTGATTTCACTCAAAGTGAATACATAAGCCCCACAGCAAAACATCTTTTCTCTAGAGAATATTCATCAGCCTCTGCATAGAGGCTGGCCATCAGAGGTGCGGAAATCACCGGTGGCTAGCTGCACCCCCTGATCACGAATGGAATTCTGCATGTTCGATGCTGATGTTTAGGCTGAACTATACACAAAACTGCCATAATCGAGTCGGGACCAAACTACTGGGCAGTAAATGCGCAGGAGACAGAGTCGATCAGAACCCCAAGATTGATGGGACAACACTTTGAGAATGCTGAGTGATTTGACACATTTTGACTTTAATTCCTTAATCTGCGAAACAAACTGCCATCTTCAATGAATTTTTCTTTGAATCTTTGAATTCAAGAAAAGACCTAGAAACTTGTGTTCACTTTTCACCATGATAGGAAGTTCACAGATGGCTGATGGGAAACTAAACCGAAATTTCAAGCTCACAAAACAAGGCTGGCAGGAGGGACTATGCAAAACCCAAAAACATCACTCATACAGCAATATCTCTAATGGATCGCCGCATTTTTGGAAAAGAAGTGAGCGATTGAACACGGCCGACGGAACAAAGCACGTCACGATTCCCATCCCCTTTCCTCCTCGCTACGCCCCATCGAGCTGGTGAACCGAAGCGAGGAGGAGAGAAGCGAGGCCGGTTCTCCTCATTCTCAAATTCTCTCGGAGGACAATTACGTCAAAGACCTCGCTTGATTGCGCTTTTCTTTTCCAAAAGTATGGCCGTCCGTTTGAAATAGTGATGTGCGAGTGATGTTTTGGAGTTTGTAGCATCCCGTTCAACGCCTTTGCGGCCTTATTTCGCGAAATCCAAGTTTCGGTTCAGTATCCCTTTAAGGAAGGCTCTAGAAAAATGGTTAAAAATAGATGGTTCAGGATCGGGATGCAAACTTTGAAAACCGAAAAATCGTGAAAAAGTTTACGTTTAGAAAACCATATTTTTGGGTTGCATATCTCATAAACTACCTTCTCTGTAATTATCAGCACCTAATACAACGAGAAAATTTTTAAAAACAAATATTTACAAGGCCTGGGTGGGTAGTGTACAAGTGACGGTCAAACATCAAATCAACCTCAACTTCATGCGCTTGCCGTTCTTGACGCATTTTACCAACGGCCACCATCTTGGTCTTGTTTTGACGGTGAATTTTGTTCTCTTTCACTTTCCGGCTCCCCAAAATGGCGTCGGCCTCGTGGTTATGGCTTGTTTGCTGTTCTTCCACGTCGCAATTGCGACAACGTGACTGGACAGAGCGCGCGCTCGAGGAGCGTGCGACTTTTATTGGCTAGGACACGATTTCTCCGCTCACGAAGCACTGCTTTTACTTCATTCCTTCCGTTGTCGCCGCTCGCGTCGTCTGCTCTCGGCAGTGGTCTGCTTGCTCACGCCCTCACTTTGTCAGCTCCGCTTCATTTTTCGCCAAATTTACGATCGTTTTCTGACCTTTCTTTCTTTTCTTAAACGGAACTCGAAGGGACAGAAAAATTTTTTCCGTTTATCAGAAGTTTCATTTAAGCAAAGTACATAAAATGAGTGAAATATGACTTTATTTCACAAGCATGATGTCCAGCTAATGTAGCTGACTAGAAAAAAGAGGTAATGGCAGTTTGTTTTGCATTTTGTAATCGCTTTTTGACGAAGTAGGTGTGCATGCCTTGGAGGTTGCGCAGAAATTCCGCACAGCCTTCAGATTCAAAGTAGCGCTGCAAGAGAGCAACAGCCTCCCTCGCTGTGCAGTCTGGCACTGCAGCAGGACCGGGGTCACTGCATTCCACCTCATCTTCACTGGAGCTCGAGGCCTCCTCACCTTGAACTTCAGCTACCAGCTCTTCAATGCTCTCTTCACAGCATGTGGTGATGTTTGCATCTAACGTTTCATAATCTTGTCGTGTGAAAGAAGTGCAAGAGACCAGCTGACCGAAAAGGATGTCAGCATCAGCCGCATCAGCATCAGCAGTATCCCCTTCCTCCTCTGGAATGACTTCTTGTCTTGCGAAGCCAGCGTGGTGAAAGCATCTTTGCACGGTTGAGACTTTAACTTGCTCCCAGGCATAGGTCAGCATGTGAAGTGCCGAAAGCAAGTTCACACTATAGTCTTTCCCACCGTCTGCACAAAGAAGCATTCGGTGGAGTAGCTGGCGGCGGTAGTACACTTTCAGGTTTTGAATAACGCCTTGGTACATTGGCTGGATTACTGCAGTTGCGTTCGGTGGCAGGAACTCAAGGATGATGGACTCAAGCCCATCCGCTTCACCATGGGCGGGGCAGTTGTCTACAATAAAGACGACTTTCCTGCCCTCACAGCCAGGTTTCGAAAATCGTTTAGTCATCCACGCTTTTCCGTTTGCATAATAAGTGAAGGGCAGCTCCCGGATGCCTTTAAAACACACCGAGGAATGGCGCCCACTGGATACATTGTCCTGCTGCTTCTTTTGTCCTTGTAGTTTTCCACGCTCTGCTTTTCTTTGCTGCTTTCTTCGACTTTGCAGTACCACACCCTTGAAACAACGAGGGTTTTGCGCTTTTCCCACTGCCACCAGCCTCAACTTCTCACTGCCGTCCATATTGGCACCTACCAGCACTGTGATGCGCTCTTTACTTCGCTTACCCCCAGTACAGGTTTCCCCTTTGAAGGTGAGGGTCTTGGTCGGGAGTGCCTTGTAGAACGGTCCCAGCTCGTCGGCGTTGTATACATCTCGTGCTTCAAAGGTTTGCAGAATTTCTTGCAACCGCCCCTGCTGCCAGTTGCTACAAAGGTTTCTGTTAACTGCTGCACTTTCCCCAGAAATAGTTTTAAAGACTAGGCCGTGGCACTTTTTAAAATGGCTGAGCCAACCGTCGATCATTTTGAAGTTGTCAATTCCCAACTGAGACGCAATCTCTCCAGCCTTTTCTTCGAGAATGAGGCCGCTGATCGGGAAATTAGCACTTCGCGCGCGCTTAAACCAGAGAAAAAGGACGTTCTCTATTTCCTCAAAAGGCGTCTTTCGCATCCGCCTTCGGTCGGTGGCAAAGCTTCCACGCTTTACAGCGTCTTGAATCTTTTCTTTGTGCTTTGATATCCTTGAGAGTGTAGACTTCGGGATATTGAACTTCTTTGCAATCTCAGTCTTCGAGAGGTCACCACGATCCAGCTCTTGAAGGATCTTCATTTCCGTAGCAAGTGATATCGCTTGGTGCGGCCGCTTTTTTACCGCTCCCATCACAACACGGCAAGCGGACGCTGGTTGGAACGACTGAAGTTTGCGTACTCGATGGTAAACGTGACGTGCAACAGACGAGGCGCTAACCCTAATGGCGGTAGAAAGACTGGATTGGATTAAGGTTGCCTTATTATAATGGCTTGGATGGATGGATGGATGGTAATTGACCCAGAGCCGTATATGTAGAGAGTTTGGCCATTCGTTGGGAAGTATAGGAGACAAATGAGGAGGCGCCATTGGCCGAAAGCGGGCTGGGCGTGTTCCAGGGCGTCTTCAGAAATTCGAATGTGACCAACCAGAAGCCAGAAATAATACCCTGGCGGTGGTCGCGAGAAACAAACCTGATAACTGCAATGGAGTAACTCTCAATGTCTGAAAATGTGGTACACGTGATGTTTCAATCACAATAATCCAAAATGATGGTGGAAGAGTGCGAGTAGCGGAATGATCGACATAATCCGTACGCCAAGCGCCGAGGGCCGGGAATTTGCCGTCCGAGCGGTCACACTCTGTCCGCGCAAAACAGATTTGCGCGGCGCATTCGTTTCTTACACCTTTCTGCATGATCATGATCAAAACAACACATGCACCCTATTTTCAACCACGAAGAGTTACTACACTTCACTCTTACGTGCTTATTAAAACCATATATGAACATAGACTTTCGATCAGAACTGTTTGCCACTACCACCACTAGGGGATTCTTTTCGGCTTCTGGTTGGTCAAGAGAGTATGCCAAGCCCTCTTTCCGACTCTGCCGCATGCCCTGACTCTACCCGCGCCTCCCATTGACCAAACTCTCTACATATACGGCTCTGAATTGACCCCGTAAGTGATGACGTCACAACATGGCGTCTGGGTTCAAACAAACCGTTGCTAAGGGTGTTGCTATGGACTAATGCATGGAGACTCCACATGAGGCTGGATTTTTGCTTACAAGTAAATAATTTTTTTGCAGGCAACCTAACTTCTTCATATCTAATTATGAAGATGTTCTTGTCATCTCAGTGTCATCAAGCCCGTGGTATGCCTTGGAGGGAGCGCGCTTGCCGCAAGTTTCCGTGCTGCCACAACCAGACATCTACTCCTCCCGGCAACCTTGGGTTTCTGCTGCACTCCCAATCGTCGCGTCGCCTCAGCACAGCAGTCCAACGGCATCGACATTGACATCGTCACTGGATTTAAACTGCCGGCACGCCCCTCGGCCCTTCAGTGGGCATGTGGAACAGCCAGTCATGCAGTCAGCTAACGCTTTCTGCTTTTTCTTCGTACAGGTTGGTCCGTTTCCCTCTTTGCATTGTAAAAAGTCCAACAACCTCTGTCTTCTGGTGTTCCCATGCCCACAAGTGCTCTTTTCATGTTCTTGCGAATGTATTTCGGGTCTGAAGCTTCTCCTGTCTGGTGATATTGAACTTAATCCTGGCCCAGATAAGAAAGAAGTTCAGACAAAAGAGATGAGTGAGATGCTTGTTTTACTGAGAGGCTTAAACGCTCGTCAGGCAAATTTTGAAGCTGGACAGAACCGAATCATGGGGGATATTCAAGCTATCAAGACTGGGCAAGAGTCAATTGAATTAATGGTAACCGATATTCAAGGGAGGCTTAGTACTGTGGAAGCAAAGATAGCCAGTTTAGACAGTTTGGAGCGTGAGTTGACAGATGTAAAAGAAACTGTAACCTTCCTGTCACGCGAGAACGCCAGTCTGCGAACACGTCTTGATGAATTTGAGGACAGGTCTCGAAGAGATAATCTAATATTTTACGGTGTTCCCGACTCAAACTCTGAGACCTGGGCTGTATCTGAAAGCAAAGTGCGTGACATCATTGCAAACGAAATGAAGATCATCGTTCCCCCTGAGGGTATCATCCGTGCACATAGGCTCGGTCGTGTTTTTAACCCCAGTAAATGTCGGCCAGTTTTAGTGAAATTCTCATTATTCAAAACGAAAGACCATGTTTTTTCCTCCAGAGGCAAACTGCGCGGTAGTGCCACTTCCGTCGCAGAGGATTTTTCCCCTGCCACTCGTCTTGCTAGAAGAAAGCTGCTCGAATTTGCTAAGGCTCATACACAGTCTTTTAGTCTACGCTATAACAAAGTGTTTTTTGATGACAAATGTTTTTCTTACTGCGCGGCCAGCGATGCCGTTTGTGAGGTCCGCGATTTTATCACGCCGAGCACGAGTTCCATTCGTGTTAATGCTGACCCTGTGGTTGATTTGTCAACGTCATCACAATAACATAACCTGATACGGAACAATCCTAGTCCTTATCTTTCAGTGCTTTTCACCAACATTCGAAGTGTTCTTCGCAATCGTGATGACTTGTCTTCAGCCATCGATTCTTCACTCGCCGACATTGTTGTACTCACTGAAACTTGGCTATCTAGTGTTGTACGCAACAGCGAAATTTTTTGTTGCGAGAAGCGTTTCTCTTTTTATCGATGCGATAGGCTATCTAGGCGTGGTGGTGGTGTCATAATCGCGGTAAATGATAGCATTGAGTCTTGTCTTATCAACATTGTTACATCTCTCGAGTTTATTGGCGTGCGCTTGCGTTTTAGCCATAAACAGGTTATTTTGTGCGCGTGCTACCGTCCTCCCAATGCCACAGAAAACTTTTTTATAGATTTACACGATGCTCTGAATACAATTCGTACAAGGTTTCCTGCCTTGCCTTTGTTTCTTTTGGGCGATTTTAATCTCCCCGGCATTGACTGGTCTGGTCTATATCCTACCATATCTTCAAATTCTGCTGCGTGTTCAGAGTTTTTAAGTCTCTGCTCCGATTTTTCGTTAACGCAGATAGTTACTAGGCCGACTCGTGTTACGGCAACTTCTGAGAACGTGCTGGACCTTATTCTTTCTACCGCGCCTGATCTTGCATCCTCTCTTACGTATCTACCTGCCATCAGCGATCACTGTTTACTTCACTTTCACCTAAGCGCTCCTGTATCTGCCTTTGCAAAAGCGAAGAATAACTCTTTTCTTGATTATGGCAAAGCTGATTTTGAGGGTATAAACCGCGAGTTAGCGCAATTTCTTGACTTCTTCCTATCCAATTTTTCCGAACGCTCTGTCGAGGTTAATTGGACAATGTTCAAAAATAAAGTCAATTCCCTTATCAATTCTTTCGTCCCACGTCGCTTTCTTACTAATAGCTCCACGTCCCCATGGTTTAATAATGCCTTGAAAAGACTTTCAAATAAAAAGAAACGCCTGTTCCGCACTGCTAAGCGTGCAGACACTGTTGAGAGCTGGACGGTTTACCACAACACAGAAAATTTATACAAAAATGCAATTAAGGACGCCAAACAAACTTTCTTCAGCCAAACCTTGCCCCGTCTGTTATCAACTAGTGTCAAAATGTTTTGGAGTGTTATTAATGGCAAGAAAGACAAGGCTATTTTGCTTTATGACTCTGATGGCATTGTTATGTCTGACGATGACTCTGCGAAAATCCTTAATGAGGTGTTTGTTCAATCGTTTTCTAGAGATGTAAACTGTTCTATTGTTACTTACCCTAATCATGATTTCTTTCCAATGGACCCGCTTGTGTTTGATTTTGATGGCATTGTTAAGCTGATTGACAACCTCAAAGTGTCTTCATCATGTGGTATTGATAATATTAACACTAAGTTTCTAAAGCATACTAAAATTTACAGTGCAATTTTTCTTACTAAGATTTTTGAGCAATCTATTCTTACTGGTGTCCTTCCTGAAGATTGGAAAACCGGCAAGGTGGTTCCACTTCATAAATCAGGCGACAAACACTGCCCCGACAATTATAGACCCATTTCCGTAACCAGTACTCCTTGTAAAATGTTAGAGCATATTATTTATTCACATCTTGTTAAATATCTCGAATCCAACTCTTTTTTCTCGTCCTCACAGCATGGCTTTCGTAAATTTCTTTCTTGCGAAACACAACTTCTCGTCTTTACTAACGATTTATTTTCATTACTTGATCATGGATCCCAGGTTGACTGTATTTTTCTTGATTTCAGCAAAGCATTTGATAAAGTTTCTCACCAACTACTACTCTTCAAGCTTAGCAGACTCAACCTCGACCCTCAGATACTAACTTGGATTGAGTGTTTTCTTACAAATCGTTCACAGTTTGTTCATGTAAATAACTCTAATTCTTCAGTGTCTTCTGTTACTTCTGGCGTCCCTCAAGGCTCCGTTCTCGGTCCTTTGTTATTCCTCATATACATCAATGACTTGCCGTTGTGTGTCTCATCATCGCTTAGTTTATTCGCGGATGACCGCGTTATTTATCGTAAGATTACTAATGATTCTGACTCTCTCCTTCTTCAAAACGACTTAAATGCTGTTCTTGATTGGTGCAAGCTGTGGTCCATGACACTTAATACTAAAAAATGTAAAACAATGAAAGTGTCTCGCCGTAACACTACGCCTTTTATCTATCATCTTGATAACGTTTCTTTAGAATGTGTGACTTCATATAAATACCTCGGTGTGCATATTACTTCTAACCTCTCCTGGCATATTCATATTAACCACATCATTGCTAATGCCAATTCTATGTTAGGCTACCTAAAACGTAACTTTTCTCTAGCACCAGTTTCTCTCAAACTAATATTATTCAAATCTTTGGTTCGCTCAAAATTAGAGTATGCAGCTTCAATCTGGGATCCTGGTCAGACGACGCTCACTTCTCATCTCGAGTCAGTTCAGAACCGCGGCGCTCGTTTCATACTTAACAATTATCACCGTACAGCTAGTGTATCATCCATGAAATCTCTTCTCTCCTTGCCACTGCTTTCTTTGCGCCGTAAGTGTTCTCGTCTATGTCTTTTCTATAAAATATATAATTCTAACCCCATTCTTAAAGAAAAGCTCTTCCTCGTCCCACCTTACGTTTCTCCACGCATTGATCATCAGTACAAGGTCGGCATTCCTCATTCTCGAACATCAGCCTATCACGAATCTTTCATTCCTAGGACATCACCAGAGTGGAACCACCTTCCGGCGTCATTAATATTATTACCCTCGTTAGATGTGTTTAAAAGTGCTGTTACTAATTATTTTTGCGAAAGTGACCTGTGACCTATTCCATGTCTTCTATTACTGTTTGTTGTTTTTTTTTTTCACTCGCTCCCCTCTGTAACGCCCCCAGGGCCTTGAGGGTATGTAAATAAATAAAAATAAATAAATAAATAAATAAATAAATATTGCAACAATGAAAGCCATTTCTGAAGTATTACACTCCGCTTTGCTTTGGTAGCAGCGACACGATAGATTTGCTGGCCTCTGTTACAGTCGGCGTCTTATTGAATGGCATCGGTAAACAAGCGACAAAAACAAGTGCATTTCCGTGGCCGTAGAAACCTCCGCAATGTGCGTTTTTTTTTTTTTTTTTTTTCTGTGAAGAACCCAGCTTAGTTCAGAGGGGTGAAAATGCCGTAAAAGCAAACCATGTCATGCAGATCATCTAGGATGACGACCTGAAGTGCGTTACCGGCGCAGTGTAGGCCAGTATGAGAAACAAATCGAATGCCGTCAAGGCAATTAGTTTATTATTATTAATATTAAGGTTGTCAGGTTATATTCAAGAATTCGATTCTATCGCAATCTTTCAGTAACCATCGCTCCAGGTGCGACGCACCCTCCAATAGCGCGAGTCCATAAACAAAATTTGGGATCCCGACGGATCGCGCAAAGTGCTTTTCTCACAGGTGCACCGAGATCTTTTAGCGGACGATCATCTTAATCGACGCCCAAAATTTCGATAAACCATATTTCGCCTCGCACCCCACTATGAATTCTTATAAGTGTCTGAAACTCATTATATTTCAAACAAGTGCAATATCAGAATACTGTCTTTATTCACATGATCCAAACGACATGTGGCAGACGGCATACTTCTTGCATTCATCGTCTGCTGCAGGCATCGGGACGACCGAAAGTTGCAGTCGTGAATATTTCAGAAACAAGCGATTACCGGCACACTTCTGTCAAAACACATATGACATTCAAGCTCTCTGTATCTGTGACTTTTAGAAGTTTAAATCCTACTCCCGATTTTTGACCGGTCGGGTTTTCGTAGTGAAACCTAGCCACATGTATTTGTCCATAACAACGGCCCTAGCAACGGTTTGTTTGGACCCATGACGTCACACTAATGGAGTCAATGGCTGTACCCTTTGTAACGAGCGGCACCTTGCATCACCTAGCCTAACATTTTGTCATCCCTTTTTTTTTAATATTCATATAAATTTTGCTCTAACACAACCCCTTTCCCTTTTAAAGTGTCCTCCGTCTTGGCTATTGCGTACTCCATGGTTGTGAGACTGCTGTAGCGATTTCCGATGTCCGCGGTCGCCATGGGTAGTTTCGGTCCCGTTTAACCGAAGTTAGCAAAAAAGGGGGTTCCGATTACCCGAAGAATTTATCATTAAATACATAGAAACCAACCGAAACAACCTTTAGAGTACCGTTTATCCGAATTTTCTGTTTAAGCGAGTTTCGTTTAATAGGAGTCCACTGTAGTTTCATGTAGCGTGCCCGTCTGCTCTGTGGTCGCACATGATGCGAGGTTCCAAGTACAAGACGGTGCGAGCATTCGGCGTGCGGAACTGGCCCACGAAGTTACTGCGGACGGTGAAGCTGGAAGTATCTGCACAGCGTGCCGTCCATGGTGATTAAGTCAATGTTGCCAGTGATGGAATTCCTGTGCCATCAGCTCTTGCCGAGAAAGAATGCATCGCCCCGCTCACACACGGAGTATTGAGAGTGTTGACCGTCATGGTTCTACCACAGATTGCGGGTCCCAGCGCCGGTCTTTTACCTGCCGCACTGAGTGGAAACGTGTCGTCCAGCACCCATGTGCGGACGCATTTCCTGACGCGCGAGGAGATCAAAGCAGGATCTAAACGTCGTGATATTGCTCAAGCCGAACTTGGAGCTGTGCCAGCAACCCAGAGGAAGTTTGAAGCCACGCTGCCCAATCCCACACCTGCCTCTGCACGAGCGAATGTGCAAAGTTCTGCCTCGTTCAGATAGATGTTTTGAGCAACTTGCTCTGCTGCACAGTGTGCAAGCATTGCTCGGGAACTGGACGGACTGTTCAAGAAGGCACCAAACTCGGACTTTCAGCAGAGCTCAAGGTCTAAAGCCTCCATCGTGTCATTCTTTCAAGTTCCTGGACTTCACCACGCCAACAAGACTCGAGGGCCTCCGAAGTCAACATTGACTCCATCATGGCGATCAAGTAGATAGGAAAGGGGCAGGCAGCTTTCAATGACTTTTGGGCAGCTATGAACGTCTCCCACAGAGGTTTCCACCACAAGACGTTTCAGGAGCACCTGAAAAAGATCTTCAGACAGCGAAAGGAGCTGTCCATGGACAAGTTTTATGCTGAGTCAGCTTTTGCGGTGAAGGCAGCCTGTCAGAAGATGAACCCGGGGTTCTGCAAGGATATCACTGTGGTGTACAACGGCACATGGCACAAGAGAGGGCACACATCTCAAATTGGAGTCGGGTCAATCCCAAAATACCACACAGGCCTCATCTTAAACGCCAAGGTTTTATCCAACCTCCGCCTTGGGTGCTAAACAGCACTCAAACCTGGAGATCAAAGGTATGACAGGTGACGCATGCATCATGTCTGCCAGGAAAACACAGACGCCAAATCCGGTAGGATGGAGGTCAAGGCAGCCCCAACCCTCTTCAAGCGCTCTGTCTCCAAGCCAGCCTGCAGTAAACGGCACTCGTATCCGACAAGGACAGCAGGACCTTCTCTGCCCTTACAGAAGATAACGTCCATGAGCTAGTCCCCTTCGAGAAAGAAAAGTGTTTGAGCCATGTCGAAAAGAGGATGGGAACGGCACTGCGCAACCTCGTCCAGAAGAGCGACAAGCTGTCGAGCGGTAAGGGCAGGTTGATGAAGGCCCTCATCAACAAGCTCACCGACTACTATTGCTGCGCCCTCCGGGAAAAACTCCAAGGATGTGGCAGCGATGCGGCGTGCTGCTATGGCCACCTACCATCGTGTCACGACGACTGACCAGGAGCCTCACCATGAACTCTGCCCAGAGGGAGCTCAAGCATGGTGCCGTCATAGAGTTGCCGAGGCAAAAGGTGAGCCACAGCCCCAGCACAAGCACAAACTCCCAGGCTATGTCGCTATGGCTATGCTGCTTGTTTACCAACGCCTGTCGCAGGTTTCTCTGCTTCGAAGCTGCTTGGGAGCAAAAACACAGAATGCATCTGAGTCTTTCCACTTGGTTCTGTAGTCTCTGATGACTAAGGAACAGCATGCGTCGCTGATCGCTGTCAAAACTGCAGTGCATGAAGCGGTGTTGAGGTTCAACGCTGGCTGCTATGGGGCAATGGTACAAATCTCGGTCGCAGTGGGACTCCAGTCGGCCCATCTAGTCCTCCAGCGAGCTGCTGAAAAAAAATGCCCTACGTCTGTGCAAGGCCAGCAAACGACATCCAGAGGAGTTGGATAGGTGGGAAAAGAAGAAAGTGCGCAAGGACACTTCGGACCACTCTGCAGGGTCGTGCTAAAGCCGAAAATCTGTGTACAACTTTCAAATGCTGTTTTCTCAGAATGGATTCTTTCACTGCCGTGGCTGCTCGTCCCAGCGATATCTCATGAACTGCTCAATGAATTTTCATACTGTATTTTTTTATTCGGCTCCTATATAACTTTGCGAGGGCATAACAGAGCCCTCTTCTTAGAAAACTGTGTCATAAATTTATGATAAAAGATCGAGACAAAGAAATAAAAAGGCTCTTTTATGCCCTGAGGATCCTATTTGGGGGGTCACCATAACGAATTGTATACTGCCACTACCTTTTTACTACCTTTTCAAATTCTGCAGGTCTTGGATAAGGTGGATATGGATGATTTTGATAAATATTATAACTTAAGAAATAATATTCAAAGATCTATGAAACTTTAGTTACTCTTATGTCTGTGTTATAAGCACACCCAGTAAATATCGCTCAGATACCTCTAGAAATAAGAAAGTTCATAATCATTCCCCACGTCCTCCCTTAAAGGGAAACATTGGGTTCTGTACTAGAGGAAAAACACCAAAATAGTCTTCAATTGGCTTCCAGAATCACGAATACTGAGATTATTTTTCAATTTGGTGCACGAAGGCTACTGAAATTAATTTTCAAAGTATCACTGAAGCCCCTCTTTCCCGGGAACGTGACGTCACATCGGGAGTTTTCGGAATCTTCACTCTCGCGCATCATCGGCGCCTGTCAAAGCTATGCACGTGCACTCTTGACATTTTCAAAAAGGTCAGAAAAAGACATCACGAATGGTGTCAGCATGGGGAAATACACCTGGCAAGCCTGTAATTGCCCGAGCTACCCACACGAGTGACACGCGCTGGCGGCCCAACTATCCTCGTATAACATCACGCCTGGTCGGAGGTTTTCCGAGTTTAGCTACATCTTCCAGGAAAACGAACGTGATATTCAAATTCACCTCTAAATTTTTTTTTTTTTTTCGAAGAAGCGTTTGAAGAAGAACAGGGTGGCTCACAATGTACAAGTTGACCCAAGCCTGTGCCAGCTGCGTCAGCGTAGCGTCGTCGTCTTTCTCCTGCATCCGCTTCAACTCCTTCCTGTAACGCAAGTCCCAGTTTTACGCACACACACTTGCACAAGCAACAAGTTTTCACATTAACCCTTGAAGTGCTGTTTTTTTGGTTTTCTTTCTGTATGCATGTAATGCTGTAGCATGCTTTGTCAAAAAATATTCATTTATCAATGATACATTGTTCTATGGGCAAAAAGTTAATTGAGATCTGTATGATTCCAACCTAAGACACTTTTCGAGATATGGCAGCCTGCAGTGGCACCTTGACCTTGTGCCTCGAGGCCATTCTTTCTAAGGGCCTTGCTCGACGTTACGTTTTTTTGTTTTTGTTGAAACAGTAACTTTTCTGTTTTTTCAGTAATCTAGTTCAGAGCTAATTAGTAGTTTCTAGATCTCGGCATTCGACATGAAGCGAGAGGTTGAACAACATAGATTAGTCGTCCTGCAACTAGGAGGCGTACCAAAACCAAAAGCGTGTAAACAGTCACGTTTGTGTGCCGTCAAAAAGCGACACCACAAAATAAAACACTGCCTTTATTGCCTGGTTATGCATGGCACCACATGTAAAAGAAAAATTATAGCCCAGTTTAAGAGTGGCAGAACGCAAACAGAAACTGTAAGCACAAGGGAGTGCGTCCGTGTTCACTTGGGCATGGCACTCGGAGAGCTAACATAGTAGAGTACTATTTATTTATTTCGGTATATTTTAATGCCCCTCAGAAGAGGGGTATAGACCCTTTCAAATATTCTGTCGAAATTTTGTATGCGAATGGCAGGTAAAATCTAACAGCCATTCGTCAACGGCAGATAAACAAAGGTTAGGGTGCTCTTTGCAGTACAGTGCTTTCTCTATTTTTTTTCGGCCTCAATGGTGCCAAAAAACTACCACTATGCACGAGGCTCTTACTTGAGCAAATCTCGCGATAATATTTACGCTTTATTGTCATGAGCAGTCTGGGAAGTGCTGAAATCGATCATTCTAATGATTCACGTGACACCCTCAAATGCGTGACGCATAAGAGCCTCGCCATGCTGACATCGAACAAGAAAACGACGGGATAACGTCTGTAGCGTACCTTCAAATTCTTCCTTCATCGGCCATCAAACTGCAGCCATTAGCATGTACAGATATTCGCATGTACAGATGATATACTCTTAGATGATGATGGCTATTCAGGTGGACAGGCTGAATCTCGAAAAGCGTCTACTGGCAAAATGGCAGATGCTGCTGCGAGGCTTGCGGGGGGGGTTCCTTTTTAACTGCGACCTACCAGCACTCAATGGCCTTCATAATTTATCTAGGGCTACGTTTCGACCTTACCATCTGACAGTACACACACTTCCATAGGCTGACTAAGTTTCACACCAATGTCAGGTTTTCCTTGATTTTGGTTGTTAAAAGCCCTAACTAATCAAGTAGTAAAAAACAAAGAAGGACAACTAGCGAAACCCCGAATGACAACAGATGTGAGATGACAAGTGCTGGTCGCACAGAACAGTACGCAAGTCATAACACAACAGAATAAAAAATAAAGCCTCAAGATTGTCAATCTTAAATTTATGAGCTTTGCTAAGATCCTTTGCACTCAAAAGAATAATCTTCCTCTGAAACTTGCTACGATACCTTTGATTTCTTCCCAACAAAGACTAAAATGTGGCAAGCACTAGGAGTTAGAAACAGACTGATAACCCCGAACTGCTATGGTCAGCAAAGGCTAACTCTCTTGGCTCGCATATTTTAAATGCTAGTACGATCAGTGGATTGATTGATCACTCAACTTCCGAGGCTATGAATCGTTCCTTTCGATTATCGTTCAGTCAATATTGTTGGAGGTACCGCTGAGACATGTATAAACAATCGGAATAAACTTAAGACACTTTATCCAGTCCGGTACTCTGAATTCGAGATCGCCATTTTCTTATTCAAAATATTTTGCAGAGTGAGAGCTCACTACAAGCTCAGACATGGCAAACACTCACCTGGCCAAATCCAGTCTGTCCAATTTCAGGAGGCACTGCAGAGTGAGCGCGGCACTGCGCACAGAAGTTGACGTCATCAAATCAGCGAGATTAGACGGCCAAGGGGAAGAACGACATTTAGCCGAACTGTTGCTCACCCAAGTTTTAGCACTATCATTTTAGCTGTTAAGAGCCGCAGCCGGCGATTCCCTACGTGAGGTCGCATGATCTACTACGTCATCGGTCACTATGGGTCAGATGATTACGTGAGAAGTCTCACCACTGTCGAGACCGGTTATAACGAAGTCAGCTATAACGAAATAGCGGATATAGCGAAGTGATTTGCGATTCCCAATGACTTCGTTATAACCAATCTCGACAATATAGTCACATGGATGATGCAAGCAACAATGAGCCAGTTGATTACACCTTATGACGTAATGTGACCACGTGAAATGATGTCACGTGGCTATGAGGTGACGTTACAAGGCATCGTGACAAGGCATCGTGACCTTACATAGTGCGACACCACTGCATCAGAGGCATAGCCAGGTATATCAAATGCGACAGCATTTCTTTCGGCAGCCCCCCCAGGGAAAATTAAGAGTTGTACCACGAAACGAATGCTCATGCGCGGAAGAGTGAGAAGTAGATGAACTGAGAAGAAAGAACACAATTCTGCATGTCCCTCGACAGGAATCGAACCAAGCACCCCCGGTATGTGAGCCAAGCGCTCAACCACACCGCACCAAGGGGGAACTTGCGACGCAATGATTAATAAATCTAACCTTATTACATTGTTTCGCAAACCGAACACCACGATACATGCAAGCCGCACGAGGAGTAGTGAAGCTGAGGCACAACTGAACGCAAGGAGTCACATTTTTGGCAGAACTGCAAAATAAAAAGTTTTAGTTACTCTACAACACCTAGAGAGAACTGGATAAAACCCACAACTCGAAGAAACTCCGGGAAAGAATGCTTCCGGTATTCATTATTATCTCTATTAAATTGCAATCATCTTGTTAATTTTGACAGGTAAGGCTCACAGATACAGTAGAATCTTGTTAATTTAAACTCTCTTAATTCAAACTTGCGGATAATTCAAACTAACATGCAGGTGCCATCTGAGTCTCTATTCTGTATTCAAAGAAATTTTCGATCCCCCTCGAATACAAATTAACGAGATTCGACTGTACGGTGAACTTCGTACAGCGTGAAAGCACGACTTTTTTAAATGTAATCCTGAGCTACTGACATATGTTAAAAATAATTTTGTTGAATCACCTTTTTTATCCTTTCTTGCGCTCAGCTTTCCAATTATTTCATCTTAATGTGGGCAAATGTCACTGTTGTCCACTGCATTCTTGCTGATTATGTCGTCGTTTTCATGATGGCAGTAGTACCTCATATTACAGTATAATTTCTGCGTTCATTCTATTTTTTTTTTCTCATTACTCTTTTGTGCTTGAGGGGGCTGAGGAGCACAAGTTGCTTGGACAGCTTTCTTTCCTTATCTTCCATCACACTTGCATGGTGGATATAGAGCTATTATTATCAGCATTTAAGTCGTACGCTTGCTGGAAGTGTTTGCAAGAGAAAGGGGACTGAAGACACTGAAGCTCTGTGTTTTTTTCGTGCCAAGAAGACGCCGGAAGAGAGAAAATAGCGTTTGGCCAGGTACAGAGAAGCAGGCTGGGCTCATTTGGGCAACAATGTTTCTGTGGCAACACGAGTACATGGCAACTATAACCATGAATACCATAGCCGCTCCACTAGCACTGGGTAGAGAGAGGGTTCCCTCTGAGAGACGCAGACTTCTGTAAAAAAACTGTCCGTGTTATACTTTCGTTATGTTTGCGACACTCTAGGTTTAGAAAGTCGTCCTAGAACACATCTTGTGTTAAAAAACCACACAATAAAAAGGTTTAAAATATATTTTTTTTTTTCACTTCAATTTTAGTTTTGTTACTGCCATGCACTATGCTGATGATATGCTTTAAATGACACTAACCACTCGAGAGAATCCGTCTGGTGGAGAACTCGCAAGGCAGCCTCATAGTTCTGGAAGTTATAGAAGAGAATAAGGTTATTATCAGCTTCAAAACAGTGCACCACAAAACACTAAAAGCCCCAAGTTTGTTTAGAATTGGTATTTTTTGTACGACTTACTTTTTTTGCCGCTATAATGGGCAAACCGAGTACGACATGTAAATTTAATTCCAATTTTAGATTTAGGCTCGTAAACCACGTGGCATTCATACCTTGTCAGGGACACTCAACTGTGCAAAATAAGTTCTAATTTCAGACTTTACACTTTGGGACAATTTGACATATTATATTTCGCTAGGAATACATCGTGAGTCACCTTGGGAACAGAACACGAAGAGCTGCACTGCACACCCTTGAAGCAATAGGTAAGATTTTAAATAGACGCACCACTTGAAAAGGTGTAACTTCAAAGTGAAACAACCATTTCATTTCAAAGGCTACACCAGACATTCTTTTCGAAAACCTCATTTCCAGTTCATTCTTCTAGCAGAGTCCAGCCAACGCTAGTAGAAGAACGGCTAGAAGAGCACAGAGGCTTTCGTAGCTTTGTAAATAGAGGCAAGACCATCTCTGCCCAAAGAATTCCGGAACATTACCACACTCCGCCAAAGCCCAAACCACAGACTGCGAGGTCGACAAACGCTCATACTCCCGGACTGTTGCTACCACAGGCTATGTTGGAGGACATCCGCGATAAAGGAAAGAGAAAGGAGATAAGAGAAAGAAGCTCCATCTTGTTTACAAACAACTGCCAGTTAATCTCTGCAGTTCAGGATACGTTACTCCAATGTGTGCCCCATTTAAGCTGCAGTTGACACTGTCTGAAAATCTTGCTGCACTGCAAGGACACCATAAACCTTGCATGATAAAGCTTTTTTTTTTTTTTTTTTTTGAGCAGACGACGATTGAATTTGCTCAGACACCACGCACAAACACGAATGAGACATCCCAACTTCTTCATGCCCAGTGCTTTCGTAGGCTTCGACCGTACATTAATCCTGCCGCCGCAGGAATGCAGGCATCCATTTTCGTCGCACGCACGTACCATACAAGATGATGCAAAAGCTTGCCACTTCTGTCTGTCACAAGTGTTCCTAAACGAAATGCGCTCACTTAAATTTTCAGAAGCCGTCACGTCCGCCTTTCGGTCACGCGAGAATGCGAAAAACACTGTCGCTCCTTGTCATGCATGCACTAGTGACGAAACGACAGCTGATTTCGAGCAGCAGTCTTAATTTCACGAGTACTTGCGGCACAAAGGACTCCAAATAGTTCCCAACTTTTTCCGAAACGTAGACACCGAAAAACTGACCGTTCCCACTTTTTTGATGACTTCCAGTTGCTGGAGTGGAGGACAATGCATCCACATATTACAGTAGGCAACAAAATTCGGTGTCGGATGCAAACCCGTACATGCCAGTATACAGTGGAAACGCACCAATGCCGTGGTTCATGCTAACCCAAAAGGTGTTACAGAGAAGGGACCTCATACTTTCTGCCTTTTATAAACTCCCAGTTTCACCAGTGACATCTTTAGCTTTAATTTGTTTATATGACTTTACTTTAGGCCCTTACCTAACGTGATAACGAGTTAAAATGGCATCGCCTCACTAACGTGCAGCCATTTTTTCATACAACAAGAGACGAAGCACACCGTCATTCCTGACGCTCAATTCACTTGGGAATTAATCGAGCTCCACGTGCCTCTAAGAAACAAAAATCTCTTAGTACGACAGATCTTGCTCTCTGGACGAATCCCGAGCTCGTAGCTTTATCTTCGGTAGTTGCATCCGCCGAGCGAGAGTTGGTGCAGTCGAGGTGTGTCTTGGAGCAAAGAGCTCGTGCTTGCAGCCCAGTAGCGGAGTTGTCATACTCCGCTACTAGAATTAAAGTGACAGAAAGCTGGAAAGTAAAAATAAAAACAGAGCACCAGGCAATTTAAACCGGAATAACGTAAACTGTGGGAATAGGTTGTGAGAGTAGAGCCACATTTCAAGCGGAAATGAATTGGCAGCTTGAGATCACTACGGCGCGTGCCATGTCTAGCACTCGAGACGTGGGAACGGGGGCTCGCTAGGACGCGGCCCACGGGCCGCGGGCTCAATACCCCAGGTTTAGAGAGCCGCAATTTCTTGGAGGCTCCGTACGAAGTTTGGGTCCAGCCTCTGTTACGGGCGACTACAACGGGCAAACGTACCTGCTCGTGATAGTATATGGTGGCTGCGACGAGGGGAAGGATCACGTTGTTGACGTCCATGCTCTTTGCCATGCTCTGGTCCAGCTCCCTCGCCACTTGGTCCCTGGCCGGAGGGAGGTGCAACGAGAATTAGAGCGACTCGGACGACGCTTGAAAGAAAGCGGACGACGCTTGAAAGAAAGCGGGCGACCGCTCAACTCGAAAAAGTGACTGAGCGAGCGTAAACATGTTTTTGTTATTGGGAACAATCACATCCTTGCATACCAGCATCTTAAAAAAAAAAAAGAAAGAAAAAAATATCATGAACAATTTTACTCTGCGAAGGGGGATGGCCAGCGAAGCTGTTTAACACACGACACAGACCCGCCCCAAAGAGCCCGAGAAAACTAGACACTCGCGACAGACGGAACTGCCACCCGGCGGAAAGTAGACACGTGCGACGGGAACGCCACCCCAGGAGAGTGAGAGGAAAGGAAACTAGGCACGCAAGCGCTTGGAACGACGACAAAGAGAGGGCGGTGCGAGCGTAAACGTGGCCGACGTGGGTTGCACGGCGGCAAATCTTTGAGAGACCCTTATTATCAACCCGAGAATCTACTGATCTTGAAAATGGTGCCTATTGATAACTAACCTACCGAACAGACCTATTGCTAAATTTTTCAAGCACCAAGGAGAATGCAGGGAATGGTGTTCCACGTGCTGCACACGCTGGCGTCTGCAACAGTGACTGTTCTAAAGCAAAAGCCTAAAACAAATGGCATCACGCACGTTCGTCCTCGCCTCACTTTGATTATTTACTTCGAATCTTCCGTACGGGGAAGGCGTGCGCGTGCGACGGTGCGAGCATAGAAGTTTTGGTCACGCACACGAAAAAACCACAAAATCCTAGCCATAAAAAGCTTCACTGTAAAAAAATTATCAGCCTTGTGTGGATCCACAGCGGTCACAACGAAACCTTATCGGACCCTAATGCATCCTACGCCGCGGTCGGCACTTTAAGTGGAGGAGCCGTCGTCAATGTCCGCTCGGAGGGTGACGCACTCGTGTATTTCGACGCTTTTATTTGCAGTCTAGCCGCTAAAACATTGCACAAAAGACAGTGTGCAGGGGCTGAATAGGACGTGTTCCTTCCTAAAACGACGGTCCAGTAACATTGGCTATAAAGAGACAGTCTTTAGACACAGGCCTACATGTAATGAAGCAGACGGGCTTCGAACGTGCCTGAGGTTCGTCGTCCGTAGACCATTCTGCCATTGTGTCTGCAGCGTGCACTGCGTCTTTTGTACGACACACGGGCAGCGCGACTGCGGCTCGACGGACGCAGCGCGACCCTCGAGGGGCGTAATGCGCCGCCACGACCACTGCGGCAGTCTGGTGAACGATCTTTGAGAATCGTACGTGTGCGCAGCCGTCCTAACACGTGCAGTTCATTGGGCGGTGCGTCGAAGTAACTGGCGTGGCTCTGCGGTAGCGCGCTCGCTTCGCCGCCAATGTTACGACGCGTCCTGGTCAAGCCACAGCAGGCTTTGGGATTTTCTTTTTCGAGCATTGGACGGTGACCGACACCTTATAACTACGTCGATTAAAGCGCGAAACACATGTACGATGAAACCGTCGAATCCGACGTCCGACCACGCAATACGACGGTCGGGGGCGAGGGTTTTCAACGCTCTCCGATGCTACGAAAACCCTCTCCCCCCAAGGTCATTCCGGCAGTCCGCACGTCGGATCGGAAGGTTTCGTCGTACATGTGTTTCGCGCTTTATCGCGGTAAAGCAACAGCTTTCGCAAGAGGCGAAGGTGTGCATGCCAGCTGATTAAACCTCTGGCTGGGGAGCGCGTCTTCAGACGCGCAACAATTTTGACTGCAGCTTGGGATGGGAGTCTTTAAATGCGCACCCTTTTCACCACACAGGAGGAAGTGCCATTTATCCCTGAACATGGGGGAAAACTTTCCTTTAGAAACCAATGCATAGATGGCAGCACAAATGAGTTTGACGAGATACGTGCGGTACCAAAAAATATTGACAAAATTGGGACAGAAAATCTCCCATTTCGCTCATATTTGTTTAGGTCAAGGAAGTTTCCAGTTAAGGGGTTAAGAAACATCATAATCTAAAACCTAAAAAAAAGTATGCACGCCAGCTGATTAGGAAATATCATAATCTAAACCATGAAACTTGAGAAATAGGATAATGAACAACACAACACAAAATATAAACTGTTGTCTGAAAACTCTAGTCATTACGCGATAGAAAAAAAAAAAAAAAAGAAGACGAAGTGGCCAGTGCCCTTACTTGCGCGCTCGGTCTCCTGAAAGGTAGTCGGCCAACAGCCGTATACAGCGCAGTTCCTCTGCCGCCATGGACCGTATTTCGTCCAGGACCACGCCATACTTGCGCTGAGCGATGTATGCGCGGTACAGGAAAATGTCCTTCTCCAGCTTCACCTCCGGGCTCGTGTTCTGGAAAGTCAAGAAAAAAGAAAAGAACTCAGATTCATACTTTACAAAGTTTAGGAACATAGGAATTGATTTCTGACACAGCAAGCCTTCCAACCACGTGACTAGCATGGATGTTGCTTGGTGTAACACACTGTCATCTTTTAGGAATAGCGTTTAAGGATGGGACTCTGTTGGCCAATGTGTCGCAATCTGCCATATCAATTTTACACACTAGGGATACTACTTCGAAGCAAGCAATAAGCAAGAATAACTGCAACTAGTCTAGAGTGATGTCCCACGCAAGCGGTGGAACATCCCCGTACCACTATGGAAATTGTCTTAAAAAGCACAAAGTTCGACAGCTTCAGTGTGATGAGCATGAACAATGTGCACAAGGCAAGTATAGAGAGCGCAGTAGTCTTCAAGAAAACCGAAAACATGTGAGCATCAGTCAATCTGCATTTCCAGTGCCTTGGAACAGCATCTAGTGAATGAAGGGAATGAGAGCATGTGCAGGGAGAATGGCAGAAATGAAACACTGGATAGGTGGCGCAACCTGCCACCCGGTTCAAAAAGTTTGGATGTGTTTATCGATTCACCCATTCATTCACCAAGGTGATGCTCGTGTTTTCATTCTCAGATGCAAGACTCCAGCAATGGGCAAGAGATCCGGGGCAGAAAGGGATTGAACGGAATTCAGAGGTGACACAACACAAAATACACGAACAAAGCTAACAAAGTTTTCATATTTTGTGTTCATGTTTTTTTGGAAATGCAAAGCGTTTTTTTTTGTCACTTATTTTCATTAATATATTTAAAACGTTTGCATTCAAATATTGATGGGGAGATTATTGGCCAATTTTTCAACACCTATAAAAAAAGATGCTTTGTTCAATAAAAGAAACAAATTAACAGTTTTTGCGTGACAGTCAACAACTACAATTTGTTCACTGTCGTATACATTCTAACATCATAAAGAGAAAACCATAATAAAACTATTTATTTCATGCCACACCGCTGAAAAAAATGCACATTCACGAGTATATCCCCAAATTTGCGTTGCACTCCTTTTTGTTAGGAATTCAAACTAGGAACAGAATCTCCAGACATTGAGAATGAAAAAATAAAGCCTCAACATATAGCAATCAGTCTAACAAACATGACCAGTCAGAAGACAACCTTTCTTAAAAGCAATTAAATCTATGACCCTTTCTATCATGTCCTAGGTACTTAACAGACTTCTTTTCCCAAGGTATTGAAGATATCATTGTCGCACAAATTGACGCAAAAGTCAAGTTTGTGTCACTCAAAGTCCTGCGAAAGTTTGAGTTTATGGTTCAGAATCAGAGTGCTTGCTCTAAACCGAAAAGACCTCCTCGAGTCGTCGCTGAAGTGCATATCATGCTGCAGGGATTAAGCCAGAGTGCCGTTTGTCAACTACCCCTCGTCTGTTTGCACAAATAACTGCTTGAGGATGCCTTGTGAAAAACCGAGGTCTGATTTCGACCACCTGGGGATCTTCCGACGCACAGCCGAAACCCGTGTTACACAGCGCCTTCTCCGCAACGAGCCCCCACCAGATTGCGGGCATCTTGGCCGGGATTCGAACCCGCCAAGTGGGGACTCGTAGGCTGGTGCCTTGACTCGGCGCCATCGAGGTGGCTCGTGACTCGTCTATTGACTAGGGCACAAAGTTTACTTTGATGCCACAATTGTGCACTTTGGCGTCGTTTCATTTTGAAGGGACTGCTACACGATAAATCCTCCAAAAGGCATAGGCTCTCAAGATGTGGGCTTTCAAAAAGCCACTCCAAATAAACAACTTTTAGATGAACCACTCAATCTTCTCTGTTGCTGCTTTGTCATCATTTCATTCTGAAACGTCTCTGTAGTCCTTGCGAAGTGAAGAAAATAAATTTTAAAATACCGATTCCTTTTTCTTTTCTGGTTCGAGACTTTTGGACCGATGTCAGTCATTTCAGTATTTTTTGGGTGTATAATGAGGAAGGTAAACCCTAGCCCCATGTTTAGCAAGATAGGCTAATGCGTCACACCACAGCCACAAGCGTAGGGACATAACAACAACAACGTATGCGTTATTTGCGAGCACAGAATTGAGACGTCGTCCTGTCTATTTTCTGTGCCTTCTACGGTTTGATGTTTTTTCTCTACCCCAGTCTCAGGTTAATTCAACATGGTTAATATTCACCAGCTCGCCTGCATCCTTACGATTTTTTTCACAGAAATAGGTTCTGGCTGTCATCAAACGCAACTCGCCACATTAAACACGCTAGAACTAAATCTAAAAAAGCAACAACTTTGCTTCTTTTTTTTTTGACGAATAAATGATGAAGTTAGTCAGGTTAGACGATAGTTTACGAACAAACCGATAAGCGAGAGCGATGTTTCCGTAGCAAAGCCGCAAACTGTCGCTGGGAAGGTGCGGCCGCATGTTCCGTGCCGACAACCAGAAATAACGCGGACAGCTGATTTTAAAGCAAAAAAATAACGAAAGCCACTTCTCATTGTTAAATACAAAATCACGGAGTAGCTTTCGAACACGCTGGTATGAATGCAGTAGTCATACAAGAGAAACGCGAGAACTCGGACAAATACACTCGGCGGTACCTTTCCTTTCTGGGCTTCGGTGATGCAATACTGGTAGTTTCCGATATAAAAAGCGTTCTTGATGTCGAAAAGTGGGTCCGGCTGGTTTTGAGATGACATTTTGCGAGATTTGTTGATGAAACGGCCAAAATTCGACGATTTGAAGGCTGCAAAAACGAAACAGACACCGTGGCACTCGCACAAACGGATTCCGGATGGATTGGATTGTCTCTAATAGCAACTTCAAACATAAAAAGAGCCAGAATCAGTGTTGCCTTCACAAATATCTGGAATCTTCTAAACGTTTTAAAAGAAATATTTGACAATAGCACGAAAAAGATCAAAATCATACGTGTAAAAATAAGCATTTCCACAAGAAAAACGACTAGCATACGTTTTAAATTGAATACCCTTTAAGCCACTGACTTTCTACAACAATTGCTGGATCGCGCCACACTGCTCCGCGAATGCGGCTACCGGCCGGCCATTTTGCATGTACAGTTTCTACGTTTTGGAGCGTTGGAGAGGTTGGGCGGCAGCGTGCGGAAGGCACGTTTTCTGCTTGTTCGCCGTCATTCGCCAAGAAGTTTTTTAAGGCTTTGTGCGAACGGTAGTAATTGACTTTGAGAACACGTGGGAATTTTTAGGAAAGCATAGCACTGGAGGAAATACGCACAACTCGTCGAACGCAAGTCTCACTGGACTTGCGGCGTGATCAAAGCTTTCTTTGTACGCCGAAATGCAACAGAGACACTGTGCCGTCGAAGGCACAGTGCCTCTGCGCCTTCCAAAACCTGGATACATATAAAGAATAGATGCCGTCGCAAAGACTTGAAGGTGTGTCACACGTAGATGTCTTTGTATCATGTGTCGGCCACGGAGTTCTGGATCGCGAGTTTTTAGAGCGCAGCTCTTAGGCGCCCGTTTCCGGCTTGAGTGGCGTCGCCGTCGCCGCCGCTGTCGGCGTAACCGCGCGGTGCATTATGGGACATTTCCCATGATGCAACGCGCGGGGAGGCTTAAAGGGAGGAGGACGAGGGGGAGGGGAGGAGGGGGAGAAGGACGGGAGGAGGAAACAGGAGGAGCGGGAGGAGGGGGTAGAGGAGAAGGGAAGAGGGGTGGAGGAGGAAGGAGGAAGGAGGAGGGGAGAAGGAGTAGCGGGGAGGATGAGGAGGAAGGAGGGGTATACCCTCCCCTCAGTACCCTTCTCTCCTCCTCCTCAAGAGCTGCACTCTAATTCGGCGTTACAAGGTGTTGTAAACGTCTTTCATTTTTTTTCATCAATAAAGAGAGGAAAAAATCGCTGGTTGCTTTTAAGCACTATTAACCATGGCTATGTTCCAAATCTACTCAAATGAAACGCATGGCAGCACAAATAGAGCAACCCCGTGGAAAGTAGGTTTTCGAACGCAAAAGTATGAAACGGCGAGATCGAAATATTTTTAAATGCGGCCCATATGGTCGTGTGGAATCTGTCGCCGTCGCTACCGCAGTACACCCCTCCCCTTCTTCCGTCGCACTGGATCGAGCTTGTTTCTGGACCGCGAGTGGCGAATACAGTTGTCAGCTAGAGTAAAGTAAAACGTCTTCACGAACGTTGCACTCGCAAAACTTATCCACACGGCGTCGATTCTCAATCGGTATATACAAGCGTGCGAATGCACAGAGTGCAGAGACGCAGCACAATGACGTGCCAATTGAAGCTTTGACAACGCCGCGAGACCAGCGGGACTTGCGTTCGACGAGTTGCGCCTTTTTCCTGCGGTACTGGGCTCTCGTAAAACTTTTCCCGTATTCTCAAAGGCAACTACGGCCGTTTACATAAGGTTTTATGCAACGTATTCCACGAACGATGCCGAACTACCAAAAAACGTTGTCATCAGCATGCTGCCGCCCAGCCTCTGCAACGCTCCAAAAAGCCGATTTGGTACCTGCATGATGGCCGTCTGGTGGCTGTACTTGCAATGCAGCGAACAAGCGGGAATGCGCGATCCAGCGGCTTACAACGACGGGCGGTGAGCGCCTCTCCAGTTTCACTTTATGATGGGTTAAAAGGAAGATCGAAGAAACATACTCCGCCCATGGCAGTGGCTTAGCCAGTTATGTTCTTCTGCGACGAAGTGGGGAAGAAGGTCAATTCCGAAGCTGAGCCTACTGGGCAATCAACGAGTCAGTTGCTCGAGCGGGGAACTGCTAGTCCGCGTGGAACCCTGAAAAACTTATATGAAAAGAAAAACAAAAAACAAAAAACAAGCGTCCAAGCAAAGAGGTGAGGGGGGGGGGGGGGGGGCGGTGGCGGTGGCGCCTTTCACGCAGGCGACGGGCTCCACTGGTGTTACACGAGAGCGAAACAAGAAGCCAAGCACCAAACAAAAGAAAGGAAGGGAGCGGCAAAGAAAGAAAACCCTCATGCGACGGCTCCTCATCGTCCTTCTTGTCTTGCTTTTTTTTTTTTTTTTTTTTTTCGACGGCATGGCGGATGCGCGCGCGCGCACAGGCTGAGATTTAAAAGCGGAAGGCGACTCATAACTCGCAGAGCTCTGATAACTCGTTGACTCGGCGCCGCCGAAAGATGATCATTATCAGTTTTTGTTTTCTTATAGTTCGTGGAGCGTTGTTTAGCAGGTGGCCAACCCTGCTGCCTTCCACGTTCATTCGCGCGCACTCCTTTGAAGTGCGAAATGTGGGTTTGCTTTGGCATTCGATTCACTTCTCTCTTCTCTTGCGCCTTGCTCCGACGCTTGTTTTTTTATACAGCACTTTCACTTTAAAGTCGTCTGCCTTTTACTTGGCCTTTGTTCCGATGCTTGTCTTCTGTGTTATATGTTTTACATTCAAGTGGGTTAGGGTTACAAGCAAGCTAGCGGATGCCCGCTCATTTCCTTTGAACTTAGTCTCTGCAATTTCTGCATACCTTGTTTCACCTTGCGATGGACCACTGCGGACACTACTAGTCATCCCAAGCCATCCAGCAGCGTGCTTAGTAAAATTGGGGCCTTTTTGAGGCATTTAGCTTTTTTTTTTTTGCAATTGTCGAGGCGTTTGATAATGTCAGCTTTATGCTGCCTATCCGACAACAACAGGTTGGGCATGTCTCGCGATACATTTTATTTTAGCAATATATTTCGTATCTGTGTTTCTGTATTGCAAAAAAAAAAAAAATTTTCACCAGTATCTGTATTCCTGTATCGAAATACATTTGGAATGTTTCTTTTTATCGCAATGCAATCAGGATGAAATGTATTTCGTTGCATTTCTGAAGAAATCTAATACTCCCCCCCCCCCCCCCCCCCCTTTCCCCGAAGAACAAAATACAAATCGAAACGCTTCTTCTTTTTTTTTTTTTTTTTTTTTTTTTTTTTTTTTACTTCTGAGAGCATTAGGGCTTATTTTTCTCTTCTGAGAAATGTTGCGTACGTAGTCGGGACTCGAAACAGGTAGCGTGCGAGCTGAGTCGGAGCATCTTCTACCCCAGGTCCCAAGGTACGGATTTTGTGAGTCATTAGGTAGTTGTAGTAGATCGTTTTTCTCCTCCGCTACGGTATCCCCGAAGAAAACGCCGCAGCTGCGAATGCGCGCCGCCAGCCTTGTCTGCATAGTTCAAGGTCTTGTGGCGGTTTACGGAGCGCTATCCGGGTGCTTAGCGGGCTGCTGGAACGGTCTACTACAATTTCCTATCGTTTACTGGCATACGATGCCCGCTGCTAGTTAGTTAGAGACCCGAGAAACAGGAAATCAAAGGAAGTATTGCTTGGTCTGTGGCCGAGTAGCTGAGTCACAGTCCGCTGCAACACGAGCCTGGCGGTGGTTGACTTGAAATCATAGGATGACTCACGCAGTGAAGTTCAACCGATATCCAAATGAATCTGCGCCCGCAGTATTGCACGGCTCAATGGTACGTCATCAGTCGACGTGGACGTGACCCGCTGCTATGGTGATCCGATAACCAGGAAAGAGGCCAGACGTGGCCTCGCTGTGCCGACCCAGACCATGGTGGCCCAGACCACGGTGGCCCAGACTTCATACACCTGCGAGTCGCGATGTCGCGACTCGTCTCGAGCGCGCTGTTTCTCGGAGAGCTGGCACCTGTGCCGGCCATCTCAGGTCGCAATCCACGAGGTCTCTGTTTGGATGATGCTAGGCAAAACTTGAGGACTGCCATCCATGTTTTGGAGGCGGAGGGTTGGCAGGAAGGACCGTTACAACAGGGATGCCACCGTATCGATTTTTTCAACCGTAACAGAAGATAAGACACATGTGTTCCAGGATGCTTCAGGTGGTCCACTATTCTCGAAAATTCCAAATTACACTGTCTGCACGATCTTCAACAAGGTTGCCTGCAACGAAAGTACGTGTCCTTTCATACAGTAGCGTGTGTAAAGTTTCATGTTCAAGGCAACACCTACAGAAACAAAAATACTTGTTGATTCCACCGTGACGTCATGTGATCAATGTTGACAGGGGCGCCCTTATTAGGCAGGGGAGTGGTGGTATTTTGATAAAATTTAGGGTGACATAGAATTTATTTAGAGGTCGAAGTCTTTTCGCATCACTCCTCAGACAGACAGGATTTCAGGGAAGGGACCGCGGTCAATCCTTGATGGAACGTTTATTGAGCCCATTGAAGACTCTTCGTCCGGAACCGCTACCCTCAAAGCGAAGTGCCAAGCCTGCGGAAAAGAAATTTCGGGATAAAAAAAACTTCCACTTCAAACTTCACCTTAGTTGGTGTCTTAAACAAATTTGAAAAATGTTATAATTATTATGCAACTAAAAGCAAAGGGGCAAGCGAGCTGGACAAGAATGACGAAATGTATTGCATTATCAGTATTCGTATTTCTACCCTCCCTAAAATGTGTTCTTGTATTTGTATTTCCAAAGACTTTTTGCCTATTTTTAAAATGTATTTCCGATACGTATCGGAAATTCTCAAGTACACCAGTATTTGCATTTCCAAATACATTTTCTCAGTATTTCTGCCCAACCCTGCAACACAATGTAGCTGTCAAGAGCCAATTTTTACGTTTAGGAATTAGAGGAATGGAATTGAACGATTCAGCCATTCCAGGAGTGGGAATGGGCCCAGTGTCCCCATTCCTAGGAGTTGAAAGGAATTAAATTATTGAAAAATCTAATTCCCGGAATGGAATTGGAATGGAATGGGTGTGCCCATTCCGCAACACTGCTCTGGAGAGTGGCGTAGCCAGGAATCTTTTTTTTTAGGGGGGAGGGGGGGGGGGGGGGGCTGAGTGCTTATGGTCAAGAGGTCCAACGAGTCAACAGGTGCAATAGCCGCGTGACAGTCGAGTCAAGAGGTCCAACGAGTCAAAAGGTGCAATTCGAGTCAAGAGGTCCAACGCGTCAAGAGGTCCAACGAGTCAAAAGGTCCAATTAGTGTCAAGAGGCCCAACGCGTCAAAGGTCCAACGAGTCAAGAGGTCCAACGCGTCAAGAAGTCCAACGCGTCAAGAGGTCCATCGAGCCTTATTTTAGAGCGCAGCTCTTAGGGGCCCGTTCCCGGCTTGAGCGGCGTCGCCGTCGGCGTCGGCGTCGGCGTCGGCGTAACCGCAACCCTCGTAACCCTCGTGAGGGTTACGAGGGTTACGAGGGTTAATCTCATGAGGGTTACCCTCACGAGGATCACGAGGGCCACGAGGGTTACTTACCCTCGTAACCCTCACGAGGGTTACGAGGGTTAGTTACCCTCAAAAGGGTTACCTTCACGAGGGTTACCCTCACGAGGGTTACTTACCCTTGTAACCCTCACGAGGGTTACGAGGGTTAGTAACCCTCGTGAGGGTAACCCTCGTGAAGGTAACCCTTTTGAGGGTTACGAGGGTTAGTAACCCTCGTGAGGGTAACCTTCACGAGGGTTACCCTCACGAGGGTCACGAGGGTTATGAGAGTTACCCTCACGAGGGTTACTCACCCTCGTAACCCTCACGAGGGTTACGAGGGTTAGTTACCCTCACGAGGGTCACGAGGGTTATGAGAGTTACCCTTACGAGGGTCACGAGAGTTACCCTCACGAGGGTCACGAGAGTTGCCCTCACAAGGGTTACTAGGGTTACCCTCACGAGGGTCACGATGGTTACCCAGGTCGTGACCCCCCCCTGGGGTCACGTGACCTGGGGATACCCCCGAGGTCACGTGACCCCCCGTTGACGTCATAGGCACTGATGACGTCGTCAGTGACGTCACTGATGACGTCACCGGCATCCGCATCGTCATCGTCATCATCACTGATGACGTCATTAGTGACGTCACTGATGACGTCACCGGCATCCGCATCGTCATCATCATCACTGATGGCGTCATCAGTGACGCTACTGATGACGTCATCGGTATCGTCACGTGGCCCCAGGTCACGTGACCCCCCGACGTCACGTGACGCCCCAAGGTCACGTGACTCCCACAAGGTCACGTGACCCACAAGGTCACGTGACCCCCAAGGTCACGTGACCCCCCGCCCCCCGAGGTCACTTGACCCACCCCCCAGTACCCTTCCCTCCTCCTCCTCAAGAGCTGCGCTCTAATTCGGCGTTACAGGGAGTTGTAAACGGCTTTCATTTTTTATCTTCTTTGTTTATAATTATATTGCTATTAATGGGCTGCTTTTGACGGTTACTTACTGTTTGACCTATTTGAATGATTTTGGACAATACAACTATTACATGGCTATTGGCGACAAGTAGACATATACTATTTGCCACAAGGTATATGTATTTGAGTGTTAAATAATGAATAGTGCCTGGCGACATATTTTGGACTTGTAGAACTTAGTATCTCTGTTCCAGTCTCTCTGTTCTAGGACACATTTATGCCACTTCTATGGAAGTTTCTCTCAAATTCCCGAGATATAAAATACAAATGTATATCAGCCCATCTCGCGTTTAGCCTTCGCTTTCAGTATTTGTAATCGCAAAAACTTCCTTAAGTAACTTTGTCAAGTCCCGGGTTCTCGTATGTTGTATTGAAAATATGATGCGCTACTATTTTATGCTTTAGTTTTTATTCGCTGACTTCACCGAATCACTAAAGAGGTAAATGACACAACATGGGAAGAATCTCAAATATCATAGGAGGACGTCTTTAAACGAGTCCAAATTACGCCACTTGGCGTCCAATAGAGTGTTGCAAATGAATGCGAGCAATAGGGAATTGTAGTAGACTGTTTTTCTCCTCCGCTACGGTATCCGTGAAGAAAACGCCGCAGCTGCGCATGCGCGCTACCAGCCTTCTCTGCATAGTTCAAGGTCTTCTGGCGGATTACGGAGTGCTATCCGGGTGCTTAGCGGGCTGCGGGAACAGTCTACTACAATTCCCCATCGTATCCTTGAAACGTTATGACTGCTGCAAGCTAGCGCGTTAATCTGGGCCGTTCGCTCACTCAAAAGCCCGGATCAGCCACAAATACTTATGTTAGCGATATGTAACTCCTTTTCTGCTCTTTATTTTTAAGAATGCTGTGAAATAAACCATGAAACGGAACGTTTCATGATTAAGCATTTTTGCCATGAATTGCCGAACACTTGTCTGTCGATACAATTTATTTTTAGTTGAAATTACGCGATGTGTTAGTCGGGTAGAATTGTAAGATGGTAGGTTAGTTGCTCAATCATTTTTAGGAAATTGGATCATAAAGATCGAAGTCGATTGAAGAACTGTTCGTGTCGGAAAGTACGTTGATCTCTGAAGCCGATAGATCTAGTGTGTCGAGTGATAGGCCATGGCGAATGGAAAAATGACTAACTTTACATGACTAGCTGCGCCAGGGCAAACTGTCTTTTCAAGTTCATCAAAAACCAAGGACTTCTAGATATGAAAGAGGTTATTTTGACGGGACGTGAACGAATTTAAACAATTACTACAACTTTTAAAAATGATGTCACAGAAGAAAAAACAAACTATTTTCAGTTATCATGACGTCAAACGCCGTAATAGTGCTTTAGTGTGTTGGTAGACATCGAAATAGCAAATAACTATAGACATATCTTTCGTATGTGACGAAGGCTGTGTTCAAAGTAGTTTTACAATTATTTTGAACCCGGATGTCGAAGTAGTCACTGCCTAAACAAAAGAGGCATCACAAATTGTGGAATGTTAAGACCATTGCGGTGACGTGTTCGATATTCGCGGGGGAGAGCAACACGGGAGATGCAGATTTACGACTTTGTGGTCAGGGGTAGAAAAGCAAAGGCACACAACACTGCAAGGGCTGCAGGTCCCCAACATGCCAATGTTGCTATAAGCTTGACAGTTTATAACAACGATGATTTCTGATGTTTACAAATCCAGTGCCCAGCATGCGATCCCCACACCCCAGCGCGCGCGTATCTGTCGCTTTAGAAACCAAGCAAATCACGGGTCATACGCACGGACACTGATTACATCACCGGCCAGAAACAATGTATGAAAGCCGTGTTGGTGAGATCCCCCCTGCCATGTGGACGTCTTCACAGCTTAACCTTTCGCTCTTTTTCCGACATTTTTCTTTTCCCTCTTATTTTGGTAGCACCTCTGTTGGTCTGCTTTTTTAATGCGTCAGCATTACCTGGCTCAGTCAGCAAAAAAGCCGTCGGCAAAATCCGTGACTAATCCAACACAATCCAAAAAAAAAGAAAGATCTGGTCACGTGCATTTCTCTGGTCACGTGAACAAAAAAAACTGTGGTCACGTGACCAAACCGAGAAAAAAACCGCTGGTCACGTGACCCCTTTGGTTCCGTGAGCACTAAACCATCCTGGTTTCGAACCTAGGCCTGGTTTCAATTCATATTAAAAATAGCGCAAAAGAGACGGGACAAAAAGACGAAGAAGCACACAGGACAAACGCTAACTGGCAACTAAACTTTATTGAAAGCTTCCAACTTTGCTATCGCCATGCACGTGCTTAGTCTCGTTCAACAGAGACAGGGCGTACCGCCAAATCCGCACAATCATACCGCCCACCGCCTGTTCCAAAAAGTCAGCAAAACAGCTACATCACCCCGCCGCACAATCCGAACGAGAAAAGAATAGAAAAAACGCCGCTTTAATATTGTCAAGTTAGATAGTGTTAATGAAATGGTACTCTTTCTGCTGCATATACACCGATGCGACGCTTATGCAAACGTCTTTGTCACAATCATGTATTTTTGCTGCCTCCAACAACTCTCGTTCCCTCCTTCCTTTGTTTCGTCCCTCCACCTTCGCACCGTCCAGCTTGGGGGAACAACCACAAGTTCTACAATGCCCCGGTAAGTGGGAACCGTAATTGTTGCCAAGAGAAGGCGCATGCTCTCGAAGTCGATCATTTAAGCAACGTCCCGTCTGCGACGATTTTATTATTTTTGTTAGTGTTCCTGCAGAGCAAAGCCTGGTCTCTTTAGTCGAGACTACTCTGGAAGTTTTTAGCAAATCTTCTAAGCATTTACATTTCACCTACGAACTTCCGTTGGAAGGTTTTTTACAGTTTTTAGATGTCCGGTTGTCTTTTAACTCCCTTGACCATGTGTGCTGGATGTACAGGCCACGCACAAAAAAGGCCCTTTTAGCCTTTGACTCAGCCCACTCTAAATTGATAAAGAGGGGCATCGCATCGCTCTGCCTCCGGTCGGCTCTGTTCAAGTCCTGTCCGCATGTAGTTAGTGAAAGTTTTGACCTCCAGACACTTCGCTTGGAACACTCCGGGTTTCCCTCGGTTTTAATACAGGGAGTTGCGGAATCCCTTCTAAAGAAGTTGAAATGCTCTTCCGTTGTACCTAAGAGGAAACCAAAGAATTTTGTAGTGCTACCTTATATTCATAAGGTGTCGCACAATCTGAAAAGGATAGCATCAAAGTTCGACGTGGACGTTGTCTTCACTGCCCCGTGCAGATTGTCAAAATTGTGCGCTATGGTGAGCGGGCCGAAAGTGAAGAAACCTGTTTGTAGCAAGAAACACGTGACAAAGTTTGTACCTTGTGCCACTGAGGTGGTTTACAGGATTCCTCTAACGTGTGGCCGTGTTTACATAGGGCAGACGGGACGTTGCTTAAATGATCGACTTCGAGAGCATGCGGCTTCTCTTGGCAACAATTACGGTTCCCACTTACCGGGGCATTGTAGAACTTGTGGTTGTTCCCCCAAGCTGGACGGTGTGAAGGTGGAGGGACGAAACAAAGGAAGGAGGGAACGAGAGTTGTTGGAGGCAGCAAAAATACATGATTGTGACAAAGACGTTTGCATAAGCGTCGCATCGGTGTATATGCAGCAGAAAGAGTACCATTTCATTAACACTATCTAACTTGACAATATTAAAGCGGCGTTTTTTCTATTCTTTTCTCGTTCGGATTGTGCGGCGGGGTGATGTAGCTGTTTTGCTGACTTTTTGGAACAGGCGGTGGGCGGTATGATTGTGCGGATTTGGCGGTACGCCCTGTCTCTGTTGAACGAGACTAAGCACGTGCATGGCGATAGCAAAGTTGGAAGCTTTCAATAAAGTTTAGTTGCCAGTTAGCGTTTGTCCTGTGTGCTTCTTCGTCTTTTTGTCCCGTCTCTTTTGCGCTATTTTTAATATGAATGTCCACTACCAACTTGCCCAGCAGACCAAGCTTTTACAATGCCTGGTTTCAAACCTAGGCCCTCTTGATCTTGAAACTAGCGCGCTATCCGCTGCGGCAACACAACTCGGGCAAAGGTAGTGCTCGCGCATTCTCACATCATAAGAGAAAGCTTAGACGCCCCGTAGTTTTTTTTTTTTTTTTCTATTTTGTTTTGCTTGTTTTTATTTCACACTTCTTGCCTGTACATATTTCACACCAAGAGATGCAACGAGTCAAGATATCCAATATTGGACCTCTTGACGCGTTGGACCTCTTGACACATCGAGGCACAAGTCAAGAGATCCAATATGGGCCAAGAGGTCCAACGAGTCTAGAGATCCACTGCGAGTCAAGAGGTCCAACGCGTCAGGAGGTCCAATGCGTCAAGACAGTGGTTCTCAAACATTGATGATTCGCGGACCCTTTGTTGATCGGCGGAAGGGAAAGGTGTAGGTTGATTATGATAATGATTTAATAAGTGGATATTACCAAGGGGTGGTGCGAGGTAGACTTCTCTCATTGACATATACACGAGAAAACTCACCCGAAAATCGCAACGCTCCTTCTCAACCGCATAAAAGACAGCTTTTATTGCCGGGCTTGACCGACGAGGAAGGGCTTCGCGGATTCCTGGAATGCCTTCGCGGACCCCAAAGGGTCCGGGGACCCCTATTTGAGAACCACTGCGTCAAGAGATCCATTATTGGAACTCTTGACTCGTTGGACCTCTTGACTCGGAATCGCCACGCTGGGATGTCCATGACTAGGGGTGTGGATAGGGGGAGGGGGGTCAAAATGCATGTGTATTTCGGGGGGGGGGGGGGGGGGGGGGGGGAGGGCTGCAGCTTAATAAGCCTTCCCCCTGGCTATGCCCTTGCCTCTGAAGTCACTAAAATGTCCTGAGACTGCGTTTTTGTGGAAACCAACGCTACAAGCAAAGGGGGGGGGGGGGGCAAATTTTGAGGAAAGGACGAGAGGGCGCGGACAGCTTTAATTAGCGCTAAAACTTTGAGGGGGTACGCGTGGCGTACCTTTGACTACATGTAACTGCATTGCCAATTCGCATTCTGCGCGCTGCCATTTTTGTCTCCTAGACTGTAGGAAGCTCTCTGGGCATGCGCTGTAGAGCTGCTGTGCGGTACGTCAGACGCTGCCCATGCGTCCACACCTCAGCGACTCTCAATTTTCCGACCGGGTAGTAAGGGCTGTAGAAGCCCTTCGTGCTTTCTACAAGTAGTGACACGTCTTTGATGCGCCCACTGCGCGATGGTGCAGCTATTACACTGTTAGCAAGTCCCGTGTATTTGGCGAATATTTGGGGTGAAAAACACGCCATTTACACAAATTACCATAAATTTACACGATGAGTAACGGATAATTCGTTCAGAAATCATGCGAGGTTGTAAGAAACGTGTTTTGGTTCGGTCATACACGCATAACCGTGTAGCCGACGTCGAAAACACGCATCGCCCCCGTCGACGACCGCGGCATTGCTGGCTATCGAAGCACCGGAATGCTTGGGGACACACTTAGAAAGGACCGTCGAGACAAATGCCGCGGAAAGAAACATGTCTCGGAGACAGATATGCACCAAAAGCAATTGCGCCATGTCGCAGGACGTTGGCGAAACCCACGCTTACCGGGCTCGCCGCCATCTTCTGGTCGATGGCAATGCGGCTTGCTTCATGTCGCCCATGTTTGTATTTAGTTTAGGGGTCCTGATAACAGTTTCTTGAACACCACAAATAAAGTTATGGGTCTAATTATTCGTTCCAAACAGTTAAAATGGATATAAAAAGCGTGTCCTCGATGTGAACACGTGACATTGCAGTTGGTTTCGTTTTTGCTTCAACCTTCAACTGCAAGCGATCTGGCGATCTGGCCACGGCGCAAGCGCAAGCCGATGTACGCTGGAAGCAAGCGCCGGTTGGCTTTCGTTGTTTTTGTTTGACCGGAGAAAATCTGGCAAGTACGCATGGCGTCGCTACTGTTTTGGTTCGACGGGACGCGAGAAGCTTCGCATAGAGCTTCGGAGTTTGCGAGCACATAGTGAAGACGTGACCGGAGAAGTGCCCCTGTGATGTTCCTGGAAGACGGAAAGTAGCATTCGTAATCGTCGTGTGTGCTTTGAAAGCGAAGGGAGTCACAGGGTCCACGAGTTCGCAACCACAAGCCAAGGTTCACGACAGCGCGGCGTTGACTTCGGCGATCTCGTTCTGTTTGGTGCAACCCGGCGATGCGAAAAAGAGCTGAAACATTCGTCGTGTGTGGTGCGGTGCTTTGTATTCCGGGTCTGTTTGAACCACGCTTTTAACACGGAGCGCAAATTGTTTGTTGCGTGGTGGAGGTTCAACGGGTACAGTCCCGTCGTCGTCAGCTGATCCGGTCCAGCTGGTCCGGGAGGACGCAGCGAGCGTTTTTAAAAGTAAATCTTCCCTCGTTCCGTTTCGAACTGTGGAAGTATCCCGACACATACCGTGAGTAAGAAGCAGCGGGCGTTTTTTACAAAATTACGTTGTTTTAATTGAATAATGGACTCCGGATTGTTGTGTTAAATCTGCCGTTTTTTATGCTTCGTGTTGGACTGCGTTTGCATAGCGACGCACACCGCTCGAGTATGATTCGGTCCTGCAACGAGTTTGTTGCGGCAATCATGCGGCGTGAATAAATAAGGGCAAGGTTTCCTACCTGCTCACAGATGCATGTACTGAGACCATTTTTTATGTTGTGAGCGTAGTGCTTGAAGAAGGCTCGAGCGCGCAAGGATCAGGCGCGAGCGGCCGGGGCGGCCGAGAGTGAGTGGACCCGCCAGCCACGTGGATCGGTTGAGAAAAAAGCCCCCGGTTTATTCCGCACTTTGTTTAAATACACCATTCCAAAACCCGAAGGTGGCGCCACGATTCATAGATGTTCTGTCGCTACACTAGCGTCCTCTACATCCCCCCTTCGGGAGCCCTATGCTTACGAAACTTAGAAGCTTAAAGGAAAGCCTTACAATGAAACCTTTGGCAGACTTTACGCAGCCCAGTCCGTAAAGAGAAGCAATGCCTAGATACACAAGAGCAACGGAAATATGCTCAGTCTAGTCCTGCCCTATGCGCAGCAGAACAAAAAGAACATGCCCTACAAGTTCAGTCTTTTAGGGGTAATCACACGCCGTCCATAACGGGAGTAGCGCGGTCGTGAAGTCCCTGGAGAAGCTGGAGGTGCTCGCAGAGATGCAAGAGGTGCTCCGCCGCTGTCGCTGTCCTCGGAAGCCTGCTGCAGAGCTGCCGATTCGTCAGTTGTTTGAGGAGTTGCAGAAGATGGAGGGCTGCTGCAGGGAACGAGGTGTCTCCGGTTTCGCACGAGAACACCGCTGGGCGTCTGGACGACATACGACCGTGGCCTCTGAGCAGGACTCAGAACCGTTGCTGTGGACTGGGCGTCTTGTACCCACACTTCCTCCCCGTCTTGGAGAGGGCGAAGATCCCGCGTACAGTGGCGAGAATTGAAGTCTTTCTGCTGTCTACGACGCTGGGCAGCGTCGCGCTCGTTAAAGTCCTTGACTTGAGGCCAATCCGGAACCAGGCTTGCGGCGGTGACGGGTAGGCGTGTTCGTAGAGAACGTCCCATCAGGAGCTGGGCAGGGCTGTATCCCGACACACCGGGAGTGTTCCGGTAGGCTAGCAGTGCCAGAAAGGGGTCCTCCGCTTTCCGGAACAGTTCTTTGATTGTGCGGACCATCCTCTCAGCCTCACCATTCGATTGAGGGTAGCGAGGACTACTCGTGAGGTGTGTAAATCCGTAGGATTTCGCGAAGTCCCGGAACGCTTTGCAGGCAAACTGCGGCCCGTTGTCACTGAAGAAGGTCTGTGGAATGCCGTGCCTCGCGAAAATGCTCTTGATGGCACAGATGACTGCATCCGCAGACGTCGACCGGAGCGTTATGACCTCGGGGTACCTCGAACGGTAGTCCACAACGAGAAGGAAGTCCTGGCCATCTAAGTAGAACAAGTCAGCAGCAACCCGCTCCCATGGCACTGAAGGGGTTTCGGTGGCAAGCATGGGTTCGCAACGCTGAACTCGGGTGCTTGCACACGCAGTACAGTTCTCAACGGCAGTCTTGACCTGGTTCTTGAGGTCCGGCCACCACACAGAGTCTTTGGCCAGGGCCAGACACCGGTTCACACCTTGGTGTCCGTCGTGGAGCAGGCCAACGATGTCCTTGCGCAGCAGCGAAGGCACGACGAGCCGTCCACCCATGAGCAGCAGGTCTTCGCAAATGGAGAAGTCGCCCCGGTGGTCCCAGTAACGGGTCATATTCAAGGGGAGTCTATCTCGTCTTGGCCAACCTCTAGTGCAGTAGACCCTCAGCGCGGAGCACTCGGCATCAGACGCTTGATGCCTTCTGAAGTCGTCGAGGCGCACCGCCAGAGTCGAAGGAAGGGCTGTCACGACTTGCGACACAAAGAGCTCGACACTGTCGGTGGAAGAGGCAGCTAGAGAGGGGCCTTCGGGATCCCGTGACAGCGTGTCAGCAGTGGCCAGGTACTTCCCCGGAACGTACCGTACAGAAAACTGGTACCGCAGAAGTCTGATGCGGAAACGCTGGATGCGGGGAGGCATAAGGTCGAGGTCGGCAGTGCCTAACAACCTGACGAGTGGCTGGTGATCAGTCTCCACAGTGAAGCTGAGGCCACGCAAAAACTCTTCAAAGCGCTGCACTGCCCACGAGACTCCGAGCGCTTCTTTTTCTATCTGACTGTACCGTTCTTCAGCGGGTGTCAAGGCACGCGATGCAAACGCGACCGCTCGGCGTTCCCCTGACGGTTGCTCCTGTAGGAGTACGGCGCCCAGGCCGTACGAGCTGGCATCAGCAGATACAGTCGTGGGGTACTCTGGGTTGTAGCGGGCGACGCAAGAGCTGGAGGCCACCATCTTCTTCAGCGACTCGAAGGCTGAAGCTTGGGCTGATCCCCAGGTCCATACTGTATCCTTGTTGAGGAGGAGTCTGATCGGAGCAGTCGTGGCCGACACATTCGGCAAGAATCGTCCAACGTGGTTCAGAAGGCCCAGGAGGCGTCGCACCCCATGTACATCCGTCGGAGGTCGCATATTCGTGATGGCGGAAACCTTGTCTGGGTCAGGTGCGATGCCTTTGGCACTGACGATCACCCCCAGGAACTTGACGGATGACACACCAAACTGACACTTGGAGGCGTTAAGGGTGACGCCAGACTGCTGGAGTCTCTTGAGGACGGCGTCGAGTCTAGCATCGTGCTCCGGTCTGTCCCTGCCGAAAACGAGGATATCATCCACCATGTTGACGCACCCGTCGAGACCCTCGAGAATGCGCGACATCTGGCGTTGGAACACCTCTGGGGCCGAGGTGATGCCGAAGGGAAGGCGCCCGTAGCAGTAACGCCCAAAGGGCGTGATGAATGTTGTGTATTCCTGGCTGCTTTCGGAGAGACGAACTTGATGAAACCCTGACGACGCATCGAGTTTCGAGAAGACGACAGCGTTTCCCAGTAGTCCCAGGACCTGGTCGATGGTCGGCATCAGGTGTCTCTCCCGTAGAACGACCTGGTTAAGCTTGGTCAGGTCAACGCAGAGGCGATAGCCACCAGCAGCCTTGGGTACTACAAGTCCGGCGCACCACGCCGTAGGCGTCTCAACACGTCGGATGACGCCTTCTCTCTCCATTCTGTCGAGTTCATCTTTCACCACCCCGCGGAGAGGAATGGGGATCCTTCTGGGTACGCTTAGCGAGAAGGGCACAGCTCCGGGCTTGATGCGAATATGGTACACATCAGGCATTGTACCCAGTCCCGTGAAGAGCGGAGCCGCAGCTGCAAGCGGCGTCGGGGCAGGCGACGACGGGGCGGGCGGCGACGGTGTCGTCTTCGGCAGGTCGGCGTCGGTTATTGAATCGACAAAATTGACGACCCCTAGAGCGACGATTGCAGCGTAGCCTAGCAGAGGAGTGTCTACGCCGCCGACAACGTACAGCTTCTGGTGCACTGTCCGACCTCGCCATGCCAGGGTAGCCGGGAACGTACCGAGAAGATTGAGACGGCAGCGTCCCGGACCGACGAGTTGCTCGCCCGTGGGTTGGTCCAACGAGGCAGGACATCCCGGAAAAGAGCGGGGGACAACAGAAACGTCCGCGCCGGAATCCACCTTGAACCGTAGGGGGAGGCCGTTGACGCGTACAACGACGTACCGGCCGGACGCTTGCGACGACTCAACGGAGTGCAGCTGGATAAGGCTGAGGCGCTTCGTTCTGGAGCGGCAAACTGCTGCGAAATGTCCCTTTTTTCGGCAGTGGTTGCATGTAGCTCTCCTGGCTGGACACTCAGAACGTGAATGCGGTGCGTTGCCGCAGTAGTCACACGACGCTTTCGACCCACGAGGGTAGCTGTCCCGGCCCTGGTCCCGGCTTCGAGAAGGTTCTCGAACTTTGGAGGCAGGCGCCATCTTGGTTGACTTTCGTGACGCAGCGTCAATGTTGAGGGGACTCGGCTGCGAAGTGGTTGCTTGACGTTTCTTCTCGTTTTCAGCGTCCTCGTGTTGCCGAGCCAGCAGGAGCGCTTCTTGGAGCGTCAATTTCGGGTTCCGGCAAAGTTGGTCGGACAGACGCGAGTCGTGCAGCCCGACGACGAACCGGTCTCGTACGATGCGGTCTTCCACCTCCGGTGCCGGGTAGTTGCACTTTTTGACGAGGCTACGCAACGCCGTGAAGAACGCGTCGACGGTCTCGCCCGCCAACTGCGTGCGCTTGTGGAAGCGACTTGACTCATACACCTCGTTGACGGGGTGCACGAAGTAGCCCGTGAGCTTGGCTGCGACGTCGGCGTAGGAGCGGTAGGCCTCGTCGTCCGGCATGATGGACGAAAGGACCACGCGAGCTTGGGGACCCATGCAGTATAGGAGGGTGCGCACTTTGGTTTCCTCCGAAGCGACGGACAGGCCCGATGCGAAGGAGTAATCTTCAAATTGCTGGAGCCAGGCAGGCCACAGGCTGGCTTCGTCGAACGTGAACGGCGGCGGGGCCCGTAGCGAGAAGGCAGCAGCTGACGGCAGGAGCGGCGAGACAGCGGAAGTTTCCTGGGTGTCGGGCATCTTGGCACTTCCGACACCATGAAGAAGGCTCGAGCGCGCAAGGATCAGGCGCGAGCGGCCGGGGCGGCCGAGAGTGAGTGGACCCGCCAGCCACGTGGATCGGTTGAGAAAAAAGCCCCCGGTTTATTCCGCACTTTGTTTAAATACACCATTCCAAAACCCGAAGGTGGCGCCACGATTCATAGATGTTCTGTAGGGAGGCTGTAGTGAGGGTGGGCGCAACTCAAAACCTGGAGAGCGTTTGCAATTTAATGGCGGCGCCAGAGGGAGAGGATTCGAGAAAGGATATGCGCCAGTGTTGCCTGCACGAGAGCAGGCGCCCGCTCTGTTGCAACTCTGTTCCTCCATGCGCCTTTCCTCCTCTCGCCTCCCATTGCAAGCAACGAGCGCCTTGGCGCAGCCTCTCTCGCTTCCTTCTCGCTCCGAGAATTGCAAACGTCGAGCGGAGAAAGCAAAGTTGCCAGACAAGCAGCAACGTCCAAGATGGCGGAATTTACCATTTTTCGCGTTAAAAAAATACTTAACCTATCGCAACAAAACTGGTGGCTATGGAAAAGTAATCATTTATACCTTGTGTAAATTATTCAAGCACCTTATTGGGCTTTTATGACCCGAGTTAGGAAAGAAAACGACCCTTCGCCCCATAGACTACCAGCAAAATTTAGCAATTAAATGGCGTCCATGTCCCGTGATCGCCGATCTAGCAGTTGCACCCACCCTCACTTGAGCCTCCCTAATGTTCTGTCGCTACACTAGCGTCCTCTACAGTGCTCTTTCTTTATTTTGGAAGACGCGTTGGTGCATTTATTATGGTACAATCACTTGAGAGTTGAGAAATTAGAGAGCGAGCAAGCTTTCTCAACTTTGTCTCTTTCTCTCTGGCACTGCCCTGTTTCAGTTTCAGTAGGCATATCTACTAGCAGGTACAAACTGCTCTAAAGCAGGTAAAAAACGGGAAGCTAGGACGGTGCGGACTCCGTGTTTCGCGCTTTTCGCAAGGTGACAGGGTAAATGCTTTTGTGAGATATGCGGAATATGCAAGCGATTTTGTTACGCCCGTCTTTTGCGTCTCTCCAGCAAAACGAATAAGATGATCTACTACAAAGGCGCAATCACAAGCCAAGATTTAAGATAGCAGTCGTTTGCTTCGGTGATCCGTGTAGCTGTATTTTACCGTGCTCTCTGCAACACCGTGTCATGACGAAGAGCTGGAATGGTCACGGTTTGTGCTGGCCTCCCGGTTGACAGAAACCCGCGTCGCCCGCATCGGCACCGAGTGCGCTTGGGCTGTTGATGCTCCAGCCTTTCATCCGCGGCTTGTCGCCAGCTCATCCTGCTGCTCAACGGTGAGGAAGCGGCGAGAGTAACCTCGGAAGTGAATGTAAATCCTCGTTCATTCAGTTATCCGGTGTCAAAGTGTGGAAGATGTCCAACGTGTACTGAGGGCGGGAACTACGAGCGTTTTGCCTTGCTTTTATATCCGAAACCAGAACAACGAGATATCTGCCTTGCGTACTCTAAAACGACGGAAGCAATAAGTTTCAACAGGTCGAGTACGTCACCGGGGATGTAGGCGAGACGGTGCACACTGTTTAAACGCTTGCAGTATCCACGAGTGGTACCAGGAAAGCGACGTCAACAGAGAAGGAGCTCGCGATTCAGCATAATACACTGCTACGGGCCCGTGTATCTTCAAAGTTCGGGGTGGTGGCAGTGTAAAAAAAAGACGCATCAGCGCCCCACACCAGTGTTCACGAATAACACCGGTCACAAACTCCCAAGCCTCACCGCTCTTCTCGACACCGACACGACAAACTGCATCAAAACGCCCCAAAAGTGAAGGCGTCTGCTCCCGTACTGCAACTGCTGCAACTAGCGGAAGTGAAATGTTGGACGGATGTCCGGATGTCCTTCACAAAAATATTTAAAAAATGCTTTGCGCAAGGATCATTTTCATTAATTATTGTATACGTAATGACAAAATCCCAATAATTTGTTTTTCTATCTGATTCATGCCAGTCGGACTGCTCATAACACTGGTCAAGCAAGAAAATAACAAAAATTTGAACTTTTTCATGACCGGTTTAAGATTTATTGTTAGCATATCATTATTTATTGCAACGGACTAGCATTATAGATTTTGCCTCCATACTTTTTAAATGCAAACAGTTCTAACACACGGCTGTCCATTGCGCCGTGTTTTGCGTATTCTTCTATAAATCTGTAATGGTCAGTGACCAAGGAGCTCACCCGCACATGTCAAGCTTATATGCGCCGCGGGGAGACATGGAAGTCGAGTAGGAAGTGTCGAGTAGGAAGTGTCGGGCGTTGTGTCGGTTGTTGTGTTTGTGTATATGTCGGTGCCGTGTAGCTGTGTGCTGTGTTGCCTGCGTTGTATGTAGGGTTGCTGTGTGGCCGTGGTCGTTCCCAGTGTTAACAGACTCGTCTTTTTTTAAAAAAACAGGCTGCTAGAAATCTCGATAGGTGGCGCAAGTTACCGCCCGATTCTAAATAGTTTGCTCAAGTTATTTATCCAGGTGAGTTCGGCATTCGTTTTTTTTCTTTTTTTGTCTAGCGGCTCGTTGAAGCTATTGACGCCGCCGACCGCCGACAACACACGTACGTACCTTTGCAAGTAGCTACGTCCGCCGCTTGGAGACTTTACTGTGTATAAAAGACATCGAACGAGAACTAACGCGCCCTGTGTGCTTTCAATTCGGCTGAAAGGCGCGCGGCTCGCTGGGCTCGTCTCTCGCCTGTTCTCGGCCTCTGGCCGCCATGTTTCATAAGGAACACGCTCGAAACGGTTTTGCGGAAGGCAGACACGGTGTAACGTGTTAAGTTTACACAGCAACTCATGTGTAGACGAAAAACACAGATGGCCTCATGTAAAGCGAACACGTTTCGACGTGTCCGCTATGGGACAACGGTTTACACGTCTGGGCGTGTTATTTTTGCTAACAGTGTAGGAAGCGAATGGCGGCGCACAGCAGAAGACTCCTATCAACGTCGACTGAAATGAACGACGCCATTTTGTTCCACAGGAATATGCTCCGTCATTCGCATTGGCTGTTGGGCAAAAATAGGTATTACCACGGGCGTACCAACCCGGGGGGGGGGGGGGGGGGGGCAAGGGGGCGCTTGCCCCCCCAGTTCTCAGAGTGGGGGGCAAGGCATGTGTTTTGCCCCCCCCCCCCCCCTCCCCCCCTGTAACAGCCGCCACTGGACAGAGCAAACACTGGAGGCGGCGCCCAACGGATAGCAAGGACACTGCCCCGGCCCTGGGGGGGGGGGGGGGGGGGGGGGGGGGCGGGGGGAGGTCTGGTTTGCCCTTCCCCTCCCCCCCCCCCCCACACACACACACTCAAAAACAAGTCGGTACGCCGCTGGGTATTACGGGTCTTTAGGTTAAGCCTTTATTGTCTTTTTCTTTATATAATTTCTTGTGTATGCTTTTGCAACCGCTGTGTACCTTTGGGGGGGGGGGGGGGGGGGGCTGACGACCAGTCAAGCTGCTTAGAGAGCTTTTTTCCTCAGCTCTCACCATATTGTTACGTTTTTAATTTACAAAAGGACGTCCATAGCCAAATCAGACCAAATTAGAAGTGTGTCACGCGCCGTCTGCACGCGCTTCGTCGTCGTCTTCGGTGGTTCCCGGCACGCGCCTTAGCACGCCGCTACACTATTCCCCCTAAGGACTTGTTTTCTTGAAGAGATGATCTTGGGATCGTTTTCCTGCTACACAACCTCGTCCCATTGCTGTGGTGTTAGACAGTTTGCTTGAACTTGTTTGTTTCGAAAAGTTTATCTTGAGTGAAGTCCTTTCAGCATGCAGATTCTTTACATGAAACTTTGTGCTCATTTGCACGCACTCTAAAGTTCAGGCCGACCTCACAGTCCGCCTGCAGCACCAAAGTCCAGCACGTTAGCGCTTTTGGAAGATTGATGCGAAGAGTCCTGATACCAGGGGGTCAAGTGGTTCACTTATTGTCACTACTGGCGACATGTCAGAGAACAAATCTTATACCGGCACAGACGATGTCGGTGCCTAAGTTCACAGCGCATTTGCGCCTTTTGAAAAGTTAACACCGACAACGATATGCGTCGGCATTGCCTAATACAGGAAACACCATGATTTTTCGTGAATGCTTTCAACCGCAAAACTGCCACAACCTGTCCGAAAACCATTGAAGCCTAGCGCGCACTTACGCGCATTAGTGGCGTGGGCTCCCGGGACACCGTGACAGTCGACTAGCGTTGCTTCAGTGATGGAACATGGCGAAGGAAGCTGGTCCGGTTGGTGGTAATCCAGGCAGGGCCGCGCCACTCAACGAGGTGCTGACACTCGCGCAGAGAATGTCCTTGCGCCTTGTAAAATGATTTCTTGGGCCGTCAGGAAAAATGCCGGGAATCCCACTTCTGACACCAAATGTTACGTTTTTAATTTACAAAAGGACGTCCATAGCCAAATTAGACCAGATTAGCAGTGTGTCACGCGCCGTCTGCACGCGCTTCGTCGTCGTCTTCGGTGGTTCCCGGCACGCGCCTTAGCACACCGCTACAATATTAATATGGTAAATAAAGCTATTATTATAACTAAACAGCGACCCGAATGCAGCGTCATGGCATTCGCCATCATTTTGTGCGCGCTGTCATTGACTGCTAAAACAGTTAACCGCAGTGAATGCGTCGTTACTTTCCGCTTTCACTACTTGTGTGTGGTCTAGCCTTTGATGTATACGCCTGGGCGTATAACGCGCTGCCATCTTGCTCGGCGGTTGCGTCGTAATCGGATGATGGCCGCGCCCAAGCGCGCCCCACTGAGCAAGATGGCGGCGCTCTGAGACACGTGGCGCTGATGTATACGTGCCGCTGCGGTGGGTGGCGCTGCTTCACCTAATGGAATCTTGTTTCTGCGCAAGCGCAGTGTCCACAAGAACAACGCATTGGCGTATAGTCAGTCGACCCTTTCATGTGCAATGGGCGCAAACCAACGCGCGTCGCTTTCCCTCCGCTGCGTCGAAATGGGACAATCGCTTATTTTCTATTCTTCAGTTCCCGCCTCTCCAACTGGCGCGATATCTGCGTTGAAGCCTGAAGATAAAGAGTGAAAGAACAAGAGGTGGAATCCTTCCATCGACGCAGCCGCCCGCCTTTTTCTTGTAGCAGTGCGGGGTCAGAACAGAGGTAGTTGATTAACTTGCTCGTTTAGACACCAAGCCCTCGAGAGCATTTTATTCCCTTATATTGCCTATAATTAGATGGCTGATTGCGTGTTCCTAAACTACTCGAAACACGCTTCGTACCTTGTCTATACATTATAAGGCCTTTCTACAGTTGAAAAAGGCTGACAATTAAGAAAATATATATATTTACTCGCTTGATTGGCACATTCAACCCATCCTTCCCTATTCACTGTTCTCTTTCTTTCTTCATGCGAGATGCAGCTCCATTCTTTCTCACACAAAGTTTATGGAATATATTTTTTTTTTCGGTTCGAATCAGGAAGCTAGCAAGATCAGTAAGCCCGTTTCTTGTTCTCTCGCTATTATGAAAAAGCGAACATCCTTGTCTACACATTTAAGTTTGGCTTCCGCGACAATGTCTGTCGTTGTTTCAGAAAATGATAACAAAATTCCACTGCTTCAATAAGAATTGTACTTTTGCCCATCTTATCTTGTCACAAAATGTGTATTAGTGTAGCCTTATGGTTTGCAGGTATTATGACTGAGTTGAATGCACACTGATCGAACAAACCACTGGATAGTTAATTATGGCATAGAGGAGTTGCACTGTCGCGCAGCTGGTAATTTCACGTAGTTCACCGGCAATAAGATTGCACCCAACTTTTCTATTCTATTTGGTTTTCCGTAATGGGCTTGATTTTAATACTGGAAAAAGTAAATATAATATCTTTCACGCGTAAGACTTATCCAATCCATTTTGTGTACCACTTAGAAGATTCGCGGATTACTCACGTTCCGATTGTGAAAGATCTTGGAATGATGCTTGACTCCAAACTTAACTTTAACTCGCAGATGTCATATATTGTAAGCTCAAGTTTTAGTCTTCTCGGTGCAATTTCAAGATTATTTTTCGAATTTTTTCCTTTCCTTCGTGCTCTATCGAAGCGTAGTTCTTCTAAAACATGACTTTTGTGATTTGGAATAGCCTCAGTGCTGCAGCTTCCAAAAATGTGAAACGTGAACAAAAACAATTATATATAACGTATAGAGAAGCAAAATATATATACGAATGATTAGGAGCTTCTCCGGAACTATTCGTTTTTGGAAAGTGACAGTGCAGCGCGACCCAATTTCGGTCCATCGCTTTGTAATATGCCCGGAAACAAAATAAAGATTTGAATGATGTTCACGAAACTGAAATGATCTTAGCCTGCTTCATTGTTTCCGAACGTTTCTGGCGCTTCCACAAGGAGAACATTAATCAAACTTCGTTCAGTCGTCTCGTGCGAAGTCTCTGATCGCTTTTTGTCTTCTGTACTGCACTGATTCTTGGCGATCAACGCTTACCACATAAAACAAATCTTGCTTTGACATAAATCGAGTTTAACGCTGTGGCGCGTCGTTTAGCATCCACGAGACGTACTACTGCTGATCGCGGCGCTCATTTTTGTCAAGCTTACGTTTTGCGACCAGTCAGCGGTGGGTGACTTCGAATGCCCGTGCGTCATAAAACAAAGATCGACTGCTCATTGCGCCACACTTTATGTCGGAAGGTTAGTCTTTCTGAAACGCAATGACCATGGCGAAACGATCCCCCATTCGACCGGTGCCGAGTTTTTTCATCCTTGCGTGCTTGCGTCACGTGGCGTGCAGATACAAGGGGTTTTCAAATGTGCGAATAACTGCCCGTTCACCTTAAAAAAACAAACACACACACACACACACACACACACACACACACACACATATATATATATATATATATATATATATATATATATATATATATATATATATATATACACATACACGTAACGGACTACTGAAATACTGAAGTCGATCGCACAGCATTTTCTGTCGCAGAACACGTCGATTCCGATGAATTGTGATGGACACGGCGCACCGATCATCCTCTTTCTTGACCACCGTCTTTGATTTCCGTAGAGCCCCCAATATTCAGGGTTGCCAGGTACTTTCAGATTAACCCGCCAAATTTTTCCGAGATATAGCCCAAAAATAGCCAAATGACGGCTATAAAAATAGCCCGACAATAAAACTTCACGCAAGGTATTTAAAACATCTTTTCGGATCACTGATAACGTGATATATGGCATAAGATTTTTATTTACAGAAGAACACAAAAAGGGGCCAAAACGTCCGCATGTCCATTTTAGCGTCGCCCCCCCCCCCCCCCCCCCCCCCCTCCCGCCCTTTGGAAACACCTGCCTCCGCACCTGACTGCGGTATTAATCGCGCCAAAAAACTTCAGAAAAAGAGTATCGAACCTCCGCGATCAACACCAGTGAGGGTCCACAAGTTGGATTCTCACGCTTGTGATTTGGATATTTTCCTTTCCTAATCGAGTTGATGGTTGTTTTCTACCCGGCTCAGAAATGCCATGTTTAAGGCTTTGAAACCAAGTGCTTTGAAAATAGTTGAGTCTCGGGTATGAAATAGCTCAACAACAGCCACACAGCCAGCCCACCAGATTTTCCCGCCAACTACGAAAATAAGTAGCCTAATTGGACTACTTGTAGCCCAAATTGACAACCCTGCCTATATTCGCTGGAACCTGCGAATACATTCCTCAGACGATGGGAGGATGGAAGTTATGACCCTCTCACAGGCTGAGACCACCTGCACGCAGTGGCGTACCAGCTTGTTTTTGAGTAGGGGAGGGGGGGAGGACAAACCAGACCCCCCTCCCCCCCCCCACCCTCCCAGGAACGGGGGGCGGTGCCCTTGGTATCCCTTGGGCGCCGCCGACCAGTGTTTGCCCTGCCCAGTGGCGGTTGTTTCGGGGGGGGGGGGGGGAGGGGGGGCAAAACACAAGCCTTGCCCCCCCCCCCCCACTCTGACAATTTGGGGGGGGGGGGGGCAAACGCCCCCTTGCCCCCCCCCCCCCCCCCCAGTTGGTACGCCCATGCCTGCACGACATCCAAAACACTGCCTCCAACCTATTTCCTGCGGTTCTCGACATTCGGGAAACACGGCCACTTATGTTTGCACTGTCCCTCCGGACAGAGTCAGTTCGCCGTACCCCACACATAAACACTTTTGAACGCAGACTCTTGCCGAGAGCAGTACGTTCGCCGCTGTTACGTAAAGCCGACCTGCAAGCCTTCTCCGACGTTAAACGCAACCCCACGAAAAAGAAAAATACTTAGCATTACGCCCGTACCGTACTCGTGCCTAGACGAATAGAGATACTTATTTGGCTGCTCGCACCGTCACAGCTCGGTTATTAAGACGAAATCTGCATCCTGTACAAGCAGCAACGGCACTCCACATCCACCATTCCAACGTCATCCAATGCGCTAAGCGAGAGTGATTTCATTTGCCGATTTAAGTTTAGCCTAGCTTGAATGAAATATCTCATTTCTAAGCCAAATGTGCACATGCGACGTTCTGGTGTTGGGCTGTTATGACGCTTTGGTGTTTCGCCGTGCGTTGATCTGATATTATCTGACGAGATAATATCAGATATTGATATTATCTCGTCTAACAGTATATTGAAGTAAAAGAAAAGTAATGAAGAAAAAATATGCACAGCAAAAAACAAAACAAACAAAAATCTCTTGTGACTGTGCGTGAGTCACAAGCTTTAAATGAACGGGAATGTACAATGATATGATAGAGCAATCGGTGGATACTCAGGAAACTTCTAGGAAGCGCTCTTTAGCTGATAAGGCCATTTAAGGTATCTTTTTGTCTGTCCACTGCATTCGCCTCCACGGGCCAAGGGTCGTCGTTTCTGGGAGGGAGCACACGACTCGAATGCTTTACGAAATGCCTACAGAAACAGTCGTTTTTTCTTTTTTTACTCTATTTCGACAGACAAATAAAAATACATTCCTGTTCGACTGAGCTGCGAATGGTCTTAAAGGGGCACTGAAGTCATTTTTGGAAAATGTCGTTTTTGATGTTATATTGTTCAAAATCAGTGTTAGTTGTTACATTTACCAAGTCCTATATTACAAAACCGCCTATTCATCGCAGAGCAATGAAAAAAACGTGTGGACTCTTTTGTCTAGAGGACTACATAGTCTGGACCAATCAAAGCTTTACAATACGCGCAGATTACGAAGGATTTTATTATAACTTGTTTCGAAGAGAGTCTCAGAGGTACACATTAAGATAAGACTACTCTCTTTCCCCGCAGATGAAGCCATCGCTTGCAACTAGCCGACAAGCGCCCTTCATCGACCCCTTCACTTGGAAGAAAATTCTTCCCAAAAAGGGCGTGTCGCGAACACGCTTTTAACGAGGAAATAAGCTACGCACTATCGTGATTTTTGGTTTGTTAGGATGCTTAGAGCATCTAGATTGAATTGTCACCACAAAAGGACGCTCTCAGAATCGACTTCAGTGCCCCTTTAAGCGACGGGCGGAGTAGCGCACATATAAGATACACAGCAAGCTTGCCTTCATTGGCTTCTGGGTCAATTGATAATAACAATGTCTCTGAAGCGTGAATCGCACGAGATCACCCGAATAGCCAGCTGACATGAGTCCAGTTGTGGTGGGCATCAACATACTCGTTGTCTCCATTGGTGAAAGATCAGTGTGTGCGGGTCTTCCCTTCATCTGTGGGCCTTACCCGCTCGTCTTTTAACTGTCTTCAACAACACGCTTCAGATTGGGGCCTGCTGGAACTGGCAACTTACACACCTCTCCATCGCTGGGGCCTGCTGGAACTGGCAGAGTCCCACTTACACATCTCTCCATCGCTTTGAAGTCGTCACCTAGGCAAAACATGTCGAGTCACTGGGGTGTCGGCGCATGCGCGGCGCCTGATATTCCGCTAAAGAGGACGACTGCGCATGCTCAACACGTGTTGCGCAGCCCTGTAGCCAAAGATGGCAGCGCGCAGGAGGCTGTCTCGTTCTTTTCAGACACTTGTGTGTAGCAAGTACGACTGACTGCGTTCCCCTACAACGCGTTGCGCGGACCTGTGCATGCCATAATGACCCGTAGTAGTGTCTCGCCCTAAGCAATCGTGAATGGTTGTAACGCAGTCAGACGTACTCCAACGCAAACGTCTGGACGAGCCTTTATTGTTACTCTGCCACACTGGCAGACGACGCGGCACGACGCGTAATGCGGTGCAATAGAGTCGTCTATTCCCTAAACCTCCCGATGATGGCAGGGAACGTTATAAGGCTAAGAATCGGAAGTTTTGCGTGAAAAGATGCGCCATACAAAAAAAGTCACCTTAAGGCCATGGTCCCACTGAATGTGGCGGCTTAGGTACTTTTTGGAATGACTTTTCGGAGCAGAATGTAACGATATACTTTTTTGGTATTTGCACTACTTTATTTTGTTTATCTCTCCTAATATGCCCTAAAATTGTAATTTTTCAGCACAAATATGTTTTTAATGACATGCGCTAGGGCAATGAAATTAGCTACAGATGTAGTGCTTACAATTGGTAATATGCAGAAAAAAAATTAATGTAGTGTAAATTTTGTTTGTTTAGATACTCTATATTAAACGTAGCACCTTTTTGTGCTTCGAGTCACGGTGCTTCAAATGCCGCTGAGGAAATAATTGAACTGCGATAAAATCTTTTATAGCATTTAGAACTACAATGGTTGCCCAAAAAGTGGACGATGGCTTTTTTTTTTTTTTTATTTTCAAAGTTATAACGCTCCGGGAGCCCTTCAAACTTACCTTTTTTTTTTGACGGATATCTTTTATGGACATCAAACAGATTTTTGGACACCTAATAACATTTACTGTATGGAATAGATATACATTGCGATGTAATAGATTTTCACAATGATCTTGCTTTGGTTTCTTGATAGGTGTAGAGCTTCGTTAATTAAAGAAAACAATTAAAAACTGTTTGGGTGTTTTGTTGCGCTACCTGCCGGGTGGCAGACAAAACTGCTGATTTCTAATGTTCAAGAAATTTTCGAGAGCGGCGTTGGTGTCTGTATCACCATCAATGTCCGTGTCTTCTTACCTTCACATTTAGAAAATATATTGGAAGATTTACTATCGATAAATGAATGGTTTAAGTACTGGATCAGGTTAATAAATCTAAGATAAATAATTACACAAGCATAGTGTAATATAATCTGTTCATTATTCGATATGATTGAACTCGATAAACAATAAAGACGAAAAGGAAAAGAATACACCCGAGTTCACTTCGTGTCTAGAGCCACTAAGTGAGCTGCGCTTAGAGTATCGGCGTCGGCACTCCGTTCCCCAACATTGTTATGGGCGCCGCCATTTTGGGTCTTGTGCAGAGAAAACGCAACTGCCGATCGTCATGATTCAAAAGTGCGACTTCCTCACCATTAGATCAGGTGTCAGGAAGCTGATGCAATAATGTTTGCACTGTCGCGGACTGTTTAAACATTTGTGGAGGACGGAAAAGCGTTTCCTGTGATTTTAGATAAAGCTTCAGATAACTGGCAACCATGATTTTAAGCCACAATATGCCTAAGTGTCGTTACTCTGAAGCGCAGCTTATTTAATGACTCTATTCATGCCCTTGTTCAAGGAGCTTGTAATACCTGAAGGGGCCATGACGTAAGCCCCATGGGTTTCACAAGTCACTACCTTGCGACGCCTGTATCTTCCTCATTGTTCCCGCTAGGGCCATTAAATTAGATACGCTTCAGAGTAGCGACACCTGGCCATATTGTGGCTTAAAATCATGGTTGCCAGTTATCTGAAGCTTTATCTGAAATCACAGGAAACGCTTTTTCGTCCTCCACAAATGTTCAAACAGTTCGCGACAAAACAAAGCAATATTACATGAGCCTCCTAACACCGAATCTAATACTGAGAAAGTCGCACTTTTGAATCATGAGGATCGGCAGTTGCGTCTGCCTTGCACAAGCACCAAAATGGCGGCGCCCACAACAATGTCGGGGAACGGAGTGCCGATACTCTAAGCGCAGCTCATTTAGCAGCTCTAGTTCCCGCGAACCTCCTTTCCCCTGACTGAAACTGAAACTAAATATGAACAATACACCATTATTATAGCTCATTTAGTGATTAATTCATTCATTCATTTGCTTTATTTTCAGTGCCACACAAACAACTATACGCCTTCTTAGTGGTGCACTACGTCAAAATAAAAGGAATTCGGATCTCAAGAACAAATATTGACATGTCAGAACGAAAGGAAGACATCGATGCACTTTCTAAATGTTCGTTCGCGTCCAAAAATATCAATACCAAGTTCATCTAAGTTGGATTCGAATTAGTTAAAAACCAGCTGCAGTCGGGTAATAGGGTCAGCGTTGTGTAAAATAGAAGGATAGAACAATGAGCGTATGCGAATAGACCGCTGAGGAACACGCAAATATACACTGTTCAGTAACGCTGTGCAGTCAACAACACCATTAACAACTTTATGCAAGAACATGAAATCACGCGTCATTCGCCTCTTACACAAGGAGCGTAAGCCAATTTGTTTACATATTCTCTCATAGTCATAAAATACCTTGGACTGCAAGTAACGATCATAAAAGACACGTATAAATTTTTTTTGCACTCGCTCAATACTAGATGAATTAGATTCTCCAATGCTGTTCCATACAACTGAAGAAAACTCGAGGCAGCTTAGCACAAGAGAGCGAAATAACATTAAAAAACACTGTGAATTTCTAAACTTTCTCGATATACGCGTTATGATACCAAAAACATTTAGAGACGAGTTTACAATATTCATGACCTGATGATTAAACGAAATTTCAGTGTCTAAATATGCACCCCAATCCCTAATCAGAGACACACGACTGATAACAGTTGTGTCTAAAGCATAGCAAGATTGCAAAATGTCACGTTTCCTGCTGAAAGAAATAATTTTTGTTTTCGATTCGTTCAATACAAGGCCATTGGTCCAGCACCACAAAGAAATAGAGCATACGTCACTCTACAGGTAACCAACTACACATGATGAGAGGAGGAAGCGGCCGGGTAGGAGAAACGCGGGTATTGTGTGTCACCGTTCTAACCGTCTCAGAAGAGAGAACGCCAGCTTGCGCTGGTTTTAAAAAATATCCAAAGAAAAGAGGCGGCACGCTGTGTTTTTTGTGATTGTGCGTCTAATTCATACACAGGTATATTTGAAAATCGACGAAGGACGTCGATTGTCTCGAGGTAATGTAACGTAATAACATTATATAAAGAATAAACATAATGAAGGACTGAACGACTCAATTTTTCGATTCATGGATTGTAATATGGCGGTAGCCTATTGTACTTACTGTTTATGAAGAGCAAGTGAGGTGACGAGGTAATGATTCAAGGAGCTGTGCAACAATTTCAGGGCTTTGCTTAAATTATTGTGGAAGTTGATACCTGACACTTCGGAAGTGAACTACAGAAAACAGATTCTGCCTGGTAACCCTAGTTTTTATTTTCTTTTTTTTTTTTAAATTAAGAAGACTCAGGTTTTTGCCACCTCTCGACTCGTACGTCGTCTTCCGGGTCACGTGCGCAGTGACGTCGATGGGGTAGGCGCGGGGTTTCGGTAAAGTTCTCTCTCTAGAGCCATCAGTGAGTAGCGAGAACTCGTGTGCTCGCGACCGCGTGACCACGTGCTGGCGGGCGCAGCTCGAACAACATAGTGAAAGCAGGGGGGTAAAGGTGGGTGAGGAGGAGTAGCAAATCCCGTGCGCCGACATCCTGGGTCCCGAGTGAAAGATCGCGAAAGAGAGCGACAGATCACGAGAGAAAGAAAGCAACGTTGCCAGCTGAACGACGACAGTCGCAATGGTAATCGCGAAGACTGAAAATTCTCAACAATATAGACGGTGATCATTTAACATGTAAACTAAATTCTGAGCTATTCTAACGCTTATAAAAAGCAGCCTACTCATTACGCTACATTAACTTTCCTTCTGTTGAAATCTCGGAAATCTGGTGGTTGCTCGGTCTCGTATTCCTGGGGCGCGGCCAGGCGCGGCCACCCGCGAAGTCGGTTATCTGGTTTAGTTTAGTTTTGACGGGAGGCTGTACATGTGCGCGCTATGCAAAAAGAACGCTTCGAAAGGAACGCGAATATCATTTCACCGGTAAGTTCGTGGATTGTTGAAGTTCATGACACTGCTCTGATGATATAATTATATGCGTGAAATCATAGGCAGGTTGGTAACCATGTGTGGGACCCCGATGGTCTGCCTGCAAGCTCCGCCGCTTGCGGCAGCCAGAATGCATGGGAAAATGGGGGGCCTTTTCCTCTAGAGTCAGTATGTATGATCTCTATGAGTGAAAGGAAGAAAGTCTCATCCGGGTCCGGCCATACCTGTCCGACTGTGCCCCCCCCCCTCCCCCCCCCCCCCCCGCGGCTTGTGGCGGCTGTTGCAGTGGGACGCCTTTTTCGGAGGTCGATACGGTGCAGAGCAAAAGGGTAGAGTAGTAGTTTGACGTATGTGACGTCATGCCCGGTTTTCGTCAAAATAGAGCTATTTGTACCCATTTTGTTACTTTGACATCTTTACTTCGCACGCTTTTCCGGCGTGTGCTCCCAGCTCGTTCCTCCGAAGTCAAGACAACTGTCATAGTTAGTAAAAGACGGCCCGTGCCAGTCGTTCACAAAGCGACGTAGACGGAAACATTTCGCCGCGGCTTTTTTCGCGGCCTCGGAGATACAGGAGCGAGTCGACGTTAAAAGTGTGAACTACGAGAGTGTCAACAAGAGCCACGTAAATATATGTGCACATTCGGAGCGGACGCGCGCGTTTGATCGAAGTGCTTCTGGACCGATCTTTTACGATTACAACTCGATACCGACGTGACACTCGGCAAAGAAAGGTGGAACCGGCATTGGGTAGCTCCCACAAACTGTTATAGCGGGTGTTTCGCAAAACGTCCAATTCGCATTTGAACCTTGCACATTTCGACCCATTCTTATTTGGTCGTTCTCGTTTGAACCTTTTCATAAGATCCGAATCGTGCCTTTCGCAACTGGACTCATTCTCATTTTGCCCGTTCGTGCTACGTCCGAATGGCACTAGTTCGGCATGCTTCTAACGTCGTTATGCCTCGGCGGCTTTGTTGATGAGCCTTACCTTGCTTGGGCCCCCAACATACCATCAGATATATGTCATGTGTAGAGGTACGTACTGAGAATCGTACATTGACGCCTGCTTCCTTTCCTCTAAGCAAACGAGAAAAAAAAAGCGATCAACATTTAACTTCTAAACTTTGTTTGAACAGAAATAGCATACATAATAGCAGTGGTTCTCAAGCACTGATGTTTTGCGGACGCCTTGTAGAAAGGCGGAGATGATGGAGGACCCCGTTCGGGGTGAGGGGAATAGAAAGGTATAGGTTATCATGATAATGATTTAATAAATGGATATAACTACTTGCTAGTGTAGACTTATCTCATTGACATACGCACGAGAGTACTCTCCCAAAGATTGGAACGTTTTTTCTCAACGTGGAGAAGGACAACTAATATTGCCGTGCCTGACTGATGAGACAGGGTTTCGCGGACCCCTCGGATGTCTTCGCAGATCCCATTTTGAGAACCACTGCATTATAGAAGTGGTGGCAGTGTCCCAAGTCGAGAGACCTCAAAACAACGTGACACTTCGAAATATGATCCGGCTGCGATAAATGGTTGGTCCGTTTTATTGTCAGCTAGTAGATTTTCACGACGACCTCGACGCACTGCTAAAATCCTTAGCAGAGAGAGTATGCCTGTATTGTGGCACACACACACACACACACAAATTAAATCAATGTATTAATATTACCCTAAGTCGTCATTATAATGGCGAGGTAAGTACCGTAAATCGCGAAGCAGTTTCCTAGACGTCCGCTTCCACTGGTGTCTTGAAAAATTGAGTCTACTGAGCGTGCATTCCTGCAGAAGAATTTTCCACTGACAGTATATGGACACGTCAATCAACAATTGGTTCCTTCTTGGTAAGATTTATTGCGAAAGCCCGTGCCAACCGCCGAACCGCATGTCCCTATACACGATTGCAAGCTGGGCGACTGGCCGCCGCCATGTCTCTGCTCGAGCAGGCACGCCCGTGCGATTACGAGCTTGCCAAAGCTACGTTCACCCGCGCGTTGCACGCGCTTGCACGCATGGGGCACCACTTGTGGCGCCATGCTTGCAATTGTCTATATCAGCCTGAAAGTCTCGCATACATGAGTCTGCTGGGCCATGCTATTGAGCCAACTGAGCACAGCTGGCAGCGGCGCGAGCAAGGCCACGAGGAGAACGTGATGGTGCTCGAGCCATTCCACCGTGAAGCAATATTTCGGCCACCTCACGGGTGTGTGTCGCCATCTACTGGTTGAACTAGCGCGCCTTGTTCAAGATGGCTGCGGTGGGACCGCAGCCTTAATCCTTTCACTATAGGCCTCCAGTGAACATGCACTCACCGTACACCAGAGCCGTTTATAGAGAGAGTTTGGTCAATGGGAGTTGCGGGCAGAGGCAGGGCGTGCACCAGACTCGGAAAGAGGGTTTGGCATCCTCTCTTGACCAATCAGAAGCTGAAAAGAATCCCCTAGCGGTGGTAGCGAGAAACAGTTCTGATCAAAGGTATATGTTGGTATGTGGTTTCAATCAGGGATGGGCAGTATTTCAAATACAAGTAGTTCTGATCAGAGGTATATGTTCGTATATAGTTTCAATCAGGGATGGGCAGTATTTCAAATACTTTGTGTATTTTGCATTTGTATTTAATTACAAATTGGGCAATGTATTTGACGTGTATATTTAAATACTAAAACGTGGGTATTTCAAATACAATTGTAATTAAATACAATTTTGTGGGTGAAAATACATCCTCAACTTTATTGTCACTGTCCAGATCAGGAAGAAAACTACGTTCTGCCCCGAATGCAGTGTCTGTCAATCAAGCACAAGCGTTCAGTGACTTTGTGATTACGGTGCTAGTCCAGGGCAAGAATAGTGACGAAATCGACGTTCACAGGCAGACTGCCTAAATAAGTGCCTGTGACAACTTGTGATGCTTTCCAGCCTGCTTTCGATCCATATTTTTTCCTGGAACATTATAAATGCGCGCGTCGTCCAGATTTTCGTAACTGGTGCGAGTTACATAATAAAAATTGTCTAGCTAGTGCTGCGTGTCTTGGTCGTCTCAGTTCTTTGTTGGTCTATACCAGAATCTAATCGACAAAAAAGCTGCTTGAAGCTCTGCACTTTTTTCACCTATTACGTCCAAGCTGATTACATTTTTTTTGTGATTATATTTCTATTACGTTACTAGAGCCTCGCACACTAGCTCCCGAGTGTGCGATGCAAAAATAAAATTAGATACCTAGAAACCCGTTGCAGGTGCCCTGAAGTGGCTGACGCAAATTTTGAGGAATGTACTTGGCAAAGTATTTGAAGGAGATTAAATACATTTGGTTGTATCTGTATCTCGTACTTAAATGCTTTTTTGGGAACTGTAATTAGATTTGTAATTAAATACATTTTTGACGAAATATTTTATATTTGTATTTCGATACATATTTGCATGTATTTTGCCCATCCCTGGTTTCAATAAGCGCGTTAGAGTGAGGTGTAGTAACTCATTGTGGTTGAAAATAGTGCGCACGTGATGTTTCGGTCATGGTGATGCAGAAAGATGTAAGAAATGAACGCGCTTCTCAACTGTGTTTTTCTCGGACTGAGTATGACCGCTCGGACGGCGGATTCCCGGCCCTCGGCGCTTGGCGAAAGGATTATGTCGATCGTTCCGCAAGTCGCACTCTTCCACCATCAGTTTGGATGAGCGTGATTGAAACATGACGTGTACCATATTTTCAGTCACCGAGGGTTACTCCGATGCACTTATCAGGTTTGTTTCTCGCGACCACCACCAGGGTATTATTTCCGGCTTCTGGTTGGCCACATTCGAATTTCTGAAGACGCCCTGGAACACGCCCAGTCCGCTATCGTCCAATGGCGCCTCCTGATTTGTCGCCTATACTTCCCAACGAATGGCCAAACTCTCTACATATACGGCTCTGCTGTACACGAACCCATACAGGGCGTTTTGTTTTTTTCATGCTTAACATGTTTGTTTAAACAGAGCCGTGAAAGCTACACTTGTGTGGTTTTGTGCGGGTGAGTTAAACGGCCAGGGGGACATAGTTTCAGGGGCTATTCGTAACGATCAGTCGGCTAATTAGGTAAAATTCGTTCATTAACTTTTAAATTATTGAAAATAGACATACGATTTCAATTATAAACTTGCTGAGCGTTATCAAAACTGCTAATTCAATTTTTTTGGAAAGATATAAGGCACAGGCAGAATTTTGCAGCGTTCCGTAGAAAACGCTCAAGTTGGACACATTTTTAGGCTTCAGTTTCTTGTTGGAGTGCATCTTTGCGCCCTCGGTCCTGCTCCCCAGTGGCCCAGACGTGCAACACACGTGTGGCTTGCTTCCCTCCCTTCCCTCCATCCTACGGGGGAGGCGGTGGGCTGGCTTCGCGCCGCGACCACCGGGGAGCAGGACCGCGGACTTAAAGATGCGCTCCGATAAGAAACCGAAACCTAGAAACGCGTCCAAACTCGGCGTTTTTTCGGAACGTCGTAAAATGCTGCCCCTTCCTAATATCTGTCTAAAAATAGCTTATTTCGTGGTTTTCGATGATGCTCAGCAAGTTTCTTATTGGAACATTGTGTGTATTTTTACAAATTAAAGATAGTTAATTAACAAATTATACTTCGTTACGATTCCCCCTATATTGTGTCCTCCTGGCCGTATAACTCACTTGCTCAACCCGCATATGTGTAGCTTTAACGTCTCTTTTTAAACAAATCTGTGAAGCTTAAAAAAAAAAACAAAAAAGCTCACACCCTGTATAAGTAATCCAGCAAATATATGGCCCATTACACTGTTTTACTATCTACCACATCTCATAAGGTTTATCTACCACGTCCGTGTGAGGTGGGAATTCAGTACACTTTATTATAGCGTACACCTAGTTTTACAATTTACAACAACGGACACGCAAGATGACATGACGACGCACATTTTTCGGAGAGAAAACATGGCACCTTCCAGTTGTGTCTATAGTGCTATACACTGCCGATGTTTCTATTCAATGTACACCGCTACGTCAGTTCGCGTTGTAAATAATGGCGCTGTGTTTATGTGCGTACTTTACCTAGAAATTTCAGTTTTTTCTTGAGGGAACAAAATAAACGAGGATCTCATATCAGCTTTTTTTATTATTATTATTGTAGAAGGAACGTGAAGCTACGGAGCCACGACATACATCCGTCATGAAACTTCGACCGAAAGCCACAGAGGTCGACTGTGAAATGACAGCGTTGATGGATAAGCCTTCCCAGCTGGGTAATCATCCAAGGTCCTCGGCCCTTCGGCATCGCGATGTCGCAACCGAGCTTTGCAACATATGAACGCTATTTTTACTGCGATGTTTTCTTCGGTCTCTCTTGAGGTGCACTTCGATGGTTGTGAAAATCGTTCCTTTCGACCTAGCGAAGTGTCTCCTTTTAAGGCCGTTCTCTCCGAGGTTTACGACACCTTTCCAAAGAAAAAGCTTGCAAGCAAAAGTTCGGGTGCACGTTTTCGTCGAGCATGACACACAAGAAGGATTATATATCTATCTGAAATGTGACATCGTCCGCTCTCCGCTTCAGGGTTCAGGTGTAAGGAACTGACCTCGAGTTGATGATGTCGGACATACGATATCAGTCATTTGAAGAAGCTACGAGGTTGGCACCACCAAATAGGATCCGACTTTATACACGGCTCGCACTGACGTTCCATAAGCTGCCACTGTGGTAGTCTTGGTGGTGCGTCTTGCAGCATACATCTTGCATCAGCGAATATGCCTTTTCCCCGCAAGAACAAGTGAGAATGATCACCACCAAGACGCGATGACGCCACCATGCCAGCGCTCTATACTTTTCCATAACCTTTTCGTTTACCCAACGGACTGGTTTATTGAAGAAGCCAAACAAACAAGAAGCCGCGCCAAAAAGATATGGCAAATAAGTTTGGTATAGCGACTCTTTTTTTCGATTGGTCTGCGACCAGCGTTAAGAAGAGATGTTTAAAAAACAAGCGGTACTCGTGGAAATTTCTGGGGTTTGTCACGAGGTGGTCTTTGTGTTATTCGGCAAGCGATGTTTGTTGCTGTTCATCCAAGAAGACCCAGCCATAAGAGCGTTCGCAGACATTTTTTAGTTTGAAACACCAACTTACCTACATCAGTTCATCAACACACCGCGTTAAAACGTTTCATTAACGCACTATCCGTTCTTCTACATCTCCACTTCGTCGAAGTCCGTGTAATGAGCTACTTAGTGATTGACTGAAAACCTAGAGGCGTGAAGACAGAGGCTCGTTATCTACGTTAATTGTTGTCACAATTCATGTAACAGTGCAGTCTGCGTACGACAGCGTTCCTCCCAACTAAACGTTTGAAACAAACAAACAAGCAAACAAACGAAATCGAAAGCGCATAAAGATTTCTTAGTTAACTTTTTTTTTTGTTATTGCCTTTCCAGCAGCCGGAACAAATAAAAAGATTAAAAAGAAAACGGAAGAGAGAAAAAGCTATATTGAAGGGGGAAGACGGCGACAGGGATAACAAACACACATCCACAGCACAAGAAGTGCTGAAGGAGCACGTCCCTCAACTTCGTCGCAAGCTGCTATAGCGCCGTCTCCTTCCCGTCTCGGGATGATCGAGGTCTGCCTCACGCTTCGCGCAAAACACACGCGGCTCTTCGATCTCGCCGGGACTGTTATTGCAGTCCGCCCCTTTTCCCCTCCCACTCACACGATGTGCACGCAGCAAGCAAGCACGTTATTGATTGGACAGCAGCGTCCTTACTTTGCTTGGCGCTCCCATGCATCAAATAACCTCAGACTTCCGACTGCTTTTGTCCATTCTATGTGTAAGGAGCGGTATACGGTACGATATGATGTTTACTTTTGTTATTGATGGTATCACCAGACTCCTCGACGTTTCAGTTCATGCTGCTCGTTTTAAAACGGTATAGTCACAGTGGTCCTAGATTGAGCAGGCAACACGGTTCTCGCTGCAGAAATGACGACGGAATGGCGATTGTTACGACACAGTGGAACGTAATCGCGGTAGCAAAAAATTTGATAGTTTTTTTTAAACCACCGCTACTTCACGATTAAAGACGCTCTGCAGCAGCAGTGCACGGGCTCCGACATAACAGACCTTCAGATTTTGTTTCGCCTCATTCCGTTCACTTCATCATTACCACAGCAGGCCGGAGTCATTGCCACTTTAGATTCTATCGCGTCCTTCTCTTTAGGAATTTGGCCTTTGTGCAAGCTCGTCAACGCTCGTCTCGGTGGTTTGGTATCTCGGTATCTCGAGACAAGAGGCTGTCAGCAACAATGGCGGCTGTAATCTGTCGTGTGTGCAAAGCGTCAATTGGAACGCCATATGCTGATCGCTCTTCTCGTTGTTCGACGCAGATTCAAAGAAGGCATGCGATTGGTGTTCCAAATGCATCGGTGCTTAGCTTACAGGCGGGAGTTCCTGGGAGCTATGCGGAGCACAATTCGTCTGCTTCTTTGCAGGGGTTGAGGTGACGTCAGAAAGAAACCGACCTCTGATTGGCTCTGATTATAGGATAGTGGGTAGAACTCAAAGCAAGCTGCCTTGAGGTCTACCCACTATCCTTCAAGCAGAACCAATCAAAGCTCGGCGTCCTGACGTCAACAGAAGACGCGCAAAAGAAGCAGACGAACTTGCGCTCCACATAGGCATTCACTGCATAAGAAACGTAGAGCGAGGCGAGTCTTGTGCATCCTATTACCACTCCGCAGCGAATCGCGTTGCGGCATTAGCTGAAAAGAACGCCGAAAGAGTAATCATGAAGAAAAAACAAAACTTAAAAATAACAATCTATACCTTGCGTTTCTTATTTTGTCAGGGGACTATAGTGTAAAGCGAAACGTAGACGCTCCGTGCGCAGTTATCATTGCACACTGCGTATGTCCTACCGGAAACCCGCCGCTTATTTTCCATCTATGGAGGTGGAATGTGGACATGTCAGCAAGCAGTGTTGCTTTTATCGGCAGAGCTGACTCTCTGAAGCTGGGATTTCTGTGCGATAAAATTGAGCTGGCTTTCAACAAGACGCCACACTACCTTCCGCCCCCCCCCCCCCCCAAAAAAAAAAAAAAAAATGAAAGCCGTTTACAACTCCCTGTAACGCCGAATTAGAGCGCAACTCTTGAGGAGGAGGGGGGGGGGGGAGAATACTAAGGGCAGGGTATGGCCCCTCCTTCTCCTCAGTACCCTCTCCTCCTCTCCTACTCATCCTCATCGTATTCTCTTCCTCCTACTCCTAATTTCCTCCTCCTGCGTACCCTCCCCTCCTCCTCCTGCGTACCCTCCCGTCCTCCTCCTCCGTACCCTCCCCTCATCCTCCCCCATACCCTCCCTTCCTCCCACAGTTTCCCCCCTAAATTTAGCTAAAAAATTCTCGCCACGTGACCTCACATCAATTCAGTTTCTCCGCTAAATTTTGTGGGGAAAATGACGCCACATGACGGGGTGTCATGTCACCTATAAACGAATTGAGTTTCTCCGCTGGATTTAGCGGGAAAATTTACGTCAAGTGACCTCAACACCAATTCAATTCCCCGAATTTAGGGGGGAACTTTCCCTCTGAATCAAGCGGAGAAACTGAATTTGTTCGCTAAATCTAGCGGAAAAAACTGGATTTCCTTGCTAAATTTAGCGGGGAATTGAATTCGTGTTGAGGACACGTGGCGTCAATTTTTCCACTAGATTTAGCGCGGTCACGCCGACGCCGACGCCGACGCCAAACATGGAAAAGGGGCGACTAAGGGCTGCGCTCTAAAATTAACCTCGATTAAAGCATTCATCGATTAATTGGTAGGTTAATAAATCCATTTCCCAGCCATATTTTCTTAGCATAGTAGAATTACGCGTAAATGCCGAAATGATTTGTGTTTAACTGTTTAGGGATATTATCCGTCTAACAATAAAACAGAGGAGAAAATTCTTACACTATAAAAATAATTTACGACTCCTTCCCCGTGCTTAAAGGAATTGCCCGGTCAAATTTAGTATTCGAGAAAAGATTTAGACCTCATTGTCAATTCCTGTAGGAGCATCTTCCACAATAAATCTGAATTTTGTATGCTTCCCTTGAGCAGCAGGGTTGTAAAGTGCCTAGGTACAAGTAACACGAAATCGGCAGCTAGGTACTTTTGTTGTACCTGAGGTACAGACCTAGGTACTTTAATTCCTCGGTATCTCTATCTGTATCTTAGGTACATTTTCCACTAACTTGCAAGCCCGCGTTCACACGGAGCAAACAAATACTGCAATTTGCCATCATCATCAAAAACATTCATTTTTCTTGCACTACTTAGGCACATAGTTATGCGCTTTAGATATCGTTGAGGATACCAATGCATCTTTCAGAACCAGTTTATTTCCAAAAACGATCAATTTCAAACCAGAACTATCTCTTTAGTTGTCATCACCGACATGGGGTATCACGTCAGAATATCGCGCCCCTGATTGGCTGCTGCCGCTTCAAACGTCTTTGAACTGCTCGCTTGTTTCGAGCCGGACCCGATCTCAGGAATTCGTGTCGATCTATAGGAGAGCTAGAAAATAACCCGCCAGCAACCCCGAAATTGCTGAGAAAGTTGCCCCGTCTGAAGCGGGCCTAAATAAGCCAAGTTACTTTTTACAGGTAGTTTTCTAATCACTTGGTCAAAATCCTTGAAATTCTAAATTTTGAAGTGTTAGCACACTACCATGTGCCGTGATTAACGTTGAGTTCGGTACGACCTGGAAGGCACTGACTTGATCGAACGACGTTTTAGCGAACGAAGTCCCGCCTATGATGTTTCATCGAACGACTCTTCAGCGAATGGCGGTGCTCATTCGAGCGAACGGTGGATTAACGATGTCGTTTTAGCGGCACCGATTTATCGAATCGCTTTGGAACGCCGCTTAGGGAAAATAGCGACCTGCTTCCTTCATCTCCAACCGAAATCGACTTCATTGCGTGTTGGAAGCTCTTCTGACAGCTATACAAGGGAGAAGATAACTTGAAAGATGTGCGCAGTTTCTGTTGCCTGTACCTTGTAATGATGGTGGCTCTCTTCTGCCATAAAAACAGTATAAAATATAATTGAAAATTATTTATAATTACAACCGTAAAGCAATATAACATCGCCCATATATAGTACGGTTTCCACTTCCGACTAGCGAAAAAGAAAACACACAGACACACACAAAACGAGGAAGTTTGAAGCCTTTTGCTCATCGTCGCGAAGGTTAGGTGCATATGCACTCGACTCATGCGTTCCTTCACGCGGCCGGCATCTTCTGGGTCAGTCGACGTCAGCACCGGCTCGGAGGGCAAGAACGTCAACCAGCGAGTTTCGGCGGTTTCGGCATGACATGGTTAAAAGTGGAAGCTATGGCCTCGGTGAACTAGTTGCAGCGCGGAGATAAGAGATGTGAGGATTCAACTCCGATGTGGACATCGCATTGGCACCAATAAAGCACATTTATCGAACCCGTGCTTGTGTGCATCCTTAGTATAAAAAGCTTTACTTCCAATATATTCTGACAAATTTGGGGAAAATAAGTAAAGTAGCTTTGAAGTAACTGTGCCTGTACCCAGGTACTTTTTTCAGAGGGTACCTAGGTGCGGACCTAGGTACGTTTTCGTACGAGTAACTAACTATATCTTAGGTACACTTTTGAGGTAACTTTTACAACCCTGTTGACGAGTAATTGTATTTCAAACCAAGCGTGCTTAAACGGCGTTTTCCTCTTGCACCTTCAAATCAGCGGAGGCCCTGACGTAACATGACGCAAAGATCGCGCCGAACCCCTGATTTCTATTCTAAGGGCTGGATGGCGCATAGCCACTCTCCGAGCAGGGCGCAAGTGAAGCCACCGGAAGTTTGATCCTTGTCCCGGAAGTCGGGCGTCTGCTGGTCTTCTTAGGGCATTCAGTCGATGTTTTGGTCTGTACTTTCCGGTTTCTTTGAGCGGGTTTTAATAACCATGCTCCGAATTAAATCCAGAAAATGAGGTATGTGAACTTGGGGCACATCCACACGTGATCAACTAGAATTTCAAAATGTTTAGATTGAATGGCTTCCCATGATACTCCTCGGGTCTGCATGCGTTCTTACTGCGCAACAAGCAGGCTCTCTTGAGGTGACAAGCGAAAATCCAGCGCACTCAACGCTCTTCGAACCAGCACTCGGAAGGGTTGCAAGGCCTTTAAAGCGCTCACTTCCCGGACCAGCCGCTTACTTCCGGTGGCTTACATGTTTGCTGAATGCACCATCCAGCCTCCTATAATAGAGATCAGTGCTCTGCACTAAAGCGCCTTTCGAATTTTGTCCGCCTTGTGAGCGCTACGACGTGGTTCACCCTCGTTACTGTGCTAGAAATGTTCTTGTGAATGAAAGGGGGACTCTGTATGGCGTTGTCACCCTCCACACTTCTCCGCGAGACTTAAGGTATGTTTATACTTCAACGTAATGTCGACAAGCGCGGCGTAGCGTAGCGCACACTGGTACTGATTGGTTGCAGATATCGAGTTCCTGGTCACCGGTCAATGGAGGGCGCGCGTTCTGCGCTACGCTGCGTTCACTGCGCTCAACGTCGGAGTATAAACAGCCCTTTACAGTGGCGGGTAAAATGGAACGCTGCGGTGGGCGTCGGGAACACTGTGTTCCCACGGAGAAATCAGGCATACGATCTGACAATGGGAAACCTGGTGTGACGTCACATCAGGTTTGGGAGCACAGCCATTGATACTTGCGAAATTCGGCACGGAGTTTCGTATAATTATCCGTCATTGATTGCATTAAATTGGGGTGTCGTTTAATAGAATAAAATGGCCTTTGTTCATCATTAGGTAACCATCACAATCTCTTTAAAACTTCTGGCTTTCACCGGACAGTCCCTTTAACTTGAGGACGGTAGGTGATTGGTGTCACAGGGACTCTGCGGGGCGTCTGATTGGTAAATACGGGCTGAAAATACGTTGACAAGAATTCCAGGAAACAAGCGGGGTTACCTAGGGTGCCATGTTGCGCTTTTTGGACTCCCAGGAGACTTGGAAGAGGGAAGTGACGACAACGACTACAGCAAACGCATATTGGATGTTGACAGAAGAAAACGAAACCAACACCCCATCTGCGCTTGCTGTGTCGTTGACGTCACTTCCCTCTCCCTAGTCTCCTGGGAGTCCAAAAAGCGCAACATAGCACCCCTGGTTGCTTTGTATTAGCGGCGAGATGTTTTGGTGGCGCCCTCCCACAGTTCCCTCTCGTGACGTCATTACATTGCGAACAACAAGTACGATGGTGTTTGTAATTAGCAGGGTCGAAGCTCGAAATCATTGCGCTCGGAAACCAACACTGCTAACACCGTCAAAACTGAAGTTCTTCCGTTACTATTATTTCTGTCGATAAGAAATCTTTTGCTGACGTCATAGTTAGTATTCGGCCAATCGTGGAAGGGCGATCACGGCGACGCATTCCATCGCCCACGTCACCGATAGCTACCGAGGGAATAAAAACGACAGGGCGCGTATCGGTGACCACCGGCTCCGTGCCTTCTGCCGTGCTTCTGCTGAGCGCGCGCGCGATCGAGCTTCATGAGATACGCCTTGTCGAAGGTGGACAGCTCGCGTTGGAGCATAGCCTCCAATACACTGACAAAGCCTGGCAGATGGCCACGAAAAGCGGCCGCCGAAATGAAAACCAAAAATTTGTGAAAACGGTGGAGCGACAGACAACGGATGATAGGAGAGCCACGTGACTGGCGCCCCGCTACGGCGAGACGCCGAAACACACTTCTCCCGAGCGAACAAGTCTGTTTCGGATCCTCGCCGCTGCAAAAGGTGTGCGCTGACGTCCAGGTTCCCCGAGAAATTCTCTGTGCTACCTGATCCTCGCACTCCTAATCTGCGACCAGGCACTGCATGGCTCCGTCGTCGAACTGCCAGGCTTTGTGAGTATACACGTTTGCAAGTCCGGCTTCAGGGCGCTGCCATCTTGCCTGTCTGGGGTGCGCTTGGACCAGTCATAATCCGATTACGAAGCCTTGCTAAGGCGTCGTAATCGGATTATGGCCGCTCCCGAGAGCGCACCCCACTGAGGAAGATGGCGGCGCCCTGAGACCGGACTTGCAAACGTGTATAGAGGAGGCTATGGTTGGAGGCGGGGCAACCAAAGTTCTTCCCAGCCGCTCTCAGCTTGTTAGTGATTTTAGATTAATTTCGAACTTCGAAAGGAAGAATTACTTATTTTCGAAAGGAAGTGTTTCTACGGAACGCGTAATTCTTCATGAAATCTATCGGCGAACGAAGCTGTCTGTACCGATGACTGCTATAAATAGTGCAAACATATCTGCTTTTCTCAATAACATTATTTTGAAGGTGCTTTTGCTTGTAGTATGCCTATCCATTTGTTTTCAACTCACGGCTGGCCGTATGTTGAGCATAAATAAAACATTTAATTTTACTGAAGGGAATTCAGAACGCAGTTCTGACGTGTGTTTCGAATCAGCAGAGGGGCTCTACTAGTGAATACTCCTCAGGGATTGTTTACCGTGGGCGCACGATGGCGGTGTTTCAACACAGATGCAGTCACGCTAGACACTTCAAACACTGCACGTAGGCATGTGGTTTTGCTCTGAAAACGCAGAAATCTCTCGGTAGTTCTATCTTTCAAGTTTCCAAGCAGGAATGAACACATTCGCGTCTGTTACCGTGAGCAGAGTGGCGCTACTGGTGGGAACTCCTCAGAGAGGGCTTCCGGTGGGCGTGAGTGGACGGTGATTTAATCCAGACGCATCCGCGTTAGCAACTTCAAAAGCTGTTAGTACGAATACGGGGTTGCTCTTACAACAAGGCTGGAATCTATTGAAATCCGTATTTTTAAGATTCTCCAAGGCAGGAATAAACGTATAGTTGCGTACGTTAACGAAAGCAGAGAGGCGCTATTGGTGGGAACTCCACAGAGATGGCTTCCGATGGATGTGAGTGGACGGTCTTCAATCCAGGTCACGGTGGAAGAAACATTTAGGTGATGACTCTCTATCTGACGCGGCGACCACATTATGTTCGGTGCACCGGGCGCTTCACTCGCACGGGGATAGATGGCGCCCTAGTATCGGGTCCCTCCCAAACCGACCGCTCGGGTTGTTTCTCCCAGCGGTGGTCACGCATTCCCTCGCTCACCGCTTCTTGTTGTTCCCACGGTGGAAGAAACACATTTAGATGATAATCTGTTCGACACGGCGGCCACATTATGATCGGCGCACCGAGCGCGCTTCACCCGCTCGGGGATAGATGGCGTCCAAGTATGGGATTCCTCCCAAACCGACCGCTCCGGTTGTTTCTCCTCAGCGGTAGTCCCGCATTCCCTCGCTCACAGCTCCTTGTTGTCCCTCACCACCTCCGCGCTGCCACCACGTCGCCAGAGTCTGTAAATCTGTGTTCTCTTCCTTCTTCTTCAGGTTAAGGCTCACCTTCGTGCACGATGGTGGCACCTATGATCGGCACAGCACCAAAGCAAAACACGAAGCCAGCCACTGGCCGCACACCACCACCACACTCCGAAACAGGCGAGCACGCTACGCCGCCGACACCGTGGCTGCCGAAGAGGGACCCCATACCCACGATGCTCATGCACCAGCTCCCTCCGCGGCGGCGCGGAGGGCTCCTTGTCCGAGGCTAGCTCCGAACACGATCTGGTCGCTCTCTCCCTGCGGGAAGAGCGGCCAGAGCCATCACCTAAATGTATTTCTTCCACCGTGATCCAGGTGCATTCACGCTGGAAACTTCAAACGCTGTTAGTGGGAATATGGGCTTATTCCTTAAACAATTCTGAAATCTGTTGGAAGGCGTATTTTTAAGATTCTCTAAGCAGGAATGAACGCAGTTGAGTGTGTTAAAGGGATACTGAACTTAAATTTGGATTTCGCAAAATGAGGCCACAGAAGCGTTGAATGGGACGCTGAGAACTCCAAAACATCACTCATATATCGATATGTCGAACGGATGGCCGTATTTTTAGAAAAGAATGCCGCGATCAAGCAAGGACTCTGACGTCACGATCCTCCTGGAAAAGTTGAGAATGAGGGAAATCGGCCATTGCTTCCCTTTTCCTCCCTTCGGTTCATCAGCTCGACGGGACGAAGCGAGGAGGAGAGGGAATGAGAATCGTGACGTCACATGTCTTCTCGGCCGTGTCGGCCGTGTTCAGTCCCACATATTTTTTTCAAGAAATACGGCCATCTGTTGGAGATATCGCTGTATGAGTGGTGTTTTTGGGTTCTGCAGCGTCCCGCCTATCGCTCCAGTCCTGTTTTATGAGCTCAACATTTTTGTATCCCTTTAACGAGAAAAGAGAGGCGGTATTGGTGGGGACTCCTCAAAGGGCCCTTTTGGTGAGCGTGAGTGGACGTTGTTTTAATCCAGACGCATCCACGCTAGAAACTTCAAACGGTGTTAGTAGGAACATGGGTTTGCCCTTAGAACAACGCCGAAATATATTAAAAGCCGTTTTAGAGCGCAGCTCTTAGGTGCCCGCTTCCGCATTTCGCGGCGTCACCATCAACGTCGGCGTAACCACCCCGCTAAATTTAGCGGGAAATTTATTTATTTATTCATACTGAAGTGTTGTTGTGAAGTGTTCATATTGAAGTAGTGTTGAGGTCCGGTGCAATTGTCCCGCTGAATCTAGCGGAGAAACTGAATTCCTTTATGGATGACGTGACGCGAAGCCATGTGACGTCATTTTCCCCGCTAAATTTACCGGGGAAACTATATTTGCGTTGAGGTCACGTGACGTCAATTTCCCCGCTATATTTAGCGGGAAAGAACTTAATCCGCTAAAATTAGCGGGGAAATTTTGCCGCTAAATTTAGAAGGAAAATTTCCCCGCTAAATTTAGCAGAAGGAGGAGAGAAGAAGGTGGAGGGGAGGAGGAGGGAAGACAAGGAGGAGAGAATGAGGAGGGTAGAGGAGGAGGAGAGGGGGGAAGAGGATGAGGAGGAGAGGGGGAGGGTAAGATTAAGGAGGGACATGTCCTCCCTTCCGTAACCCCCCCCCCCTCCTCCTCAAGAGCTGCGCTCTAGTTTCGCATTAGAGATTTGTAAACGACTCATGGTGTAATACTCCAAAACAACATGGACGAAAGCGAAGGAGAACTGGACAGGACACGGTGTAACTTTCAACTAAATGGTTTATTTCGATAACACAAATTAAGAAAAGAAGTCTCGTTTTTTTTTAAAGATTCTTTGAGCAGGAATGAACTCAACTGCGTGTGTTAACGAGAGCAGAGAGACGCTATCGGTGGGAACTCCTCAAAGAGGGATTCCGGTGGGCGTGAGTGGACTGTGTTTCAATCCAGACGCATCCACGCTAAAAACTTTAAACGCTGTTAGTACGAATGTGGGTTGGCTCTTAGAAGAACGCTGAAATTTATTGGAAGCCATATTTTTTCAGATTCTGCAAGCAGGAACGAACACTGCGTGTATTAAGCACTTTCGACGCTACGAACGCAGAAAACGTATACGAGTTTAATGCCATTTTTACCCGTAAAGCTTTCCACGGTGTTATCGCTGCCTACCTCAAGGTCATAGATAACATTGTGGAAGGAGAGAGCAAAGGAGGGAACTTCTTTCTCAGTTCATAGACATTGGCTGCTCAAGGACATCTAGGTGTTGCTAGTTAGAACTGTGATAATCCATTTGTGATTGATTTTGTACTGTTATTGTCTAGCAGTTTATAGAGATATTATATAAATGGCCCGTAGAGTGTGCAAGGATAATGAGGCGACGCAGGCTGATAAATGAGACGTCGTTCTTCAGGGACACCATACAAAGTGAAACATACGTAAATGTTTATTATATTAGTGTCAAAAAATACCAATTAGTGTTTGAAACGAAGAGAAAAACAAAACAAAACAAAACGGAGCACCAAAACTGTGATGTGAAAAAAAAAAAAAAACTTTAAAGTCTAAGAAAAATACGATCCTAGCGTTGTCTTCTTCGACTTAAGCGTTTCTTAACTTTCCGCGCCACAGTAGGTGGTGATACGTTGTTATTACCAGCTTGCCTGTATAGGGAGTATTCATTGGACGCCATATTTGTGGGTGCTGTTTAGAGCGCATGCTCAGAACGAGCTCACATCAATAGGCTGCTAAGACCGGCACTCTTGATGGTGCGGAATGCACGTGGCAAAAGAACTGTGGAAGCTCGCCATCAGCACGCGCTCAGCATTCGCGCACACAGCTATGGCCGCCAGTGAATACTCCCTATACACTCGCTGTTATTTGAAAATGTAACTCTTCCTAAAAAAAAAAAAAATACGTCGCACCAAGCAATTAGGTATTTCTTCAGTACAAAAATAAGGATAAGAAAACCAATGAGAGGAACTTTCATATTTTGGAACTTGTCGGTGTGGAAAAAGACATCTTCAGTACATGGTTGCTGGTCCAGGTGAGCGTCCTTTTTTTCTCTTATCTCTCTCTCTCTCTTTCTCCCTTCATGTATCCTCCTGCGTTCAGCTGGCATCTTCCAGAAGCATGTATCACCAACTAGCTCAGCTACAAGCAGTCACTATTGCCCATACTCCAACGAGTTCCGCAGCCCTGTAGACGCTGGGCAGAGACGGCAGCCTGCCAAAGGCGATAGCTAAAACGGCATATAAGCCTCCTGCGTCGCCCAGGGGCGCTGCGAAAAGGGACTGGTTAGAATTTGCTTTTTGGTACTACCATGGCCTCCTTTACACTGACAAAGCCTGGCAGATCGCCACGAAAAGCGGCCGCCGAAAGGAAAAAGGTGGAGCGGCGCCAACGGATGAGAGGAGAGCCACGTGACTGGCGCCCCGTTGCGGCGAGACACCGAAACACAATTCCCCGAGCGAACAAGTGTGTTTCGGGTCCTCGCAGCTGCAAAAGCTGTGCGCTGATGTCCAGGTTCGTCGAGAAATGGCTCTTTGATGCTGTGCACTACCAAATCCACGCGCTCCAAGCTTTGTGAGTATATAGGAGGCTATGGTACAACAAACTTGACAGTTTAGAGCGTCACAAGTAGAAGCATGCCTGCTCGGGTGCGGAACGCGAGATAACGAGGAAAGTAGAAAGAAACAACAAAAAATTCGAACGCCGTGCAAGCACCCTGCAAACCTAAGAGCGTAAGCCGAGAAACGCCGTTTCACGTCTTCTATAAAACAAACAACCAAAACACGTTGGAATGTTAGATAGTTTGATGTCGTCACCCAGAAAGTGCCATATTCACACGTACCCTATACACTCTAAGAAATTCCTGTGTGTCTACTTACCCGCAAAACACTCAAAGAGCCAATCTCTGCGATTTAGGAAATCAGCTCAGCGAACGATGAGGCGGAACATCCGTTTAGACCTAAAAACGAAGTCTGCGCTGTGGCGTTACACAATGCGAGCACGACGCTTTGCATTGCGCAGTGCAACAGTGCAGACATAATTTTTAGGTCTAAACGGATGTTCCGCCTCATCATTCGCTCAGCTGATTTCCTAAATTGCAGAGATTGGCTGTTTGAGTGTTTTACGGGTAAGTAGACGCGCAGGCATTTCTTAGAGTGTAGCGGTGGTGGCATGAATGTGAAACTTTCGGTTGGCTTGCGGCGTTGAATCCAGCCGATCTATGATGTCGAAAGGTGCTTTCTCGTTTATGAGCACCACACAGAAAGAAAAAAAGCTCAGAGAAGGCGCCATAAGTATTGCGAAGCTCAATCACGTGAGCTTGCACTACCCAAAATGAGGGCGCCACTGTCTGTCCAAAGCTTCAGCGAAGGAGGCGCACAGTCAAGCGAATTCAGTATTGAGTTTAGCCAACGTGTCAGAGTTTTAATATTCTAGGGATCTTGCTTCCCTCACGCGATCGCTGTGCCCTACACACACATGTAGACAAAGTAAATAAAGATGTCTCCACTATGTCGCGAAGAAAGCCAACGTCCTTCATTGTTTGCCGCTGTTATGCAAATGTGCCGTATGATTCAATGTTTGGCACGTGTTGCCAATGCTCCCATTCTGCCTTTTAGGCAGTATCACCGAGGTCAACACAAGCGCCAAAAGACTCTGGAAATAGAGAGCAACGTGAAAACGTGAACAGGAAACCCCGCGCGACAGACGTCTGAAGTCCGAAAACACTCGTCGAAATAAAGACTATTCCTGGACACGACCCGATAACGAGCTGTCTTATCTCGCCTCAAAACGTGGAGTCTCCTTCCACTTATCAAAGCCTCTCGACCCACGAGAGCTGCACGCCGGAGACACACAAAAAAAACTAGATTGAAACAAAAGCGTCCAAATGGAGTTGCCAGAAAGAACCCAATATCGGCGGCCCCCTCCACCGCTTCTTCGATACGGGCCACCCGCCATCTTAGTCGGGACACTTCGCTGATTGGTCCATGCGCTTCCGTGGGCGGAGCTTGGCATTTGAGTCCCCCTGCTCGGGACTGTGCTATAAGGCGGAAGGTTCGTTTGAGGGGCTCAAAGTTTAGACTTGCGTTCGCCGGACATCGACGGCACTTCTCGCTGTTCCTGTGGATTACCTGGCGCAACAGCCGTAAGTCTGCGAGCTTTTGTTTCATTTTGTTCATCAGGCAAATTTGGTTAGCGGTTCCGCGAGATTTTGTTTACCGTATATTTGATGACTACGTTCCATATCAGGGAGAAAAGAGAGCTTTAGGGAACTGTTTTTGCGCATCCGATAAGGTACGGTAAGCCCTAGCTCCAATATGAGCTGCGCGGCATTTTCGAGTCTTCTCTGTTAGCGCATGCGCAGTTTGTACCCTATAGGGCCTATCGTTCCGTATCGGATGTGCAAAGGCGGTTCCCTAAAACTCTATTGTGTTTACCGTATTTTCCTGACTACAGTCCGCATCAGTGAGATTTTGTTCACCCTATTTTCCTGACCACAGTACATATTAGCGAGATTTTCTTTACATTATTTTCCCGACTACTAGTCCACATCTGCGAGATTTTGTTTACCGTACTTTCCTGACTACACACTTCACTCTTACAAATGCCTGCGCGTCTACTTACCTACAGAAACACTCAAAGAGCCAATCATTGCCATCTATGAAATCAGTTAGCGAATGATGAGGCGGAACATCTGTTTAGGCCTCAAAATTAAGTCTGCTCTGTAGCATTACGCAATTCAAGCATGACGCTTGTTGCGTAATGTCACAGCGCAGACTTCATTTTTAGGTCGAAACGGATGTTCCGCCTCATCATTCGCTGAGCTGATGTCGTAGATCGCAGAGATTGGCTCTTTGAGTGTTTTGGGGGTAAGTAGGCGCGTAAGCATTTCTTAAAGTGTCTAAAAAAACAAAAACAAACAAACAAACCGTGCATCTACTTCCCGCACAACACTCGGAGAGCCAATCATTGCAACTTACGGAGGCAGCTCAGCGAATGACGATGCCGAAACATATGTTTAGACCAAAAAACGCAGTCTGAGTTGTGACATTAAGCAATGTAGAACGTCACACTTGTATTGCTTAATGTCACAACTCAGACTGCGTTTTTCGGTCTAAACATATGTTTCGGCATCGTCATTTGTTGAGCTGTCTTTATAAGTTGCGGTGATTGGCTCTCCGAGTGTTGTGCAAGTAAGTAGACGCACCGGCTTTTTTTTAGAGTGCAGTCTTACTCAGGCAAGCTTTGTTTAACAAATGTTTTATTTTGGGCTGAAAAAAAAAATCTTAGTCTTCATATCTGGTGCATATTCTGTATTTAAAGACGTTCTACTCAGCATACCCTGAAAAATCCACGATTTATTAGCGCTCAAAGATTGTATCGGACCGAAATAAACGCTAACGTAGTCTGTCATTCACAAAATCAACCCTGACTAATCGACCGTGACAAAAAAAAAAAAAAAAAAAAAATCCTTGTGTTTTGGGCTTCCGCAGATAGCCCAAAACAAGTAAATTTTAAACTTCGAAACATGCCTAAAACACGGATTCAGAAAGTAGAATACTCAAATGTCGTTCACACACACACAAAAAAAAGAAGAAAAAGGTTCGTAAGTTTACATTCTCGCAGTAGACGGGTACATCCAATCATGACGAACGATAAAAGGATCCCAACAAATGACGGAGCTCAGAATACGATAAGGAATGTAAAATGCCATGTGCACAGGTACATTAAGCGAGTGAAACGTTTCACTTGCTCAATGTTCATTAGCACATCACATCTTTCAGATATAATCTTTCTGAGCTTTGACATTTGCCGGGATTTTTCTGTGGCTTGCCGTGACTGCCTGGGTTTCATTGTTCCGCGGGAAAGTGAACTCTAGCAGATCTTTTTTCCTAGAGTGCTTACGACTGCTGTGCTTACTTTAGGGCTGGGCGTCGATTAAAAATTTTAACCCGAATAATCGCCACCTTCTAATCGATTAATTATTCGATTAATTGTATCAGTTCATCTCCATGCATAATGTTGACGAAAAAAGTCAAAATTAATGAATATTTCTTGGCCTTCGCTGAATATGCCTTTGCTGAAAATGGGATTTTAAATCAAGCTTTATCTGTAGTTGAGAGAACACACACACACACACAAAAAAAAACAAAAAAAAACAAAGTATTACTTTAGCCGCAGAGTCAGAGACGTTTGTTGATATTTTCCAGCAAGGGCGAACTCCTTTGATCGTCCACAATAAAGAGTATTCACTGGGCGCCATATTTGTGGGCGCTGTCTAGAGCGCATGCTCAGATCGAGCCGCCATTAATAGGCTGCGAAGACCGGCAATCTTGATGGTGCGGAATGCACGTTGCAAAAGAACCTAAGAAGTTAGCCATCAGCACGCGCTCAGCAGTCGCGCACACAGCTATGGCCGCCAGTGAATACTTCTATAGTCTGTATTGAGCTAAACGGACAACCCCCACTGAGTCCAAGTGGCTGGGGCACGTATAATCCTCTCCACTTGTTTGGAATTACAAACCTCCCCCCCCCCCCCCCCACCCCCCTACAGTTTACTTTAGGTCCAACTTTTACTTAAAGTTTGCCTTCATAGTCATACGAGTGTACTCGTTCACGCCTGCGTAATGAAAGCGTTGAATATTTTACTTTTTGTTTGTTTGAGAACATTTAACGGATTAACCGGTTTAAATAATATATCGCGATTAAGCAATAATTGATTAAACCGGTAGGTTAATCGATCAAGTGTTCATACGCTAATTCGTTCCAGATATTGTTTATGTTTTACACCGCAACAATGCCAGGAGAGCAAATAATGCCGAGCGGAAGTTCGTCTGCTTCTTGCATAGGGGTTGCCATGACGACACAACGCCGAGCTTTCATTGGCGGATGGAAAACAAAAAGAGTCGGTAGACCTCAAGGCATCTAGCATCGAGGTCTACCCACGATCCTTCCAATCAAAGCCAATCAGAAGTCAGCGTCGTTCTGACGTCATCGCAACCCTTGTGCAAGGAGCAGACGACTTGCTCTCCGAAGAGATGCTTTTTCCAAAGTGTGCGCCGCCTGAAAGCCGCTGGACCAATTAACCGAGTCCGCCATCGCTCGGGCACGCACTCTGACCGTGTATGAATTAAACACGAGTGCTGCGTTCAGCGCTCAGCGAGGACTCGGATCCAACACACGTTTTGTGCCCATGGATGGATGGATGGATGGACGATATTGGCTATGCCCTTTGTAACGGGCGGTAACTTGCGCCACCTAGCTCGAGAAAATGCTTTCCTCCCCACTTAAATACCCAATTTCCTTCCCTCAAACTCTCTGTCCGAGAAATGGCGACCGTTAAGATTGCTCGATGGACATTTGAAAAGAGTCTCTTACAATCTGCTATAGGCGCCGGCGGCTCAAAATCACGCTACGTGATTGGTCGTTGGACGTTCTTATTTGCCAATGCTGCAACCTCATTGGCTGAGGAGCGGTAATGAGATAAAAGGGTCTAGCCACGCCTAGATTTCCTAAAGTTGTCGGTGTCTATGCGGGTGTGCCCACAACAGTGGTTCTTATCAAAGAACGCTGCGTCATTCGTAGCCTTCACACGTATCTCTATCTTAATTGGAGCGCAAGTTCGTCTGCTTCTTCTGCAGTTGTGGTGACGTCAGAGCTCTGAGCTCTGATTGGTTCTGAATGAAGAATAGTGGGTAGAATCGGAGCTCAGCGTCTTTATTGACGTCCCCGAAACTCCTGCGTAAGAAACAGGATCTCCGCATATGCCAGCTCTCGTTGCAGTGTTGAAGCCAGGAAGGACACCGCACTCTTTGTTTTGAAGCATCATTCGCTCACCCCTACAATCTTTGGAGGAAATTCGGCAACCGAAATGACCGAAAAAGTAAAAAAAAAAAGGAAGTTTTCATCCTAAAAGATAAAGTTTGCAAAGGACACCGGGCGTAACGTTTCGCACACGCTTCCGCTGTGCTCAGTTTCACATCCCAACATTTGTTTTTAAGATAGTCTTTCGTTTTTCTTTTTTTTTTTCGGATTTTTATCTAGCGAGCTCTGTTGGTAGATCACATGGATTGTTTCTTCGTCAGTTTTTGGGAGGTCACTCTCAGAAATAGGGAGTGCAGCATTTACGCCCCTTCGTCCCATAAATAACACCCGCAAAACTACAATTCGACGTTGAGTGCATTGACGTCGAACCGACGTTACCGACTTTCACGAGCAGTTTGACAGTCGAGTGATACAACTTATCAAAATAACTCACGTGCGCATTAAAGACTAGAGGAAAGCACTCGAGGTTTTGTTGGCTCTGCGGCGAAACCATAGTGTATATTTTTTTTTAAATTTATTTTTTAATACGTACATTACCCAGTATGTAGTAAGTTGTATCACAGTGCTATCAAGCCGCTCGTAAAAAGTTGCTATCGTCAGATTTACGTCAGTAAACTGAACGTTATAATTTCGTTTTGGGGTTTTATATATCTTTCTTTCTTTATTCTTTCTTTTCCCTATTGACCGGGAGGCGGGCCGAGACTAAAGGCGTGATGCCTGACGAAGTCTCTGCCGCCATTACAGTTCTAACAAAGCAGCGTAGGGTATATACATTTTTACACACGAAAATAAAAAGAAAATATACTATGAAGTTATATGCAACTCAGAAATAAAAAACAAAACAAAAATACAACAAAAAAAACAGGATTAATAAATTATTACACGCTGGTTTTTAACATAGAATGATGGAATCAAATTAGTCAGAAACTTTCTATAACACATCAAAAGAGAAACAATAAATACGGACATGATTTACTATATCTTATATACACACATATCAGAACACAACGTATTTTTTTAACACAATGTCTTTGTTTGATTTGGAATATATCGCAATTAAAATCTATTAGACCTTGTGTATTGTTCAGAATTTTGGCTACTTGGAAGCTTGCCGTTTGTCTTCCATAATTGGTACCTATTTCTGGAGTTCGTCGGGATTCTATATCTAAGTGTGTGATTGGTTGTGTTTTCTGGCAGAATCTCGAAAAAGATTTTTTTTTGTGCATTAGCTGTAACAATCTAAAATAATAAATTTGATTTAGGACAAGGGTGTAAGCAATACACTCCCCTATTTCTGAGAGTGCTGTCGCTGACAACCTAAGAAACGCGGAGTATGGTGAGTCCCGTTCGCATCTCATTATCGCTCCCGCGTCCAATGAGACCGCGACATTTTCCGACAAGAACGCCGAAGAACCAATCACAAGGCGAGGAGTGTGAACATAGTGTGCCAGACCCTGCTCTTCTCGAGCTGTCAAGTGACTGTTGCAGACGCATGGAAATTTTTTAAAACGCCTATCGTGGTGCTGGATATGGGGAGAGAAACTCGTCTGGGGTGGGAGGGCTTCTTGAGCAGGAGTTGCAGTCACGTCATAACGACGCCGAACTCTTATTGGCTGATTGAAAAAAATAGGAAATTGACCTCAAAGCATCTAGTACTAAGTTCTCAAAGCCTCCAGCATTAAGGTTCAGTCGGTCAGCGAGAGCTCAGCGTCGTTCTAAAGCCTCTGCAACTCCTCTGCAAGAAGCAGACGACTTGCTCTCCTCATAGGAGACACATCCAGTTCACTCAACCCCGGCGCAGTGTAGTCGCTTGTATCGAATATTCGCCATCCCCGATTCATGTCTTAAGGGGGGACACCGGCTAGACATATAACTTCTGTACTACTCAAGTAATCGGAATGAAATGTGCAGGGGAGATTTAACATCAGATGTATGTGTATTGTGCAAACTTTGAGCTTTCTAGGACTATTTAACATACCTGCAGAAGAAGATTTGCCACTCTTCGTTAAGAAATCTATGATATGCAAATGAAGCTATTAAGCGCCATTTTGACTGTTGGAATATAAAGTGGGGGATATGGGACTTCGGGCTATCCAGGTTTTATAACTGAAATGCAAATATTTCAGGAGGAGTTATTGCCTCAAAATATGAGATGCATATCTGTCCTATGTCAATTTTTGAAAATATAGCTTTTTCTCAATGAGGACTTCAACTTAAAACAAAATAAAGTAGATAGCCAAACTCCCCAGTAAATTTAAATTCAGAAACATCTTGATTGTGGTATCAGAATACTTTTATCTTCGAACAAAATATTCCTTCGTAGGAAATTTGCAGCAAAAAGTGGAACTGAGAAATATTCGTTCAAACGTTGAACTCATCTACTTTGCCACTGCCTCACAATATATTAAAATATTTTATATCAACTTGACTATTTGGCGTATTGTTACCAAACTTAGTTTAAAGGTGTATAATTAGCTTCTAAAACTGAAAACCTCAAATAAAAAAAAAAAAGAATTTTTTGAAAAAATTGAAATTTAGGTTAATGTCTCCCTTAATCAAAAAGTAGTTCGCGTAAACAACCACGCTTTCGGAAGAGGCTCTCGTCACTTCGCCGAGAAAGCACGAGCAAGACTTATGGTGCACGCCGGACGATGCGTTTTAATAATATATAAGAAATCCCAGAAGCCCCCCGTACGTTATGTTGGTGTTTGTGTGCCGGTTATAAAAGACTGACTGCCATCCATTTAGATAGAGGAAAGCTCTATCTTGTAGGTTTTATCGCTTTATTTGTTTACCTTTTAAAGACGCGAAGATCTATTTCGAGATTTTATATTATTAACATAACGTTACGTTAAACGACCAAATCGGGCCGAAAGTCAGGTTTGGTTCTCCTGTTGGAAAGGTGACGCCAAAATATCGCAGTTGATTAAGGCGGTGGTTGATTAGGTTGAAGATGATATTCGTGCAATGTGATATCTTCCTAAAAGTAAGCATGCACGGTAAAATTAACTCGAAAACTAAGACAAATAAAGGCAAGCGCTATTGTGCAAGTCTGCAGCCGACGCGATAGTCACTCATCCACGCTTTCAATGACATGTGGGGTCATTCCTTAATCGTAGCACCGAACCCGACTCATTCCTTTTAATTTTAATATTTCATTTAACCGGATAGGAGTCTTCGGTAAAATACACCTTTCACAAGAAATTAAGCTCTCTACACGAAGGGGCTGATTTTTTAACTTAATTTTGCAACCAGCCTCGGGATTGACACCACCCTGTATAGGAAGTCAGATTCCTGTCTATAGGAAAGGTAGCTGTATGCACTCGAGGAGTGCGATAACTAACAATGGTACCATCACTTTTTACAATTTATCGTTCTTAAGGTTTTGTAAAAAGATCTCATTTAAACATTCGATTTTGTAACAATCTGTTTTTAGGTTTGATTTACCACTGCATTTTATGTAGACTTCCCGCTGCTGTAAAAAAGAAAGACACTTGAAATGATGTCCGCATTTGTACTAAAATTAATCTTAGAATAATTGCTCTTTACGCAATCCAATATTAGTTAAATATATTTTTACACATATATTTTTTTCGAGTTACGTTGGGTACAAAGGTTACAGGCTCAAGTGCACACAATCTTTCCAACCCCAAGGAAAGGTTTCTCGCTCTAGTACAATTTAGTAGTTTGTGCGACTATCACTAGCACCTGAACAACTGGGGCGTTACTGAAGAACAATTGAACAGATAACATTGTCTCTAGGCATTCCACAGCCCGACATGCACTATGATTATCACCAAGACAATGCATTTTGCTGCTTCCCCTTGCCATGCCTTTGTAGAAAGATCCAAATATATATCACGATCTTTGTCATATACAGGGTGTTTGAACTGCGCCTGAGAATAATAAAAAGGGCAGTTAAAATAAATTATGTTTTTTTTAGCGCCGGACGTTAGACTACGAGCGTAAAAGTAGAAATAAAAAGAACAATGACCTAAAATTCACTAATTAACGATTAAAATCGCCTGAGCTGGCAGATTTCAATTACAGATACGTCGCCCGCCATTAAACATATCATAGGTGTAGTTTGAATTGATGCGACTAAATTGAACGTGTGTCCAGGCCCAAACAGAAAAACGGTCTCTGTTGTGAACTAGAGCATATTTCAGGTGCATACCTCATGCTAAGTGCCACAGCTCAGACGGTTATTTTAGGTGTAACCCTGGTTTCAGACTCGTCATTCGCTGAACTTTTTCTTCTGTACATTGAAACAATTTGCTTTCTTAAGTGCATCGCGGAAAAGTAGGTGCTCCAGGTCTTTTAGAGTGTATGTGGTCGCTCTCCTCTTGGAATCGCATTTCGCTCTGGACAAGAGCGGTGACTGACTAACTATATGATGAGATTATTCAATACTTATCTCAGCTCCAATATACCGCGCGATCTCTTCACGGCTTATTAAAGCGGCCCGAGATTGTAGCTCGAAATGTGAAACCGCCTTTCTTGGAACACGAGGTTTCTATTTGCATCGCTATCTTGTTTTTCCTTAGGATCTCTCATTTCCTTCCCGTCGTTGAGTCGTTCGTATTCATACGGCAAGTTTAAAATTGTGGGTGTATAACCCCTTGTTTTTTCTGAAGGCACCCTCTTAATTCGCAACGACGCCTCTGTTCTCAAGCCCCCCCCTCCCCCCCCCCCCCTAACAATTTAGACACCCCCTAATTTCAACTCCTGGGGAGACCCCTGGGTAAAGGATCACTAGGATATGGAATCCTGGTTACGGCCGCTTCGTGGTAGCTCGCCATGCGCAGGTGTGAAGAAAACAGAGCAGAACGAACTCAGGCAGCACGCCAAAGCAACGCCTAACTTGGCCGAAGTTGAGGAATCTTTGGGGCCTAATAAGGGTTTTCTCCAAGGCGTTAATTAGTGCCGAAGCAATTTCCTTTGACTCCTCAATGACCTTCCTTTGGTTTTCCAAATAATGACCAACGCGTCAGACGTATAAGAGCCATAGATTGCACGCGTCTACCGAATCACCAACAGTGAAGGCAAATTCTGGCACTTGTTTGGTAATTTATACGCAAGTTCGCTAGGTTAAAAGGAAACAATCGGGCAGTGAGGCATGACTATGGCACTTGTCCGGCAATTTAGAGCCGAAATCTCCAGACTCTGGTAAAAGAATGCCAAATTCGGTTACCCCTGAACTTTTGTGGGCTTTCGAAAACCCGAAATCGCCAGACAAAGCTCCACAGGAGACGAATAAGCAAATACAGAAAACGATTACCAAATTAATTTTCGTTGTCTCAACCCAAAACTCATAACGTGTCAGATCATAATCTGTCTTCATGCTTATGTCTGCCTGAAGATAAAGAAAAAGTAATCTGTTGAATATATTTTTAAGAAACTTAATTTCACTTGTTCCGGTATATGTTTTGAAGTGGTCATAATGGTTGTGATGTAAAGATGATCATCCACATAGTATCGGTAAAAGTCTACAGGCGGTTTTAAATTTAGACGCTTCAATTGGCGTGAAAAATACAAAACGTAGTTTTAAACAGCATATCTTGCTGCTTCAAAATGACGTTAACCCTCATACATATCGTGCGAGGGAATGAGTGATGGGCGTCGTCTAGTTTATCACGAAAGCAAAAATCGCTCCGCACGGCAATATATTATCTCGCCTAGACATTTCCATATCTTTTACGGCTCGGTAGTTTTGTATATCCACACGAACGTCAATAGAAAATGAGCCCCGAATGGATACCTCCTTTATCACTGGTCGACTTTTCTTGAAAGGTTTTCTTAGAATTCGCCACAACTTCAGACGAGTGGCAAAGTCGCCAGACTCTTCAAGATGTAGAGATCATTCTTGGGAAGACTGAAATTATCTGTGATAAGTAAAAAAGTTATATTCGAGAGAAAAAAAAAAAGTAACAGCCCAAAAATGAATCCCAGTTTCCTATCCAATCTAATAAAAGTGCTCGAAACGGCCTTTCAAATTTCAAACGTTTTTGAATTCTTCATTGATGGAATGATATGTGACTGCTTGTAGCTGAGCTAGTTGATGATTCTGAAATCTCCAAAATGATGGGAGTGGAAGAAGAGGTTTATGTTCAGTTGACGATTGGTAGTCCCGCAGTGTGTTTGTCGTTTTTTTCTCACCTTCTCTCTTGGTGTGTCTTCAAATGTTCAACTGGCTTCTTTTAGAAGATGGAATGATGGCGGCTATTAAAGATATTCGAATGTTCAAAAGTTATCTTCACAAATGAAGTTCCTGAACGCCGGTCAGACCAATTGGTTTAATAAATACTGCAGAAACAATATGTAAAGTTTCTCAACGCCATACTGATTTGATAGCGGAAGACCTCTTTACTACATAATTACTCTGTATACCAAAAGTGATATTAGCTGTATTATTCAGTTCTTGTAGCCGTGTTTGCATTCATGAACCCTCTCCACGGGTCTCACAAGTGGTCCTCTCATAAATTACCTTTTAACTGGCAACCAAAAAATTAGCAGCTTTTTGTTTTTGTTAAAAGTGATTTTCTAGATGGCGATGGGAGGCGTACGCGAAACATCTGCGCAAAATCCAATGAACTTGCTCTGCAATATAATCCAAGCGATTTGGTAATGTCGGTCAAAAGCCGTTCTGGCTGCGCCGTTTTAATTCTTAAAATAAATTTCGGTTATAACAACTTAGTGGACTTTCAGTAAAAAGTAAAGGTTTGAAACAATATGCGGAAAAACCATTACAAAAAAAGAAAGAAAAGTGCACTCCCTTGGTAATGCCGTCGGCCTGTATACCAACGCCACTTTGAATAATAGAAACCTTTGAACAGTCTCCACTAACTCCGCGTAGCGTCATTAAAGTAGGATGACGCTAATTCAACAAATTAGGCCCGCCTTGATACCTACCGAGCGCCTTTCGACGCATTGATTAAACAATAGGCCCGGCCGAACCTTGGGAAAGCGCTCGCGTCCAATTTGTGTATTCGCGGGATTTCACTGTGATGACGTAAAAATTCTATAGTACACGGGCTTTTGATTCTTCTGGGCGATATTTTTGCCTGTACTATACTTCGTTTCAGCTTCGGTCCGAGCGCGGCCGATGTTATGAGCCGAAGGGCCAATCAAACAGCGAAAGAGGCACAACGTCATGGCGTGCTCTCTGCAGTTGATAGGACCAGCCTGGATTCGCCGTCTCTCAGTGCGTGCTCCTCCGCCGGCTAGTCTCATCAAGCACAGAGAGCACGCCGTGACCTTACGCTGTTTGATTGGCCCTTCGGCTCATAACATCGGCCGCGCTCGGACCGAAGCTGAAACGAAGTATAGCAAAAGTGGGGGGTTAGGTTTCCGCAGAATTTCAGATATAGGATGGCTGATAGACTTGAGTAATAGCCAAACGTTACGCCATGCTATGCAGCCATTCGCCCCTTCGTATAGTTGGCGATTCGTCGGTTTCCAGTGTTAGGTCAACTAGATCATCATCTCTGAAGGTATTACGATTGCGTGAAGAACTTATAATTAGTTTTAATTGCTTCGCTTCCGTTCCGTTTAATAGCTTAAATCGATGAAATTGCCCCGATCGTCTTGCTATCCTGAGTGTGGCGTTGGTATCAGTGTGGCTTGTTGTACCACACAAATAGTCGATAAGCGCGTGGACCCCAATTTAGGACACCGATCAGGCAGATAAGGAAGCAAGGCATTATCTGCCCGGGACTGCGCTTTTATGGGGCTAAATATAATCTTATGAAGCGGCCCTAGAAGGCCATTTTGATAAGAACATCTGCCAAGCACCAGTCTTGGCAGGACTATCACCCTCTGTGGGAGTATTTGAACGCGTGCCAAAATGCGTGCATTCAATACCCTGTATTTCGTGTTCTTTCGTACGTAGTTAAGTTTCGAAGGAAGGAAACTTCACTTGGGGCAACAATTTTGTAAGGTAGATGTGCCAAACCCCCAAAGCCTATTTTTTAAAAGTCTTACTAAAACCACAGGCAAGGCTGGTACAAGACAACGTATAGACTAAATCCTCCGCCTGTAATTAGGATAAGATGTGATTCCGGTTGTTTTATATTATTTGATTACGAGTCCTTCCGGTGCTGATCTCATGCATAGGAAAAAGGGAACACATTAAGGATGTTCAAGTGTTCTGGTTTTTCGCCATACTTAGAAACTAAGTTTCATGCAGTCTCATAAAAGAAAATACTCCAAAATAGTGAGTAACCTGCACATAAGTATACTCCGGACTAACTGCCATAAAAGTCGCGCTCAGATAATAGCTTTTAAATATATTTTAATGGCAGGTTAGATACTTGCTTCTTCGGGCAATGTACTTCAAGGTATGTTCGTTATTGCGGCAAGCGTACTTAAATGTTCGTTGAGGAAGGCATCCTACCAGAAATACACTCCCATATCCCATCACCCTCAAGCTGGCTGTGCAGTGGAAGCTACGGGCTTGTTAGACCAGACAGCGCGTTGCCCCCCCCCCCCCCCCCCCCCCCCACACACACACACACTGTCTGCTTAGGTTCGAAGGGAGCGTAAGATGCTCGGGTAGGTCGTCTCTCGTGCTTTGTTTTGCGCGAGGTTGTCCCTACTCTCACGCTTTTCTGCTTTACGCTCACCAGGCGATGCCGGAGGCGACCAGCCAACCGACCACCCAGAGTCACTTCCTGAACAGGATCTCGAACTTTCCAGCCGTCGTGACTGCTCTGGACACCGCCAAACAGTCGTACAACCAAGTCAAGGACCGCAATGGGCTGCTCAGCTACACGCTCTCAACGGCCGAGCGGTCGGCCGCCTACGCCGTGGAGCATTCCCTGCCCCTACTCGGCTTGCTCTCCGGCCCAGGACAGTATGTGGACAGCTTGGCGTGCAAAGGTTAGATCCGCTGCGTGGTATACCAGAGTGTACCGTCTCGTAGTGCGCGTTTCATCGCGTTTATTCGCAGACAAAGGGAACCCGTGTGGAGGGCAAGTTCGTCTGGTTCTTGCGAGGCGGTTGCAGTGATGTCAGAAAGCCGAGCTTTGATTGGCTCTGATTGGAAGGATAGCGGTAGACCTCACTACTGGCTGTTTTGAGGTCTAGCCACTGTTCTGTCGATCAGAACCAATCGCAGATCGGCATTCTGACGTCACAGCAACCCTTCAGGAAGAAACAGACGAACTCGCGCTCCACAAAGTAACTGAGCGATAAAGAAAGGCCGATCGTGGTGGGTCTCGTGCACGTATCAACCGAAACGCAGAAGCGTACAGTGAAATACAATGGTATTTTCTATTAAAAAAATATTCCGACAAGTTCTGACAGGAAGCGGCGCATTTCTAGAGACATGTATACTGCCCTGAGGTTCACCCTGTACACCAGTCAGTTAGTTTCTCATTTGCTTGAAGCAATAAGAAGGGTGATCGGTGTCACAGTACGCATGCGGTCTCAGTTAAAAAAAGGAAAAAAAAAGAAGCTGGTTATTTCTTTTGTTACTGATACTGAACTATATCATCTAAGCTTGCATGGTACCGATATTTTATTTCATTGGTTGAACGGCATAGAGGTAGACAGATAACTGGTTTTGTGCTTGCACCGCGGTGCAGAGTGCACGTAGGGGCGTCTGAAAGTGAACATCATTCTCAAGACACATCAGGCAGTGAAGCCCAGCTTCCTGAGGGATATATATAACCACGGAGAGCTTAAGAACTACGGGTAGCAAAGGCTAAATAGTTTAATGTTTTATTTTTTTCTCTTTCTTCGTGATTACTTCTTCGGTCTTCTTATCGTCTAATGCTGCAAACTGAATGAGGTTGCTACATCATCGCTTTGTAGCTTCGTAGCCGATGATACGAAATCTCTCTATGAGCCGACGTCACCTAAGCCTAATATCTTCAAAACAAGAAATTGTATTGTGGGAGCCTGTAGCACTTAGTTCGATAAACAAAGTACTAAAATCTTGTCAGCGAGAAATAGAACAACATTCGCTTTCTTTCTGACAAATGTTTTTCAATTATATAAACCCGACAATTAGCGTCCACAATGTGAGTTCTCGTTTTAACAATATTAGGCTTAGGTGGATGTCGGCTCGTAAAGAAATTTCGTCTTTCTCAATTATATTTTAAACGCCATGTTTTCAAACTTTCGCAGTCCCATTAGTGTCGTATTTGTCACGGAGTTTAAGCTTTCTGCGGTGCATAGTTTATTTACGCCCGCCTAAAAACTCTTTTTTTGTTTTGTCAGGAACGCCCGGTACTTTGCGGAAAAGTAGACACTACAGATTTCTTAGAGTGATATACACGTTTGCAAGCACGGCCTCAGTTCGCCGCCATCTTGCTCAGCTGGGGTGCGCTTGAGCGCGGCCCTAATCCGATTACAACGCCTTAGCAAGACGGCGACATCGGATAATGACGCGCCCAAGCGCACCCAAACTGGGCAAGAACTTCGCCGCCATCTTGCTCACTTGGGGTGCGCTTGAGCGCGGCCCTAATCCAATTACGACGCCTTAGCAAGACGGCGTAATCGGATAATGACGCGCCCAAGCGCACCCAAACAGGGCAAGAACTTCGCCGCCATCTTGCTCACTTGGGGTGCGCTTGAGCGCGGCCCTAATCCGATTACGACGCCTTAGCAAGACAGCGTAATCGGATAATGACGCGCCCAAGCGCACCCAAACTGGGCAAGAACTTCGCCGCCATCTTGCTTACTTGGGGTGCGCTTGAGCGCGGCCCTAATCCAATTACGACGCCTTAGCAAGGCGGCGTAATAGGACAATGACGCACCCAAGCGCACCCCAACTTGGGCAAGATGGCGGCGCCCTGTGGTCATACATGCAAACGTGCATACTCGAAAATTTCATGCGCACACTACGTCATTCCACTGGAGAAAGTAACAACTAACGCGTTTCATTGCATGTTTCCTCTGTGGCGTGAAAAGGACTGGACAAGATCGAGAAAACCTATCCGGAGGTAAAAAAGAACCAACCCGAGAAGATCTTCCAGGACGCGACCACGTACGGCCTCAAGAAGTACGAGGAAGCTCGGCAGTACGCGGTGTCCCTGGTACGCAACAGCACGTCGCAGGCTATGCACGCCCTTGCTCATCCCCGGGAGGTGGTCACGACGGCGTACCAGGCGTGCCACAAGCGGACGCAGGAGTACATGCAGACTGCCCTCACCGTCACAGAAGACAGGTTGAACAAAGTGCGTGATTCTTTAAGGTTTGATTATGAATCGTTTCTTTTGGTCATGATTTATATTTGTATGGTTAGGTTTCAGAGTTTGTTTGCTTTCATCGGCTTGTTCTACTTCCGTATGTTTTCTTGTACGCACACTAGTATTCGTAGTGGTTTTTAATCCGAAAGCATTAACTGGTCCCATGGAGCGAACCGGCGTTGTCAGCTTTAAACGCCACGCACGAAACGGCACCTAACCTCCCCTGTCCCAGTAGAGCGAAGCGTGTAGTCTGTTGCAGCGATTTGATGGATAGGCTCCCATTGGCTGGCGCGCGTAATAGTTTCAAGCAAGAGGCTCCCATTGGCTGGCGCGAGTCATAGTTTCAAGGAACGCCACCCCATGGCGCTGCGGGCCCTGCGCCCGTAGAAAGAACGCGGTGCGCGCGCTCGGCCGCTTCTGTTCTGCTCTCCTCGACGCCGACGAACATGGCAGCGGTTCGAGCATCTACATCATTGGCGGCCGCAACCTCGGCTGTAGCGAAACCTCTGCCCGTCCACGCAAGTGCACATCAGACGAACTAAGGGAACTAAAGAACTAACGCAGCACAACGAGCGAGGAGGCAGACAGCGAAATCTACCATCGTTGTCAAGCCTCCGAATACGCGGGGGGCAGGACGAGTAGCGGCGCAACGCGCTAAGAGACAGAACAAAGCCTTTCGAAAGTGTGAGGCGCAAGCGGATCGCGATTCAAAGCGTCTCAGGCGGCAAGAGGACGAGGTCGTTCGACGACGCGAGGCGGCGCTTTGTTGTGAATGCTTTCGCATTCACAACTCATAAGAAGTGCTTAAATGTCCTCAGTTTTTTTTTACCTTCCGTTGTTTTGTTTGTTTTCTGTAGGCTTGCCTGCACGCTATTCACTTCCCTGCGAATATTAGATTACCTGAGATTTCCTCGTTTGTGATGTTGACAGGTACACAAATAAAAATAACACTTACTTAGCTCGTACTGAAACACGGCTATCCTGATTTCATTTGGAGGACGACATTATTATTTTATACAACTTATCTCTATGCTTCCATCATTTGTTTCTGTAATATTAGAAAACCGTGCGTGCGAGACGACATGTTCCATAATGTGTGCGCTTTTGCAGGTTACGAACATCCATTAAAAACTACGTATTCGCGCACGCCGCATTAAGACACGCGTGATCGGGAGGCACGTCTTTGAAGACCAATTTTATGTATGTTACAAAACGGCTCGTAAAACTCTAGTATTAAAGTGAAAACAAAAGCATGCTTAGATATATTACTTCCACACACCCAATAAGGCCCGAACAGCTTTAGGATCAAGGTGTCTAGGGGTACTGAGAGTGGCGTATGTAGTATCAGAAGCCCAGCTCAACTCAGTGGTTTGGGTCTAGTTTCGTCTGTGTCTTCTCATCAGTGGGGCTTCTCATGTAAATCGTCGTTATAAAACTCTCGCGTAATACCTGTTCTAAAAGAGGTCCGAACTTGGCGCGAGAAATTCCATTGCACAGCTAGACTGCTACTACTCGTACCTTCCACAATCAGACATTTTCAACGATTCTAACTTTCGAGATTCCCTTTTTTAACTCAGCACTGCGTTCACAACTTTTTTCTTTTAAATTTTACACTTAGAAAGCGATGAATATCTGTAGTACGCCTGCCCTTTTCTTTTGGCTGCAAACTTATTTTACAGTCTCTACAATCATCTCGATATTATTGTGCTTTGAGATCTTGGAGGCATCGCAAATGTTGCGTAGTGGCAGTTAGTGTTTCTCAGCGGGGATGTGCAGGCAAAGAGCGCCAGGCAGTTTGCTGGTATTCCGCGGGCTTTTAGACGTATCTACCGGAGCAAAAATAAGTGACAAGTGTCCGTGCCAAATCGATCATATCTGTGTTCAACACCCTTGAGCTATTGCTGGCGTCGCCACGGCTTTCGCTGAGAAAAACTCGGACGGACAATGATCGCCGTCGAGGTTTGATAACAGCTGTCTACGTGACAGCTGGGCTATCATTTCGGTCGGCTGATGAGGAATACCAAGAAAAATAGAAGAGAAGCCCTGTTATCTGGCGACGATGCCGCAACCAAATTAAAATAAGGTCGCACCTCTTGACTCTTAGACTCTCATTGGCTGCCAGCCCGTAACCTCAGATTGTTTTTAATCGGTCGGTGAGCTCAATCACAGGGGACCCTATTATTTTTTTTACATAGCTTTCACTCAACGTAATTGCATCCTGCTAATGGTCATTTCTACTTGCCTCGGCTCGGCTGCTCAGGGAGGTGGTAGCTCGCGCTGAACAAATTACCCGCTCCCCGATGTTCGTCAGCATGATGGACCTTGTATAATTTTTATGCTTGCTCGTCATCCTTCCAGGAACTGTCTTCGATGGGTGTCGAGGTGCAAGCCACAAAGTACGAAGGCCTTGAGCTGGCGAACCGCCTGAACTCCATCACCAGCAAGAGCGGAACGTTTGCCGTAAAGGTGGCCCAGAAGCAGTACAAGGCGTTCCAGGACGCTTCCTCTAAGCTGTCCGCGCAGGCACAGGTGGCACTGGGTGCCCTCCAGAAAATAAAGAACGGCCTCCTGGACAACAGCAAGAGCCTCAAGGACATCCTCAACGAACTGCATCCGGAGGCCAACTGGATCAAAGCTTTGCTCAACGACCCCGATCCTAGTACACACAAGGTTGGATACCCTTGATAGCGTTGTTACTGTTTTTCCTGTCAGCAATCGCAAATGCTTTTCCAAAGCTTACACTAGGAGAAACTGAGAGGGAGGGAGAGAAGAGGAAAGCGTGTGGTGAGGTCAGAGCGGCGAGCTCTGATTGGAAGATTTAGTGGGTAGACGGAAAGACTTTTGTCGTTGTATCATACTCCGGTCTCCCTCCTGCCTCCCTCCAGTCAGGCAAGCAAGAGCGTCGTCTGCTCTGCCCAGGCTGTCGCGCTCAAAGGCCAGATCTTGCTCGAATAAAACTGCGAATGACAAGGCCTGAGAATTCGCCGCTCTAATCTCCGAGTACGATCATTGCAGTGATTGGTTATTTCCCTGTTATATTGAAGGGTAGTCGACGTTACATTTCAGTGCTGAGTAGAAGGAACCGCTGCTCAACGTGGGGAACGTTTTTAATGACGTCAAAGCGCGATCTCTTGCTCGCCATTTATTAAACGTTGCGTGAATCACAACCTCGAGCTCGTCGACGAACGAAAGCATCCCGTGTTGCGATGGGAGGCGTTCGCTGAGCTTAACGTCGATTTGTAAAAGTGCATTTAGAGTCTACTGAAAGGATTGGCGAAGTCAGCTAGTGAACAATTCGCAGCCCGTGGAGGATACAGTTGCTACTTATTTATGCGGCAATCCCGCATACTCTTTAGTGACACATCTTCAACGAGGGTGTGGTTTCTTTTTAGCGAGCTGGCTTTGATATTTGCGATTGGCATTGCTGTCCTCAGCTTTAAAGGTTTAATCAAAGCAAAACGGTTGGAATGCTTGTGTTTTATTCAGGTAAGCTTATTAAAAAAAATACCTCAATGGCAGCAGAAAATAGTTGGAGGAATCGGAGAAAACCCCAAACTGACTGCTGACCTCCACCAGAAACGAATATTTATGAAAGACTTGTTCACATCATACAGGGTATTCAATTATTATTCCAAAAGTTAAAAAAAAAAGTGTCATCTACACCAATTGGTTCTGTGCACGTGAGTTGTATCATATGGTAAAGGGGAAATAGTATAGGGAGCTAATCCTCGTGATAAGTTAAATAGAAAGCTAATATATGGTTATTAACCTTTTAATAAATGAAAAACAAACATAATTATAATTAGGAGCTTGCTGAGAACCACTAAATCCGTCAATTTCAGTCAAATTTGAGGCACATGCTCAGCGCGGTGGTGAGCTAAAAGATTTCCACTCTTGGGATAGACATAACGCTGGCGGTTTGAAAACAGGGATAATAATATTTTTTTTCCTTTTTTGTTGCTACACCAACGTTGCGCCTGTTGCACTGGTGGCAACTTTAGCCGGCTTTCCCGCTTACCACATGCTTGAAGTCAGGGATGGGCAGTATTTCAAATACATGTATTTGAAATACGTATTTCAAATACTTTATGTATTTTGCATTTGTATTTAATTACAAATTGGGTAATGTATTTGATGTGTGCATTTAAATACTAAAACGTGGATATTTCAAATACAATTGTAATGAAATCCAATTTTCTGGGCGGAAATGCATCCCTCAAAGTTATTGTCACGACTCATTTTGCTCACCCTAAGACGTGTCCAGAGAAGGAAAAAAAACTACGTTCTGCACCGAATGCGGTGTCGCCCAATCAAGCACAAGCGATTTAGTGACTTTGTGATTACGGAGTTAGTCCAGGGCGAGCAGAGTGACGAAACCGACGTTTACAGGCAGACTGGCTAAATAAGGGCCTGTGACAACTTGTGATGCTTTCCAGCCTGATTTCCATCAATATATTTGCCTGGAACATTCTAAATGCGCGGGTCGTCCAGATTTTCGTAACTGGTGCGAGTTGCAACAATAAAAAAATCTCTAGCTAGTGCTGCGCGTCTTGGTCGTTTCGGTTCTTTGTTGATCTATACCAAAATGTAATCGACAAAAAAAGCTGCTTGAAGCTCTGTACTTTTTTCACCAATTACGTCTAAGCTGATTACATCTTTTCGTGATTATATTCCTATTACGTTACTAGAGCCTCGCACATTAACTCCCGAGTGTGCGATGCAAAATTAAAATGAGATACCCAGAAATCCGTTGCAGGTGCCCTAAAGTCGCTGACGCAAATTTTGAGGAATGTATTTGGAAAAGTATTTGGAGGAGACCAAATACATTTGGTTGTATTTGTATTTTGTACTTAAATGCTTTTTTGGAAATGTAATTAGATTTGTAATTAAATACGTTTTTGGCGAAGTATTGCATTTGTATTTCGATATATATTTGCATGTATTTTGCCCATCCCTGCTTGAAGTCTTTCAAAAATCGACCCCCTGGCCGTATAACTCACCTGCAAAGACCGCATTAGTGCATCTTTCATGGAAGCTTTTTTTTAACGTATCTGTTTAAATAAAGGTCAAACCGTCGGTATATCTGTAAAGTTGTGTTTTGTGCTGCCCCTAACGATGACTCTTGGTTTTTGAAGTGGTTGTTCTCAGGCTGACGTGAATCATGACGAGTGGCCTATTGTAGGCACTACTTGACCACCGTTTCACCCGCGTGGGTGTTCTTGAGGTGTTTATCCCGCCACTTGCTCCTTCTCCTTGGGTGTCGGACGTTGAACTTGATAAATGAAGACGAGCTGAGACTTCCGGCGTCCTTATCGAGCCGGCCTACGGCTTTCTCCTCGAACTTTGAACACTCGCGCCTCAGGTCTCGTAGTTAAAAACACCAAGTATACCTTTCCCATGTTTGTTGGGCGCTGAAGTGACTGTTGCCGGAGAACAGTGCGCTCTTTATCAGAGAAAACCTACTCGATTTTCAACACTTGTTAGCTAGGATGATTGCGAACGTATGGGACTTTTGTTTCCACTTGCCTTTCGGAATGTCCTCGATATGTTGTCTAGCCTAGTCGTTAGACAAGCGTTCCAGTAAAAATACTTTTACGACCGACTCGGTAACGTGCATGGATCCTAACTTATTAGATGGTTTTGCTAGCGTCACATCAGAGTGCATCCGGGCGCGCTTTTTAACTTTGATGCCTCGATGCTAACTTACAGAGTGAGGTTAAGGTTGGTTAGCGGCATTGAGCTCGCTTTGAGACATAGGGAGCTCTAGAAGTGGGGGTTTCAACACGTTGGCTCTCCCAAGCAGCTTGGGGCGCCGCACTGCACATGCGCGGAAGTTGTGCGCGTGCGCAGTTCGACGCCCCAATATGCTCGAGGAACCCCAATGCGTTGGGGTCCCTTATACTAAAACAGTAAAGCGCCCTAATAATTGCATTGCTCTGGGCTTATTGGCAGGTTGCCCCAGTGCATTGAGTTCGAACTCGCCTTTGCTGTTGAAATGCTTGTGCTGCAGTCTACTTCGTTTGGTACATAGCGTGCGATGTTAACAGAGTTACTAGCCTGACCCCGTGGCCATGTCTAACGAGTCACTTGTTTGATGGCGCGTGCAAACGAGACGCCAAATGAGGTCGACCGCTCAGGACACTAGTGTCGAGAGCGCTGCGTGTTCGTCACCTCCCTCTATGTGGGTACTTATGACGCACTTATATGTACCTAGCTGTAATTTGCAAGGCATCAAAAACCTTCGAGTATGAGCCTGCGAACCTCTGGGGTGCAATATCTCTACAGATTCAAATAAAGAATACAGATACAAATACGAATATCAAAACACAAGTGAAGGAGAGCGCACGGACGATTTCTGTTAATCCACTGGAGTGTAAACGGCCTATACAGTTAGCATAGTTTTTGTTTTGTTTTGTTTGCGTATTTTGTTTTAACAGTTCCCTCCAGCACCCGAAATAATGAATCTCTACAAGAAAAAAAATGTTTAACGTCATTAACAACAACGCGATGAGGTGCACGGTAAATAAGCTTTTGTTCCTTCCCCTTTGCATTGCACGTGGCATTAAGCTAGGTGCTTGACCATCGTAATACCATGGCCGGGCTGCATTGAAGAAGCGCGCTTTCTTGCGGCCTTCGCATGGGGAGGTAGTTTCTCCCAGCCGCCGCAGCTCAACGGTGTCGCTGTGACCCAAAATTTCCTCCAGTGCTCTAACTCCTTCTGACAAGGCACCTCAAACCTTTCCAAGTTGGCCTCTTCGCTCCGTGATCAAGCTGAAGCAGTTTCCAGACCAGTTATGCCCACAGGTCATGAGGCCGCCTGCATAGGGATGGTTAGGCGAAACGCCTCTTCATCATTGTCTTGTCAACAAACGATCTTCTATAACTTCAAGCATATGTCACCCACAAAAACATCAGGGACGCGGCGATGTTCTACTGAAGCTGGTTAATTGACTCCGGGTCGTAGCGTGGGCTGTAGTCGGACTTAAAGTCAAGTGGAGTATATAGTTTGTGCCGTATAAAAGATAACAAAAAAAGTGTGGTCCTCCGCGTGATACCAAAAGCTTTCAGCCTTTCCACTCTGGTAAAGAAGGAAGACCAACGAAGCTGTACAATGGAAAGTAATGCCCGGCCGCAAGTCGGCAAGTCAGAGTGGAAAGGCTGCCGCCATCTATGAGCGACGGCGGCAACCAGATACGTGGCTTGCCGCCGTCGCTCATAGATGGCGGTGAGTGTCCGGAATTCGGTGTCTTCACTTTTTAGCGGGAGACACGATCCTGGGGAAACTAGCCCTTAACAGCTCCGTTGTAACCCCCCCAATTTGCAGACCTTGCCGTCCAAAGTCTTGGTCGTGAGCAACAACGCAACCAACCAAATCGTGGCGCTGGTGACGGAGCGTTCCAAGTTGGCCCGCAGTCTGCAGGAAACCTACGCCAAGATCTCGCCCGAACTCAACAAGCGACTCGCCCCCATCAGACGCCTGGCCACCGACGCTCTCCTCGAAGTGTACGCCAAAGTCAAGTATGTGACCGACGGCTGCAAACGGGCCGTCCTTGCCGCACTCGGATACCTGGTGAGTCTTGTGTCGTTGCCGATTCATTCTATTAGATACGCACTCTAACAAAAAAAGAAAAAAAAACAGTGTATTCTTGCACCCTTTGTCCCATATAATGCACCCCGAAACTTCAATTCGATGTACAGCGCCCAACAGTCGAACACACGGCCCCAAATTTTACGAGGCGCTTGATAGTCTTGTGGTACAACTTAATTAAATAGCCAATATACGTGTTACTGACTACAAAAACAAAAATCGGGGTTTTCATGGCCCTACTGTGAAAACTCCGTGTTTTCTTTATGTGGTCTTTGATACGTACTTTAGCTATTTAAAAAGTTATATCGCGCCGTTATCAAGCCCCTCGTAAAATTTGGGGCCATCTGTTGGGCTCTAGTGCGCTGTACGTGGAACTGAAGTTTTGGGGTGCATTATATGGGACAAAAGGGTGTAACGTGACACCCTTTTTTTATTAGGGTGCGGCGTACCGTTACGTGACCTTTCTCCCAAAAGCAATTTGGACGATTGATACATGTGCGGACGAAAGCAGGCAATTAGTTGGATTTGCTTATAACGCAAAATATTAGTGATTATTTAGCGCTTTTGTATTCCCATAATCTGTCCAGCGTACGCTATGCCCCAGAGCGATTTTTGAAGGCGAAGCAAAGGCCACGGGCATGATACATCTTGACACTATGCGCGATAAAAAAAAATTAACACCTTTAAAAGGTATCACAACATGTTTGTAAGTTGATGTAAGAACTACATTGTAATACAAATTGTGTTAACGTATTTGCAATTTATGATTTATTGCCTTCGAAGAAAATAATTATACTTAAGCTGGAATTCGCTTGAAACAACTCCTGCGCCCGACTATCGACCGATTTATGCCTGGATACTATGAACAAAACGAGAAGCTCACTTTTTAATAAATCTTGGTAAATTATTTCTAAAAAAAACTTTTTATAAAAATTGAAAATAATAAGGAATTATACGCCTAGTTGGAACATTTTCAATAGATGATGTGTGTATATATATATTTTTATCGCAGATAATTTTCTACTATAAGTGGCGATTGTTCAGAGGGCGTCAAAACTAACGTAGCCCCTAGTTAACTGATCAAGCAAAACCTTTTTCCGGGATATACTGCGGAATGCGAGTGTGCCATAGTATAGTTAAAGTGCTAATGAGAATTTACTAAAGACCGATAATAAATTAACTTTTGGCCGAGTTCTAGATTTTGTGCTTCCCAAATATATGTACCGACCATATGACGTCACAAAATTCATCAGTATGGCCTGTCTGTTTAAGTTCAGCTCGGCACAATCAGTAGCACCAGTTGTGTCTGAGCAGACATTGGTAGAACTTCCAAGAAAAAGTATTATAGTTTTCTGCTCTTTTAAGTGCAAGCCACATCATCAGTAGCGCAGGTTCTGCTCTTTCAGACGCTGGTAGAATTCACAAGAAAAAAAAAACAAATTTCTATGCTATCTAAACCGGAAAGTTTTGTCGTAATAGAAGTTGGTAAAATTCGTAACTTATTTACTTTTTTGTCATGTAGGCCTTTGCGTGGGACCCAATTTACCCAACCACTAGTAACGTTCCCGTAGACGTTAATAAACCTTTTAACGAAACTCACGATTCTGCCGTCTGATTACGATGCAAATCTGTCAGTGGCGCCTTCCTAATTCGTTTTTTGTTTTGCTACAGCCAACCGCCACCAGGAACCAGCCTCGCAGGGAAAACGACTCTAACAATGTTCAGGACCAGAAGAAGACGGATGGCGAGTGCTCCTCTTCAAGCTGCTCCGAAAGCGACTGATAAAACTGCGTTGATGTCATCGCTACGCCCTATTTTTGCATAAAGAAAAAACACACACTAAACTGAAGTATTTACGACGTACGCGTACTTTAGCGACGAAAGGTACAGGTTCTTTCAAGCATCTGATTGTTTCAAGCCATCTCAGGGTAGCTCAGATGGGGCACAAAGATCGGTACCCGATTCGATTTTTGACATGACGAATAAGGGTTGAAACAAAACTTGAGACATGGTGAAAACAAAATTTGCTCCACTGAGTTGTGGCGTAACTTGTGGTTAACAGTTACGTAGAACGGAGTAAAAACTCGTTTGTAAAAAAAAGAAAAAGAAAAAAAAAAGAAGGAAATGTTGTTATTCTTCTACGAGGCATCGTTTTGTGTGGACAAGATACACGTTGACACATGTACCCCCTGTGACTCTTTGTTGCTTGAGTTTCTCAAATAAAACTGCCATATATTTGTAGTTGCCATGCCCCGTAATGTTTATGAAACCCTTGTTTCTCTCTCTAAGGGTGTAAAAAGCGGAATGTTGTCAAGGTTCCCTGTCCTTGGTTGCTTCGTCAAGGTTGCCTGTCCTTGGCAAAAAGAAAAAAGCATCTGCTAAACAAGTGGAAATTTTATACCTCGATCCAGTATAAAATTGCCACAAGGCTGGTTCACACATCTGTTTTTAAGTGTGCTCAAGTGTATTGAGCTTCCTCGCAACCGCTTACGAGAGCACACACTGGCATGCCAGCGCCATCTATCAGGTGCCCCTGGAACTTTTCCCCCATCTGAGTGGATCTAGTATGAATGCTTCGCAGTAGTTGCGAGATCAATTGTACGCACTATCTACGAGGAATAGTCGCTTGTAACACCCTCACAAATTATTTCAAGCCACGATAAAGAAGTATGCGTGGAAAAGCTGTACAAATACATGCGCAGACGGGTAAGAGTTCCAGGGCAGCCCGATTGATGGCGCCAGGGTGGTATAGCGTGTTTTCTAGAGAGAGCCCGTTATACAGAGAGTTGCTGAATGGGGGTCACGTGGTTTATGGGCAGCGTTTGCAATGCGAACTGCGAGGAGGTGCCGAAAACGTCGTCTGCAAGCGACGCGCCTTTCTGCCTGCTTTCCTCATCGCCATGCGAGAACGCAGCGCATGCACCATTGCCACCTATCTCAGCAGGAGGGCGTCCGCCATTAAATTGCAAACGCTCACCATGGTCTGAGATGTACCCTCCCTCTCAAATATAAGCTCTCCGGCGTTTTGTTGTCGTAAGCGCTCACAAGTAAAAGCAATGTGCTCGAACTCGCTCAGCGCCAAATGTGTGAAGCAGTCTACAGAATTGTTCAAGCGCCGAACTTCATTAGCTGTAAGCCTCTAACCACAGCCTTTTATGTACTGACAATGCCTGGCAGTTCGCCATGAAAAGCGGCAGCCGAAATAGGAAAAGTGAAGCGGCAGACAACGGATGAGAGGAGAACCACGTTACTGGCGCCCCGCTGCGGCGAGACGCCGAAACACACTTTTCCCGAGCGAACAAGTATGTTTCGGGTCCTCGCCGCTGCAAAAGCTATGCGCTGACGTCCAGGTTCCCCGACACATGGCTCTTTGATCCTCTGTGCTACCAGATTCTCGCGCTCCAAATCTGCGACTAGGCACTTTATGGGTTCGTCGTCCAACTGCCAGGCTTTGTGAGTATAGAGGAGGCCAAGCTCTAACATACGGAGAGCTTCTCTTTTGTTCGCAAGGGCGAATGGCAAGTGCTCACAAGAACGCCACGCGAGGAGTGACTGTGTGATTTCAACGTGTACAAGGGTCTCCTGCCACACCAGACGGGTGGAGTTCACTTATTGGGTGATACCTGCCACAGTTCGCGTGTGACAGGTATCAAAGACCCCGAGTATTACCAGAAATTTAAGGTTGAACTGTTCTCCAGACTGTTGAGACCTGATGTAAGTTTTTACTTAACACATCTGCTTCCTTTGCTTGCGTAATAATTCATTCAATCATTGATTATTCTTTGAGGGCCCGCTAAGGCATTATAAAAGGGGGGTCAATAACACACTAATAATCATCGTTTAAAATAAATTAACACTCACGGAGAGGAAGTCAGCAATACAGTTGAATCAAAGAACAACAAAATACAAGTAGTTATAAACATTATACAATATTATTAATATTGTTAACGGTATGCACTGTGAACAGTAAAAAGGGAGAGAAAATAAATTAGCAGATATAGATGTTTGTAAGTTAGAGGTAATTGATCAGTTCTTCGGCAATTCTATCAGAGTTAGTCTCGGTTACAACGCTATCGGGTAATTTATTCCAGTCCTTGATTGTCATGGGCAGATAGGAATTATAAAATGCTACAGCTGAACTAAAAATTGAGCGAACTTTGCGGGAGTTATTATGGCGGAGAGATATGCTGTGTGGTGGAAGGAAGAGGGATGCTCTAGTAGAGGCATTGTTATATAGTATAATTTATTAAACAGGGTAAGTCTTGAAAGAATGTGCCTAATGAGAGTGAGTGAAGGTTAGCTTTGCTCCTTGGGCCTGTTACGCTAGTGAAACGAAAGTAGTCTGTGAAAATGAACCTTAAAGCTCGGTTTTGAATTGCCTCTAATTTCATAATGAGGTAATGCTGCCATGGGGATCATACAGAAGACGCATACTCTAGACGAGATCTAACAAATGTTATGTATGATAATTATTTAATTTCAGGTGAGGCCAGTTTGAGGTTGCGCCGAAGATACCCCAATGATGAATTAGCCTTAGATAAAATAAAATTAATGTGAGTTGCCCAAGATAGATCACAGGCTAAATGAACGCCGAGGTATTTATAGATGTACACGGTTCAATTATTGTGTCGTTGAGTTGATATGAAAAGAATGATGGGGATTGTGGTTTGGTGAAAGACACGTTTTGTTTTATATACATGAACTGTCATTTGCCATTTTGACAAAATTCTATTATTAGTAAGTCAGCTTGTAAGAGTAGGTGATCATTATTATTACTTATTGGTCTGTATAGAGCACAATCATCAGCAAAGAGGCGAATTTCAGATGTTAGGTTAGCAAGAAGGTCGTTAACATATATTAAAAACAGCAAGAGGCCCAGAACACTACCTTGGGGTACACCGGACGTTACTTGAGAAAGAGGTGAATGGGACTCGTTTACAACAGTATATTGTGTACGATCAGATAGAAATTTTTTTATCCAAGTGAATATTGAATTATGAATACGCAGTTGGGTAAGTTTTTGTAGCAGACGTTGGTGGGGCACTTTATCGAGTACCTTTGAAAAGTCTATGAAAATCGCATCGGTCTCTTATCTCTTGTTAAAGTTACTTTGAAGCTCATGAACGAAATGTATTAGCTGGGTGTCGACAATTATGCATATAGTATAGCATCGCATGTACCGTAAGTGATATACAGTGATATAATGAATTCGAACAAAAAAGTAGGAGTAAAATAAACATTGACTGAAGCACTATAAGTTGATGGCCTAGTTCAGGGTTACCAAACATTCGACCAGGCACTCTCGCTGGGACACGGTCCGGAGGCAGCCGGCGGCGAGCGCCCGTTCCCATGTCTCAAGAGCTAGAAATGCACGCCATAATCATCTGGTGTCGTACATTCATTTCTGCTCGAAACATAGCTCTGCTCTTATAGTTTTTATTTGCCTCGAGTTTGGTTTCACTTTTGCTTCCCAGCTTTTTGCCATCTTATCTACGTATACGGCAATCTCCCTAAATTTCTTGCCTTCAGAAATTATCACCATTAAAATACGAGTATTTTCTGAGATTGCTGCAATTAAAAACGATTATGAGGAAAGCAGAAATTTCGATATAAGTTAAATTATCAGAAAGAGTCTACAAAAAGACGGACAAGACGACACAAATGAAAGGCACTGGTTCCCCAGAGCTTGACCCATCTACTTTAAGCTTCGATGTTCATGTCCAAGCTATTCCTTTCGAAAGATGCTTGTGCGTCTTGTGCGTCTTTTTGTTTATTATTTCTGATAATTTAAACATCACCAACGCACTCACCAAAACTTCAGTGTCACATAAGGAACATATTTCTTTTTTTCGAGACACGCTAAGTTCTATTAATTTCCGAGTAAATCGAGCAACGGGAATGACGGTGTGATTGCTCTTTCACTCTAAAAAAAAGGGCGTATTTTTACACCCTTTGTCCCATATAATACACCCCAAAACTTCAATTCAACGGACTATACACATGGTGCAGACTATAGTCAGGAAAATACGGTAATAGGTAAAGGCGCATTCGGCAGCAATACGCACAGGAGCATAAAATAAAGACTTACCCCTGTAATTTACTTGTCTAAAATACTGCAGTTCTTTCAAAGGTCAGACTTGTCAGAGAGGAGAAATGCAAACTTAGCGTTTAGTTTCGAATTCTTACGTTGATTTGGGATGTTAGACTGCACTTTGGGAAGGCTCGGCTGTCGTTCCCGACATAAGTATGTTTAGTAATTTTATTTTGCGACTGTTTCTGACTCAAATCATAAGTGACAGGTGAGAAACGAGTTGGTTTGTTTGGAACACCCTTTCTGTTTTTATAGCGACATTTGTATGTGACCCCATATGTTCCTTTCGTCTGAATTGCAGCAGTCAAGCAACATGTGTATGCCACCTGAAATTCACAGTTTTTATAACTGTATATGCCCATGATGACATTATACAGTTGTTGCTTGTACAGAGCCTTAATATTTTGGCAGAAATTGCGCGAATGATACGTTTTGTCCTAAAAGTGAGTAAGAATGATTTTGACACGTGGCTGTCCAGATGGGATACTTAAACGTTTCTAGGAAATAACATTCTCTAATGTTACTTACCAGGGGTGATAGAGAAATGGCCCATGCCGTTTTTGTCGCTGCTGAACTATCGATGTTATTTTCTTTTTTATTTAAGGAATTTGACAATTTTAGTATTTCGTGTGAACGTCGCTATTCAACTCTGTTATTCGTAACAATAAGTAACTATTGGCTATACGCACCTTACGATAGTGAGCAAAGGTATGAATACGTAAAAAAATAAAATTTGGTTTCTTTATATGACGGCTTACAAAAATATATAAATCAGATTGTAATGAATACCCTGCAGTCAGATTCATTCAACAGTCGTTCAGCGATATTCGAGATTCACAAGCACTTTGCTTTTTAAGGTGTTTCCGATGTTTTCTAATGTAGTATAGTGATTAATGACCCTTGGAAAATGAGCGTGCTGGGAAAGTTACGGCCTTAAAGAAGAGTTACATAAATGACGGGATGTGTCGTCCTTTTCTCGTCATTTATGTGATTCTCCTCTAACACCGTGATTAATGGCATAAATTAATGGCAAGGTATTTATTAGTTGCAGAGAGCTTTATATAAAGTTTCTTTCACCCGTGATCATTAAGCATTCTAAACTAAATTTCAAGTAGATCCGACCAGCTAAAATTAAATCTGCATTTGCAAAAAATTAAAAGTGGTGTGACTAATGGCAGATGTCACTGAACATCAATAAAACCGTTTTTATGACAGTGACTAAACAACTAACCCCTCTAGTTTTCGATTACCGTATTGGGGAGAAATCGCTCACAAAAGTGATAGAGTATAAGTATCTAGGCGTATTATTCTGTCCGAATCTCTCATGGAGTCTTCATGTTGATCAAATATGCAAGAAAGACCATGCAACGGCTCTGGACTTCACGCAGAACTCCACAAGACGCTTCTCACCAAGTTAAAATAACTGCCTTCAAAAGACTGGTCTCAACAGTCATGGATTATGCCAGCCCAGTTTGGGAATTCTTCATGCGTCAAAACATAGAAAAACTGCGAAGTGTACAAAATAAAGCACTTCGTTTTATTTTTAATGATTACAGATCAACGACATTAGTTACAGAATTACGAAATAGAGCTGGGTTTCACACGATTGAAGCGCATATGAAAATAAATGGCCTTAAAACGTTCTTCTCAATTATTAGCGATTCCCAGAAGTTAGACAAACAAAAATATATACAGTTTTCGAGTCCGAGATTTGTTAGACATAAGCATAACAGGCATATTGATCCCTATCCATACTTTTCTGATGTATTTAAATTTTCGTTCTTTGTGCGATCTATAGATGACTGGAATAGCTTGCCTGAAACTATTGTAAATCGTTCAAGCGCATCTTTGTTTGAAAGAAGCATTGCCTCGTATTTTCTGATGTAATGTCGTACCGCATATTTTAATTATGCGCATTCTTCCAATATGTACCCACTCCTGCCTTGGCCAGTCAATGGCTGACAGTAATAAATAAATAAAAAAATAAATAAACAGGCTTTAAAAAAAACAGCCACAAACACACATTTAAAGTTTTACGAAACACACAATATCCTATAGATAACACAAGTTTTTCAACCGGGAAGAAACGTTTAATTTTTCACATAGCGTTTGGGATACACGATATGTTTTTCGGCAATGTTTACATGCCCTGTGAAGTAATGTGAGTGACACGCCCTTCAGAGGCGCTTATCATTCACTGCATTGACTCTACTGCATTCTCATTATTATAAAGTCATTCTTGTAAGTTATCACTGTTTCAAGCTGGCGCGTCGAATCCTTATTATCTGGGAGGCTCAGAGCTAGACAGTGCCTGCTTTCGACATCGCAAATCCTAAATATCCAATATCGCCGATATAAGCGAGTTATAAGCTGTGTCGTTCTATTCATGTAGCTAATAAATAATAATTGACAAAATCATCCAACAGAAACAGAAAGATCCATCAAACTGCAGAGCTATGTTTCGACAAAGACTGGGCAGTTCAGAAAGTTGCTGATAAGCTGAAACTATGTACCCAATTTGTTTTGAGTTTGTTTATCTCGCTAATTTTTCCTGTTCCAAGACATGGAAAATGAATATATGAGAAAAACGAAAGTGAAGTTAACAAGGTCTTAATGCCATATGGCTTCATTGAAGCATGATCGTACACGTTTATTTATTTATTTCGTTAACCTGGTGGGCTTATTTCGGAAGTGTGCCGGGGGTAAAACGGCCCTGCAGTCATGCTTTCAGTGAAATAATTTTCCATCATAAACATACGTCTCAAATGAAGAACAAAAAAACCTTAAAGAAAAGCAGACGTTTACACCGCAGCCACGCGAACTACAAAAAATCCGGACACAAAAAACAAAAAAAGAAACAGCAGCTCATTACGCAGCATTACCGGTCGCAGCACACCATCTAAGATTACAAAGATACCGTTTTTCCTTTTGTTCCTTCTGCCGCCGTCAGAACCCATAGGATACCTCCGCACTGATCCCTGAATCCCCAAACTCCGAAGCTTCACAGTTAGACAGCTAAAACAAAATGAACAAAACGAGAGGGCGCGCGCAACGGACAATAATAAGAAAAAAGTGATTATAAACGAAGTGTTACACAATCTGGAGATACGTCCCATCGGTGCAGCCGACGGGCAACCTGTCAGGCCGCGCTCCACAGCGTTCAAGAGCCACAGACGTCGCCGCACGCACACACCTTTATATCCACTCCGCAAGTTCCCTATCGATCCCCCTCTCCCTCCTTTTGCCCTTTTCCCCATTTTCCCTCTTTCCCTAGACCCGCCAACCGAGGTTCGAGCTCCAGAGAGCCCCAGACCAGAGTAGAGTCGAACCCCAAGCGGATGCGCTGTGCTCCTGGTCGTTAACTCCGAATCGTCATCACTTTCTTGGACGGAGATCGGTGGCGGCATGGATTACAAGACTTCAGACGTGTCCGCGGGAAGACCTGTCCCAACCACCGGGTGTCTCGTCGGGGTGTTGGCACCGGGTGTCACTTTCGGAGCCGTGGCCGGTGGTGCTCTTTCGTGCGGTTCTTGCGTCGACGGCGCGACCAAGTTGCGATGAACCTTCAGGTACCCCAGGTGGGAGGAGTTACGAGGAGTGTGAGGTACAGCATCGCAGGTGCCATGGGAGGGGACGGCAGACAGAGCGTCTGCCTGATTCCGTTTGCAGCCGACAGAAAGGTTAGTAAGACGGCCTTGGTTTTTTTAACACTTTCTGTTCTGTTAAAAAAAGTTTGTTGTAACATGTCCCGCGTGTTTTTTCTGGTTATTACTTCGCTTAACTTTTGAGCTGTAGTATTTGTTGGGTGTACGTTATGGGAAATGTTGTGCGCATCCGGGTACATCAACGCAAAACGCACTATTTAAAACTTTTTTTTTTCACGTGGGATCAACAGAATGAAAGCGTCGTCGTTGTCAGTTCTTGTTATTCTCAACGAACTCTTGTTGTGCTTTAATTTGGTGAAAAAAACCTTTGAATGCCTTCGACGGACCCCTTGAAAGTAAGGAGACACTTTGGGAATAGCGCGTAGTAAACGCAGAATGCTATGCCATTTTGGAGCCTTTGAAGGCAACAGATGTACCGCCCCGCGAACTTGAGGTGGACCTGCTAAAACAGGTTGCACATAATCAGCCACCGTCGATTACGTGTTCGGAGGCAGTGCTGCTTGTCCTACCCTTGGTGTTTAGCAAGTTTTCCTTTTTATGATGGCTTTCTTCTGTCGGGGGTGAATTTTTTTATTTTGTCTTGCTGACTTTCTGCGAGACAAAGCTTGTGTCTATTTCTTTATCCCAGTGTCGAAGAAATTGAAAAAATAATTTGTTGTCCTTTCTTGACTCTTGAATATGTCTCAAAGTTAATATGATGGAAGCACCAGACCGTTCTGTTCTTTTGTGGGTAGTTTGCAGGTCTGTAGATGCTTAGACAATAAAAGTAATCCTGATCTAGTTTTGACATAACTACTCCACACATATTGTTTTATATATTCGAGCCATTTAAATAAATCGCAGTTGGGACGTGTGCCGTATATTGTAGAAAATTTTGTGAAATCTTAGAAGTGAATCAATCATTTCATAAAGTTGACATCTTTCTGCGAGTGCGATAGATGCGTTTCAGTGCTTCGCGGCTCGTGGTTCAGCAACGCGTTTATCTTGCAACCATACCTTATTTGGTGGAAATGTTGCGCACACCCAGCCACTATCTTTTATAACTATGAGATTGTGAGAGGTCTTAGCTATCCCGCAGTACCAGGCGCGCGTGGCTATTTAAATGTACAAAAAACTGACGCATAAAAAACAACTGAAGTTTAGAATGCAGACTTAACACACTGCGTTCTAGAGTCTCCGACAGGTCTAGAAACGCAGGGCGTTTTGTGTCCTGAGCATCTGACTATCGCTCGCCAACCAATGAGACCGAGGCATTAGCCGATAAGCAGGTGACAGGACCAATCACGAAGAAAGAAGCACGAATACAGTAAGTTAAACCCTACTCTCCATAAGATGTCAGTGACTAGAAAAGACAGCAAACAGTGCCACAGGCAAGGACTTTGTGTTGCCAGACTCACCGAGGATTTTCACGCTGCATACTTCGTGATGTGCTGTTATCGGTGAATGCAGCGACCTGATTGGCTGTATGGCGATGATGACATCCTTGGGACTGGCCCCTCTCTGCGTTTCTTAACTCGAGCTGCCAGCGACTGCGCGGAGAGCAAGTCGTCTGCTACTTAATTGCGCAAAAGTTTCGGTGACGTCAGAACGACACTGAGTTCCGATAGGCCTCAATGCTAGGTGCCTTGAGGTCTACCCACTATTTCAGCCAATAAGAGCTCGGCGTTCTGACATCGTCGCAACCCCTGTGCAAGAAGCGGACGAACTTGCACTACGCATATAGTGTTCATTTCGTTGCGATATTCCGTTTAACTAGGTTTACCCAACTAGTCTTTAACTTTGTTTACTTTTTTATTTTGGTAAATAGGAAAGAAACGTAATGAAATTAAATTTCCATGGTGTCTATAAACAACTATATTAAACAAACTTAAAGCCGCCAGTCACACCAGTGACAGTATATGGAAGAAAAGATACCATATTTCCGCACGAAGTGTACCTTTCTTCTTTTTTGGGCAATGCTGTCTGACTCGAGAGCCTATATAAAACTGTCAGGCTGGAAACTAAGTAGCGTTGAATCGCCTTCCTGTGAGTGACAGACTGCAATTCGCCGCAAAACGCGTTTTTATTTTAGTACTGATAGTACACTTCGCGCTCTATGTGTGGAGGGTAGACTCTCAAAATGCCTAGTTTTACTTCTACTCGCGAGAAAGTCCGGTTGAATTACTTTTTTAATTGGGCTTTTGCAGTTATGTTATCGATTTTTGTTTCAATAAAAGTAAGGTTGACGTCTTATAAAAAAAGTTAAAGGTGCTTCCGCTAGCTTTTTCCTTCAGCTTAGATGCTATTTGGAAGGTTTGCCTTAGAAGGTTTTGAGTGGGCTTCTTCGGTCTCTAACCGCAATGCATGTCCCATGGGGAATTTCCAAAACCATGTATCTGTGTGGAGCTCGTTAAAGCACATTGCGCAAATGCTTTACCTCCAGAAAAATGGGAGATTGTCATGCTGTTTTCTTCTTAATTAAAAGGTGCTGCATAGCCGTTTTTAGAAATTTCTTTTCCAAGAAAAGGGGAAATGATCCTGGCTAGACCGTTGAATGACGATAAATCAAATTTACCTCTTAAAGGATACTATGTTTTTAGGGAATCTATTAAACGAGCGATATGCCCGAGAAAAGTGTTTGGTGCTTTTGAAGAGATGAACGATTTGAAACCTGCAGCGAAAACAATTAGTCGATGCAACCTGAAGCTTTTTAATGTGATACCGTTCGTGGTTCATTAATTTTTTCGTTCAGTTTGATTAATGAGAAATCTGGGAATATCGAGCATCGTATTCATAAGACGAGACTTGTTTATGTAGACGTCACTGGAGACACCAAACCAAGCGTAATGACAACTTAAGAATCGCCGAACGTGGCTAATAATGTTCAAGCATTTTGACTTCGTGATTTTTTCCTTCACATTCTTAGCTAATGCCGTAATCTAATGTATGTCCGGGATCCGCTACGAGCTACATTTCTTAAATTGTCGATGACTAGAGCTTATTAGCCGATGGTTTTGGTAAGTTTCCTTTAGTTCCGAGTTTCTAGCTCACACTGGGAATTGGTGTGTCTTTTTTTCCTACATTTAAAATTCGATGTCTGGAACCTCTTGTTAACGTGGAGCAGGCCACGCTATAGTGAGTGCCTTATTTTGGGTCAAACGATACATAATCAAGATCGCCGCCAATCAAGTTCCCAGAAGCTTGAATCTAACAAGGCTTTGGTGTTTCGACCTTTGGAGGATCAAAGGGAACTCCAAATGTTACGTCCACCTTTGAAAGATCCGGTTCACTTGAACCAAGTTAGAACTCGGCGCATCCAACGTCGCTATTTTCGGGGCGCGATGCTTGGTTCGCAATTTGAAGTCAGATCGAATAGCAAGCAGCGCGGCTATGCTTTAAGGAATCTACAAATACTGAATTGAAAGGAATATTTCTCGGGGTTTAGTATTTTGCTATTCGTTTAGTAGTATTGACTGCTAGAAACTTGGTCTTTATTGGGCTGGAATAAAAAGTTTTGCGTATAACTTAAAAAAAAAAAGAAATCATCACGCAAAAATATATATAGATGCAGAATGGCGAAGAATCAAACGTTGTTGAATACAACCGACCAAAAACAAAACATGAGTTTTTGGTCGCACGTCCCAAGAAAGAATCAACGATAAAGGCCCAATTCACACACTTGCGTTTGACTACGAGTGTCTGAGACAAGATCGGTGTTTAGGCCTCTGGCAACGGCCTACAACCGTCTGCATTGCTGCGCACCAGGTCTTAAGCCTTACCATGAGGCTTAAAAACCGGTCTTGTCTCGGTCGGTCTTACTTAAATGCCAGTTTGTGGGGCTTAACATGAAAAGTATACCTACATATTTATATCAGCTTTAAAGTACCTTCCCATAAGAACGCAAACACTTGACAGGTTAATCTGCCATGTCAAATTCGTAACCCCCCCCCCCCCCCCCCAAAATTCCTATTTATTATTTTTATTTTAAAATAGCATGTCAACACGTTTCTGATATGATAGCAGTATTGATCTCTAATTGGGTACTAGTATTTCTGGCCTACTTTAAAAATGAACGTCTCTACGTAAAACTATAATATTCTGAAACACTACGACGAACTTGACTTGGCTGCAGAGCAATTCCGGTTACTTAACCGACATACAAGCTTCGCAAGAACCGAAAGTATGCAGGCGAGTTGATCATAAAACATCATAATCTAAACCCGGAGACAGGGGGAAATCAAAATAGCAAGCAAGCCGACACACAATTTGTAACGCAGTGCTGGGCTTCATTCGCATGGGAACAACACTCTCTAGACGTCCACACGGACAGGTAACGGGTAAGACAAGACATATGACGTCTCAAAGTTTCGACGGAACTCAACAAACGGCAGATGTCTGCTGGTTGTGCGGTGTATAAGTTGGAGGTCAGTCTGTCCGGTTGAGTTTCGTCGAAACTTCGCGGAGGCATGTCTTCTGTCTTACCCCTTTCCTGTCCTTGTGGACGTTTATATATTGCTGTACCCTAACGAATAAGCCCAGCTGCGTCTGAGATGTCGTCTCTTCTTGTCCATTACTTCATTTATCCGTATCTCAGGGGTTTTCATTGCGATATAAGCTTAATTTCACGTGTCCCGATGAATGCGTTCTTCCATTACTGGGTCAGGTTCACTAAAAAGGATCCCTAAACGTGCAAACAAACCCTTCAATTAACCAGGATAACAACTTGATTAACCGTATCCGATCCGCACCTGCATACTTTGTATCCGCACCTGAACCGCACGTGCAAGATTCGGAACTGTATCTGACCCGCAATCCGCGCATTCATGTTACATCAAACTATAAAACGTGAAAAACAACAACAAAAACAATAACATTTGGATGGTAGTTTATAAGCTGTTTGCTTATATTTATACAAAGAACTCTTCGAGCCAGACTACGATGAAAGTCACTTTATCGTGTTTTGTTTTATAGTATTTTGAATTATATATTGATGAGCAATCGTCCTCCCGGAAGCCCTTCCCGGCGCTTTGAAGAGGATTGCAGTTATGAAATCGTCTTGGATGTGTGAGACACTCATAACATTGTGCCATTTTATTCTGGTCAAACAATGCAAAAGATGGGAGAAAAAAGGCACTCACTTACCAACGCAGGGAAGTACTCGCCTATACGTTGTGAGGCGTACGCGAGTACACCACTGGGAAAATATGACAATATTCAAGAATGGCGACACTTCCTATCGGTTTCAGATTTAACCCGGAACTGGGTGCTCTGAATCCAACACAACAACTTGCCAACTGATAAAAAAAAAAAAAAAAATCAAAATGGAAGTTTTTTTTTTTTTTTTTTTATTACTTTCTTCTGATTTGCACGTTTCGAGTTTTCCTCGCCGGAAGAATGTTTTCCGCTCCTTCTATGCCAAACAAGAATGCTATTTCCCGGGACGCATGACGCCCTTGCATTCTTTACTTTTTTTTAGGGACAGCAATTTTGGCGACATAAAACGCTCGAAAGCGATCTTTGGTGAAAATCGAATTCGTCTTGGCATACAAAACAATTTTCTCCCCGATAGGTATCTTTTTACTAAGAGGCGAAAAGAAATTCCATGATGCACTTCATAGTATAACTCCCTAGTTCACTCTACAAACTACGGTTGTGCAAGTTTATGAGGCGCCGTGGCAAAACATGGAGATCCGGATCGACCCGCGGATATCCGATCCGCATCCGCATCCGCAGACCCTAATATCCGATCCGCAATCCACCAAATCTGATTCATTATTATCCGCATCTGCCAGTTTTATCCGCGGGTAATCCGTGGATATGCAGGAGTCTACTCATAGATCATCCGCGGTCATAAAACCACTTAGGACTAAAACGTGTATTTTTTAATTACTTACTACAGCCAAACAGTAGCGTTCTGTTCGTTAATTTATTTTTCAAACGCATCAACCGGAACACGCAAATAGTAGGAGGGCAATATAAAAAAAAATAAACAACAACTAATTTCATTGTGTGTACGCTAAGACAGCAAAAAGTTAGTCATCCCTAACTGGCGTCTGCTGTCTCTTCTCTAGACGCGAAATTTATCCAGTGAGGTACCGCTGCAACCCTGGGGTCTTTAACGTACACCACGCACAATAAAAATACACGTCATTCAAATAAAAAAAAAAAGAGCAAGACCGGGAATGGGACCCAAGATCCCTGGACTTCACAGCGCGAGCTTTCGCTCCAGGTACGTACCTGGAGCGAAAGCTCGCGCTGTAAATGCATCTCAACTCGGAGTACTCCGAGCTGAGATGCATTAACACACTCGCTCACCGATCTCCCAAATGTTTAAAAAAGTTCAGGGGAATGGGATCCGAGCTGAGATGCATTAACACACTCGCTCACCAATCTCCCAAGTTTTTCAAAGCACTTCAGGGGAATGCGAGATGTTTCTATTGTTCACGAGCGTAAGACTCTATGGCGTCAATTCTAGGAGGAAAGCTGCGCGGGTTATCTAGCAACGTTGAATGACTGGTTGAAAGAACGCCCATCACTCTCCATAACGCTATCTGTAGCCGTCAGACGCAAATCCGGCAATAAAACTGCTAGACAAATACGCTCCCTATCACCTTATTATCACCCTGCGGGTTGTGCCAGCGTTGCCATCTGCGTAAAGGGAGCTATCTCCCAAAAAGAATTCGCGCTGCACAGATGCCCACTACTATCAGAAATTCCGCGTGTCTCGGGGAAAAAAAAAAGTAGAGCCCATCCAGTTCACGTGAAGATGAAGGACCAGCGAAACTGTTATCTTTACAACTATACGACATCCATACGATTTACATGTGATTACAATGAAGACGCGTGCACGACTTCGTTGTTTAATTGTCTTTATTTAACTCTTAGTGATTAAAGTGATCATTGCCTCATGGTCACTCATGGGCGAGTTATATACCAATTTTTCGAGGCATGACAGTTTTTTTTTAGATTGAGTCCAAGTCTCTTTATCAACATCGCGGAAGTGGAAGAAAAGATGCTTAGATCGCCGGGTTCTTACGTCAGCCTCGTCATAGCGCACTCTTACTCTGAGAAAAGTCGGTGACAGTCGATTAATAACTAGGGATCAGGACGTCACTATCTAATAATGCCAAGAAAGGCTTTCTCACGGGAGATCACCCCTGTTTTTATTTCAAATTATTACGACCAATCGAAACGAAGGACCGCCGTTTCAACGGTTTTTTTTTGTTAACATCCATGGACGCATTTTCTTCCAAATCCTAGCACATGATAGCTTCTCAGTAAAAACAAACACATATGATTGTTTCACACTCTCTAATATCCTTACACAAGTACGCATGTCAAATTATGCATATCGAGAACACATTAAAACAAAATGAAATAACCTCGATATTTGGCTATGGAAAACGAATTCCAAAAGGCCGTCTTTTAAAACTAACACGCAAAGTTTTTTTTTTTTTTTTAAACAAGTTTTATTTGTCTGTTTTTGAAGGTTGTTCAGAACATAAGGAGAAGGCAACCATTGAGAACAGTGGCTGATATCTGGCGTGACAAGCGATAGCATTGAGTGCCCTGAAGTACCCGCTGGCCTGCATGTCAGACGCTTCTGCATAGTTACACACCAACGCACGATGCTGACGTCAGACTGATGCGGTGGCGCAGCTACCGAAATGGCGAATGATCAGACGCTTCACTTTGTGCACACCTAGTTTCTGCTCATGCGTATTGTGTCCCACAACTGGTGTGGGAAAACACGGGCTTGCTTGTAAACACAGTCTTCAATCTGTATAGAATAGGAACGTACCACGTTTTTATCGTTCATACATTTTACGCCGATGGCCGGTAATTCCGTGACGTCACGATTTTCCCGCTGTATTTTTCGAAAAAGTAGCTCGCTAATCTTAGACAAATTAAATTTTTTCACGCTCAAATAGAAGGTAAAACGTTCCGCAAAACACAGGAAAAAAAAAGTATATATATTCCCGTAAAATCTAGCGCAAAAATTGTGCCACGTGGCGTTCTGGCGACCCGTGACGCGCCAGTGTCACGTGATGTCACGGCGTCACGTGACGTGCCAGTGTCATATCAACACCGTCCGTCAAATACTATAGCGGTAGGCGAGTCTGCTACACTTCAAAATACACAAGTGTAACTATATGCTGCGTCTCGTCCTTCGTGCGCAGTTTATCCGCAGGACACGCTGCGAGGAACCCGGAATTCTTTCCCCCTTCAATCTCCGCGTTCGACCGAAATATTACGGTGCCCGGAAAGGCGTCTCCGAAGTGGCGACAAATGGCGTCAGAGAAGCCGGAGTGTCAGGCTGTCGGACGTCGCGATCCTGGCGGTTGGTCGTAGAAATGCTGGCGAAAAGCGGGAGCAAACGCGAGTGTCGCTGTCGTCGCAGCGTCCCAACTTCTGGGTGCCGAAGTTTCCGTGAACTGCCACACCGGAGAGCGACCCGCAGCAGAACAGGCGTCTGCCAATTTCACCACCACTGTTGGGACGCCGCCAGGATCGCGGCCGGCGACAGCCTGACACGTCTATGATGTCATCAATCAAAAAATCGGGGGAACACTTTTTTTTGACGCGGTAATTCATACAACAGTCGCAGACGACGCGTTCCAGGCATTATGGACATACGTTAAAAGCGGGAAACCTCAGTCTTTTGTTAGCTTTCAGTGTTTATCGATTCTACTAAGGCTATAAAGAAATAAAAACTTCCGGCACGAAAAAAACAAAAACAAAATCTACAGAGAACTGCGATTGGATGGCGATCCATGTCATCGCTAAACATTCATAGAATTCTCCCGGTTATACATATATATTTTTCAGTGTACATTGAAACGCTTCGGAAACATATCTGATGGCGGATAATATAAATATTGACACCGCGAGCGCGGTTCCTTAGGGCTCGAAAAAAAAAGATATTACGAACTCTTTACATTGGCGAGTCGTCTGCCTTTCCGAGTCATTCGAGCTTGGTGCAGGGAGCTGACTGAGAAGCACCTCGAAAGAAGCTCGACAGAGGTTCGTGTTTTATATCTTTTTATACTAAGGAATAAAGAGTCATATGGGGACAAGTTTTCGACAAAAAATGACGAAAAACCCGAATTTTCGTTAGTTAAAGAAAGGCTTTCAAAGTGCCAAAGGTATGCCCATTAATATAATATTTAATCATTAATGAGTATCGGAGAGACTCGCCCTGTGCTTTAAGTTAATATTGGCCGTCATTTAATGAGCTAGAGCAAAACGCATTCAAAATAGTTAGTGTGTATAGTCTAGGGTGATCTGAGGCCCAATTGAGCGCGTGGCTTCGAATGATGGGAGACGTTAGGCGCGATCTAAGAAAACAACGCAGGGCTAGGATGAGAGCATGATGTGAACGAGCAGGAAATAATCACATGAAATAATCAGAACCCGTTAACTAATATTCCGACGTCACCACAGTGAAATAGAGTGCAGGCAGAGAATGGACGTGAGCGCGGTCAATCAGTGGTTCGAAGGACGTTCGGTGTCAGGTTTGTGTCCAATTGCTGAGTTGGGGCAATCCAAGTGTGATGACTTTGAGTGTAGGTCCAGAAGGCAGTTCACAGGCTTTGATCATTCAACACACCTTGTAACACCCAAATAGTTACTATAACGTTTGCTAGAGGTTCAGCTGGCGCCATAGTGTGCTGTCGCAAATGGAAGCACACTCTCAAAATGCATTCGCCTCTACTTACCTGCAAAACACCCGAAGTGCCAATCTCTGTAATCTACAAAATCAGCTGAGCGAATGATGAGGCGGAACGTCTGTTTCGACCCCAAGGTTAATTCTGCACCGTGGCATTATACGCGATGCAAGTGTGACGCTTTGCACTGCGTAATGCCACAGTGCAGACTTTATTTTTAGGTCTAAACGGACGTTCCGCCTCATCATTCGCTGAGCTGATTTCGTAGATCGCAGAGATTGGCCCTCCGAGTGTTTTTTCAGGTGAGTAGATGCTCAAGCATTTCTTCGAGTGCAGACAGCACCCAGTCGAAAATTGACTTCAGGGAATACATTTCTATAAAAAATGGTGCGTGCATTTTCTTCCTGTGCTTGATTATAAGAGAAAATATCCCTAATAATGCGTACGTACTACATAGCCTGGAACAGGTTTTAGTCATTCAGACAAAATATTTGTTTAGTTACAACGTTTTTATTTAAATTCATTGCTTTAAAATGGTGCTAAACGGCTTCGTACATGTATGTATGTGCACTGTGAGACACTGTTAGCGCGAACATGACGTCGGCGCTTTTCAGCGTGGGAGATATACGTACCAAGCGAAAGTAGGACATTTGGAAAACTAAGAAAGACGGCAGGAACTACGCAATAGCACTGGTTCATTAACTCCCTGAGCATGTACGATCAAAGTAAATTGAAGGCCACGCAATATAGTCCTATTTTCAATAAGTAAGTACTCCTTATTTTTTCCGCTTTGTGCAAAGATGCTTTTTCTAAGTTCAAAACATCGCCTGCACGCGTGAAACCTTTGAGAACAAGTGCCCAATAAAAGCTGCCCGGCATAGAAATAATACAAAAATACAACTTTGTCATGATCCTCATGACAATGATTGCGCCGCGGCCGCGATCGAAGACGAAGAAGAATAAGAAGAGGACGAGGTGGGGGGCGTGCGACCGAGCGGGGAGTTGGAAGCTAAGCACGGACCGGCAACGGTCGGCCTGCAAATCGCTCAGCAGCTGCCACGGTCAGCGGAGCGTTGAGTCTAGCGGTCTGGACGACGGATTCTTCGCCGGACTCCGACACGTGGAGCTGCCATGCACGGCTCCTAGCCGAGTCTGCGGTACGACTTCTAACCATCGAGGCGAAGGCAACCGTCTTCCCGAGGACACGCCACGGAGGACTCGTGAGCGAGTATTACCCGATGTGACTATGACTTGGCCGAACTTTGAACAGTGTTGAGACTCGTGTAGAGATTTCTTTATTGTACTTTCTTTTCTGCTAATTCTCTATTTATTTTCTGACGGTTTACTTTTAACTCATAATAATTTCTCTGCTTCTTTAAATATTATAACGCATTTGTCATTCCCGCAATTCACATGGTCTCTGTGTTCCTCTTTCCCTGACGGGCGTGACAACCTTCCATAGTCCACGTACTTTATTCTTTACGTTTTGAATGTTTTGAACCCCTCGTTAAGATGCAAGACGGGGTAATTTTCATATAGTGACCGGGCTGGCATATTAGCAATAGTATAAGCGTCACCGGAATGCTGGCGAGCTTTGAACACACTCTATATTCCTTTCGGTTGTTATTTCGCTTAGAGTCGTCGCTCGTTTTTACACACCTGCCGTGGAACAGAGGTTTGGGCCTGAAATATAGCGAAGTAACCCATCGTTAACCGATGAAAAAAAAAAAAAAAAGCGCTAGCTAAAGCAATTGCACTTTTACAATGTTAATAAAGGTACATACTGTTACGGAGTTTAAATTACTAAGTGTTGTCCTTGGCCAGATTAGAACGGATCGTGAGTCGACCCTGTACAATCTGCGGGCGGTCGTCTTCGCCCTCAGTGGGCCCTGGCATGCGCCGAAGCAGCTCCGCTACACTATTTCCCTTCTGAGTATTTTTTTAGTGATGTTTGTTCCTAGGATGGTTCATTCTGCTAAACAACATAGCCACGTTAATTAAAGATGGACAGGTCTTTTTACATGTGTCGTTGCCGATGGTCTTCTGCACGCTTACAAACTTCACGCCAACCTCACAGTTCATTCGCAGCACCAAAATCCAGCACATTGGCGCTTTTTGAAGTTGATGCCAGGAGTCTTGTCCCCTGGCCACATGTGGATCCTGTTTTCTTCACCCCTGATGGCATGTCTAATAGGAGCTCTGATGCCGGCACACATTATATCGATGTAAAACGTCACTGCACATTTGAGCATTTTAATAATCAACGCCGAAATTGAAATGCACCGGTAAAGCCAAAACCCAGGAGAAGATGGGAGGTTTTGTAAACATTTGCTGCTCATCAAGTCACCCGCTGAATAGCCACAATGACGGTCAGAAAAGCATTCAGGTCCAATGAACACTTACGCGCCTTGATGGCTTGAAGCTCTGGGATGCCGATGAGGCCATCGGTCAACGTAGGAAGCCGATTTCAGGTTCAGAGAACAGTTAGGGACGTGGCGAAGATGCAACTTGTCTGTTCCGGAGCTCAGGCATAATGATCGGAGGCTTCAGACGATTCAGCCGCGATTCTATGGCTCCACGAAACGCCAGCGTTGACCACGTTGCAGAGGATATTCTTCCCTGCAGGAGGATTTCCGGGAAGCTTGAGGTGCCATACTAGAAATACCAGTTCCAGCACCGAGATAAATTTACTAGGTGTCCATGACCAGGGCCCTATGTTGCACGTTTTGGACTCCGACGGCGACTAGGGAGAAGGAAGTGACGTCAACAACGCAGAAAACGCAGATTGGATGTTGATTTTGTATTCTTCTGTCAACATCCAATCTGCGTTTGCTATGTCGTTGACGTCACTTCCTTCTCCCTAGTCGCCGTCAGAGTTCAAAACGTGCAACATAGGGCCCCTGATTGGAAAATGTGAGTCGACCCCGTACCGTCTGCGCGCGTCGTCGTCGTCGTCGTCATCAGTGGGTTAGCTACAATACTATTCGGTAACGCTCAAATAACAAAAGTGTTTCATCTTATTTTTCGGCGAAGACAGAATGCACGCGCGTTTTCCTATATGAATGCAAAGGAGCACCGCAAAAGTAGACTGGTTGTTGCCTGCTTCAGTTTGCCTCCCGGAAGTGGCATAGACACTAGCGCCTGTTGAACCTCTAGCGTACATTATATTACCTCTATGGTCACACATAAAAAAAAAAGGACGTTTCGCGCATTATTTACTCGCTGCGGGAAGTAGTTCTTACAAAATTTAGTTGTCGAAGAAAAAAAACGATGGCGTTGGCGCTTGAAACATGCACGTCTTGATGAGATACCAAAGTCAATCTAAGATGCACCATGAACGTTCCACGAGGAGCCGGACTTTTTTTTTTTTTTACTATGGTTCTTGAAGTGAATACCAGTATACCGGGTGGCATTTCAGCTACTCCTTGATATTCGTCTCAACTCCCTGCATTTTCAATATCGCCTAGGTGCTGGAATAATCAAAGACCAGGAACAGCCTCCCCTCACTTCAACACAACGTCATTATATTCAGATGGATCCGAATCAATCCATTGGACCCGAACTCGACGCCGAGGGTACTTCGACGCGTTGATTGGACACGATGTCCAGCCGAACGCTGACGCGGCATTCGTCTCCAATCAGCGCCTGCGCACGATCTCACCGCGATGAAGTCGATATGCTATAGCGCACGGGGTTTGGTCCCTCAAAGGTACGGTGGCCTGGAGGACAAACTTTGCCTAGTCAAGGCTAATCTCGGCACTAACACTGACAGGTTAAGAAATGATGTTCGCGCTTCGGTTACTTCTTGATTCGGTCTTCGGCGATTTGATCAGCTAATGCCGCAGCCTCGTGGCAGAGCAGCTGAGCGATGATAAGATCCTGGGGGCTCGGCACGGCCCGCGTTTTATACAGAGAGCAAGTCGTCTGATTCTTGCGCAGGGGTCGGGGTGACGTCAGAACTACGCCGAGGTCTGATTGGCATTGATAGGAAGGATAGTGGGTAGACCTCAGAGCTAGGTGCCTTGACCTCTACCCACTATTTTCTTCAATCAGCCAATAAAGGTTCGGCGTTCTGATATCACCGCAACCCTTGTGCGAGACAGTCGGAATTACGCTCCGAATAGGCTGTCCGTGACTATGAGGAGCGCAAGTCTGTCTGCTTTATGTGCAGGGGTTGCGGTGACGAAAAACGCCGAGCTGTAATTGTCTATGCTTGGAAGCATCGTGGGTAGAACTGAAGACAGACAGCATTGTGCTCTACCCGCTATCCTTCCAGTCCCAGCCAATCAGCGCTGGGTGTCTGGACGTCCCCAAAACCCCTGCGGAAGTAGCAGACGAACTAACGCTCTGCGTAGTCATCTCCGACGAAGCAGAAATCGATGGCACGTTTTGGATGACTAAGGTATTCATTAGACGAAAGAAAAAGTATTCGATTAAGGAAAAACAAAAAAAAACAACAAAGAAACAAACTTCGTTCTCGCCGGTTACTCCAGCCAGTTTATCGCTAAACGCTCAAACATTGACCCGAACATCGATCGTTCCAATTGGCCTTCTACCGCGGTGCCATCTTTGCCTGGTGGGCTGTGGAACGCTTACTGAGTAGGCGCACTAACTCTCTGCAGCGGAATATCAAACGCTGCGCTCCAGTCTACAACCCAGTGAGTCGTCATTTTTTGCTGAGTGATAAGCACTGGAAAGGTGTCTGAACCTGGTTCCAGGCAAAAAAAAGTCAAATTTGGGGGTTTTACGTGCCAAACCTACGACGGGCATCTGGCACGCCCCACCGGAGGACTGGGGATTAATTTCGACCACCTGGGGATCTTTTGACGTGCAACCGAAAGCTCGGTTACACGGCGCCTTCTCCGCAATAAGCCTCCGTCCCTGGTTCCAGGCTATTTTTTCTGTAGTAGAATTCCTCATGCTTGGTCAAAAACGGGCTCTGAAAGCCGAACTCGACGACCAAAGGATGGTGGTCCAGGCGGGAGTAGCGAGAAAAGTAAAAAAAGTCTCCGAAATGCCGTTCGTCGGCACCAGTGCCTTGTGGTAGCTCGGCTTTCTGCTTTTAGATAGCGTTTGAGGCCTTCGAAGCAACGCGCTCGTCTGGCTCTTATCATATCTTCCGCGACTGTAGATACGTTCTTTGTGTTAATACGTGTGTTGTCGTCTTCGGATGAACGTCTGGGTGAGCACGCCATTATGTGCGCGAAAAGGGTGGTTGTCGTGTAAGACCGAATATGTTAATTACTTTGGGAATACCCCATGTCACTCCGCAAAAATACAGCAACCTTGACGTGGACAGGTTTTGTGTAGTTCGAACGGCTGGATGCGACGGTTCTTCGGGGATTTCCTCTTTCAATTCAGCGCTGTAGGCGCCCTATCTTATGCAAACGAGCGGATAAAATTGCATTTTCTCTAATAAAGTCTATGATAAGACTACTCGCAACTTCAGGCGCGACGCCACCCAGGGGGCGAGGCGTGAAGGAGAGCAGCGGAAAGTTACCGTCTATTGAAATATGCAGCAGAACCTGGCGCGACCTGGCGGCGTAACTATGAACCAAAGGAATGGGGTGACTAGGTGCACGCAGTTTGAGCTGCGATTTGTGTCCAGAACACCAGTGGCAACTAAAAACGTTACAGTATCAGACGTATTGGTTTTGGTGATACTTGTTAGATGAATGAGTGGGCGGACAAATGGATGGATGGACGGTACTGACTATACGCCCTTTGTATCGGGCGGTAGCTTGCGCCACATAGCCTAGAAGAATTTACATCCCTCAAATTAAAATTTTGCCCTAAATTTTGTCGCCGGTTAAATCCTCTAACCTAACAATTTGTTCGGAACATCGTCCTTCTCTATGTTGTTTCGGTCGTTATTTTAACCTCCTTGGGTGTTTTACAACCCTCTTCCTTATGTGACTCCCTCAATGAAACGATGGTCGCTGAAACTCGTCTCCGAATGGTATGCGTTACCGTGTCCAAAAAGTGATCCCTCGATTTCCGTTTAATGACGTCATAATAGAGTGACGCTGTCACCAGTCGCGATCCTTGTAATGTCACAGCACCAATGACGAATGTGGCAGACGCCTGTTGTGCTGCAGGTCCCTCTCCAGCCTGACAGTCCACGGAAGTTTCCGCAGCCAGGAGCTGACACGCCTTGACGACAGCGACACGCGCGTCTGCTCGAGCTTTTTGCCAGAACTCCTACTCCCAACCGCCAGGATTGCGACGTCCGACAGCCTAACACTCCGGTTTTTGTGACGTCATTGGCTGCCACTTCGATACCACTTTCGACGCATGAGCTGAATGGAACACTGAACGCGGAGAGGTGTCTCCAACACCACCTCAATGCAACTCCAAATATTGGCGTTTTGGCAAAGTCAATAGAGAGACTTAGGGAACCGTTTTTGTACATCCGATAGAGGTACGATGGGTCGTCCGATACGAACTGCGCATGCGCTACAGCATAAGACTGGTACACGCTCAGTGCGCACCGGAAGGCCCACCTCACCGTATCGGATGTGCAACGGTTCCCTAAAACTCTCTAATGGCGTTGCGGGTGTCCCAAGTTTTCACAGCTGAATAAAGGGATCATTAGGTCACAACAACTCGGGAGTTCGACCGTTTGCTGAACGTGTGCCAAAAGACGCTGTTTAGCGTCGCCCATCACTCGGTATCCGACTTGTCCACTCTAAGCGAAGGGGACTCTGGTTAAACGACGGGGATAGGAAAGTGCGGCGAGCCGGAAAAGGGGGTTCTCATCAGGGGCGTGTTGCCGGCTCACTTTGATTAATGGCCGCCCGCCATCGGCAAGAGGCGGCTAGTCGGTCAAGCGGGAAACCGATATGGATGGCCGAAATCGCCCAGGTCTCCCAAGATGTCATCGCGCTTCAAGACGGTTCCGACTCCGTTCCATTTCGCGATGCGCTTCTCGAAGCTGTCCAGGCCTCCCGATTGCGTTTGTTTTACGTACTTCGTCGTTTAGGGAGTTTCGTGAATCGTGATTCTCGAAAGGACATTTACGATGAACCTGCGTAGCGGTCGTATAAAGCTCTTTTTTTTTTATAGACACGCGATTTTATGACAGATATGCACTGTTTTTTTTTCAGGTTTAAACATGTTGTCACAGATAGAAAAAGCTCAATGAGCGTAAATACAAAATGAAGGTTTAATCGGCAATCTTGTGCCAGAAAAAAAAAGAAATAATGAGCGTCAAAACAGCAGCAGTGAACGTCGCGGCGTCGGCGTGACAGCTGGCCGGAGTGAGACTGCGAGAGTGAGTCGGCAAGTCCACGCTCGGCTCCTCATCTACTACACTGGGCATCTCGAATATTCGGCCTAGAATGTTCGAGAGTGAGTTAGGACGAGACTCACTCGGCAAGGTCATTTTGACCTCCATATCTTTTGAACTCCGTGTAAGAGTTAACTCGAATCTTCTACAGGTACGGAGAAGCGTTCATTCTCGATCATGCACGCGGTTACACGGTCAGCCCCTCATTCACCGAGCTGCGACTGCGCTCTAATAAATGCCTGCGCGTCTACTTCCCCGCCAAACATTTAAAGAGCCAAACTCTGCGATCTGAGAAATCAGCTCAGCGAATGATGAGGCGGAACATCTGTTTAGACCTCAAAATAAAGACTGCCCTGTGGCATTACGCAATGCAAGCATGACGCTTTGCATTGCGTAATGCCACAGCGCAAACTTCATTTTTAGGTATAAAAACATCTTCCGCCTCATCATTCGCTGAGCTGATTTCGTAGACCGCAGAGACTGGCTCATTGAATGTTTGGCGGGGAAGTATAGCGCAGGCCTTTCTAAGAGTGTGGTTTGCGGGAGAGAAGACGCTGCGGATTTCTTAGAGTGTATGCAGTCGCCGACAGCCTCAGAAACGCAGGGCGCGTCTTGATACGCTGACCCTTTTTGCGTCGTGAATGATTCTTCGATGTTCCCATCGGCTAATCTCAAAATTTCATTGGTTGTGGAGCAATTGAGAAGATGTTGGGGGCTCTCCTTGCCCTGCGTTTCTTATCGTATCAGTGACTATGCGCAGTGCAAGTTCGTCTGCGCCTTGCACAGGGGTTGCTATGATGTCAGAACGCCGAGCAAAGCGTCATACAATGCAAAGCGTCATGCTTTGCATTGCGTAATGCCACAGCGGAGACTTGATTTTGAGGTTTAAACAGATGCTCCGCTATATGATTCGCTGTGCTGATTTTGTAGATCACAGAGATTGGCCCTTCGAGTGTTTTGCAGGTAAGTAGACGCGCAGGCATTTCTAAGAGTGTAGAGATGCTTCCCCTTTCTTCTCGCTGTTGTTCGAAACTCCAGATGAGGCCATGACACCCTGCAAAAACAAAAGACGCGAAGGAGCAAAGCTGGGAGCTATATCCTTCCCATACGCGCAACAATGGGCTGGTGCGGCCTGGCGGCCGATGCATGAAACGGAGGAAAGAGATGTACATGCATGTTGTTGAAGTTGCGAATTGTTCAACGCGCCTCTGTATTGGTGGTTTTATGTATGTATATTTAAAAGCTTTACATCTGACAACTCCACTCTCGCAAGTGTCTTTTATACACCGTGAGTATGAGTGGTTGTATAAGTTAATGCATATTCTATAAGATCTGAAGTATAAACGGTTTGTTGAAACGACGTTTGTTATAGAGGACGCGTGTTTTGTTTCATTTCAGATAAAGCCCGTTTTTCGTTTTCCTCTAACACTAGCTCAGGGACGGAACTAACTGATAAATTCGGAATAAAAAGTTGACTTTACGTAACTCTCTTGTTGAGACTGAAGCTTACACAAGAAGGATAAGACGCTGGCATCGTTGAGTACGGAAGAAAACATTCATGCGCTCTTAGAGGCGGTGTCAAAGTCACCCTCCAAACACACAGTGGAATATTTTGTGCAGTCTTTTGACATAATGAATTATTCATTTGCGTTTGGTATTAAAAACTTGGCTTTTTCTAAAGGGAAATTATAAAATTATTACAGAAAAGACGTGCGTATTAGAAATGCTGTCCGCAGTTAGCTGGGAAGCATACTTCCGTGTTTTCTTTTTGTTGCTATTGCTAACATGCTGACCACATGAGGTTGTGGGAATTCATGGCAAATTCAGCTGGTAGCATTGAAGCGATCCGAAACCTTCCCATGCTCGCGCGTTTAGAGCAGCGAATTCCAGCTCGTTCATAAAGAAACCAAGAAAAAGAAAAAGCGCTCCGTGACAGCTCCAAATATTCCAGCGGAATTCGCCATGACTGAGATTCCCACAGCCACGCCTTCCCTCTTTTAACTTGTCAGTGACTTCAGTTTAATTGGTGGGTCACATGCAGTCAGAGGACCAAAGTTCTCCTTAACAGATAGGCGAGCTTAATCGACAACCAAAACTATCTCGTTTAAGTTTGTTCTATAAGATTTATTCTTCTAGTCCAACAGACAGCCAAGAGCTATTTATAGAATCATCTTCCATATCATCGCATACCTATCATCAACTAAAAGTTAGATCCCATGTTCAGCAGATTTACATTGCATACCGCTAATATTTGCCCCAACCCCCATTGGTTGGAATTGCCTTTCCGCAGCCCTTGTCGCGCTTGCTTAATATGCGGATGTTAAAATTGAAATGAATATTTTTGTTTTAATATGAGCGTTCGTTGTAATTCTTTACTTCTAAAGTTCAAGCTGATATATTTATAGTGGTAATTGTTTTCGCCTTTTTGATGGTTTTTAATTTTATACGTAATTTACCGTTTTCCACTCCTCTCTGTAATGCCTTCGGGCCCCGAGAGAAAATAATTGAAGGTCCACGCATTTAAACAAGGCACAATTTTTTTTTAAACAGACGAATGGAAAGACTTTAAGGTGTAAATCTGGTAAGCTCAAAATACAATAAATTATGATAATAAAATTATGCTTAAGTTATTGAAACTATATTTAAGTCGACTAGAAATACACTTCAAGTGGTCCTGTTGTTTTATGAAAGTGCTCAATTAGTATAATTTCAGTGCATTGCCTTCTGCAAGGTTCGACATAAAAAAAAAAAATCCTTAATGCTTACTTTTGCACGAGTGTCTGTTACACGCACACAACTTTAAATCGATGTTGGATGCCTGTCAAATCGCAAACAGCAACGTAATCCGTCCCCTTCTTTGTGCACAAACCAACCTGCCCACCAAGTCTTTGATCAATTTATTCTACTCCAAGCAACAGCTGTCTGTTCAGATTAGTACCTCCCTCCTACCGGCAGTTAAATGCAAACCCTTTGCTCGCAGAAACTATATAAGAGTCACTGGACAGCTTGTCTCGATGTTCCACGTTGGCCATCTTAGCGCACCCTAACGTACCGCCGTTTCGCGCTTGAACGCAGCTTCTCAGGGGAACTGCTGGAGCAGAGTGCGTGATAAATGAACAAGATAATACCGGCGTTCGACGACTCGGTGCATTTGATGGATGCCAGAGCCCGGGAAACGATTGCCTTTACAGGCTACCTACCACATTCGTGATGGATGATTGGCCACGTCGCTTTGGGAACACGGGAGGCCCCCCCTCTACCCCATGGAACGCGCCATGCTTCAGTGAAGGATTTTCGGAGATATATGGGGCCCAACAGGGGAGGTGGTCGCAGAAAGCCTCAGACCCTCAGACGCCCCAATTATGACGGGGCCTTGCGGCGCTAGGAGGTCCTATTCAACGCTCACGGTATTCGATAAATGCCAGGATTCGGAAGCAAATACAGAAGAGCTGCAGACGGGAAAAGTGGGATGATTTTGGCTGCGTGTTGGCAGGGGCCATTGTATGCCCCGTATATTCCGTCACTGACAGGATCTGAAAGCACAGGCAGAGCGCGCTATTTGTGCTTTCTTAACGGTATCCTAGGAAAATACAAAAAAAAATTACGCACAAAAACACAATTAAACGGCAGAAACAATACGAAAACACTTTAGTAAAGTTCCGATGGATGTTGGTATTGTTTCTGAATGAACGAGATGAGATACACGTATTTTCTTTGTTGGGGAGGGCTAAAAAAACCTGCGCCGAATAAAGGCTGAAACGTTATGTTAAAAAAAAAACAATAACAATCGAAACTAACGCACAATTCTGAATTTTTAAAACCCTTTCTTATTATAAAAAAATAATGTTCTTATTGCACGTAAATTGGATATATGGTCTTGTTAACAGCATATTTACTATTCCTGTAGAATAAATACCCACGCGTAGATAGTTTTTTGAAGAATGGTGTTGGACTTTGTTTTTCTCGTGTTGGTGGTGTTGTCCAAGTCTTCAAGAAGAAAGTTATGCTGAAATAACTTCTTAACTTCCGGAATCGATAAGATGTGCATGACCAATACTCAGAGATTGACAATAAAATTGCGACGCAATGTGGCGTTCTTCAGAACGCTTCCCCAATAAGAACACTCCGAATTTAATAGGCAGAAGTTATTATAAAGCCGAATACTTTTATTCGATAAGAACTGGCACCACTGGAATGTACTGTATTTAGCTGCTTGACGAAAGTACAACCATTCAAAATAACGCCGCCACGACTACCTTCAGAATACCTGTAAAAGTTATCAGATAAAGAATGCTGCTTTTATTCCGACGTACAAACCATTGATTTAGCAACAACGCACAGCATAACAAAAGAAGTCGAAGTTATTCAACAATGTAGAGCGCAAGATCGTCTGCTTCTGTTGCGGGGGTTGTGGTGACGTCAGAAGGCCGAGCTCTGATTGGGTTTGATTGAAGTATAGTGGGTAGACCTCAATGCAAGGTGCCTTCAGGAAGTTTCAATTAGGGCTAATCAAAGCTAGGCGTTTTGACGTCAAAAGAAGCAGACGAACTTGCTCTTCGTATAGCATACACAGAACATATAAACTGCTTCATTTTCTTTCGTTCAGTTAAACAAAATATCCGCTTGTGTTACGATAGAATGGAACTACAGTCCTCTAAAAGCACGTCTTGCTACAACCTCACGGCCATTGAAATTACTCTCGAAGATTCTTTGCCAACTCGTGCGAAACTCCAACTCTGCTCCGTTTGACCTAACGATACACCGCAGCGGGCAAAGCGACACGAGCTATCCTAGCCAATCCAATCCAGCGCTGCGAGCATGTCACGGGACTATGCTCATCTCGCACGTCCCTACTCCCCTCCCAAAGGTCACGTGACACTCAAACGGCATTTGATTGGCTCTTGGGGCTCGTAGCGTCCATCGCGGTCCATCGCTATTGTTAAACACTGGATATTCTTGTAGCTCAGCGAGCACTGGCCTCCGTTCGTATACACACAAGCGCGCGCATAGACAACTCGCCGTTCGCAGCGAGCGAACGCGCACACACAAACACAAACAGACACTCATTGCGCGCAGCATGTTGGCGCGGGCCGCGCGTCCAAACACCGCACTTTACAAACAGCCCCGGGCACAACTATACACTGCAGCCAGACATCGAATAGCTTCGTGGGGCAACGCGGCTCGTTTGAGAACAGCGCCAGCGAGCAAACAAAGTAACGTTCGTAGAGGACGCCGTTCGCTAACGTTAGATTTGTTGAAAGCGCGCGGCAGAGTACCCTAGGGATCGAAGCTGGTGTTACATGATTCAACGTAGAGGGTAAGGTCTGTCGTTCCGATGGGCCTATACGGTCGTTCCCGAGCCCACATCACTGTAAAAAAGGTGTGTGGACGTAACGACCGCCGAGTTCGAGGCGCTGTCGTTGTCGGTTTCATTTTAGCCCACGCCTATTTGGTTTTTTTATTATGGTATCCGATTTTTTTATACACTACAGGACACTGTTAACACGAACAAGAAATTGTCAGTTTCCACCCCCCCGCCCCCCCCACAGAGTCGGAGGGTTGTTGACAAAACTGCAGGTGTGATGCAAGGTGCTTATTTGGGGCACTAACCAAAAGGGAAGCGTTTGGTGTCTGCCAATGCTCAATTTAATGTAAACTGCGAAAGTTCGCCGATGTCGTGTTCACGCTAACATCATTTGCAGCGTACGTTTACGTTAATCCCTTTGCCTCCTGAGTTTAGCCAGGCAATGTTTCTTAGCGGTTCAGCGATTCTGGCTGACCCTGACGGAATCTTTCTTAATGGCCGGTGTTAAGGAATGGTCGAATTAAAAGGGGACAGATAAGAAAACAAACATTTACGGAAGCGTTTCCGAAATGAGTGAAATATGACCTACTGTATCTGCAAATGCCAATCGCACGTTCGTATTTTAAGCGGATGGCTATATCTTTCATTTCAAGCGTCCGATTCTTGCGAGCGCTTCGAGATCAGCCATCGAGGCGCGCGATGCGTCATGGGAGCTCCGTCACAATCGTGACGTCAGGCTCTCCAGCACTGCGAAAGGCTGCACAGCTGTACGACGACCGCCGTGAAGTATTAATTTTGGGCGGCGGAGAGAAGCTCAACGGAGAAAAGCTCACCGGATAAAAGCTCACCGCCAAACTGGCGGATGCGGAGAAAAGCTCACCGCAGTTTTAACGAACACGGAGAAAAGCTCAACGTTTTGCGGTGAGCTTTTCTCCGGTGAGCTCTTTTTTTCGGTGAGCTTTTCTCCGGGATTCATTCATTTCGGCCCGTGTAGTACGTGGTGCGTTTTTCCACAATCTATGAACTCGAGTTGACGAGGATTTCGGCCACCAAAGGAACTCGGAAGATGTCAGCGAGTACAAGTAGCCACTCTCGCACATGGTGACGGATAGGCAATTCGGGCTATCACCGTAAGAACCATCCGACAAACCGACCGTCCTCCCGACAAAATCTGAAGGGGTTCAATGTCGCCGAGAAATGCTTCTCATTTAATACTCATTGGCCAACTTTGCGGTACGCGCTATTAGGTGTTTTATTAACAACGTGCTAACTCACAAGTTTACTTCGCTTTCCGTACGGTTCGCTGAGCACTTCGGCTTTTCTTTTCTTAAGAAAACAACAACAAATAGTCGGCACAACCCCTGGTAGCAACGGAAATTCAAATATTCTTGGTAGGAAGATCCAGACTCCTGAGGACAGTGGGTCGCCTTTCGTAGTCCTGATCGCGAAAATGGTCACCGTATGCAGGCGATCGGTTCTTCACCGGCGTCCGAGAGAGGACGGACGGACGAGGCGGATTCACACGCCTCGGAATTGCTCGTCGTTCGGATAACCCGGGGGTCGGCTCCTCGCAGTTGAGCACGCTGTTGGCGCAGCCCTCGGCTGCGCAAAAGCGCGGCATCCTGCACGCAAACGTGTTGAATAAGCGCAGAAACAATTCGGCAGTACCAAAAACAATCGTGCGCCGAGCGAAGCAGCGTGATTGCGCCATTGCATTCTCGGATATCTATGTGGGTACGGCGTATATACCATAGAGTAATATACACAAGGTAAAGAGCGGACACTGCCATAGGCCCCAGCGGCCCAGATAGACCAGTGACAAGTAGCGCTCCTAGCGGGCGGTATTAAGTATAATCTGATTCCGTTTCCGGTCAAGTTAGTTTCGGTTTTGGTTTGGGCGTTTCTGCTCCGGTTCTCCGGCACCCTTCTCTTTCTTTTTCCTGCCCGCCTCGCTCGGCTCTCGGAAGCTCCTTGACTCCCGAAGCCGCTGTTTCTTTTAGTTCTTTTTTTAATACTGACGCACTTTTGCTTTATTTTTTGCGATAGAGTCCGTGCAAAATGTTCAAACAATATTTCAACTTACTTCACAAAGCAGAAGTATATATATTTCTTGTTCTTTTTCTATTGTAAAGCTTGAAGTTACACAATCGCCGCATTGACTCCTGGCTGGTGGAGCATTTTGGGGTCAACAACAGTAAGTGGTTCGAACACATTTTATTGGACCACATTCATGTATACATGATTTACTTCAGAAGCTCTGTATGTTTTATACGAAAGAGACCGATACTCACAAAAATAAATGAGTATGAAGGACTTCGGCATATCGTACACTTCGTAATAGCTTCTTAGCGGAACCAAGTTACCAAAACCTTTCCACGCAGAACATGATGTATGATACATTCACTTTGACGCTGACTCGGGTACGGGAAGTAAGTGCAAAAACAAATAAGTCATCGCTATAATTACCAGTCAGCATAGTATAATAACAGTGCAAAGCACACGCCGGATAGTACAAATTCCCGATTTCCGGCAAATAGGAAAAAACACCAATTTGCATAGCCTCGAACTCACTGCGGGCGAGCCATTACCAAACAATGAGAACTCTATTCGAAATCTGACAAGATTCAACGTCCCTAAACATCCCCCGAAATTGTTCAGAAAAGAAATATGGCTTCAGAAAAAAAGCGGCTAAGATACAAAAGTGGATACATTTTCTTTCAAATATTTTTAGCCTCTATACACTATTTTCTATCGAAATTTTGTAGAAAGTGGACAGATATTTTTGTTAGGGAGCCGTGATACACATTCGCTGGAAAAAAGGGGAAACAAATATTTGGAGAGCAAGCTGCAAACTTTTTGTTTTTGGTTTGGCAACCAGCTCTGTTAATACACTATTAACGGTTAAACCTGTCTCGTTCTTACTAGCCATTGAAGAGTGCAACCGAACGTTGTCCGAATTCCGGTTATGAAATCAAACATGTCAACACAAGCGTATTCTGCAAAACAATTTTAAAAACCTTTTGTGGTACTCCTCTGGGGAAAGGCTAAAACCATCCAGACCTCAAAGTGTGCTCTACAAGGCGGCACACACTCCTCGAACATGTGTCACAATCCCTATTATGGGAAGAAAGTGATTTTCTAGTTGCTGAATGAAATGACAAGCAGCCAGCCAAGAAAGAGTGAGGCACTCAGTACCTGTGGGGCACAATTTTCTTCCATGTTACAAAAAGGTTCTTGAAAAAATGTGTTTCTCAGTAACTTTCGGAGCCAATTGCAAGCTCATCTCATGGATAGAACAATAAAGTTCAACAATAGAACACCACTCAATGACCTCATTTCCAATGCAAAGTTTGTGGGCCTGGAGATTGCTCTTGGTTGTTTTGGGAAGGTGCGGAACATCAAAGACAAAGTAAACGTGTTCGTTGTCAACTTGAAAAAATGGCTTATCACCACACGCACCAAGCTTACGCTTGAAGCCCCCTAACCACAGACCACAGCCTTTACTATGAAGCCAACAGTCTTAAAGGGGCGATGCACTGATATTTGCATTTTGCGCAAATACCGCTTAGAACGAACCCCTGACGTTAATGATCTGTAAAATACCCGTTCGTTTTCGCCACACGCAATCGAACTCGCAGAAAAAAATAAAGAAAAACAAGCAGAGTTCACCCCCTCAACTCGCAGCCAGAACAAGCGGCCCCGTGATCTGGAGCCGATTATATGCCGCCAATGTTGATCATAGCCACGCGCTGGGGTTGGCAAGGCACAGCATATGGCACAGGACACGCGCCGAGTTCCAGACATCGTTATGGTTCGGCTGTTGTCGTCATTGCAGCGATTGGACACAGGACACTACCTGAATGTTTCTCGAGCTATCGATTGTCACGAGCCCAAATCGAGTGTCCGCGCCATGCTCGGGTCCAATCTATGAGCCCTATTCAAATATCGTCACTGGGCGGTACTACTACCGCCCAGCTACGTCATCGTGTTTTTCGAAGGAGAGATTGAATGAAAACACTGGGTTTTGTCCTCGAAATTACAGCGCAACAAAGGAATTTCTTGGTCAGTAGCGTTGCGTGCGAGTATCCTTGAGTCCCACTAGTGCCACTAAGCTCGTGTAAAGTGAAAAACATTCCAATTGAATATCGTTGCACCGCCCCTTTAAGCTCCCGAATGCGAGAAATAAGGAGACTGCGTTAAACAGAACACGTTGGAGTGTGCACAACAGTGTCTGCAAGGGGCTAAATGCACCTCCTGGAAATTTCAGACAGCATAACAACCAAGGCTCTATCTGCAATGTTAGAGGTTCGTTCAACACCGTCATCTGTAAACCCATAGACAATGTCGTGTGCGGGGTCATAAGTTAAATTTTTTTTAAACCAATCTCATCGAAAATCAACTTGCACACGCGTTCAAGTGCAGCCAGACAGCCCAACAGAAACAACAACGCGAGAAGCTCGAACCAATCGGCTCCACGAATTCACGCCGAGCATGCGAGCACGCGGGTGGTCATGCGTCACCTTGATTGATGCAAAGTCGACCGAACATGATGCAGCAGAAAGCACAGATGGACGGCACGAACGACACAGGCGAACGACGCAGGGACGAGCAGAGGCCATGCAGAATGATGCAGAGGCGACGGCGTGCAGGCAGGCAGGCCATGGCAGGCGCCATTCATCACGTGGTTTTTGTGACGTATGTGACTTTAAACTATTTGGTGGTTTTAAGTACTTTAAACAATTTTAAAGCATTACCATTTCAAAAATAAATACTTTTCACAGAAAGAGTTTTAATTAATTTTAACCAAATTGCAGAAAAGCGCCACGTAGCGGAGGGTATGAAACGCACTATCTGGGCCGCGAATCGGCTCCTGTGTCCTCTCTTTACGTTTACTATATTACTCTATGTATATACTGCCGAGAGTGGCGCAACCACGGGATCGCCACGATCACCCAACAATGCTTCGGCGCCCCAAATTACCAGGGGCAAGAGGGAACTCGTTTTATTCGTTTTAATTTTTCGCGTTTACAAACGAGAGACTCATGTTTTTCAGGTGCTGATGCGACATGCATATATATATGCCTAAGCAATAAAAATAAGCATTAAAATTCCGTTTCCGTACTCTTTTAAAAAAATACTTCAACGAAATTTGAAATATACCCGTCGTGTTCAGAGATAGGCTGAATATGATCCACAATATCCGTAAATGACGATCGCACGTTTGCATTTTGAGACTAATGGCTGCATTTTTCGTTATAAACGGAGATCTCTGGCAAGCGCTTGGAGAGCAGCCAGTCAAGAACACGTGACATCCGGCGCAATCGTGACGTAGTCTGTCTTGGGATGAGCAAAGCTGAGGCGAGGCTGATGTCGACAGGATGGCCTAGCCGTTCTAGTCACCAAAGCGGCAGAAGCACGCCAGCAATTGGGCAACCGCAACTAGGGAGCCTTCATGTCAGGGGGTAAAGGTGGGTGAGGAGGAGTGGCAAATCCCGTGCGCCGACACCCGGGGTCCCGAGTGAACGATCGCAAAAGAGAGCGACAGAACACGAGAGAAAGAAAGCAACGTTGCCATGGTAAACGCGGTAAACGCGAAGAGTGTAAACTCTCAGCAATATAAACAGTGATAATTTAACGTTGTAAACTAAATTCTGAGCCATTCCAACGCTTATAAAAAGCAATAAAGTCATTACGCTGCATTAAATTCCCTTCTGTCGAAATCTCGGAAATCTGGTGGTTCCGCAGTTTCGTATTCCTCAACCGCGCCCAGCCGCGCCCCACCGGCGAAGCCGGGTATATGGTTTAGTTTAGCGTTAACGCGAGGCCGTACATCTGCGCGCTATGCAAAAAGAAAGCTTCGAAAGGAACGCGAATATCTTTCCACCGGTAAGTTCGTGGATTGTTGAAGTTCACGAAACTGCTCTGATGATGTAACCGTGTTTGGGACCCCGAGGGTCTGCCTGCATGATCCGCCGCTTGCGGCAGCCAGAATGTATGGGAAAATGGCGGATCTTTTCCTCTAGAGTTAGTATATGATCTCTATGCTTCACGTGGAGCACACATGAAGGCTCCCTAACCGCAACTAACCGGAAATCTGCTTTGGTGGGAATTTCGAGTGACGGGTTAATCTCCTATAATCTTGTAAAGGAGAATAGCGACGCCTGTGGCACACAAGAGAGATTCCCTTAGAGTGGGAAGTTCCTCCCTCCCCTCTTGTCTTGTGCCGGCCGTAGAGCCGTCGGGATGACGTCAGGTTCAAAGCAGGTCTCGTCATTACCTGTCGAGGTTCCTAGACGGGCATTAAAAAACGAGGCTTTAGAGACATTCACCAGGTGCTCTTTGCAGATAGTTTGATTTGTTTTAAAATTTCTTTTCGTCTCTTTTTTAACAAGATATTAGTGTGTACGATGCGATACCGCTCATTTGAAACGTATATACCAAAAAATAAGCGCCGAAATTTCGTTGCAGCATCCCCTTTAAGAGAAATGCTTATACACACGCAGCCCACTGGTCGTCGATCGTTCTACAGCCATTGACTGCCTTAAGAAACACCGGACATGGCGGGCCCCACGCATTCTTCTTATCACCTCGCAACCAATGACATTATGGCGTTAGCTGAGAAGAACGACTTAAAACGAATCGCGAAACAAGACGTGTGAACATGCTAGGCCATGCCCCGAGTTTTTTTTTTATTTAGGTTGTCACTGAGTGCACAACGAGGCAGCGGCGGTTACATCCATCATCCCCGCCTCCACTCTCAGAAATGCGTGCGTGCAGAGTTCACGGCGGTGCATCCCAGGCGTCCATCCTTCATCATTATGAAAACCCGTGACGCAGCAACAAAAACACGAAAACAAGTTGAACCCCACGATGTTTCCTTTATCGTGTTCCATGGCCGCATTGTTTTTTTCCCTTTTTTTTATCATGATTAAAGTATTTTTTTTTATAGCTCGTTTGTTTTTGTGCTGGCTTTTCAATCAGATTTTGTATCTTTACGGTAATGATCTCTGGAGAAGGGGAACCAGGGGGACAAAGGACAAACACAACTAGGGGTTTCCTTTTTCGTGTTCCATGGCCTGATTGTTTTTTTGTCTTCCTTTTTTATCATGATTAAAGTATTTTTTTATAGCTCGTTTGTTTTTGTTCTGGTATTTCAATCAGATTTTGTATCTTTACGGTAATGATCTCTGGAGAAGGGGAACCAGGGGGACAAAGGACAAACACGAATCTACAAACACAACTAAGGGACAAACGCGAGCTGAAAAATTCTGCCAGGTTCTGGTATCAAGTCAGGGACCTCTCCATTTTTAGTGGAGCGCTCTACCAACTGAGTTACCCAGGAATTAGACGTCAGTAGAGCGAGCGGGTTTTATCAGTTGCCACTAGTCTAACAACAACAAGGGCGCACATCCTGCTTTTTAAGGTTCTGATGCTAATGCAATTAATGCAAAAGTGCAGCTCGCCTGCACCTTTGCGTTAATTGCGTTAACATCTTTATGATTCGACTTAGCTAACTAAAACTAAAAAGGCCGATTCGTATTCTGTTCGAAAGGTCATGTGGGCCTGATTTTGGCAGGAAGGCGTCCAGCTTTTTTAATATTTTCTTCTATACAAGATACTGTAAGAACGTACCCGGCCCCGTAAATGTGGTCGATGAACTCACACGGATATTTTTGTCGAAGTTACGTAATAAAAAAAAATCACTTCTACAGTTTGATTTTGGGGCCCCTGACCCCTCATTTTTGCCGATTGGCTAAACCGATTACAGAACGGTCAGTAATATATGATTCGATTACATAGAGTGAAGTATACATAAGAACCTTCTTCGGGGGGAGTGTTTTGAAGAAGCTTAGCCAATTGAGATATCAATAACTACACTGTTCAAGATTTTTAACCTAAATTATTTTTAACCTAAATTAACTACGCGTGGACGCGTAGTTAAAGTTCGTGTTTATCAACTAAAAGCAAACAAAGAAATATATTCCTCGTGTACCAATGTTTTGAGTAGCTAACACACTTAACAGTTTTTTTTAAACCCCATGTAGTTGAACAATCATCATAATATTATTTAAATGAGGGCAACGTCATCACTAAATTATCTGCATTAAAATGACGAAGTGAGTTTTTTTTTGTGACGTTGCAGCTGTTAATGAGTACGGCTGGTATTTGTTTTAACTGAAACATACCGATTTCTCGTCAATTTACTCTTTTGGCGCGGATATTGAGTTCTCAATGTACTTTGGCACACCGTTAGGAATCCTAATAAGCTTTTCAGCGCTTAAGACTCCAACATAAATGCAAAGAAACAACAAAAATTCACACGAACTTCGAAACAAAAAGCTCTAAATCATTAAAAAAATATAACAATCTACGCGTGGGTATTTATTGCACAGAAATAGTCAATATTCTTTAAAAAATAAATAATTCAAGTTTCCGGGCAATAAGACACAATTTTTTTTAATTTATTTATTTCAAAATGTTTTCAGTTCTTTATGGGATTATGATAGGAATGGGTATATGCTCTCTCTGGCAAAATACAAAAAAAAAACATACACGGAAATAAGAAAAACACGATAAAATGGGTGAACAGAATTTCAGGTAGATTGGCAAAACTACCGGAATCAATACAATGAATCAAGAAATATTTTACTGAACGGTAAGCTAGAATAGCACGAACGCAATGGCAGAGGGCACACAATAAAAAAGAAGAATGTTCTTTTTCCCTTTCTTTTTATTTCACAGGTCACAAGATGCGTTATAAGACGCAAAGAATGAACAACACGATTTAAGCGAACAATACGAGACAGCATGTTCAGGAAAAAAGTTGCAGTTGCCGATAGTTAAGAGAAAAAGCAATATTTAAAACGGTCATCGAAGCATTGGGGCTGACGAAGGGTGCGGCTATGTATGTTGTGAGTACGCCTACATACATCAGGAGTGACGTACGCGGTTTCGTATATCTGCAGGAAATCGTTTAGAATCATGTAAAGTAATTTCAACCATTTTTTTTTACGCCGCGTCTTGAGTATTGGAAGGTTAGCTTTCGAGTACAGTGCCGTTGAAGAGTTTAATCGACTATATTTGTAACAAATAAAACGGGAAGCAAGCCACTGAACTATATCCAATTTCTGAACGCCTTGAAGAGTGTGAGGATCTGAGATTTCACATGCATATTTCATCAATAGACGTATGAGAGTTTTATCTGCCATACGTTTTGTATTAGCTGAACTTAGCTGTTAAGAGCGTCGTAAGTACCATAGCTTGGAATTCGCTTTTTGTTACAATATTATTTACATGGTTTCCCCAACGAAAATTCTACGAGTTGGGTACACCCAAATATTTGTATCTACTAAGCCTTGCAACCGGGTGTCCTTCGAGATTGTATGCAAACTCAGAGGGTTTGGTTTTCCGCTTAATAGTCGTACAGACGGTCTCCTCAAGATTTAACGACACATGCCATGTGTTGCACTATGCAGCAATGCGGGCTAAACATGTATTTAATTTAAGTTGATTGGTGGACGTCTCAATTTCTGTGTACAAAATGCAGTCGTCTGCGAACAGTCTTGCCTAATTCGTTAGATTAGATAGTATGCCATTGATAAACAGCGATAGAAACAATGGTTCGAGGACAGTACCTTGGGGAACACCCGATTTGACATCGCCCATATGGGAGTGTTTGCCCTTGATTGCTACAAATTACCTTCTTTTGTACAGGAACATCTCTATTCATGTAATAGACCCGGGAGTTTTTAATTTGAATTTTAATTTAGATAGTACCTTTCTATGATTAACTTCATCGAATGCATTCTTGAGGTCCAAAAAACAACATCGACCCGGCACTTACGGTTCAGAACTTCGGAAAACTTATGCAGCACTTCCACCAGCTGGGCGAAAGTGGACAACCCTTTACGAAAGCCATGCTTTACGAGCTTAACATGCTTAACAAAGAGTTGTTAAGCATGTTGTAACTTCTCTGAAAAGAAAGTATATGGCTCGAAATTATGTGTTCAAGAAGTTTCCCACAGGCTGATGTTAATGAGATAGGCCTATAGTTGTAAACAGAAGAGGCTTTACAAGACTTCTGCACAGGTACGACCTTACCGATCTTCCAGCCATTAGGTAGTGAACCTTTTAAGAGGGATTTCTCAAAATAACAATAATATATTGCGACAGTGATTCAGCATATCGTCGTAGGAACGCAGTTGGTATTTTGCCATATCCGGTTGCTTTCCTAGAATCTAGGTTAAGATCTCTAATCCGCCCAAAATTAAAATATGCTGCGGCTGTGTTGGACCCCTCACACTCTTTACTAATAACCCTTATTGAATCTGTCCAAAACCGTTCAGCCCGTTTTATCATGTTGAACTATCAACGCACTGCCAGTGTTTCTACCTTGAAAACCTCTTTAGGCCTGCCGTAACTAACGCATCGCCGTAAAATCTTTCGCTTATGTCTTTTCCATAAAGTAATTCACCAAAATGCCGACCTTCGTCGTAAACTAATTATCCCAACATTCTACATCTCTGCTCGCATTGATCATAGCCATAAAGTCGGTATGCCAAATTTTAAAACTTTTCTGTTTTAATATTCTTTAATTCCCCAAACATCATCGGATTGGAACCACCTACTCGTCTCAATAGCTAACATTACTGATATTGTTTTGTATAAGAGGGTTCTAACTAGCATGTCCAAATTGTAAATATTATTTTGACTTCCACTCACCTCTTCAATGTATTCCCTTGAGGGTATATGAAATAAATAAATAAATAAATAAAAACTTCGACAACTTACCCGCGAGGTAAATATGCACCTGGGATAGGCAGAACCTCCTCTAATTTACTGAGCTCCGGCGTTGCCCTATCATAGAAGAATACGATAGAAGAAAGTTATTGAAACAGTTCACCATTTCTAATTCTTCTTGGAGAGACCGACCATCAATATCTAGTTTTTCTACAGCCCCTGTTGTGGGAGAAAGGAGCCGCCAAACTTTGCGAGGGGACGAAGGCAACAAAGCTGGCAAAGTTTTGTTAGTGCATTTATCTTTTGCAGCATTAACCAACATCTTAAGGTTTTGGCTAAGGCGCCCGAGCAGTTGACGTCAACCCAGATTAGATACACCCAATATTATGGCCGAAGACCAGTTTTTTGTGTTATTTTATGTGAACGATATTTTTTTGTTTTATCCAGGGATTATGCGATGCTTCCTCTTTGGTCTTAGTTGGGACGTAATATGCTAGACAGTTAGTAACACGTTCTTTCAAGTAAAGCCACAGGTTATTAATCATTACAGCCGGGTAATCCGCTATTTTCAGAAAGCTTATCCGTGTGATAAGGCTAGTTCATCTAGTCTTATTGAAATTTTTATATCTGCTATATGTACACTTTCAAGAATAAATAGCTGCAGTAGATAGCTGAATTAAAATTAAGAGTAGATAGCTGCAGTAGGAAGACATAAATACACCGTGGAATGGACAAATATACCAGGCAACACTCCAGACTCGTAAGTGGCCGAGAGCAAGTTGTTACCAACAAAAATAAATCAAGATGCAATCTAGACGAACATTAGTTTCTTGAAGCATATTTGAGAACTTGAGTTAAATCGTGTGAAAAAATCATATTCATTAAAGTGGATGATACTAGCGTCTCACTAGAGGTTGGATGTAAACCATCCGAATCAATATCACCAAGATCAAAATCACCAGCAGTAATCACTCTCCGAGAGGGCCCACGAAGTTCGTCTAGAAAGTCACTTAATTTATTTACAAATTCGAATCCCATTCCGGGCGGTCGATACACGGCTCCCAAACTGTATTCAACTTTGCCAAACTCGCCATGCGTGTCTGTTTGTGTTTTTGTGTGTGTGCTCACTGCGAACGGCGAGTTGCCTACACGCGCGCGCTTGTGCGGAGGAACAAAGGCCGGTGGTCGAGGAGCTACAAGAACATTCTTCGTTTCACACTTGCGATGGACCGCGATGGACGCTATCAGCGCTCGAAGCCAATCAAATGCCGTTTGAGTGTCACGTGATATTCGGGAGGGGACTATCGAGGTGCGAGTTGCGTATATCACGTGATATGTTCGCGATGCTGGATTGGCTATGATAGCTCATGCCGCCCGCTGCAGTGTATCCTAAAGTCAGACAGAGTAGAGTTGGAGTTTTGTATGAGTAGGCAAAGAAAGCTCGAACGCAATTTTCATGGCTGTGAGGTTGCAGCACGACGAGCTTTTGGTGGTATATAATTCCATTCCATCATAATACCAGCGGTTGTTTATTTTGTTGTTGAGGAAGTACGTTTTATTTTGTTATGCTGTGCGTTGTTGCCATGGCGATGTGTTTTACGTCGGAATAGAAGCAGTGCTCTTGATCGAGCAACCTTCGCAAGTACTCTGAAGGTTGTTGTGGCAGCGTTATTTTGAATGATATTAGTTTCGTTGAGCAACTAAATGCAATGAATTACAGTGGTGCCGGTTCTTATCGACCACGAGCTTGCAGCTTTTAAACGTCTGTCCTGCGAATTCGCAGTGATACTGATATTCGCAGTGATGCTGATACTCATTGTGTCGCAATTTTATTACCAATCTCCAAGTTTTCGTTAAGACCGTCGTATCATTTCCGGAAGGTAAAAGGTTTTGTCAACGCGACTTTATTTTTGAGGACTTGGACAACCGAACGCTTAGTCATAAGTACTATCTTATACGCTACGCATGTTTGGTCAACTAACTTGATAAGGGTATTTGTACAACTCAGTGTACCTTTAGACATGACGACTGATATGTATCCGCTGTTCAGTGTCCATTCAGCCAGTGCATTAAGTCTTTTATCCAGGATTGTTTAAATGCTCCGCGCAGTAGTAATTAAAAAAACAATCCACGCGGATTTTGTTTAATTCCTGAGGATTAAGCGAATTAAACAAAACGACCGCCCGCGTTTCGGGATCAACGGGAGCGGCTGTTTCGGGATCAACGGGAGCGGCGAGCTCATAATGACTATGACTGGGTCAGGAGCTCGAGATTCCACCCCGTTTTCTCGACTACTAGTGCCTGATAAATGCACTGGCTTTCTGTGTCACCTATATCTCTGATCTCGGTGATCTCTGCAAGACCTAGTCACACTCGAGATAAACTTTATTTTTAATAGCTGACGAAAAGAAAAGGAAAAAAAAATAGGAAAGAAAGGAAGAAAGTGTTTGACATTGCAAGCCGTCTTTTAAAGTATACCCATCGTCCTCATGCATGTTCTGCTGGCGACATTACGTTGTTTTTTTTTACATATCTGGAAGTAGTGTTTCATATGTCTTGGTGTATGCATTTACCAATTTACTTACCGCTTACTTCCAGTGTGCCTAGATTTCAGGGTGTGTCCAATTACACGATCAGGGTCACGTGGTTTACGGGTGTTACAATCAATAAAAAAATGGAGGGAGAGTTCTCTGGAAGTGACGCTGTTAAACGGTGAACCACTGACCGAATATCAGCTCCACGCTTTGGTAAAGAGTCTGACCAATGAAGAGAAACGGAGACGTATAACAAAAACACGAAGACTATTGAATTTCGTTGTAGTCGGAAAGTTGCATGCCGGATATAACGCTTCCAAAAAGAGAATTCACAAATCCAGGTTTACGGATGCTTACACAATCACTAATGAACATACTACAATTAACCGAATCAAAATATCTAACTCTATAAAGTAACGGCGAGTGCGAAAATCTCATCTGGCGAGTCGAATGTCGACGACGTCTTCTCGCCTTGTCCGTCCAAAGTCCGTCCGGCGGTCGGTTGGCTCACTACGTGCGGGCCTCCTGGCTTCGCATCCACTTCTTGAGGTGGCACGCACACACTCGATGGAACTCCATCCTGTACATGGCGTGGGGCCGTCGACAGTGGTCTCGTCGCCTCGCTCGACGACGCGATCCGCCCGCTCGCCTCCGAGTCTCTTCTCGCACTGCCCTTTGTCTTGGCACTTAAACCCGCACACCAAGCGTCGAAATTCTCTTCTCCCCAACGGCCATTGCCCCGCGGGTCTACCATTTGGCCCTGAAAACAGTCGACAGTCGGCCCTCCAAACCCAAAACATTATCCTCCGTATCCTGAGAAACAACCCTGCTAGGTTCAGAGACCTCTTGGTATATGTTTTTGTGTCTTGTCTCTTTTTGGGCAGAGTTAAGGGAAAGCGTGTTTCGCAATATTAACGACCGTGGCCGCCACAGACGGGAACGTCTGCCGCCGATGAATCCGGCAGAAACATGAGTTTCGGGCAGGGCTGTTACGAACCGAGGGCTACCCACCCCCCTCTCTCGCCGAGACTGCGCGGGCGAGAAGAGGGGAATGGAACCACCGAGGTGAAATGCCGTAAAACGCTTCCCGCGCGTGTCGGCGAATTTGTAGATGGGGGAGGACTCTGGGAAACCAGGCGGCAGCCCACGTCGTGAGACATTTCTTCCTCAACCTACGTATACTTATCCTGCCGTTTTATGTGACAACGGGTCGCGTTTGCAATACGAGTGAGAAGGAGGGGACGATAGCGTTGGCCCTCCGCAAGAGTATCCGCCTCTCCACCAGATTTCCTTCTCTCACTGTGACAACGCACCGAGTGCTCACTTCCAGTCGACGAATCTGTTCAGGAGGAGTCCGCCATTAAACTACAAAAATGCTGTCCGCGGTTTCGGTTGCTCCCTCTTTTAAATGTAGGCTCCCTACTTACTACACGTACGACAGCATCGCCCCCTCCTTTTTCCCACCCGTGCGCGAATATATGCGTTAATCACGTTCCATGCAATTTTGGCGCTTAACACACGAAGTATAGAATGGACAGTATAAACAAAGGGTTACGGTGAGAAAATACGAGTATGCGGCGAACAACGGACGTACTCCACCTGGCGGCAGGTTCGCGCAGAGCGAGAGCAGTCGCGTGAAGTTCGCCTCTTGTTTGGAGCATATATTGCAGCGCGCAAGGCTGAGAAAGCAACGCTCGGTCACGGTCCTCCAGAAAGTTCCCGTTTATTCATGTACCGCACCTAACTTCTATCATTTACCCCTGCTTTTGTTTTCTAGAAAGTGCGTGTTCATTCTCGCCCCGATCACGCGACGCTCGAACCGCTTTCGCCGAATCTTCGAGATAGCGGCGCACTCTAGATAAGAGGCCGCCCGCGACCTTGTCGAGTCAGTTTTCGCCCCAGCGTTCGACTGTGCTACTCCGCCGACTTCGACGCCCGCGACGCTCTGTTATTATCGTTGTACCTCTTTTATTTTTTTTGGCACAAGTTCGCCACATTAAACGTTTATTTCTTCCTGTTTATTTCCTATTTTTTTGGTCACCACCCGTGACATTTTGGTGGAGGTGGTGGCCGTCGGGCCACTGCGGCGTAGGTCACGGTGGGCTCCTCGGGTGCAGCTACGTTGGCAGGAGCCTCCAGTTGAATTGCCCGCTGAACCTCGTCGCGGACAACTTCGGCTATTGACACCGAAGCCGGCTGGTGGGTAGCAGGCAGGAGCTTCTTAATTTCCTCCCGGACGACGTCCCGGATGATCTGGCGAATGCTGGAGATGCTGGAGCCAAGGTCGCAAGCGGACGGCGGAACCGCGCTGACGCCGGGTAGCCTCTGGTAGTGGCTGGCTCGGGATTGCAGTGCACGCTCAATGTTCGTCGCCTCGGTTACAAATTCTTGAATCGTCGTCGGTGGGTTGCGTACGAGGCCACCGAAAATGTCGTCCTTCACGCCGCGCATCAGGATACGCAGCTTCTTTTCCTCGGTGGACTGAGGGTCGGCGCGGCTGCTCAGGCGGAGGACGTCTTCAACGAAGCTGGTTACCGTTTCGTTGGGCCCTTGAGTTCGTACTTGAAGGAGGTCTTCCGCTCGCTGTCGTCGTGTCTGGTTCGTGAATGTCTCCTTCAGGCCAGCGATACAGGTGTCCCACGACGTAAGCGACGCCTCGTGGTTCTCGAACCACTGCCTCGCGGTACCCTCCAAGGAGAAGTAGAGGTTTTGGAGGCGCTGCTCAGTGGTCCATCCATTATGGCGTGCTACACGTTCGTAGTGCAGGAGCCAGTCCTCTACGTCTTCGTGGGTCTTGCCATGGAAGGTCGTCGGGGTTCGCTGGGCAACAGGCAGGTAGACGACGGCGGCGGCGGTCGGGGACTGCGATTGCTGGTCGTCCATCGTCGGCCTCGTAGGCTGCCTGGTCCTGGGTGGCAGAAGTCCGTATTCCGGGTGTAGACCTTGGGTTCGGCGACTGGTCCGAGTTTCAGGTTCCGCGTTGAGTGGTCTTGTCACAGGGCTTGGAATCGGGCTTGCACTGCGGGCCCCGGGAGGGGAACGCTGTACGGGCATGCGGTACCCCGCACCTCCACCAAAATGTCACGGGTGGTGACATTTTGGTGGAGGTGCCAGTTCACTAACCAGTATCGACGGGAGAGGGCCGAGGTAATGCAGCGCGCAAGGCTGAGAAAGAATGCCTTGCGGTCGTCTGGGCAATCACGAAGTTTCGTCCGTACTTGTACGGAAGCCCGTTCCGCGTAGTCACGGACCACCACTCGCTCTGCTGGCTTGCGAACCTCAAGGACCCGTCCGGACGCCTCGCTCGATGGAGCCTCCGGCTACAAGAGTTCAACATGACTGTGGTTTACAAGTCAGGACGCAAGCACAGCGACGCTGACTGCCTGTCCAGAGCTCCCGTCGAAACACCTTCCGACAGCAGCGACGAGGATGATGACGAGTGCTTTCTAGGGGCAGTGAACACCGATGACATGGCACGACGTCAACGAGACGATCCGGAGCTGCGAGCCTTAATCGACCACCTGGAAGGGCGCGGCGGTACCGTACCCCGTGTTTTCTCACGAGCCGTGCCGACCTTCGCCATTCGACAAGGTGTACTCTACAAAGAGAACTTCGGGGACAGCAACTCGCCGTGGCTGCTGGTAATCCCGACCGACCTTCGAGGGGAGATTTTTCAAGCATGTCACGACGACCCGACGTCCGGACACCTTGGATACAGCCGCACACTGGCCCGTATTCGTGAAAAGTATTACTGGCCCAAGCTCCCCAAGACCGTCCACCTGTACACACGATCATGCCACGAGTGCCAGCGACGCAAGAAACCTCCGACGAGGCCGGCCGGACTCCTGCAGCCTATTTCTCCTCCAACTGCACCCTTCCAGCAGATCGGAATGGATCTACTTGGTCCTTTTCCGCCTTCGACGTCGGGGAACCGCTGGATCATCGTCGCCACAGATTATCTCACGCGGTACGCCGAAACGAAAGATCTTCCTTCGGGGACTGCTGTGGAAGTTGCCAAGTTTTTCATTGAGTCCATCGTCCTCCGGCACGGCGCTCCAGAAGTTCTGATTACAGATCGCGGATCATCCTTCATGGCACAACTGACCCAAGAAATCCTCCGACTCAGTCACACCAGCCATCGTCGTACAACTGCGTACCACCCGCAGACAAACGGGCTGACGGAGCGACTCAACAAGACAATCGCCGATATGATCTCTATGTACGTCGACGTAGAGCACAAGACGTGGGACGAGGTGCTGCCCTACGTCACGTTCGCCTACAATACGGCGGTTCAAGAGACCACTGGATTCACCCCTTTCCAGCTGGTACATGGTCGGAAGGTAACGACCATGCTGGACGCCATGTTGCCCCATGAGCCATCTGACAACGAAAGCGACGACGCCCAGGCGGTTGCTCAACGCGCCGAAGAAGTTCGCCAGCTCGCCCGACTCCTGATTCAAGACCAGCAACGCGTCGACGCCGGCCGCTACAACCTTCGTCGCAGGGACGTCCACTTCCAGCCCGGAGATAGGGTGTGGGTATGGACGCCCATCCGTCGCCGCGGCCTCAGTGAGAAACTGCTGAAACGGTACTTTGGACCATACAAGGTACTTCGTCGCCTCGGCGAGCTGAACTACGAGGTGATGCCCGACGGAACATGAACATCGTCACGCCGCCCACCACGACCGGAGGTCGTCCACGTCGTGCGCCTGAAGCCGTACTACGCTCGATAGGACTGTGGACCTTTTGTGCTCCAAAAGACTCTTTGGTTTATCGTTCTTTTTTATTTTGATTTGTTTTACACTGCATCGGGGCGATGCACTTTTAAAGGGGGGAGTAATGCAGCGCGCAAGGCTGAGAAAGCAACGCTCGGTCACGGTCCTCCAGAAAGTTCCCGTTTATTCATGTACCGCACCTAACTTCTATCATTTACCCCTGCTTTTGTTTTCTAGAAAGTGCGTGTTCATTCTCGCCCCGATCACGCGACGCTCGAACCGCTTTCGCCGAATCTTCGAGACAGCGGCGCACTCTAGATAAGAGGCCGCCCGCGACCTTGTCGAGTCAGTTTTCGCCCCAGCGTTCGACTGTGCTACTCCGCCGACTTCGACGCCCGCGACGCTCTGTTATTATCGTTGTACCTCTTTTATTTTTTTTTGGCACAAGTTCGCCACATTAAACGTTTATTTCTTCCTGTTTATTTCCTATTTTTTTGGTCACCACCCGTGACAATATATTCGCTCCTTGGAGTCCTAACTTTAAAACTCGTCTGATTATGACAGCACACCAGCTTCCCTGAAAGGAGTGCTGTGACAGGTGATGCACGCCACCGGAAGTACTCCACAATGGCTGCTTCCGGTTCTAAATCCCTCCCCTTCCCCCTCCCATCTCCCCCTCAAGAAAAAAAAAAAAGGAAGAAAAAATGACAGCTGCTTACAAATCCCTGTAATGCGTAATTAGAGCTCAGCTCTTGAGGAGGAGGAGGGTAGTGTATGCCTCTCCTCCTCCTCCTCCTCCTTCATACCCTCCCCTGCTCCCACAGTTTCCCCGCTAAATTTAGCTCAAAAATTGACGCCACGTGACCTCAACACTAAGTCAGTTTCTTTACTAAATTTAGCGTGGAAATGGAATTGGTATTGAGGTCACGTGACGTCGATTTCCCGCTAAATCTAGCGGAGGGTCTGAATTTGTCCGCTAAATCTGCCTGAGAAACAGAATCTACCCGCTAAATTTCGCGGGGAATTTAATTGGTGCGGAGGTCATGTTACGTCAATTTTCCCGCTAAATTTGACGCGGTTACGCCGACGCCGACGCCGACGCCGCGAAACCCGGAAACGGGCACCTAAGAGCTGCGCTCTAAAAAAAGGAGACGTGCAACAGCCAGAGTTTGGAAGAACGGCGTACGGTATGTGCCTGGTTAAAACATGTAACCATACTCTGATAAAGTAGATTTTGCGTGTTTCTACTTCTTTTTATTTTTATGGATAGCTCAGTTTATGCAGCATCGGGAGGATACGGTTAATGTTTCTATCGTCGTTTTATTTACCCAATGATTTAAATCGTTCGCTCCCACATGCAGTCAAATCTAAACGCGGGCAGATAAAAAAAAGAAAAGAGAAAAAGATTGCGGGAGAGGGTTTAATTTGATTAAGGCCTCCGCACAGAGCTATAAAAGTGCCATTTGCTCGCTACGTTTTATGCTCTAAAGTAATCGATAAAGGCTCCAAGAATCGCGAAAGGCTAACATAAAAATAAATTACAAACATATTATGTTTTGAAGTTCCAGACGTTACGCGGGAAACTAAAAGGGCGAATAACAGCGAAAACTGCGATTCTTTTGGTTTTGAACAATAGCTTCGCTCATCGCAGGGTATAGCAATACACAAGCGCGTGGCCGTGTCTACTCAAATATTCATTTAAGAATTCTCTTCACACCGGATTAAAAAAAGAAAGAAAAAAAAAAGGCTGAGATTTGGGTTCATGCGCGAGGGTTATATAGGAAACATTGCTGATGTACAAAGACCAGAATTCGCCGAAGATATTAAATGTGCGCAGAAATTTCCCTTCAAAATGTATTAGGGATGGAGAGTATTCATAAGAAGGGCTTCCATATCACCATTTGTAATATTTAAAAAATTTGGACGAGTAATAAGAAAAAACAGATACTAAAGAAACCAAAGTCATGGAAGTAATAAATAGTAAATTGGGTTTCACGTCGCATTGGGCTGAACGCACCTTTTGGGGGTTCGTTTGGCTTAATTCAAGAAAACCGTACGAAAAAAAAAAAGAAAAAAGAAAAGAAAACTAAAAAAAAAAAAAGAGAGAGAGAGAGAGAGAGAGAAAAGGACTGCTCAGAACAGATTCGAGAAGTTAGAGGCGTACATTCGAGATTTTTTTGGCTATCGAAAAAAACTAGGTTTTTAGAATGCCCGAGTTTCTTTCTCTTGTTGGCATGCTATTCTTTACATATAAATTCAAAACAGATATTAAAAAAAAAATACCGGTAAGTGACGGAGATGCCAAGAATGGACGTTCATATTTCCCTATGCTTTCCAGTGTCGTGACGTCAGATGTTTAGAAACTTAGAGGTAAATCAGGCTGTATATTGTAGAATACCGCGCATAGGCCCATACCACGTTAAGCGCCAATTCCCAAATTTGTAAGATCGGAGAAAATAGGCACAGTACATTTATATGTTGAACTGATGACCGGACAAGCGTTCATCCCCTATTTTTTTTATGATTATCTCGAAATTTTGAGTAGGCGCTTGCCCGGTATTTTACGGTATATACGAAAATGTACGTCATGCATTCTATCATATAATGCATTTATGCACTGGATTTCATATGACAAGCGTTAATTACGCTGGAGTGAAGAAAAAAAATCTGTTACACACAGGCCAATGCGACATAAAGCATACACAGCCAAAAGCAGGCAGAGGGCAAGGATAAAAAGCATCTACAGGTTTTCCCGCTCATTTTATTCCAAGGGTACGGTCAATTTAATCGAAGTGCCACTTAATTTAATCCAAGCGCAACACAATTTAATCCTTGCGCTACCCAATTTAATCACGGGGTCAGTCAATTTAATCCAGAATATATATATATACACTTATTGGGGGGGGGGGGGGGGTCTTCACTGGTTGTGTTTTGCTTACACATGTGGTATCTTTGAATAATTGTTCATAAAATTATATATTTATAAAATTATATAAATTAGAATGATAAAACATAAAATTAGTTTATAAAATTAGATAACGTACCGTATCGGATGTGCAAAAAAAAACAACAAAAAAAACAACAAAAACAACGCTTCCCTAAAACTTTCTATTGTTCGCAGAAAAGCAGTCGGCGGACGAGTTCACAGTGTACGTAGGTATGATGACGCACACGTGCTTCGAGCAATGCTTGTGTCGTGTCTGGAGACAACTCTGTCGTCATGCCTGCCGTGAACACCGTTTTTTTCTGTTTTTTTAGGATGTACGGGCAGTGTGTCTACGGTTTTTAACGTTTCTATGCAATAGTACAAATGAAGTGTCAAACTCAAAACTCCTAAAAGCGCTAACATGCTGAAAAAAAAAAAAAAAACACAATGCGTAATGGCAGCACGTTACCACACACACAAAAAAAAAACTGTTTAACGGTAATTTTTTTTCCAAATTGTAGTGGTGGAAGTCCGAACCACATAGCAAAGTTGCAACATGAACCGTCATTTCATTCGAAAGTTATGAGCGATTTTCTGAACTTTTCAACGGGAAAACGGGACACCCAACTTTTCCCGTTTTCGTTAAGTGGCGCCCATAGAGCTCCCTGTATTCGAAAGCCGCGTCGGCTGCACTTTTCCCATTGAACATTTATAAAAAATCACTGATAGCTTTCGATTAAGTTAACGGTTAGTGCGGATCTCCAGCGTCACTTTTGGGCGCAGAATCTGCGTTCGGCGATGAATAGTTTATTCTTGCGGTGAAAAAACAACAACAACAACAACAACAAAACCTGCAATTTTTTTTTGTTGAGACACCCCGTACATCACTACAGAGAAAACAAAAAAAGCAAAGCAAAAATCGATTCCGTGTTTTACTTTGATATTATTTTTCGTGTTCGGTGCGTATACACCAGAGTAACGTCATTCTATACGGCAGCTTTTTTCCGCCCCTAAACTGGGGCTTGGTTTGCGAAACGATTGCACGTATAATGGGGACATATCCGTTCTTGGAAGAAGAACGTGGCGGACGTGGCGCTGGGGACTTCGTGTTGTGTTCAAGTAATGGGACGTCGCCTTGTGTACGCGGCGAGTACGATGGCATCGATCGGAAATGTGCTGCGCCGAGGGGTAACGACACTTGGTACCCCGGCGAATGTGTTTCTGGCGTGCTCGGCTCGTCACGTGCAGTGTACGGCGTTTTAACTTTCGCGTCCGGCTTTCGAAATTCGATCGGACGTATAATTTTGTTCATTTTCCATCGCCACCATCGTCACCACCATTGCCTCCATCTTTCTCCGTCTCTTTCTCGTTCTCCAGTTCAACTGTCGTTTTGTCGCAAATACGTACGATTACATCCGGTGGTGTTTACAGCAGCGCGGATTATGTGTGCGTGTGTAGTAGTGTGTGTGTGTGTTTTGTGAGCGTAATGTTCGGGTGTGTTGGGTCGTCGGTATATGTGCACATGGGAGAGTCCGTGTTTTTTTATAATTATTATTGGGTATTTTTTGACAGTCCACGCCGATGGAATTAATGTGGCAGAAACGCCCTCTGCGTGCTGATACGTTGTTGCCTTTGCGCGTCCTCGTCTGTGAGTGTGGTGATGCGCGTGCATGCGCGTGTGTGTGCGTACCCGGGCGTGTGCATGAGTATTCGCGTTTGTGTGTTTCAAAAGCGAGATGCACGCAGGAAATGTGGTGTACGTAGCAAGCACGATAGGCCAAACAATTTCTTGTAGTTTTTAAAGAAATGTAAAAAATACAAAAAAAAACAAAAAAAAAAACAGGCGAGTTGGTGAATGGCATCCGTAGTAACCCTGTTGTTTTCTCGTTTTCTCATTTATGGTTTCTACGGCTCAGGATTACTATGGATGTTGTCACATTTTTTTTTTATCGCACAATACGCGACTTCACGTGTCTTTTATGATGGAAGATCGGCTGACTTAACCGAAAGTTGGACAACGTACTTGGTGTATACATCATTGATAAAGCAGGCGGTCGAATTTCACTGGTGCCTGATTGAATTAACGTCATTATTAGAGTCCCGAGCCAGATTGTGTCCGATTGTGACTGATTTCCGAGTCGTCAACTTTTATTCATTGTGACCGATTTTCCAGCGGAAATGATCCGTTCTGGAAATACGCAACGGCATTTTGTCTTCTTTGCGACGCACTACGGCAATCCAATGCATACTGCGCGTGGAAGAATGCCCATGAAGAAAGGGTTCACGTTGGTTTGGTATTTCGCGACACTGGAACGCAAGGAAGACAGGACGTCAACAAGACAGGGTTCGCAACGGTTTTGTGATGTGTTTGTGCTCAGTTGTTTTTTTTTTTTTGTTATAATCTCTCGCACTTAGAGAGGAAAGAAATGTGCCATTTTCCAAACCCCATCGAGCAACACTGGCGGTCGCCATTTCTTGGGCACGACGCTTGTGATTGGTTCCGAGTGCTCACCGAACGCCGACGCCACTCTCGTGTCCAATAGGCGATTTTTTATTTATTTATTTGTTAATAGTGTTCACCCTTTTTTTAGGGCGGTTACAGGAGTGGAAGAAAATGACATACCAATACATTTCACAATGTATAAGAAGGTATACAGTACATCCACGCGGATACAAGCACACAAGTTTTGACACACTTTCTGAAAATGTTTGAAATGTAACTAAAAGAAACACTCAGAGCACCAAACAGCTTCGCTTCTCCAGCGTTTCCTCAAAGGCAACAATATTTTTTTAATATTTACAGTAGCTTCTGGTAGATCGTTCCATTGTTTAACAGTTCTAACAAAAAACGAATACTTAAAAATGTCATTGTTTACCAATTGTATTTCAAATGCCTTGTTACGCACACCCCGCAATGGCCGAATGGAGCGTGGTAGCAAGTAACGGGAGGTGTCGATGTTCAGCTCATTGCGAGAGAGCTTAAAAAGAAGTTTTAAGTCTGGAAATTTCTCTGCGACTTGACAATAAAGGGAGGCATAGTTCTTTGAGCATTGAAGCCACCGAGTCAGTTCGACCATACCTCGAACAGATAAAGCGGGCTGCCAATCTTTGCATTTTTTCTAACTTATCATTTTGGTTCTTCCTATACGGATGCCACACAGCACAGGCGTATTCAAGGGTTGGTCTTACCAGGGTTGTATATGCGGATAATTTTACATTAAACGGAGCATGATTTCAGATTGCGCTTCAAAAACCACAACTTTTTTATAGCCTTACGATACAAACTATCTACGTGCAGTTTCCATCCTAAATCTGAGGTTATCGTTACCCATAAGTACTATAAACGATCAGCTACTGTTAAGGACACATTTTTATGTTTATAATTGTAAGTAAGAATGTTTTTTTTTAATTTTTATTCTGAGAAATACAGTCTTTTCCGGGTACAGCTTCATTCCCCATTTTTGAGACCAATTATCTACTGAGGCGAGTGACAAGATTAAGTTTTCTTGGTCTATAGGGCTACGAACTCTGATGTAGAGAAGACAGTCGTCTGCGAGTAACCGAAGTGTAATGTTGGAGCTTACTGTTTTCGCCAAATCGTTGACGTAGCATAAAAATAACACTGGTCCCAAAACTGAGCCTTGAGGGACTTCCGACGGTACCCTACAGACACACGACGCAACACCATCAATAACTACAAACTGTCTCCTATTTTTAAGGTATGCGCTAATCCACTGAGTGACGTGATAATTAACTTTGTAACTAGTTAGTTTTTTTGTAAGTCCTTCATGAGATACGCGATCGAATGCTTTTGATAATTCTAGACAAATCGCGTATATTTGTCCTCTTTCGTTTGACGAGCACGAAAAATCATGAAACGTCTCAAGGAACTGCGTTACTGTGGACAACCCTCGTCGAAATCCCATGTTGGTTTTTATAAAAAAAAACTTTTGAACTTTCAAAATAGTCGTAAAGGCTTCTGGAAATTATGTGCTCAAAAAGCTTACAGGAAGTGCATGTTAATGAAATATGTCTGTAGTTTGTTACATTATGCTTATCTCCCGATTTGTGAACTGGAACAACCCTGGCACACAACCAATCCCTGGCAACGCTATGCTGTTCTAAAGAGACCCGAAATATAATTGTCAAGTATTTAGAAATCCACTCTACATATCGTTTTAAAAATTCATTAGGGATATTGTCTGGTCCAGGTGACTTTTTGGAATCAATATTTAGTAATAGTGAAAATACTCCTCGTTCGGTGATAGTGATGTCCGGCATAGATCGAAGCGATTCGGTACCTCCCGTGCTCAAATCCGCGTTGATATTCGCTTCAACAAATACAGAGCCAAAATATTCGTTGAACCGTCTGGCTATAATGTTCGGGTCTAAAACGTTTTCGCCATTTTCCGTAATATACTCTATTTTCCCCTTTGAAGGTGCAAGGTAGAGTATATCTGCCCGAAACAATGGTGGACTCGGGTAATTAGCGAAGCAGCTACACTATAGAGGGCGCTCACTTTTGAAAATGGCCGCGCCGCGCGGTGCGATGTGTGGAGTCAACCGGAGGCCTCGTAGAGAATTTTCTAGAAATGTATATTGTAACTGAAAAAAGCCTTTAGGCAGGTTTCTCTGAGCAAGAATTATTCGTCATTTTACTGCATCGAAAAAGAAACGCACTTTTCCCGTTCTTTCCCTCTTAAAAAACAACAAAAAACAGTGACGCAAGAACGGTGGACTTACTTTAAAATTGTCAACTTGTAACTCGAACGTAGCTAAGAATTCCACGAAAGCATTGTGGATATTAGAAGGCGGCGACACTGCTATCTCAGAAAGAAAACCGCATTAAAAATAGATTCGGTTACAGTGACGTATCCTTAAAATGGACACCCATGTTCGCACCCCCCCCCCCCCCCAGACCAAAAAAAAACAAACAAGATAAAACAACACGATAACATTGATAGCATGAGTTATCGATAATAACAAAATATATGTGCACGAATTTACCAATTTCATCCCAGAAAATGTTATCCATAAAGCGGGGTATTTATATAAACGGGGTCCCTATTAGGGATATATGATTGTATCGTATTAAGCCAGTAGGGGTACATACGTAAATATGGAGGCGCAAATACGGGCCGTTACTTACGAGTGCGCCTGGCGGTTCAAACACTAATGAGGGTGATTCGCCGATGCGGGAATTCGGAGGCTAGTCGAGATCCAATGCGCCTTACGAGGGAAAACAGTGCGCTCGGAAAGGCTATCATAATCAATTCTCAGTAACTGTCCGGGCTTTCCGGGATTGCAAACGTCAGCGTGGTTGCTGGTTAATCAATGAAGGGCCTGATCGTTAATTCACGAACCTGTTTTGCTACGAAGCGCCTTTCGTCTATTTTACCGTTCTCTACTACAACAGGAGACTGGATGGCGCGTAGCTGCTTTCAGAGCCTATACGAAGAGCAAGTCGTCTGCCCCTTCGCAGGGGTTGCGGTGACGTCAGTACGACGCCGAGTTTTGATTGGCTTTGATCGGAAGGATTGTGCGTAGACCTCAATCTAGATGCATCGAGTTCTACCCACCATTTTTTTTTTAATCATCCAATAAGAGCTTGGCGTTCTGACATCATCCCAACCACTGTGCAAGTAGCAGACGAACCTGCGCTCCGCATAGAGCGAGTAAAGCCACCGGAAGTTCGGTGGTTGTTCCGGAAGTCGGGTGTCTGCTGGGCTTCCAGGTGCATTCAGTTGACGTTTTGGTTCATGCTTTCTCGCGTCATTGAGGGGGGTCTCAATAATTTCGTTTTGAAATAAATCCCGAGAATAAGGCATAAAGGCATTTGAACGCGGGACTTCTGCACACAATGGATCAACTATAGAATCTCAAAAATTTCCTATTGAGTGACATCCAAGGAGACACTTCTCGGGTCGGCATGCGATGTTATTGCGCAACAAGCAGGCCCTCTTGAGATGACAAGAAAAAATCCCACACCATGGACGCTGTTGGAGCCATCACTCGGAGGAGTTGAGAAGCATCTCAAGCTCTCGCTTCCGGTACAAGTCGCTTACTTCCGGTGGCTTCATACCTGTTAGCTCAATGCCCCATCCAGGCACCTAGTGGAGATCAGTGGTCTGTTTCTCTCTCTCTCTCTCTCTACATGCGGGTAAGGTGAATAAGGTAAATATATTTTTCTCAAAAGAAGGAAGTTAAAAAAAAAGTTAAAATAATGGCAACGAAACTAGTGTGTTTTGTGCTTGCGTAAGCTCAAAATCAATTATCGCTTTTATGGTCACTCGCAAAGGAACGCCGGGTATGATAAGTGCGGAGCATCTTATCATCGCTTCGGAGCCAATCGGATTGCGGCATCAACCGATAAGGTCACAAAATAACCAGTCAGAAAGCAAGAAGCTTGTACAGTGCGCGTCACTTTTAGCGCGAACCAGTGACTGACGTTCGTTTTCTGCTTTACGGTTACGATTCAGTGTCTGCCATCAAAGCTACCACACTCTAAGAAAAAGCGGAGCGAGCGATATTTAGTCCCTTCAAGGGCCAAATGCGCTGCCACCACTACTAGTCCACACTTTGCGCATGCGTGTCTCTGTGGCGAATGCATCATCTCTTGGGAAAGGAAATCACGTGTTTTAAATATTTGAAAACAAAACAAAAAAACAATGAGCCCTTTTTTGCCTTTGGAAACGTTTTAGGACGTGCTACGTGGTTATTTTTATCTCAGCTAAAACCAAAAACGAAAATATAGACGCTTTCAAAGAATGCAAACAGGAAGGTCGTCAGGACAGCGGTCAAACGTCGCACGGCCAGTGCATCAACAATGGCCACGCTGCCTTCCACGACGTGCTGGAACAGGGTCTGCGATCGTTATAAAGTCAGCTTCAACCCTTAAAGATGCTCCCTCCTACAATATTATGCTACGATTGTCTGTGAACACTTCTCCGTGCGTTCCAAAACAGTAGGTCCGTCGCTAACGATGGCCATCGGCGAAGCGGCAGACGCCGCCATCTTGTCCGCGCGTTTGGGGGACTAAAACGTACAGACGCACCCTCTCTATGGTGGGCTAGGAGGCTAGAATGCACCCTTGTAGACGACCATACCCTGTCTTGGGGGGACTCATGGTTGCTTTTGCTCCCCCGCGCCCCTCTGTCAGTCCAGGTCGAGTGCAGTTAGTCCTCAGCATTTGCGCACGGTGCCTAGCTGGAACCAAATGGCGTCTTCGGGAAGCGAATCGGAGTTCAGCGGACTAAATGCTGCCGTTAGACCTTTGAGACTATCTTTTCCCTTAGCGTGTAGGGTGGTGGAAAAGGCTCATTGGGGACGATTACCGAATGCGTGACATTTAGAACCCACCAATACATTTTTGATTTCAAGTGTATAAAATAGTGTATATACATTGTGCGCTTTTTAAGCTATCAGTTACTAGAGTATATATACCAGCTCCAAACTAAATGAAGGTATTCCAGGTAAGCGGTTCCGAAACGGGGTTTATGCACGTGGAAGTCCAGACCCAGTGAACTACCCGGAAGTGGCTCTTTTCTTGTTGAGTTAATGATGTCAAATGAGCTGCAGCCGCGTTATCTCTTTCGTTTCCATTGTTCGTTCTCGGGAATAACTGTAAACTTGCCGTGAGCAGCCGGGTAACCTGCTTCAGATCGCGCATTTGATAGTGGACCGCATCGTGCACTTGGCCGAGTTAACGACAAGATGGCCTCACGGCTCTACATGACGCCATGCGCTACAACATAAAGGCAACGTTGTTTCATTTGGCACTGGTAAAACACATGAATGCCTTGCGGCAAGACCTCAGCGATGGTGCAGAGCGTCGGAAGCGCCATTAAGAAAATATTTTTACGAATAAAACCAAAATAGACGCACGACTGAAAATAAACTTTTAATAAGAAGAACTTGTGCCATCACTAAAACGGAAAAAGAAGGGTCTATTCTGCGAAGGCGACGGAAGGGCTACTGATTCGAGGCGGTGCGGTACCGCCGCTCTGATACACGGATTCTGACTGCGTTCAGGATGTTCCTCAATCAAAACATGCGGTAACGAAGGAGAATGATCTAGAAGATCTAAAAAAAGTAACCATTGGAAAACATAAATTGAACCCGGCGATGTATCGAAGCCCGTACGTTCGCGTGGTGCAGCATCGTGGGCTGCCTATTTCGCCACGCACGCGGCATTATAACGGAAGGCAGTGGCCCGGATTCCAAAATCTTTGCAAATTTCATCTTGTGCTCTCATTTATGTTATAAACCATGGACCTCGGATGAACAGAAAACGATTCATCGTGTCTACATATCTAGTCAGCCTTATGATGCACGTCAGCTGCGTGACTCAATCTCTATACAGAATAAAAAGAGAATGGAAAGTAATGGCCGACCGCAAGTCGGCAAGCCGGAGTGGAAAAGCTGCCGCCATCTGTGAGCGACGGCGGCAACCAGATGCGTGGCTTGCCGCCGTCGCTCATAGATGGCGGTAGGTGTCCAGAGTTTGGTGTCTTCATTTCTTTGCGGGGGACACGATCCTGGGGAAACTAGCCCTGAACAACTCCGCTGTTAAGGGCTAGTTAAAAAAAAAAAACACCCTTAAGGATGTAAAATACTGTTCCAGAGACTTGCGCCCTTGATCGCACCTTTTCAGTACCGTTATTTTGACCAAATACACCTTTTTTGAATCGTAAAGTAGAGTGATGTTTCATCGAACGCCTTCCAATATGGAAGGGTGTAAGAAGGGTGTGGAAAAGGCCGAAGGGAGGCAAACACCCTTTTTCAAGGGAGCTCGCCGCGCTCTCACCGGCTTTAGCGATGGCGTATCAGCGACGATTTGAAATCACCTTTTCTGTCTAATGCTTCCTACCTGGAGACACAGTGTTCGAACTTGAATATACGTATATTACGCATTAGGCGAAATATTGACGAGAACTAGACAACACGCGTAATATTTTAAACAGCGAAAAACAAAAAAAAAAAAAAAGACGGGACACAAAATGTTGTAATATGTCGTTTAACCAAACCAGCCCAGCAATCTATCTTGTTACAACACGCGTAATCTTCGTAACAGAGCAGGCTGTGGGCCTGCTGTTTTTGAAATGTCGAATATGTAAGGCGATGAAGCAGTTACCAGGGTCACGATTCTTCTCTCATGCGCCATTTATCACGTCTGCGTTTGCTGTTTTTGTACACGTCAGAGCTGTTTGAGGGGCTTCTTTTCTGTAAACCTTCTGCACGTAAAATATCCCCAAGATTCTGCTAAGATCGCCAACATCCTATTTTTCAGGCGTAACTCCCTAAGGGTGTTGCACCCGAAACCACAGTCTCAGGTGTTAAACGACATGAGTAGCTAGCACCAGCCTCCGCACTCGCAACCTTTTTACCCTTATAGGGTGTTTGCCATAGGACAAGCTAATTTACAGCTTCTTAAGGGCGTAAATCGTTTTAGTGTGCAAGCAGTGACAGCTAGAGAGGCATGGCGTGGTTTATTCGGCTTATTATAAAATAAGCGTTAAAAGGCATATTACAAAATAAGCGTTACGAGGCTTATTATAAAATAGGCCTAGGAATAAACTTCTTTCGTTACAAGGCCAGCGGTCCGAAAACGGGGATATAATAATCTTACCGTCCGTGTTTTCACACGGCTAGCCTTGTGCCCGTAGTACGAGCGGTAACTTTGGTGCACTCCAGGGTGTTTTTTACGTGCTTTGAAGTCCTTCAAAAATTGACTAATTTGGTGCGTTTCAATGAAGCTCAGTAAGTTCCTAATAGAAAACATATGTTTATTTTCACCATTTAGAAAGGAAATTAACAAGGTATACTTAATTAAGTAAAGTAACGCAAGGATTAACCTCCTATATTATGTCCCACTACTGGCTGTATCACTCACCTGCCGAAACTGTATTGAGATTAATTCACGCGTGCGATTTCAGTTGCGATTTCGCAATTTGAAAGTCGCTGGTGCAACAAAAAAGAAAGGAAAAAGAAAGAAAGAAACACCTGGTGGAGGCTGATGTACTTAAAGTCGGATTTGCAAAATTGCAAGCAAAATCGCATCACGTGAATCGGACTTCAGTGTATATCTTTCACAGATTTCAAAAAGACAAGTAAATATGTTCGAATTAAATTCGCACACATTGTATACAGAGGGCATGGTGGTGCAGACGTTGAAGGCGTGGGTTAAGCACAAAAGAGGACCCCGGGTGGAAGCAAAAACCGCGGATGGTTTATTATATAAAAAAAAAAAAATAATTACAATGAGCACGCCACTTGTTAACATAGGAGCGAAACAAGCCTCGTGCCACGTGTCGGATGAAATGTTCGATCATCAAACACATTTGTCCCTTCCGAAACGCGCCATTCACTAAATGTACCGCCCCATTCTGCACCCTTTTCGAAAAAGAAACAAAAAAAAATCAATAGCGTCATTACGCTGCGATAGTCATGCCGGGTCGAAAACGTTGCGACGTCTGCCTTGGCGTGCGCGAGCGTATAGCGACGCACAAACAATCGGGACAACAGGGGGACAAGGCGCTTCCGACATCGATTTCCACCGCAGCGGCGCGATGCGAAATCCGCGACGAGAATGGACGTGGGGAGGCAGCCAGACGGTTCCCAGCTTGGTTACGCGTCCCTGTGCTTGTCGTCTCGGGGGGAAGGGGGGGGGGGGGGGGGGGTGTTGGTCCACGCCTTTCGGTGAGCGACGTCGTCTCGAAGACACTCACGCGGAACGGTGCACGGGCAGGATGTGTAACGAACTGGGATTGGGAAACCTTGCGCTTTGTTTTTAGCGCCCAAAAATGCACTCTTTAAGAAACTACCGGTTTTTCTTCTCCTCATTTATAAGTTGCACTTTTGTAAGTCACACCCACTTTACAAACAAATGTTTAAAAAAAAACTGTTATGTAAGTCGTTTTTATAGTATATTTGTGCGATTGGAGCGGCAAAACTGCATTGAAGATCCCGGATCCGTCTACACTCTAAAAGAGGTTTGTGGGTCTACTTTCAGGCACAGGCACAACACTCGGAGAGCCAATCACCGCAACTTACGGAGGCAGCTCAGCGAATGACAATGACGAAACATATGTTTAGACCAAAAAACGCAGCCTGAGTTGTGACATTGAGCAATGCAAAACGACACGCTTGCATTGCTTAATGTCACAACTAGGAGTGCGTTTTTTCGTCTAAACATATGTTTCGGCATCGTCATTCGCTCAGCTGTTTCCATAAAATGCGGTGAGTGGCTCTCCAAGTGTTGTGCGTGAAAGTAGACACACAGACATTTTTTTAGAGTGCGGCACTGTTTATCTTTCAATGCCCACTTATAAGCGCATTGTACATAGGTAAAACAAAACAAAAAAAGAAACACATTCTGGGTTAAACAAGAAGGAACTTTTTAGGTGAGCCAAACAGTCACGGCAATACTAAAAATCTGACAAATTAAATTTCAGGACAAATATAAATCTCTTTCAATAACCCCCTCTCCCCCTTCCCCCTTCCAAATAGTAAGATAATATTAATAATGACCATAGCGGCCGCGACCCAACATTATAGCGAACAGAGCAGACAATTTGCACTAGGTTTGCTTAGATAATCAGGAATACTTTTCGCGTTCCAGGTTATCTCAATATGACTATTCGTTCGAATGCTGGGAGCGCCCAAGGGAACTAGAGATGGTCGATGAAACTAACGGCGGGAAACGAGGAGAGATTCCCTAGTGTCATCAAACAGTGCTGCGCAAACGGCACCTGCCTCCCTAAAAGTTTCCCTGCCGTATTCTCTTTTTTCCCCTTTTTATTGCAGCATCTGGGATGGCGGTCTGATTTGCGATTTGACAGTCGTCTTCACGTGTTTAGACGTGCACAAAAGGACGAAACTAAAAAAAAAAAAAAAACACACAAAAACCGCCAAGCCACGATGAAAGTTATTTGTACATGTTGGTCTTCCCTTTCTGAATTTCCCGTAGAAAAGTTTTTTCTCGGGAAAGTTTTTTTTTTTCTTCCGCGTCGTCTTTGCCTCCAGCTTCCCTCTAAGAACATGTTTGCTTTGGACTATTTTTCGGGGTTTGCTTTGTTTTATTCGCCTATCGTTGTTTTCTTTTTTGTTCGACCGCGTGTTTTTTTTTCCTGAGCGTTTCCATTATTTGCGCACTCCCATCCAGAACGTTTTTTTTTGTTTTTTTTTTCTCATCACTCTCTATTACGACGTGGACATTCCGCTAGAATACGTTATTCGATTTATTTTTGCATTTTTTTCCCGGATTGTTTTCTTCTAACATTTCTCAACACGGGAAAGGCGATTAATAAAACAGGTTCAAAATAAATTGACAGCTGAAAACTCAAGAATGTGAGTCTTAGGTTCATTTAAATATGTTATTTAAGTGATTCAAGAAAAAAAGAAAAAAGCATGGACACGTTGGAGTAAAAACTTTGTTGCAATTTTAAGAAAGTATTGCTATACCAGCAGACTCTTGGAGCTTGATTGACGTTCGCATAACGCTTTTAATTTATGCTAATGGAGTTAAGACTAATACCGTATTTAAAATGATGTGCCAAGTTAATTTATTTGTGCATGAAAGTTATTATTTTTATTTTTGGCTAGGCACTATGTTATTGTGTATAACTTAGGTAAGAGTAGGTTTAGAAAGTGATGGATTGCGCGAATAAACAATAATAAACTGAGTTATCAATCATTAAATATATTACTAGCCTTGAAATGATGTTTTGCCTCAGACAAATATTAATAGAAACGTGTCGAATATAAAATATAATTTTTGGAAGCTACAAAATCTTCGTCATTACTAGTGATCATATGTTCGCTGCTCTTTGCGAACACTTATTTGAACTAAAAAAAGAATATCTGAATCAATATTTAGTTTTTAATAGCGCGAACAGACTACTACATTCCTCATGCAACCCAACCAAAACGGGCTATTACAAAAAAAAAAAAAAAAAAAAAACGGAAAATAAGCTTTTTTTACACTTCTGGTGAGTTTCGAAGGAACGCGTCAAAAACCGAACGGCCCAAAAACAAGCGATGCTTCCACGGAGTGTTTTACTTAATCACTATGATAAGTTTTTTTTCCCGATAGCTACAGCTTTTTCAAACCCTGATACACAGATAAAAGATGAGATAGGTGCAAGGAGGGAAGCTTACGTCTCTGGCAATGCTTCTAATAAGAAAACAAAATGTCGGTATCACAGAGATGCCAAAACCTTCTAAGCTATCACTTATTCTCTCTCTCCCTTTTTTTCTACTTCGGTATCATCCCGTACTGTACTCCGCGTCACCACATGACGGATCGCTGCGGGTTCCACAATCCATCCCAGCCAATCCAGAACTGTGAACGTGTCACGTGATACGCACCCCTCGCGTCACTGCGCAGAGTCACGTGATCCCGAGGAACACGCGACACTGACACGGCATTGGGTTGGCTTCGATGGCTTGTCGCGTTCCCTGTGGTCCATTCCAAGGAGAAACGGTGTACGACGAGAGAAAAACAAAATAAAAAGGAAACGCCATCAGCTATTCATCGCCTCGAAAGCCAATGGGACCGATATATCTTTGACAAAGTTTCCACGCTGAAAGGAAAACCAGCCACGGCCTCCGAGAATGACACCAAGGACGGAACAGTGAAGACAATAGGCAGAAAGAAATGAATGCAGCTGTCTATTGATGCTGGCTGGACGCAATCGCACACAGAGAAAGAAAACAAACAATTAAAATAGAATTACATATAGTAGCTAAAACAATGCGGACAGCTAAAGGAATTGAACTGATGAAAAAAAAAAATAAAAAAGACCGAACTTATAAATACGTACGAGTTTGAGAATAATTTATCGGCTTTCAATTGTGGCGGATAAACACTTTTAAACACTGAGCTACATTGTTTTCGGCAATCGCTGGTCGTTCGCTGGCAAACTACGAAGAACATTCCGCAATCGGTTACGCAAGCTTCTTAATGGCTCACATGAGTAAACGCAAGAAGCCAGCTATGCGTAGCGTAACTTCGTCTGCTTGTTGCACAGCGATTGCGATGATATCAAAACGCCTGGCTGTTATTGGCTGATCGAAAAAAAAAATCGAGGCATCCAGCATTGAGGTCTACCCGCTATCATTTTCATCGGAGCCAATCAGAGCACGGCGTTGTTCTGACGTCACAGCAACTTTTTTGCAAGAAGCAGACCAACGCAGACGACTTGCTCTCCGCGTTACTCACAGAGATCTTAATAAACAAGGGGCGCGGCGAATTCTGCAAAAGTTTTCATCGCTCCGTAGCTCATAAGATTGTGGCCTGAGCCGATAAGAAGGACAAACTACGAATCAAGATGTGTGATGGTACTAAACCTCGTTTTACTCCTCTTAAGTTATCGGTGACCATTTGTTATATTCACGGCCCATAGGGGGCACACTAGTTCCTATCAAAATGGCCGTCATCCGGATGATCGTCATAGAAGAGCGGTGCGAGGTCATGACTGGGACGCGTGAGTAATTCTCATTTTGTGAAATAGGAGCAATATCAGAGCCTTACTTCGTACATCCACGTCAGAAAGGGTAAACAAGCAGCTTTGTTCCGAAGCCAATCATCCAGGAGCTACAGGAAGCGCGATTCTCACATCGCGGTACCGCCATTGCCGGAAGTAGCGAATAGAGGCAGAAGCTCAACTGCAAGCCACTCGAACATTCTGGCCGATGCGCACTGACGTCACGCAAGTGCGGTGGCGCTGCTGTTGGTACTGCGCATGCGCAGACGTTTCCCTCCTCTCTAGTTTCACGTGCAGTGCCCACCGCACCTGGTGGGGGCAAAGCGGGCTCGTTTGGAAACACTATGTTAGTGTGTACACCTTGTTTCACCTCATGTCCGGGCGCAGTCGACGCTACGAGCTGATGTCACCAATCAGACAGCGTCAAAAATGCACCAATCATGGCGTTCTTCATGTTTGTGTACGTGTTCCGTCATCGCTGAACCAATCGCAAACAAAAAATGCCTAGTGACTTGCGGTTTTGACGCTACTTTTCCTGTAGCGTCTGAACTATAGTAGCCGAAAGCTGACAGCCCCCAAAATTTTTTTAGGGGCGAAGCTCTTTAGGAGCTAGCCATGTCCGTATGTCCGTCCGCCGTCGGGCGCACGTGCTCCTGCTCGTGAGCTCACGCGGTCACGAGCACATGAGCACGTGCTCCCTTGCTCCGTGTAGGGCCAAAAAAAAACAAGAAACAACCGCATCTCCACGTGGTGAATGATGTTGATTGGGGCGAAGCTCTGGTGGTGCTTGTCTGCGTAGACGCTGAGCCGTAGCATGCCGAGCCTTTCGTTCGTTTTCATCCATGTCAGAAAGAGAATGTGTGGTATGGAACGTGGTTATACACGCATTTGAGCATTTGACCGCAGCGTGACATGAATGAAAACGAACAAAAGGCTCGGCATTCTGCGGCTCAGCGTCTACGCAGGCAAGCACCATCCAGAGCTTCGCCCCAATCAACATCATTCCCCACGTGGAGATGCGGTCTTTTTTTTTTGTTGTTGTTCTCTCTGCTTTTAATGTAAGTCTACAATGAGTTCTGATTCTTCACGCGTTGGAAACCTCCGAATTTACATTCGGTATGTACACGATTCTAGAAGGTTCGACCAACAAACCTTTTTGTGTTCTCTGGTAGAAGAACATTCCCAGCTGAAGGTTTAACGTTGCTGTGCTGCCGTGCTGTCTAGTTGCGCTTCGGGTTGCCCATCTGCCTATGTCGCAATGGACGCATACTCAGGTTCGAATTAAAGCGAGGCTGTTAAAATGTTGTTGTACACTTTAATCCTAAAATGTAACGAAATTCCGCTGCTCATTACTGGGCCTTAAAAGCAACTACCGTAAATACGTTACTCGTTCCTTTTCTAAAAAAAAGTAACTAGATCTTTACTCGTTACTGAAAAAAGTATCTAGGTACAAGTGACTCGTTACTAGTAATGCGTTACGTACATGTCAGCTTACACGCGTTAGTTTACATGCTGTATGGCAGAACCAAACTGGGTCTCTGCGATGAGCACAGACCTCATTAACGTCTAAACACGCGAGCTTAATGTGTCTCCAACCAGTGTAGAATCGAATGTCTGCTATACGGATTTCGTAAACATTCATACTTAAGCAATTTCTGCTATTTCAGAATCGTAGTTTTGGGATAAAACAACCTGATCATCAACTTAACAAATCTGGCCAACGAATTCATATTTAAATTGGAATGCTTCTGCGCATAAAATAAATATAAATTTATCATGGCAGCTCAATCATTTATTCTGGAGTCCATTTAAACAGTCAGGGGTGTGGCACAGGCCAGTATAATTAACGCAAATGAGAAGTCAAACAGAGGCAGGAATAGGCCTAAAGAAATCAATAACGCAGGATCTGTATGCGGAAGAAGGCAGAAATTAACTATGTGTGAGGAAAAAACGGATCCAGAATCATAAAGCTCAAATCCTTCTATTATTTATTAAAATCAAAATTTGAATAAAAATAAATGAATCATTAAAAGCAAATTTTGTCATTATAAAGTTATTGTATAGGTTTTTATCATAAATGAGGATGCAAGGAAAGGAATGTCACTAAAATTGGTCTCACACATTCAAATCATTTTTATATCCTAAAGATTATTTCCGTGATTGTGTTTTGCAACATATATCCTCTAAGATCCGTAATACCTTCGAGACCAGATTGCAATCCAGCTTATCTGAAAAAAAAAAAAAAATTTTCATAAATCAACTATATGCACTCAACTAGTGCCAATATTACAATAACAAAATATTCGCCAGTGTTGATCGCGTGCAAGAGATTTGAATTTCGATATCTGCGCAGTCTGTGGAAGCCGTCCAAGCCTTATGAAATCTGCAATGGCAGACGAACAGGAATATGCCACGATCTGCATCGTGCAGCGCCACTGCCTTCCTCTGCAAACAACAAGATGGCTAGCAACAAAAGTTCTGCTCTACCCGGTATATTTGAGAAAGTGCTTTTAACCGGAACACACTGCTTCGGCGATCAAGACGTTGGCATTCCGCGGCTGGTGCACAAAGTGTGCGTTGGTGTGTGCTGACGAAATGGGCTTCCAAACTGCCGCTGCGTTCGTTCTATTTTTTATTTTTTTTTGCACTGTGTTCAGAATTTTGCAGCTCGGCTCGAGCGTTTCTCGAGAAGGGGTCTTTCTCAAGGAGTGCACTTTTTCCTCTTGAGCTCGCGACGGAAAGCTTTCCGAGATTATGGGAAGGAACAGCCGAAAGATGAAATAACCTGCACTAGGTATACAGGATGTTTGAAGTGAGGAAGCCTTTTTTTTCATTCCTTTCTCTCTCCCCCTCTTTATTTCTCTCGCTCTTTATCTCACTCTATATTTACTTATATACAAATTAAAGCTTCAAAAGTGGATCCGACAGCCGTGAATTTCTTATTCAACACTCATTTTCAGGTTCCTCGTTCCTACCGTACTTCACTCCACGCACCTACTAGGAATGAAAGTGAAGGAACCCTTGTATGAAATATGAAACATGAATGTTCTTCAACGGGAGCGTACAACATTTTGTGTGTTCAGGGGACCAGGTACGAATTCGCAGAAACTTCAAGTTGTTCATGAAGCAGCAAATGAAGTTTTGTACACAGCGCGACACTGCTAGCGCGAACAAGCCATCACCGTTTTTTTTTTTTTTTCTGTCTGCTTTTAGGTGACAAAAGACTATCGCAAAAACTACTGGTGAAGGAGAAAGTGTTCACTTGGGCCAGTTACCAAAACATGAAATAATATGCCGGCCAAAACGGCTTAAAAGATGAATGAAAAAGAAAAAGAAAAAGCTGGGGTGTCGTGTTTTTGCTAACAGTGTGGCGCAGTACACATTCGCAGAAACTTTGTGTACAACAACGTTTTTTGCTAAAAAAAAACAAATATATATTATCCAACCCCCCTCCCCCATTTCGAACAAAAAAAAAAATGCAGCCGGTATTTCTGCTTTAGTTGTATGATAAAATATGACACTCATGAATGTTGATACATTTAGCTTCAGCAGTAGCCGAGTTAAAAGAATTACCTCAAGGTGAGCTTATTCTACAACCAGGAAATGCTCAAATGAAAAAAAAGTCGTGCAGTCAATAAAAAGAAAGTATTAGCAATCTCACATACCAATTGACACCAACGTACAAAAACACACGCATCACACATATGCGAAACTGCTGTGTCATGTTTGCTTGTCCTTCGTGCACCTTCTTCGTTCCTGTTTAATAATTTCTCTAACGCGTCAAACTTTGCAAATCGTACCTAGTTCAAACTTTAAAAAAAAAAAAAAAAAGAAACTAGGACGTACAAAACAATCTATTAGCAAAAGTGTAGCAGGAAAGTAGAGACTATTTAGTCCCTTATTTTTTTTCTCTCTACCAGGGATGTTACAAGATTGGCCCGGAGCTATGTACATTCTCAGTTTATCGGTGCTCAAGATCTAATAAAATTCAAACACAATATTGGTAACTGAAACGTATTCTTATACTGCGTACGAAGCGCATGGCGCTGACAATCGGCTTGCTAGAAAAAAAAAGTAAGTTAAAACTGTGTGAAAAAAAAAAAGCTCTAGGTACACCTAAGCACTTCTTATGAGTTGTGACTGCGAAAGCACGCAAGCCGCTAGTCTGCTCCCTTTTTCGTCTGCTGCGTACTTTTCGTCGCCAGTTGGCGCGCGTGCTCCCCTGGTGACCTTGGACCAGGGTGTAAGATAGACAGGTGGGGAAACGGCCCATAGAAGCCTACCGCAGCGCCGTGACCGGATTATGTACTCGTCTGCTTGCGGGTACCCCCCATTTGCGACAGATGGCGCTGCGGCGAGAGAAAAAAAAGTCAGAATCGGATTTGCGTGAAACTCTATGGGAGAGTGCGCAAAATAGACCGAGAGCACGACAGTCCTCCATTGAAAATCCACGAGAAACCATCTCCGTCAGTTAAGCCGGTCGCCACCGGTCACCCACCCTGAGTGAGAGTTCGGGGTGCTCCACATAGATGGCGCCACAGCAAAAGAGAAAACCGAGGGGGACACAATCCGGTCGCTCATTTGGCTCTCGTTTCCCCACTTGTCTATCTTACACCCTGCCTTGGACGCTCCGCGCTGATGGACACGCAGCGCCATGGGGTGAGCGGTCGTGCAAACTGACGAGAGCAGCGGCCAATGGGAGCCCCGTCGACGCGCGCCAGCCAGTGGAACCGAAGGAATCCATCTGCCGTTTCAGCGCTTCAGACTGATGACGTCAGCTCGCTCCATGAGACAGTTAATGTTTTCGCATTAAAGAAAAAGTACACTGCCAAAGCTGGCGCACGAGCGAAGTGGCACGTGAACTGGACTCTCAGGCGCTCGCGCGCGCCCCAGGCTTGGCAGGCTCTCTTTCACGCAGTCTTGGCTGAGGCGCTGTTTTCGGCGAGCCCACCCCCAGGCCTTACCATCACGATGAAGCTATAGTTACTGAAAGGACGAGAACGGTAGTGAGATCGTTCGGTTGTCCCGCCCCCAGCATGACCTTCCATCATGCTTCGGGGCGCCCCATCAGCCCCGAGCGTGCAGGCTGATCGTGTGCATCACTGGACGTGCATAACTCTGCTATCGTTATTAAAAAAAAAAAAAAAAAAAGTATGCAGACGTGAGCTTGCTCGGCTACGTTCCAGAACCCGGGCCGTAAGAACACCCTGTTCCCAAAATATAAGATATGCGGCGCGCAAATATGGGACGTGTACAGTTATGCAAAACCAACCAAAAACAACAAAACAAAACGAAAAGCATAAAAAAATAGGGAGGATGCACGTATGCTAGATGTACGCTTAAGCCAACAAGACGTCTTCCGCGTTTCCTTCCTGTTGCATCCCGCCAGATAGACCTCGGCTTTCTTGGGGCGCGGGTATGTCTCCACGGGGGATTGACCCCCCAAATCGCCTTAGCGCACCGGGTGTCTGCAAGCTCGGGAGCCCAGATCGGAAGCTCCGTAAATTTGGGCACACGTCGCGTAGCCACGTTGTTCTGTCGTTTATATACGAGTTGTTGATTTTATGGCGTTTTTTTTTTATGTGGAAGGCGTTAGGTGGTTAGGGTTTCTGGACGAGACACCTCTGTCACTCTTTTTTTTTGTCATAGTGCTTTGTTTTGTGGGAGGGTGGAAGGGGTACGTCTGAACAGATTCACGTCGAGAGCGAGATAGTGTATGCCGCTTTCAGATTTTCTTTTATTCGTCCGTATTCGCGTTTGTTTATGGACGACGAACGGTACGCGAAACAGCGCATCTTTCTCAGCTCAAGGCGAGTTTTTGCTTTGCGTTAGCTCTCGACGATTTCGCGAATAACGGAGTACGTTGTTATACCGACTTCCCTGCCTAGCTTTTAGTGGAGTTTCTAGGGCGACGCGCAGGAACGTGTTTTGCAGATGGAACGTATTTGTAAGTACTCTGGACTTGCTCTAGCAAAGTCCCCTCCCCCTCCCCTCGCAAGAGAGAGAGAGAGAGAGAGAAAAAACTATTCACAGCTATCTGAGGATGTGTAGAGACGACAAGTGAAGTCACTCAATTTTGGTTGTGTGTTAGGACATAACATAAAAGGAAATGGTAATATTGGTGGTGCTCGCTTCGCTCACCATAAGAATAGTCATATGTCTTGCTGATGTTAGTAGATTATATTTTCTCGTAGTACTCTACATTCTGTGCTTTATTTAAAACGACTAATCCAAATATTTGAAACTTATGACTTGCCTCTACTAAACTAACCACGAAAAAAAAATGGCTGTATGTTTTTTTCACTTAAAATTTAATTTACAGAAAATACATTTGTTTATATTTCTGAAGTATTATTTTCAGTCGCAAATTTTTTCTGTACATTAAGGACACATAGGTTCAATGTTTCCTAATGTTTCAAATAAAAAAGACAAATTAGCCACTGTTCATATTTAATGGGGTCAATTATTGAATAAACGATGCAGAACAACACGTATGGAAAGAGTGAATATAAAAGGTGGCTCAAAAGGAAAGCCACACGCTAGATATAAATGTTGTCTGCAAACGCCGATTCTGATTTATTATCCGAGCACAGTTTTCTAACTTGAATGTAAATGAAATTCTGAAAAATTTTCCGTCACTTTCAAAGCTCCCCAGCTTACGGTGACGAAAGTAGTAGTTCCTTCCCTTACCCTGCCAGCAAAATCTAAAAAAAAAGAACAAGCGTCTTATAGTTTCAAATAGAAATACTACGTTTCATATATATATTTTTCCTTTACTCATCGATGATTTTTTTTTACAAATTTTTGATTGTGAGGCAGCAATAGAGAAGCTCGCCTCAGAAAAAAAAAAATAAGAAAAAAATATTCTAAGCTAAGTCCAGGTAACAATGGTTACCCCCAATTTTAACTAATCATTCCTTCCAAACATGAAAGTAAGACAAAATAAATTTAAAGCGAAATGAAACACATTAACGACAAACACACACACACACACAGACAGACACACACACACGCACGCACACACACGGACAGACCGACCGACACAGGTATCATTGAGACCGTCTGACACCGTAAAAGAATGGGATTCACTCGCTATCACCCAAGAGACCGCTTTCATTTCGTAAGGGGCATTGGCTCGTTTATCACCGCACTCTCTCAGTCTAGCCACGTTCCAGAAACGCTGTTTAACCTAAAAGAATATAAAACAAATATAGAACAAGCCTAAAACAGAATGAACGAAAAAAAAAAAGTAAAACAATCAACAGGTAACACCCTGTAAAGTCTTAACCTGTAAAACTAAACTACGGGCCGTAAAATGGCTGTGTAATACCGTCCAACGCAGACAGCGAACGTCAGACGTAAACGTACATGTCCCAAGCAGAAATTGTGTATTTATTTTTTTCTACTTGGGTTATGCTGCCGAAAAAAGCTGCGTATGAAGGAACAGCAAAACGGTATGAGCCTCAAAAGATAAAGAAAAGAAAAAGAAAACGTGCAGATTGTCAAGAGGACCCGGGGGTTCTTTGAATGGGTTGCAATGTTCTTCCAAGTTAAAAGAAATAATTCGCAGAAAGCGCCATTTATGATCGCAAACAAACACAAGCAAGGTAGCCTGAACGTCCCGCGTACCGCGAGGGCTTTTGAAAGGGCGTAAATGACCCGCGAGATGGCGCCACGTAATCTGAGTTGGCTGCTCACAAAGCGCAACTCGGCGACGATTGGAGGCCATTGGCATTTGATGACGGTTGGGGGCGCTATACTCGTAACGCTGATGATGATAGTCGGCTTTTGAAGAAGGACACAATGACTTTTTTTCCTCGCTTGTAAAGAAAAAGAGGAAGAGCCTTTTTTTTTATTCGTGCCTCATCACCTATTGTTGAATTTTTGTTGCAGTGTTATCTGGAGAGAAGATCAGTTCTTCAGGTTATTTCTATGGAAATGGAAATTGGGGCATCAGAAGTACTCGGAAACGAAACTTTTTTCCTTCTTTAATACAGCAGCCGAGAGTCAACTTGGAGTAATGTCCGTTGAGAATATTCGGCACACTCACTGGCAAAAGCAGCCTTAACGCATGACCGCACATTCTTGCTTATGTTCGCTTCAGGTAATGGGATAAATTCAGTATGTGTGAACCTTGAAAAGATATATATATATATATATATATATATATATATATATATATATATATATATATATATATTTATACAAGGAAATTAATTTGTAAGACAGAGGGTAATTTCACCTAATACTACCGGGAGGCATAAAACAAAACAACGAGAAAATATGCGTTGGCTACTTACTGTTTCCTTTAGTGGCTACAGTACCTATTGGCCTCAAGATCGACCTACAGGTGGCGCTATTGTCGCGCTATCATCATCATCAAAGCGGGTATGAAAGCTTAACCGTCACGTAGCCATAGGCTATCCACGTTCGCGAGCGAGATTGTGTAGATTCTTGCGTTTATTTTGTCGCATATAATATCGGTGGGAGAAAAAGTGTAGTGGAAAATGGTGCTGTACTGTTCAATGCTCCAGTGAAGATCGAATCGTGTTACCAGCGGACGGCCTAAATTTAAATGGTCGCTCCTGTGAATGCGTCGTCTGCTCTGGGCAGACGTTGAAAAGCATACATCATCATGACTGATGCCTGTCTGCGGGTGAACGGCACTATTTATGTTACATAATTTTTTTTCTTTTAAACTAGAATAAAGTTTATTTTAAATAAAGTTTATTCTCTCTCTCTCCTTTTAATCTAGATGTATTGGTTCACGAGCGTGGAAGTCCAACGAAACAACGAAATCTAACCCGGATAACATAATTCTGGCACTGTGGGCAGTGAAATCGTAGGTTCTATGATTTTATTTTTGTAGCTTTTACTTTTTGCAGTAATATGAATATTTCGCACGAAGAGAAGTAAGTGCTGTATCGAAAATTACCGTGCTATTGAGCTGCGCTGCAGCAAATGTTTCCCTTTACTGTGCCATGATGTGGTTAAGTTCTCCGGAGTCGGAACAATTCTACTACGTTGCGATGAGTAGAGAGTGGCTCTTGTAGTTACGATCTGCAAACTGTTCGTTGTCAGAACAACTGAAACAAGTGAAACACACTATTCTAATATTTCCGCCGCGAGATGAACAAGCGAGTGTGACCGAGCAACGCAGTAGCGTGCGTGTTATTATATGCTTTTTTTTTTTTTCGGTAGTGTGGGTACATCCGCTTCAATTTTCTCGGTGGGGGCCACGGGTGTCAAGAGTCTAATATTATAAACTTACGATTAAATAATATCCTATTCAAACATAGTAGACTCTGCAACTCCAAAAAAAAAAAAACGACCCGCACCACGACACAGACAGCATCGGCCGCTGCGACACCCCTTTATTGATGACTGATAAAGGCTAGCGACTCTCAAGAGACTTTCCAATCACCTTCCGCTCTCACTTAACGGATATCGGGACTGGACAGTTCATCGATTAACCTTTAGAGTATTCAACTAATGCTTTAAATAATCCTTTTTGTGCCATTTAATCGGAGCCTTTTGCTGGAGATTGTTAGGAAAAAGTAAACTAATGCCTGGTTTAATATTTCTGATGCATTTCGTTCTTTTCGGACACAAGCTTGTACTGTAAACCACTTAAGCATGCTTGTGATTGTCATCGAGGCTGATTATAGTGTTTAAATAATAACTCAAAAATAACTTCACTTTAAAAGGCTTCCCACGTTTGCATTTCTGTAGGAGTCACAACGTGATGTTTAAAACGGGAATGCAATATGCCATTTATGACATAGCAAAAATAGTGAAACAAGTGTTGCTTTAACGTCCTTCATGTAATATGACTGGAGAACAATCAGTTAACAAATTTATTGATTGATTAGTCTAATAAAGGGTGGCGATCAGTCGGGTTAATTTGTTAATAAACCCACAGCTCCAATCAAGATTCAACGTTTTATGAAAACTGTGGATTGTGCGAGGTTACAAAAAATATGTAGGAGCAAAGGTTCTACAAACCGCAGCCCTGACACTACAGAAGCATCCGACTTAGTGTTTATCCCTTTGCTGAATTTCCACGCGTGTGAAATGATACAACGCAACCTTTAGTAAGAAAAAACAACAACAAAAACGTCAAACTTTTAATAAAGAAAGTCCAGCTCAGCCGGAAACGGGCTCGAGTCGTCCAGGTCCATGCTTCTAAATGTGCGCCCGTAGTAGACGACGCACGGCTGTATCCCCGCTTTCGCATGTTTCAGCTTTTGGCCGCACAGTGGCGACACAGTTCGATCTTGAGGCGAATGACTCAGCAGTATTATGTTATAAAAATATGCAAAAACTCAACTAGCGAAATGACGACCGCTGAATGAGTGTTTTTGAGAGGTATCACTTGGCGAACCGTTTTTAATTGTAGCTTGAACAAAATAAATTGCTTTTATTGTCGGTGATAACGTTTACGTAAGCGCCAGAAACGTAAAATAATATTAAGAATAATATTAAATTGAGACTGAACCATGTCTCAATATGAACAGAAGGCATCACAAAATTGCATCAAGCTTGAAAATCTCGTTTTGGTTTGCAACATATCACAAAATACTTCAGAGCAAAAAAGCAAGGCATTTTTTTCCTGTGCTACATTTTAAAACAAAATTAGTTTATAAAATTATTGAATTCATTAAAGTAATCAATAGACCCTTATATGAGGATGTGTGCAGGCACAATAGCACCTACTGCTTGGCTTTCCCGCTTTCACATATGAACGTTAAATGAATTTCAATAAATTATATCTAAACTAAACCAGTTATAAAGTCTATTACATCGAGACAATTAAGCAAGGTAAATAATAAAAAGTAAATCTAAAACGAATAAAAATTAAAATAGAAGGTGCGTCTTTATTACCCTAATTAAGAAATGAATAAACAACCTAATTAGAAAAGAATGTTCCGCAATTTATTTTATGAAAATTACTTTAGAGTCTTAATATAAGATAAACTGAACACCCTACAAACATCAAAAGAAAAACCAAATCTGTATTAAGAAATTCTCACCGGTAACCTTAATTTAAATGATAATTAACCTGGTAGAAATGACCGCGTGGCACATAAAGACGCCGCGTTCCGTTCGATCGCGTGAGAAGGTATGCATTTCCAATTTGCGGGCATTGGCCCCGAAGCTATCGCGGCACAGGCCGCTGCGGAGCTTAAAGGTCCTCATATGTTTGGTAAAGAATTTTGCAAGAGAAGAGTTAATTAAGAATATAATTAGGGCCGCTATGCTGTCGCAAGCGGTGTCAAATTAAAGGGGCGATGTTCGTCGTGCTTGAGTGTGGCAATATAAACGTGCGTAGAAAAACCCAGCTCATGAAAAGTTTCCAAACGTCTTTGCGCGCGCCTAGCAATACTTAGCTCAATCGAAGATGCGGCACGCACATAAAAAAGGGAAGTGCTCGTTAGGTTTGCGGGCATAGCAAATGTCATTTTGGTTTTGTAAACACGCAAGGTAGAAAGAAATGTTAAAAGGTGGGCATAAGATTCAAGTCCAAGCACCCCTGCAGCTTTTGTCTGGACGATCTGAAGATATCGGTACCTTTACACGACGATCAAAGATTTTCTTAATATAATCTTGATGGAAATTGAAAATTTCAACTGCCATCACTGGATGCCATGAGCATAAGGCCGAAACATTGAAAGGCGCGGATACAGTGTGCTATCCCGATCGGTGAAAGAAATATATATATATAAAGAATCGCAAATATTTGTAATTTTTTAAGGTGGAAACACAAGCAGCACGGATTTTGGCAAGGCAATGGCCAATGGCTGGGGATGGTCTTGTGGCCAGTGGCCAAAGAGTGGCCATTCATTGGCCAATGCTTGGCCGATGGCTGATGGCCAGAGAAAGGCTAGTCATCGACCAATCTCTGGCCACTGGTCAAAGGACCATTGCCAGCCAATGACCAATGCTTGGCCAACTCTGTGCTGCTTGGGAGGTTGATAAACTTGGCGACAGCGCGCGAGTATTTATTTTGTGCTTGTTTTGTATTTGTAGTGTGGATACCTAGTGGTTCCTGGCGGTTGAGTGTCACACAATCCCTTCACGGCCTATAGGGAAAACTTGAAAAAGAAAGCATGCATCTCCGCTACAGTAAAAATACTCCTAATGGTTATAGATACAATTTTAAGTCGTGCTATTTAAAATGTGTAATTGATATGAGCTAGTGGAGGAACGCATGAATGTGCCTAGTGATGTGCGACTAAAGATGTATATTTAGACTTAATATTAGGTTGTAAAACAAGGAATTGTCCCGAAACACATGTAGGGACTGCAAAGAGATCAATGACTGACCACTATTGAAAAACATAGTTGAAGATACAAAATGATGCCAACACTCGAACTGCTATCACAATATTTCACTATAATGTCAATGTTCAGAACTCATCGTCTAGAAAATCGTCATCACCTCTTTTAATAAAAAGAGGAGCCTTATTTGTATGAGGGGCGGAATCAACTAATATGTTAGAAAGTGTCTGAATGGCAATTGAATTCATCCCAAAAATAGGCGCCATTGTGTTCAACCGGCATTTTAATGCGTTATAAACCGTATTCGCTCAGTATCGTCGCGTAGGTTTAATGGTAAAAATAGTCAATGTGAAAATTGCTGGAGTAATCCACTTGTAGGGCAACCTAAAGAAAGGCAGAGCGAATTGCCCGTTTGAGCCAAAGAAAATTACGCTGCTTGACCAAGCAACAAACGAACCACGTCGAAATAGCCCGAAAGAACCATTGAACAGCTAGCAAGTTTACAAACTACAATTAACAAAAAAAAAAAAAACTCTTTCCTGTGAACGAGACACGACTCGTTAAGAAGGAGAGTACACCAATAAATAAAACAAATAAGGTACTTATCTTGCATCAAGGCCCAAGGAACACAGTTTAGGGTCGGGGTTGGCAGCGATCTGACGTCAAGTGTTTTTACCTTCCCTCCGTTTGTTTCTTTTCTTTTTTGTTGTTGTTGTTTATTTGATCTGGGACGGATCGTTTGGCTCGTGTTTCGTTTCCTACTCTAACCCTTGCAAGCCAATTGAGTTAATATACAAAAAAAAAAACAACAACATAAGATTAAGTCACGTTCGTTCAGAAGTAACTAAATGAAGTGGCTATAGTGCTCTTGAAAAACAAACTGCACCTAAAACAAAATGCGCACTCGAGTGAGTGAAGACTGAATAATTTACGCTGATAAGACAACTGAAAAAAGCCCCGAGACGTGCGCAACATATGCAAAAGGAATAAAAATAAAAGTCAATGAGGAGCAGTCAGGTAGTCCATACAGATCAAATATTACAGAAATTTCGGTTTGCAATATGTTAGCCTGGATAAACGATTTTTCTTGTTTTAAACGAGCATATAAATGCACACAAGTTCTAAAAAGAAGCGGGTTTATACATTTTGTGATGATAAAAAAAAAAGGAAACTATTGCCAACCAAGTATATGAAACAACAAGACACGTACCAACTTGCACGTATGCAAATTAGAATTCATTATTTCGGGTATATTTTTATGCGGACACTCCGGCCTTTGTGCACGTGCGTAAAAACACGTTGCTCATAGAAAAACAAATAAAAAAACAACTGGCCGCATCAGCAATCGGTTATCACAAGAAAGAGACACAAAGAACACACAACAATGTGCGAACATGACAAAACATTAAAAAGTTGTCAAAAGAAGCAGGATTCAAAGAAAACACCATAGCAGCTGCACTTGCTCTCAAGCACAAACTGTTGCGATTGCTAAGTACAAAAAAAAAAAAAAAAAAAAAAAAAAAAAAAACTAAATAAAATTAAGTTAAACTGGTACGTCTGATGTTCGAGGCAGATTACGAAAGACGTATTGTTACCAGCAACGACAATAAAAAAATATACAAGACGACTTCACAAAGGCGCCATGGACAGCGCGGTCAAAAGCCGTGGAGAGTTTTACGGCGTGTGGTGTTACCGCTCATCTTTTATCCTGAGCGTCGTAAATTTTAGCGGGTGCCAAGGAAGGCCTTGGCGACATCGTAAAGGAGGCTCGCACGCTTAAGAAAGAGACGTTAAAAACAACAACAAGAAAAAACAAAATGGGACTTTTTGTGTTAAAGAAAAGACAGCTTATGCACCACGTTCCGAGACTACAAGATATTTGCTTTCCATGTGAGAAATGAACCCGCAGTTTTTGAGTTTTTGGGAGGAATAAAGGCGGAGCCATCAGTTCTTACATAAGTGTTTAGGAGAATTAATGCTTTTATCGAACCATTACGCATCCTGGGATTTTTATTTTTAAGGTACTAAAATTTTATGCAAGTGTACTTTCCGTGTACGTGGGGAAAGTGACACGATTGGAATGTATTCATTAAACTCCGAGGAGGGAGAGATGTTTCTGGTTTTATGGTTCGAAAGCGCGCGACGAATTTGGGCCGAAACTTTACGTAAATTAACGTCCTCCTGTGAAGTGCTAATCACGAACATAAAGCACGGAACAAAAATTTAGGGCTCTCTTTTTATTGGGCACTCAAATGTCTCGCGAGCATAATGGTTGTCGACACATGCGCAAATATCGGCAGCGTGAGTGTGTGACGTCACGCTACGTGGTCGCGTGACTCCGCGTCACGTTGCACCAAAACTTAATACTTAACGTTACTAAATCGAACGGTCGCTACGGTCGCACGATAGCGCGCTCCAGCCAACGGGGGTTGCGCCATCGTGGCCTGACGGTGACACTACAAATCAGAGACGACGTCATAAGCGTAGAGTGAGTCATGTAGTTTTGCGCAATAAGCACACCGGCCATCTACACGCGCTATTGTGCTATGCGCAGTCGTTTTGCGCATCTAGTCAGCATCACCTGTCTGTATGCTGTGTGTATGATCTCGTGTTCTGTTTAATCAATTGTTCGTTCTTCACTTGACATGCAACCGTCTACAATCAGGTCACGTACCTAAAGATCGGATCGCGTGACCAATTAAGTAATTAGTCATGTAATTCATGACGCCATTTATAAAACATTCTTGCGTCTTGCCTCTACTAATGGTATATTTTTTTACTAAATTAACCTCTTTATTTGATCATTCCCGTCACTATAGTCGCGTGATTTATTTCAGAAACGCTTTTGCGTCTCATTTTTGTGTCTCACAATTGCGTCTTAAGCTCTCGGCTGCCTTCGCCAAAGACGCGTCAACACGTCTGCTACCTATTGTTCGCAGTGAATGGAGCTCTTATTTTTTTACCTTTTGCGTTGAACCAAATGACCACACGAGGACCTACCAAATTATGAATATCGCGCGATTTCTAGAAGACTGCACATTTTCATATAGATGAATAAAGCAAATGTTACGTACATTCTGAAAAAACGTTTTTTCATAGGTCTGACTCACCCGAAATTTCTGTTCAAATCTTCAGTTTCTCGGCTCCACAGATCGCTATACTCGTCCTTTACGCCGCTTTTGCTTCCTGAAGGTTTCTCGCACCACTCACGAGCTCGCCGCTTACTTTTCTGAGGAGGACTCATCCACTTCTTTCAAGTTAAGGCACATTCACATACTTGCGTTTGCATACTACCGAGTTATCGTGATCTCACGACGAGAGAGCACAATGGCGCGCTGGCACCATTTATAAAATGTTCCTGAAACTGCATTTCAGCTAGAGTGAAGGTTTTGCGGCATTTGCAAGATAAAGTCTACGAACAATCTATGAGAAATGGTGGCTTAAAACATTGCCAAAACTTTTCCAACCAAAAAAGAATGGTGTGCGATAACAAAAAGAAAAAAAAAGTATATATTCAGAATTACCAAGTGTTCCACTACTACTCGATAGATGGCGCCAGTGGGCTGTTTCGTCGTAAGAGATTCCAAGTGGTTTAAAAGCACTCGGTCATAAGCAGTGGCTCCATGTTTGAAATAAATGCTATTTTTATGTACTACTCTCCCGAATGTTCGCAGATGATTAGCACATTTGCATGTTCATTTTTGACTAAACTTCTTGTTTGGTGCGCTTTTCTTTTCATGTTGAAACATTTTAAGCAACAAATTAGTGATGGTTACCGCAAAAAATAGGTTGTTACACTTTGTGTAGACTTTTAGTAAAAAAAAGTTTATCCAAGTTTTTGCAATAAAGTTTGACGGTATTTTTGTAATTTCACATTAATTTCCCAGAGAAATAGTGTATTTTCTTCTCAATTTATCAGGTGACCATTTCTATAGAGTAAAATAGCTCTGCACCGCCATTACCAGTGTCATTCACCGCTTAAATATGCTTAAAATTTTAAAACATGTACGTAGATGTTGCTTATCTTAAAAGAAAAAAAAATTTCACCATCTTCCCGAAGGGAACCATGGGGTGATGCGGAGCATCGTTCCATCCCACTTCATCGGAAGAACGGAGTGAAGTCAACAGCGGTGAACTGAACGCGCGCAGAAATTGGTTTGCTCTTTATGTTTATACAGCCTTGAGGGAGATGTCTCTTAGCTGTAGATGAGAAATTTAGCCAGTGCAATACAACCGCTAACCTGGGATTCTTAACGTGCATCACGCAGTAGTCATCACACGAACGCGTGCCGGTACGAAACTCATCCAGATCGAGACGGGCGGGGGCGGTGGGGATTCGAACCCAGGAGGTTCCCAGCGCAAGCTTTCGCTCCACGCTCCGAGCTGAGACGCGTTAGCCCACTCGGCCACTTCCTCCCCTTAAACGCGCGTAGCGCGCTACCGCTGCTTATATTCAAACTTGAAGGAGAAGAAACTAGAGGAGGAGAGTTGCGCCTACGCGCGCGGTGTGAGTAGAAGCGAACGCACGCCAAGTGCACGCAGCTGGTAGCTGCGTGCACTTCGCGCAGCTGTTGGAGACAGAGAGAACGCGCGCGCAGCAAGGAGAGTTGCGCATGCGTAGTGCGAGTGCGGACTACGACGCCGCGGGACATAGCCCGAGCAAGAGATGCTCCGCATCTAAAAGTTTCATCTTTGGGGTTTTTGAAGAAAGCTTTTGTAGTAAATGTGGTTATGTTTTTTTTTTTTTTTTGCATTATAATTACAACCGCGCACCACCAATGAACAATTATAGCCCCCAAATGTTAACGCTTTGACTCTGGACTGCTAAAATTGTAACGTATAACGTGCAAATTTCAAGCATGACTATTTTTGTTTTCTTCCTGACGTACGAAACACAAAACCGTCAAGTTTAATATTTTTTTCCTATTTTCCTCCTCTCCATGATTGAGGTCAACGTAGATTAGAAAAAAAAATCTCTTAAAATATAAAAAAAAAAGAACTAAAAAGGTGGTGTTTTTTTGTTTTTTTTTTTCTACAATTTATACTTTGAGGTTTCACATCCTGCCGTTTCTGGTAGTAGCTTTCCCACAGTAAGCCTCCGTTTGCGGAGAAGCCGTACCCTGAGGTTCCCGATTTCGATTTAAAGTTAGTCACAATGAAGCCTGAAGCGGACAACTCCACTCATTTTCATATCGTCACTGCAATCAGGTCACAAAAATATCGTAGACATGTAACCGAAATGAACTGCTAGCAAGGGCGACGAACCGTAAATTTCAAACTCAAAACCTATCCGGTGTCCGAGGGTGTCAACGCAACCTTTGACACTAAAAGTGAATAACTAAACCAAACCTAAAACATGGGTTACCAGAAGCAAACAAAGTGTAATAAAATAAGCAACGTAGAACAACAACAAAACAAAAGTAGTAAAAATTTAGCGTCGAAGTCTGGCTCACCTGCAGCGAGAGAGTCAGTGAAACGTGTTGTGCTTGTTTCTTTGTTCTATGTGAAAAAAAAGAAAGCAGGTCGAATCGATAGAGCTCTAAGCGAAAATGCAAGTTCGCCAGCCATACGTATCTTTGTTGCGAAACACGACTTTAAAAAAAAATGTGAACAAAAACAAAGAAAACAATGTTAAAAAAAAAAAACGAACTTGGAGAACCGAGTTTTTAAACTTAAGAAATATAACGCAAGCCGCGGAGAGCAAGAAACGATTTTTATCGGCGAACGTGAGAGAATGGCTGACTGAGGAAAAAAAAAAACATAAAATGAAAAAAATAAAGTAGATAAGAAGAGCCGCGACCCCCGCGATATTGCTTCTTGATAAAACGAAAATAAAAAGAAGCTCAGAACACGTTAGAGGTAGAGAAGGGGAGCTGGCAGAACGTTGATGACGTCACCGATATATCCCCAAAAATGAATATCAATTCTTTTTGTTTTTCTTGCGGATCTGGTACAAAATGATAAAGAACACACACATTTCGCAGTAATATCTTTTGAGTGTGGTGGTAAATAAGGTTGAACAAGGGTTGGATATTAAGGTAAAGACAGCAAATTGCTGCTACTCAAAGAAACGCTTATAAAGTAAAAATTAACGATAACGCAAGAGGGTTTGGCCCAGACTAGTAAATCAAATAAACGCTTAGGATATTTTTTTTTAGTTTTTTAGTTGAACCTAAGAACGAGTAGACTTAGAAGGTAGTACTTTCAAGTCATTTATAATACTGAATGTCCAGCAATGATTAATAATGACCGAACGTTCTGAAAGCACTCTATCCGTTTATCCACTAGTTTAATTTTTGTTTACGCACTGTCAATTTCCTATATTTATTATTTAAAAAAATACGGCGCGCGTACGTTCAATTTATAAAACAATGCACATTTTTTACCGCGGATATTCAGAAGATTGCGCGTGAATTTGAGTGCACAAAAAAGTAAATGGAAAATGTGGAGTAATCTTCTCAAAGAGCACTCAAAGAGCTTCCTTTTCTTGTTGCGGGGGGTAGTTAGTAATACTTCATTAAATTTAAGGATTAAAAAAAATTCTTTAGTGTTCGCTAGCATAGGAATCGGCGTTTCATAAATTGGATTTTTCATGCCAAATATCTTGGCCAACTCCCAAATCACATAGGAAAAGAAGGGCTTGAGATTAAAAGATGGTACTCATTATCAGCCCAAGAAACACAAAGCGTGGCCTATTAAGATTGTTGCTCCGTCATTCCTTCTTCGGTATTTTTATCAAATAATGCAATCATCTATTTGGCCCCGGAGTGTTATTAAAATGTGCTGGCGTTTTTGTTTTACTTGTCAGTAGCCGCGAATACATAGATGTCACCGTAGCGCATCAAAATCGAGATTTTCCGATTTTGATTGAATAGAAGAAGAATCAGCAGAGGAACTGGGCGCCTTTGATGGGTTCCCTCTCAATTCAATGCGCCACCGTCGCATCCATGTACACGCATCCACTGAGCATATTTGCGCTTTGTTTAACCTTAAATTCCACCGCTGTCGACGATAGAATACGATGGTATGAATCAAGCAACGCCGAAAGTGCCTTGTCACGGCGTACGTCGTCTTTTGTCTTGCGTCTTCTATTACCCATTAAACAAATCACGCAGAGCGAATACTCCGCAATCCTTGGCTTTTTTTTTTTACAGCGGAATTGTTTAGGGCTAGTTTCCCCAGGATCATGTCCGGTACCAAACGAATGTCGACACCCGTGGCCGACACAACACTCTGGTTGCCGTCGTCGCTCATAGATGGCGGTCGCTGCCCAGTTGTTATTTTTTTGTTTTGCCTGATTGGTGAAACGAATTGTAGGCATATAGACCAACACACTGCTCACAAATAAGCCCGCGTTTGCCCACACCTGGTGTTGGCATTGTGCGTGCGGAAAAACCGGATTCGCGTCGGACAAAGCATCTACGCATGCTCAGTGCCAACAGCAGCGCCACTGTAGTGGCTTGACGTTAAGGGGTTGAGTAGGTCTATGTATGGACGCCGTCGCTATGCGCCGAGAAACTGAGGGAGGGAAGGATACGAGGGCGCGCGATGACGTCAGAACACCGAGCTCTGGTTGGACGTTTTAGTGGGTAGACCTAATGCTAATGTCACAGGATCCTGGTAAAGCAGCGCCATTGCCTTCCCTGCCTGCTAGCCGCACACAAACGAATACTAACATGCAGACAATCAAAGCCTCGCAGGTGATTGGCTAATCGGTCTTCGTTGCTATGGCAATCGCAATTTTGGCTCCTTCAAGTCTTCGAAGCTTTGAAAGGGTCGTTCTGATCCATTCGCACCAAGATTACCGTGGAGCCTCGTCGTACAGTAGGCGTTCCTCGCCAATATAAGCGCCTTTGGTGCTGTGTACGCAATCAACTTATCAATCGTGCCCATCTCCACGGATCTATTACAATTGTATTACTCTTATTACGTATTTAGAAACAGGACAATTATAATTCAGCGCCTCCAAGCACCGACCCCGCATGGGGTACGAAGATGTACGCTTGTTTCGCCAGTGTGTGGATAGTAAAACCTCGGTATACTAGAAACATCTCTATAATGCTACACGCGTCACCTTGTGAATTTAGATTGGCTCACCGAGAAGGGAGAGGTGAAAGAGAAGATTGCTCATTTCATGAGCCGAAAATGGCGACCATACAGGGAGCTTGACGCTACTTTCCCACGATCCAGTTACTTTACCTAAAGCTAGCTGGCTTTTGTCTCAACTACACTCGGCGACGGCGTTCGAATACGAGAGCGAAACGCAGAACGCCAGCGTTCCGCGTCCTAACGCTTTCAACAAGTGCGGTGGACACAAAGGCAGCTGCTATGCGGAGCGCAACTTCGTCTGCTTCTTGCAAAACGGTTTCGATGATGTCAGACAGCCGAACTCTTATTGACTGATTGAAAAAAAAAAAAAAATAGTGGGTGGACCTTAAGGCCCTAAACATTGAAGTCTACCCACTATTCTTTGAATAGAAGCCAATCAGAGCTCGGCATTGCTCTGACGTCACCGAAACTCCTGCGCAAGAAGCAGACGACTTGCACTCAGCATAGCGTTAGGCCTACCCACGAATCGTTCCAACCAGAGCACGGCGGTCTGACGCCTCCTCTCGTCGTCTGCTCTCCCTCAGGTTCTCGGTGCATTCGTATTGGGCACGTAGCAAGGATTGTAAACGTAAAAGTAGATGCGGGAAAATAATAGACGGTGTCTGGCTCGGACATTTCCGACACGACGCTCGGCAAGAAGAGCGCGACACGATGACCCACTTGTCACGAATTTCTGTCCTTGATTCGCGCAAAAAACCAGAGCGTGACGACGCAAGCCACGGGGCGAGAAGTTTCGTAAGCGCATCCCCAATTAATGACATCGCCAAAACAAAAAAAGCTGCCAACGCCAAACGTTACTAACAAAGAAAAGTTCGGACCAGCGTCTATCTAGCCGAACACGAAAAATACGGACGAAAAACGGCCGACCAAAAATGTACCGGCGTGCGGGTTATCACAGTAAAGTAAAGCGCAGCCAAACGAAACTGCGAGTTCTACTAAACTTACTCTTGCAAATCGATGGCCCGACTTCTCTTCGCTCAAGCTTGTCATGAAGCGTGGCCAACGCTACGACTCATTTGAACCAATAAACGTAAAGGGAGAAGCACGCGCGATTGGTCGAGCGCGAGGCCTACGTCTTCGAGTTCTTGGTGCTGATTCGTCCAGGCCAACTCACAGCCTCGTCGGCGCTCCATTTTAAGTAGGGGACGGAGTACATGTCCAGACACCTGCCCGGAGGATCCAAACAGGTGAAATTTCACAGTCGTTCGCATGCAGGCTGCGTTGCCGGTTAAAATGAACCCGTTTATTAGAGCAGCTCGCTCCCGATAGTAGAACAACTCATTTTCGAAATATCCCGGGAAGGTTTTCCCCTTGAACGAGGGATTTAGGGGCACTATTTCGAATGGGGGCCTTCCATTGTCTGGATAAGGCTAAGCCCAAGTGCGATTGAATGCCTCTGGGAGGCTTGAAGGACAGTCAAGAAGACCGAACTTAATTGTTTCTTGCGAAAATCGTTTTATGCAATTCTTAGAAATAAAAGTTCTTACTTTCATCGATCAATTATTGTTAGTACATACATGAACCTAAAGAGATACTGAAAGAAAAAAATAAACACTTTTAAAGGGCCTAGATGGGACAATTGTTTTTTTAATTCTACGGGATAATTGTTTTCTTTAGCAATGTTGACGCCGTTAGAGGCAATTTATTTGGGGGAGGGGGGTAGCCCTTCTCTAGGCCCCTCCCATAACGAAAGGTGCTTAGCTAGCTAAGCACCGTTTCTGAGCTTTGATTGGTTGGAGAGATGATGGACGTGTGAAATGTTCGTTGTAAATTTGTATCTCTGTGCCATTACAATATTTTTTATGCTCGATAAAAAATGATATGGATCAAGTCATTACTGTTTGAAAAAATATCCTGAGATTGCATTTTCCGCGTTGGTTACAAACGATAGCAAACGTGACTGCTGGCGTATGCGGCGTGCTCAAAGAGCATAGCTCGTTGAGCTCGTTTATTTATACGAGTGCTAGTCGTTTGGCGTGTACCGAGGTTTTTAAAAGAATATCTCCTCAAGCGATCTAGTATGCAACAAACAACTGACGAAAGCACGCGCCTTCGAAAGCTCTGTGTGGGTCCCTGTTTTTGTAGAAGGACCAGAGTATATCTAGCGTCCCACGTCAACTACTTTGCTTGATCATGCTTGATTTGTTTGTTTTCCCGAGTTGAGGCCGAATGAAGATTTCAAATCCTGTAAAGGCAGCCTTGCTGCCCTGTGAATGGTGTAACCGTCGAGATTGCGACCATGGTTTCAATATCGAAAATGTACCTACACAGGTAAATATTTGCGAGCCAATTGTGTTGAAGCAAACGGCTGTTCGCTTCAAATAAAGTTTGTCCAGCTATGTTCTTGTCATTTCGCTTCGAAAGGCAAGTAGCTTTTAAGTTTTGCAGCGTACCTGGCCTGCCAAAGCGAATATATTTAGGTTGTGTTTTAATTGTGCCTCACGACGCTCACCCACGTTGCTAAAAAATGTCATTAAAAACAAGAATAAAGAAACTGGAGGGACTGCATATTTATTTCGTTGATATTTTTAGTCCTCTGGGTCGCTTTTTTACTGCACATCGACATACGCTGTCAGACGCTTGTATTGAACCGTGGCTCGTGCAGAATGGAACGCGAGAACTCCGCTTTCAATGTCGCGTCTTACGGACGGTGCAGACGTTTTTAGGCGGTGGCGGAATAGCAGACGGACGCTGGCGATAACGGACGCCGACGCGTCGCTTTCAGCCGCTTCTTACGGGCATGGCAGACGACGATAGACGGTGGTGGAATAGCAGACGATGCCGGAGGTTGCCACGCGTGTGTTTCTCACGGCTAGCAGGCATTGTCAGACACCCGGCTAGACGCACGGGAAGTGGTTACAGGGCATGGAGGCGGGAAGCTTCTAGAAGCGACATGATGCCACCAGAGGAGATGAAGCCGGTTTGGAGAGCCATGCCCTCAACAATGACCAAAACAAAAATACGGTACTGGATGGAAAGAACAACTAATTTAACGCAAACAGCTTTTTTTTTTCTTCTTTAATCATTTTTGGGGTCGTTCCCACCTCTACGTCCGGTGTCGCCTCTTCTTCCTGCCTCCATGCTACAGGGAGACATTGGCAAGCGAGCGTGTTCGGCCGAGCAGCCAATCCAATCCAGTTGTAATGGGCGGGGCCACTCATCTGTGGGCGGGGCTTAGAGTGGGCCGTGACCTCCACATAAATTGCGTCTAACAATGTAAATAATGCCAGAGTTTTGTTTTTTCGTGGAAAAAATACAAAAAAACATGTCCCTACTAGGCCCTCCTAAAAAAGGTTATTGTTTTTATTTTAGTGTTTTTCAATTATATTTCTTTAAAGTAACATATATATACCTACCCGTTTTCGATGGATATGTGCATTGAGTGTGAATAGCCTTGGTAATATTTACATTTTGTTCTCAATTCAGTAATAAAAAAAATTAGAAACTGAGGTTTGAGGACGAGCGATTATATTCAATATATAGGAAAGGAGCTAGAGCTTAGGAAATTATTACTGAATTATTCATTCATTGATACGCGATGAAATAAAAATTAAATTCTAGTTGCATTACATGTGGCCGAAACACAATAAAAAGAGCCAGAAGACTTCTCAACGCTTTGATAAAGACACAATAAATTAGAACAACAATATGCTACCAGAAATACGCAGGGTGCACCACGTTTCAAAGTAGAAACATGCGATAAAAAAAAAAATTATAAAGATAAAAAGCAGTCTGCACATTCATAACCGAATTTGGAGATGTCTGCGGGACCAAACGTGCTACAGACGATACGCAGACGATTAAGGAAAGTCGGAAGCCGTGAAAAGTAATTCCGCAAGTCGCAAACTTCCTTTCCTCTCCTTTGCAAAAACAATAATAAAATTGTTCTTATCTTTTCTCGAAATTTTGTTTTTTTCTAGAATGGGATCTACCGTTGTTTTTTTTATTCTAGAAAGAAAATGACGCCGAGAAGAAAGAAAGAGGTGTGACCGGAACCGGAATTGTCCATGAGCTCTTCCGGTGGTTCCTCGCGCGTGCGTTATGCCCTCTTCCGGTGGTTTTGGCGGCGTGTTTGCTAACCACGTCTTTGTCTGCGTACTTCGCGAAGTTAAGCCGATGTTTTTTAAGTCGTAGAGCCTGGTCGTGTAATGTTTAGTTTCAAGGTCTATGAAGTAAGCGGAAGAAGTACCCAAAGTATAACGGCCTAAAGGCCGGAAGTTGAGCATAAGACATCCTCAAAATGGGCGCCGCGTGCGCGCCCAAAAATAACGTCAGAAATGGAGAGAGCGGTAGAAGTTGGAGGGTTCCCTCAATAATCTTTCATTTTATATAAAAAAAATGAAAGAAAAGGAAAAGATGGCGTTTAATGAGATTATCTAAGCTAAGAAAAAGTGATGTCTGATAAACTCGGAGGCTCAGAGAATGTGTCAGGCGAATGAGCAGGGTACATGCTGTGTGCGTCTCTATAACTCAATGTAACACCATGTCATCACGTGACGGCATAATGTCACGTGTCACCTCGATATCGCTTGGCACTCAAATTTGTTATCAAGGGGTGTCGCGACGTCACGAGGTCACGTGATCTATGCGTCGGTTAAGCGTGTCGCTGTTGTCGTAAAACCCAGCCCTACAACACGTCCTGGGTTAAAAGAAAAGCTAAAAGAAAATATTGTAGGCGGCGCGCAAGAAAGTATATTTCCTATTACATGCGTTTTGAGTGTTGGAAGTGTGTTCTTGGTTTTTTTACAATGGTCGAATTGTGAGGAACTAGGTTCTGTACAATATCGGTTCCTTATAATTCTCAGAAAAATTCCATGTGCCTTTTTCTACAAGAACAACAACAACAAAAGCAGCAAAAACAACAACAACAACAACAAAAACCTCCCGCTTTACGCTTCAGTGAGTGCTGAATTTCAAAGATCCAAAATAATCGAGGAGAAACACTGAATCCTTGTCATCAATCACGCGGCAGCCAAAAACGCCTCTACTCCATACTACGTGCAAAGAGTAAAACAGTTTTCAAACGACCACCCCCCCCCCCCCCCCCTTTTAGAAAGAAAAAAAAATGGCTAGAGCTTTGCGTTTTCTCGGTATCTGTTCTTTTATTGTAATAAATGGTTATTTAGATGAATATATATCAATACATTTATGCGTATGTTGACTTTGCAGTTTACGAAGACATGATGATATATCTCGGTCATTTTGTTTTTGATAGTCAATGCCATTAATCTGAGAGGACAACCGCATTATGTCGTACAGCATAGCATAAGTTAACTATAATTACGACTAACAAACATAGCAGAATAAAAATTCACTTTTTAAAGTTCATGGAGATGTGGAGATAATGAGACTTAAACACGAGACACTAATGGTATATTCGACTGGTCGATTTCGAGCCGTCTGGAGCGCTCTGAAAAGCCGATGCGTATCCGGCTGGTTGAGGTCGGGCGCTCTAGGCATATTCGGCTGGTTCTTTCAGATCGATCCAGACTTCTACACGCTACTGGAAAAGAGTAACCGATTACAATTACAGTCTCAAAAACGTAATCGAAAAACTACTCTAAAGTAAATGATTACTTCCCACGTTACTTTTCAAACACCCTTTTTTTGTTACGGTAGCATAATCCATGAAGCCTCGCGCTTAGTTGTACCGAAAAAAAAGAAAAGAAAGCCTTGACCGTTTTTGTTTACAGCTGAGTGAGAGACTCCAAGACACTCAATTCTTCTTGTGAAAAAAATATAATCAATAAAAAAAGCGCTGTTTAGATGCATTGCTCACAAGAGGCTGGATAAGGTCATTTTTCATACCCAAACGTGGTTTCCGGTGTACAAAAAAAAAAATGTACCCAGGAAGCAAAGCAAAATGAAATGGCCTACTAATCCTCGAGGTCCCTTGCTTAGTAATTTCGAAAAAAGAGAAAACAAGAAATAGACGGTTGCCCCGAGTTCTGGAATCACTCCAGAACATATAACAACTCCCCCCCTCCCCCCCCCCCCCCCCCCACACACACACACAAAAAAAAGATGCTGGGCAAAATTATAATGGGTAGTTTTGTAATCGATTACAGCAAAAAAGTAATTCAATTACAAGGATTGCTACTCGTTAAAGGAAGTAACGGAAGCGTTCCAAAATTACAGTAAAATGTAATCGATAACAAGTAATCCATTACTTGTAACGCGTTACACACAAGTCTGGAGCGATCTCAAATCAGCGGATCGCGCCGTCCTCCGACCCGTTGCGGTGTGAGGCACTCTGACTTCGAAGTAGGAGCGCTCGCGAGAGGACCGGTCACATGATCCCAGCCACTTCTGCTGTTGAGTTTGAAGAGATGCCAATACCCGAGAGGCTTAGCGTTGGACGCCAGGCTGGGCGCGTTTAAATGCCACACAAAACACGCTGTGCTGTGTGCTGTTTGTCTTAACACTTTTCGCGGTGAAATCGTAAAATGTCTAAACGCAAGCGTTTAATGCTAGCCGTCTGTGCTTGCTGTCGCACTTGGCAGACAACGACAGCAGCAGCTCGGACGACGACGACGACGACAGTAGTGTTTACGAAGCAAAGTTTGCTGAATTGTTTGACGTGCCGTGTGCAGTACCCAAAGTAAAGGCTTATGTTTCCACAGTAGTGTATGCCTAGACTCTAAGAAATAGTGGGTATACAGAGGTACACCCCTTGTCCCATATGCAAAACCCCAAAATAACAATTCGGCGTTCAGTCCACGGACGTCAAACCGACGATACCAACTTTCAAGAGCTGCTTGATAGTCGACCGATACAACTTTTTAAGATTCCTAATACACGGATTAAAGGCTACAGTAAGACAGTCAAGGTATGTTTGGCTCTGCTGCGAGACGTCAGTGTTTTCTTTCTCTAATCTTGGACACGCGCATTGGCTATTTAGTACGTTATATGCAGCAGCTATCAAGCCGTTCGTAAAAAGTTGGTATCGCCAGCTCGACGTCAGTGGACAGAACGACGAAATGTAGTTTTGGGGAGTTACATATGGGACAAGGGGTGTATCCCTATACACCCCCTGTTTCTAAGAGTGAGGTAAGAAGCGAAGTACGAGTAAGTTTGCAAGTTGTAATGTTATTTGGCTTGATATTTCATCAGGAACTTTCGTGTGGCACGGGTGGTTCGAAGGGTCGAGGGGTCGACCGGTTCGAAGGGTTGAACGTTTTTCCCGTAAAAGTTTCATCACGGCGGTTCACCCACCAAGACAATGGAGGAGCACATTGTTTCGTGAATCTGGTGTGCCATCTTTGCTTTTATTCGCGGTAGCGACTGGCTTCGGGTGGTTCGAAGGGTCGAAGGGTCGAACTTTATTCCCGTAAATGTTTTATCACGGCGGTTCGCCCACCAAGAGAGCGGAGGAGCACATTGTTTCGTAATCTGGTGTGCCATCTATGCTTTTATTCGTGGTAGTGACAGGGCTGGATGTGTAAAATGTGTACGAGAGGCACATTTTAATGTACACTTGTGTCCCAGATTTTCACTTACATGATTTTGCTGCCTCCATCAATAAACGCTTTTCTGCCTAAAACGGGAAGCCAAATCTCTGCGCACATTTCACTATACGAAACATCTAAATGCCATCATACTCGGCGTCAACTATTTTGTGTAACGTTGTGAAGGGCAGTGTAGCTTGAGCAGTGTTTTAAGGCTCTCAGAGACTTTCGCGAGCGCGTGCGAATGCAAAAAGATGTCACTTGCGCGTGCTCCTGCAGAAGCGCGGGGCAGTACTGTGGAAGCTGCACTAGAGTTCATAACGTAGCGCAAAATAAAAATAGTCAACGCCGAGTATACTTCATGCTAAATATTTCAAATTACGCTCGTGGACAGCTACCCTTCACATGTTGTGCAAGCAAGTTGAAAGCATGAAGCTAGTACCTACTCTTGGTTTACTTCAACTTCCTGAGGCAGTTTGGTCAACAAACATCTGTTACCTCTGTCTCGCAGGAACCGCATTCTTACTAATGCGACAACTCGCTTACTTTTGACACAGTTTTGTAGTCAGAGTAGTAATAACTGGATGGTGGCGACATGTCTGTTGAGGACCTCCTGACGAAGGAAGAGAAAAAAATAAAAGAGTAAAGTCCTTGTTCTTCGTATAAAAAAAAGAATCGAGCTGAGCTTGAGGCACTTCGGCACTCACAAACTGCACGTGAGAATGCACTCCTCTGGCTGGGTGAAGCAAAAAGGAATACTGTGGCGCAGCTGTTCTGAGGTGTCGCTCAAGTTCAGAGTCTCCGTGTCGGAGAGACACTGCCCAACATCCGTGGGAATGGACATAAGCGCAGAACACTGCTTTTGTGTTAACCACCATTTATTGCACGATGGCATTTCTGACAATAAAAAGAGTTATGTTGTACCGTATTCAGACAAATAACTATTGCTTGTTGGTGGCCTCTCTCACCGCTCATTCACACTGGAAGCGGATCCGCGTTCGCAAAGCGGTTGCGAATGCGGTTGTATAAAGATCCAGTACAATTGCACGCGCATTCGATGACATCAAGTGCACGTGCCATTGTACTGGATCTTTATACAACCGCTTTGCGAACGCGGATTTGCTTCCAGTGTGAATGAGCGGCCAGCGTCTGCATCTGCTCGCTGTGCGCTTGCAGCAGCTACTGGTGCCGTTCCTCTTTACGTTTATTCCTTTTTTTTTCTTTAAATTATTTCCTATCATTCAACGTTTTTATTTGTTAAAAAAAAGAAAGAAAAACTGTTTTGAATGGAAGTTTGGGCGTGTTGGTAAGGCATGATTATTTAAAACGTACCCTTTGTTTCTTTTGTTTGGTCATGCATATAGGCTGCGCCTTGACGATTAAAACTTCAGTTGTAAGTTCAGCGGTTGTTTGTCTACTTTCTTCCGTCCCGTCTGTATCGTTGCACGTCTTAAATAAAAACAAAAAGAAGGTATATATTGCATGAAGTGTTGCTTAGTTGCATTCCTCTGTCTTCTTTTCTTTTCTTTGCTTGGTTTGTCCTTCCTGAAGCGCTTGATTTTGTTGATGTGCCGTTAGAAGCCGGGTTTGCAACTTGCTCACTACTCTCCGAGCCGTCCAGCTCGTCATTTTGTGCAGGACGAGGTGGCCTGGCTGTCGGTGTATCCAGCGCTGTGTCTCTAACGAAATTACGGCCACATTGCTGACGCTTCGCATCGCTTTAGTTTCTAGGCTGTCATCAATGTCCCTTATTGCGTTAAACTGTCCTTCATACAAGGTATGGCAACGGGGATTTCCACGACGTTTGGTTGTGATTGTCTTAATTCAGTTTACGCTTTGCTAGGGCCTTGTAAAAGGTCTGACATTGTACGCCTCTGCATGTGATCTCTAGCATTTCAATGTCTTTTGCAATTCGTTGATCCATCGTCCTCTTACTTCAAAACCTTTTCATCGGGCCAACGTGCCTGGTGTACTGAAAGTAGCAATTCTGCGGAAATTTCGCCTCTCTGTGGTTCCACGGTGCTGTTCAAGAGAAGTATAAAGAGATGGAAACAGTTAAAAAAGTTAATTTAGTCTAACATTTTATGGGATTTTTCGCTGAAGCATTCGTGAGGCCACATGACACAAACCAGAGTCGCAGTGCAATACCTACAAAATGTCTCGAGCCTCGTATCCGGTGTAACAACTTAGGTGTTAGCATGTTCAATGGTGACCCCGGAAATATTGAATCCCGTGCTCTTCAAGGCATTGCAAACTTCAATCGGCAAATGAGTGCAACCCAATGGGAGCCTGCCTCTGATGACTAGCTAAATAAAGAAAGGTTCGAGTGTTTAGTGACATTAATTCTTGTTCAAGGAATCTTAAAATTCAAGGCTTTTTGTATGCAAAATATTGCATTTACTAAGTGGTTCCATTTAGTAAAAGTTCCTGTATGCTTTCTAAAGCTTTAAATACGAACCCACATATGTTCCGATTGTGCTATGCTAAATGCGAACAAAATTTTGTTCCGACGTACGGCGCTCACATACCATCTGACGTCTAATTCCTGTATTCATCTGTCACACCTGGAGAACTAGTGCTTGCTTGGATTCCTGTTAAGATGGTCGCTTCGGTTCCTACTGAGCTGCTTCTCAGGCTCTCTGTTAATTGGGATGCAGACTCTGCAGAGTTTCCAGACCCCTGTGAAACGTCTAACGTATGTGCTACATACGTTAGACGTATGTAGCACATACGTTTAACAGGTGCTACATACATGCAATGGAAACATTTGCATCCTTGTGATTCCCACTGTAGATGTGTACCAAAGTCGTGTGTGACCGGAAACGTGACGAGAAATTCTTTAATGTATATACGCGAACGTGCCAACACTTCAAAGCGCATAGACTCATTGCTCTGGGGCAGGGGGCGCGAACGCGTCCTCAAGGCACGACCATGTTATGCTGGCTGCACCTAGAGTTCCTCGATACGCTGCCCCGAAAGGGGAGCAGAGTTGCGCATTTGTTTTCCTCGCGCCGCCACGTCGCTATTCATCAAGATCGATCACGTGAGGAGCAAAGCATCCAGCGCCGTGCAGGAAAGCCACCGCTACGGTCGCTCCGCCGACGTTGCAAGCGCCCCAGCGTATGTTCTCCCGCCTTTCGCATCCTCCTCCTCCTTCTGTGTTTTCCATGCGTGGCGGCGCGCGCGGCACCGCTATTCGCTAAATTCAATCACGTGACGAACAAAGCACCCAGGGCCGTGCAAGACAGCCGGCGCTACGGCCACCCGCCGAGGCTGAATGCGCAGCTCTGCTACCCTAGGGAGCTATATACAGGAACTCTAGCTGCACCATCGACGTGGCGCTGTAACCTCCAATTTTGCACGTGCCATGTTCGAATACAAGCCTATCTCAGCATCTGTAGATGCGCGATAACTAAACGCCTAAACAAAATGTTTAAAAAAAATCCAGCTTGCAGCCACAGCGTCTCATTAAACCTTCCTTTAGCTTTAATATTTGTATTGCTTTCTTTTATAGCTTCCGCGAGGATGTGTGTTTCACTCAACGAGGTAGAGGTTTCAGTTTACGTGATAGCGAAGCCGAAGTTTGCAAAAACACGTTCCCCTGAACGACGCTCGCACTGTATGAGCGCGCGTGCTTGACTAACAGACTGAAGTCTTGGAGCTCGCTCTTGAAGCCTCTGCTACGTTGACACGCATGATGGAACGGAGTGCGAAAAAGCTGTAGTGGGGAACCGTAATGACGAACGTTCAAAACGCGAGCCAAAAATATTCTATTTCCTCGCCTGGAGCGCTGCTGAAAACTTGAGAGCCACGGGCTAACACCACACTATACCCCGTTCCATCTTATGTTGTACCGCAGCGAAGGCTAGAAGTGCGAGCCCATAGCGTTGGCAGCTACCCTTGGTGCATAAGAGCTTGTGCCGCCGAGGTGTGCCATAGAGCAATCAGCTCGCGCTTGTAGCCTTTTTTGTGGTACAACACAAGGTGAAACAGCGTATAGCAAAATCCTGAGGTCAGATTTTCTACTGGTTCTTTCTTCTGACCATAAGCTCTTTTTTCTCGATAGAACGCGAGAAGGAGGCTGTGAGTGCAATCTGAGACGAACAGAAACGCACATGCTGCTCGCTCTACGGGCGCAACCTTGGCCTCGAATTTCTAACGCGTTGCGGAAAGAGCAGTAAGGGGGGGGAGGGGGGATCAGTGGCCGAGTGGGCTAGCGCACACCAGCTCGGAGCACGTGGAGCGAAAGCTCGCGCTGCAGAACCCAGGGATCCTGGGTTCAACCCTGCCCGTTTCGATCTGGATGATCATCGTACCGGGGCGTGGTCGCGTATCACTACTGCGTGGTGCACGTTAAAGACCACAGGCTTGCGGTTGTACTGCACTGGCTAAATTGCTCATCTACAGCGAGTGACTCGTCACAACTTTGAAATGGCTGACCAACTACACGCTGTATAAATATACACACAACCCCAATCATTAGCAATATAGGAGAAAAATTTTTTGAGAAATTCGGGCTTCTGGTTTGCTGGGCCCATTTGGAGTCCAGAAAAATCATTTGCCTCCGAAACGATTCAAAGCAGTCTCGGAGCAAAAAGATCGCGAGAACAACGGAAGGCAAGTGACCAAATTAGCCAAATGCTTCCTGACAGTTGTATTCAGTTGCTGACAAGTATGCGGTTTAGAGCACGCAGTTCGAGGTTGTGTTTAAAACTGAAACCGACTGGAGATGTTAAGATTATAGAATATTATGGTATTTTTTCATCGATGTGCTCGCGTCTTGTCACACATATATGACCCTACAGAGAGACTCAGTATAGCTTTTCAATATATGGATTATGGAACTGCAAATATATCTGGACTCTCTCTGGATTTCAGGTTTTCAGAAATTATTTCTTGGCCTGCAATCTGGATTTACGGTTTCCAGAAACAAGTACACTTATATTTCCAGTTCCATAATCCAGACAGTGAAACGTTACACTGGATTTTTTCGTAGGGGAGTACTTCGCTGGAGAAGTGACCACCTTTCCTCTCCGTGTTTTTTTTATTGTTTGACCTAAATAAAATGACACAATGCTATTAACATGCCCTTCATTAACTCTAATGTTAAGAAAATACGTGTTTACACAAAATGAGTGCTAAAAAAAGGAAAAAAATATATTTTTTTTTCATTTAAGCGCATTTTTTGGGGAGGATGCCGCAGATTACCTGGACGATCTCATAACTGCGATCATCTTTCCAGGGACGCAAAGCGTCTCTGGGATGAGGATCGCTTATATAACAAATACGACAAAACAAAATATGATAAAATGACTTTCAACATATTCTGACATGGAGTTCTTCTACAAAAATAGGCAAACGGCCTATAAGGTACCATCCAGACTTTTATCTTAATTCACGCTTGATTTAATGATGTAACATTAATGCGCGGATTGCGGGTCGGATATGGTTCCGAATTTTGATACAAAAGATTGCGGATGCTTATCAGACGTTAATACAACATTTTAACATTGTAGATGCGGTTCGGGTGCAGATACAGTATCTGATGATGCGGGTCAGATTTGGATGATAAAACTGTCATCCGCGCAAAGCTCTACTCATGGGCCATGCAATAATTAGAAATATCAATAAACTATGTAGGAGTTTCAAGTTTTGAGCTTCCAAAGGAAGGCTTTCTGTTCGGTTTCCTGGCACAAATATGTTCTAACAAAATGAAGAGTTGAAGTTCAATAGCAGGCAATGAGATAGATTCCAAAACTTTGTCACGTCAATTGTTTCTTACGACTCTACTGAAAGTTTCCATATTTTCACTGTGCACCAGATTAACCAAATACTACAAGCCTAGGTTAGAAAAGAGAAAAAAAAAAACAGCGAAAAGGATCCAAGTGCCCTGTACTTTTTACATTAAATGCTGTTTTTTCTAATGCTTTCGCAGAAAAAAAGAAGTTAATTTGACTTGGTGTGCCAATAAACTGGAATGGAGCCCCAGCCCTTTACGAACTTGAATTGATTGAAAAAATTATTAAAATAATTCCCGGTTCCGTGCTGCTGGTGCCTGCTGCTAATATTAAGTAATTACAGCTTCTGCGCAATATGCAATCCGTTTATTAAGATACATAAAAAAGTAGAAATGCAAGTGAAAAAACGTCTCAGATCTCTGTTTCTTGACTTAGCCAAAAGGCAATTACCTCCTATCAAAATATCAAAGATACAAATTAGGGAAAAAACAAAATGGAAGGGTTGTCTGTTCCTTAAGCTCACTGGAAGGAAGAAGGCTTTGCGAAATGCGGCGTTCTAAGGCGGGGCTTACTTAATAGGGAGAAGCAGACACGAAAACTCAACAAAGGAAAAAAAAGAACCATTATCGAGACTAATTTATCAGGGTAATTAATCGAGAGAAGGCCGCAAATTGATTGGATGCAGAGAGAGACAATTCCGAGGAAACGGTCGAATGCAATTACTCGCAGAAGCTACAAGCTTAGTTTTATGAAACTATGGAAGTTGGTTTGAAAGGGTACACTTCTGCTCGGTGGTTTTGTCGGGTGATACAAGTAGTCACGGTATCGGATGATTATTCATTCTTTCCATTACTTGAATTCTTTCCATCTTACTAAGACATTTGGGTAATGAGACTGGTTTTGAAAGTACTCGCTGTCTTTTCGTTGTGATTGATTGATTACGGGTGGTTTGACGCGATAGCGTCATGGCCATTCTGTGCCAAACTTAACTATTTTGTCATAGCCAGGCGCGGACTTACCAGCAGGCAGAGCAGGCAGCTGCCTAGGGCGGCAGAAGTTGGGGGGGCAGCCAATATGTATCCACGCCCAAATTAATTGGCTCGTTCTTTTTTTAAAGATCTAGTTACGAATTTACGTACTTCGGGAATTCTAGCTCTAAACCTAGCTATTTTTGTAAATTGTAAATCCAAACTTAGCTCCCCCACTCCCCATGAACACTGACCATGGGAAGCGGGGGAAGGGTGGCATTGTTAAAGCTGCCTAAAGCGGAGGAACGTTAAGTCCGTCTCTGGAGCATAGCACAGAAGTAGAAATATTTATTAATTTTTAAAAGCCGATTGACCTGGTGCTGTGTTTAAGGCATACTGCAGGGAAGAAAATTCTCTTAATGGGTTTAGTATTATTTTTGTAAATGTTTTCCTTCAAGAAGCTTTTGTGAGGATTATTTAGGCCGTTAGACGCAATTTAACTGCAGAATGAGGAGGTCGCAGCACGCTAAGCTCTGCCCCGTGCCTACCAGGTGTGTGCATCTTTCCTTGACTGGTGGAACGATTGAGGTGTGAAGTGTTGGCCGTAACGATATTTGTATGTTTGAGATCGAAAGGATCCTGACAGAGTCACTATTTTTTCTCCAAAAATATCTCGAGATTGTCTTTCCGCCTCGGTTTCAAATGATAACAAACATGGCGGCCGGCGTCTGCGGAGCGATCAAAGAGAGCAGCTCGTCCAGCTCGTCTATCTTGATGAGTGCGAGTCGTTCTGCGTTCACCGAGGTGTTTAAACGAAGATCTCCCCAACTGATCTAGTTTGCATCAAACAACTGTAGCAAGTAAACACCTTCGGAAGTGCTGCTGGCACTTCCGAAGGTGCGCTGCTTACGGAAGCGCTGCTTGGGTCTGTAACCGCCTCCGAACCGTCCCAACCTGAAGTGTCGTGTACGCCCGCGTACCGCGACCAAACGCTCTTATACGTGCCCCGAGCAGATGACGCATCGCTTTCGAGTTTGAAGCTTTTTTTAGGGCCCTTTCAGCGATCTCAAAGGCATTGTTCCAAAATTTACTCGATCTTACTCCAGGGTAAGGGTTTTGTACCTTGGCGTTTCAAAACCTACCCGCGTCCAGCGCTTTTCAATCTGTGATGTCACGTGACACGACTCGCTGGAGTAACTCGGATCCATTTGGGTAGGATTTGGAACACAGCCAAATTCTTTGAATTGGTGTGAGCTTGAAGAGAGCGCGCAGTGGACTTTTGTGAGAGACATGAGGGGCCATTTTGCGTTCTGCGTGAAAGGCTGCCCCGGCGGTGTCACAACCAAAACTACTGTACACAGACATCAAACCCAGTTGTTTTGACCTTTTTACAATTTCCTTTTCGAAGTCTGAGAGGTCGTCGGGCGCCTAATGAGGATAACTTCATCCGATTCCACAACTCACCGATCATCCTCGGTGCTACATTTTCCGAGCGGAGCCACGTTTTTGGAGGGAGGCTTAAAAGCCACGAGGCGACATCACTCCGGGATTCAATTTTCGGCATTTCAAAAAGAAGGGCTGTTGTGAGTTCGCCAATGCGTTAAAAAACATATTGTACGAATGCCGTTAATAAATAATATAGAAACGTCGCTTACAAAATTTCTAAATTTCATTATCGATTACTTCAAAAATAAAAACGACCGCGGAGGTCAGACGAGGGAAAGAAGAACGCCAAAAATACAAATGTGTGCGCGCGTGGAAATATATATATATATATATATATATATATATATACAAACGAACATATGCAGATGAATGAACCATACTTAATCCAATTAATCAAAGAATCAAAGTTTCCAGGAACCCGCCGAAAGCCAATATAACGGCGGAGTGGCTCCACCGTTATTTTGGCTTTCGGCGGGTTCCTGGAAACTTTGATTCTTTAATTAATTGGATTAAGTATGGTTCATTCATCTGCATATGTTCGTTTATATCCTCCTCGGAGACCACGTAAGATGGTGTGAAGTGCCCGTGTTGTATATTATATATATATATATATATATATATATATATATATATATATATATATATATATATATATATATATATATATTATTATTATATTTGCTCGTCCGTAGGATAGTAGTGTAAACCTTCAAGACTTTTTGTAATAATTTTGTACTCTACCATTCGTCTTCAACGATATTTACCTTGTTGCATCTCTGACTCCCCGTAGCTTCTTTGTTTTGTGTGTTTTTACGTTATGCGTGCTTTTCATAGAAAATTTGGTAAATCCAGTCCTACTAGACTTTCGGACTTCGAAGGTCCAGAAATGATAATTTAAGGACCTTTAAGTACCTGCAATAAATTTATTATTATTATTGTTATTAGCTATTATTATTATGCATGTGTCCATAATATGAGCTCAAAACCCTTTTGGCAAATTCTCTTTTCAAACACAGTCTTTTCAACAAATCACCAAGGGACATTGGCGATCGTGATATTTGAGGCATTGCTACTATCCCGGTGCGTTTGATTCGACACGATTTTAAGCGAAACGCTGGCGGAGGGCCCGCGTCCTGTGGAAGCTCAGAGTGTTTTGCCCAAGATATAGCGGTCTCAAATAAACAGCTTAACTGCCACCAGATGGCGCGCAAGTTTGCAGACGCTCTAATGAACATAATTTACTCCATAGTGACACGCACTCATTGGGGAATGCATTCTTTGGTGCTCTAAGTGCCCGACCAAAAATCTACGCGCAAATGGAATCACGTTTAATTTCTTCGCGTGATGGGAGGCCCTGAAAATATTACGCACTCATTAGGAGTAAATAGGGACCGCTAGAACGATAATTGCATGTTCTTGTACTTTCCGCCAGTACGCGGAGTGGTTAGCACGCGTGCAGCGTTAACTATGTATTAAGCGAGTTAATGACGCAAGCAAACGTTTTGCAGGAGTTCTCACTACATGCGGAAGTCGAATATAGTTTCTTAAGAATGCTTTGCGAATATCCGTGCATTTTTTAATTATGTTTATGTCGAATCACTGAGATTTTTCGAAAAAGTTTAGGAAATGACGAGAGATACGAAAAAATGTTTCCAACAACTATGAAAGTGTTTCCTCTGACGATGAATATGGATCGGCTACCAAGGTCTTGTCACCTTAGTTTGACTCTGCAGATATAATCATTTTTCACAAAATCATTTTTGTAACGCCCACTCCCCTCATAATTATGCCAAGTCTCCCGCAGAGAGATCGCATTAAGTAATTCCGGGAAAATGGCTTGCACTGATGTCACATCAGCAACTACTGTGGCGACCTTGATGCCGGGACCGTGCCTTCTACAGCATAAATTTTGCACGTTAAAATTTCATTTTCGGCGAGAATTTACCAGCAAGGTGGGATGATATCAGGCGCAAATCTTTACGAGATTAAAGAACCGAGGGGGAAACGTAGGTTCATGTATTTTGTGGGCATTAGAGAATGGTATAGAGTGTTTGAAAGATTTATTTTTCTTGCACCTGATGCAATCAACTTCTGCAATGCACGTTGCAATAATTTTGGAAGTCAGAATAAAGCTTAAACTGAACGCACGTTCCTTTTAAAGGAGCTTGACATTTGTATTGAGAAACTAAGTAATTTTCCCTCCAGCTCTTCGATCACACAACTAAGTAGATATCCGATGAAGTAATCACTGCATGAAATTTTATATGATGACATGTCTAAAACAGATATATAGAAAGGTCAGCAATGATGAAATGGTAATAGCTAATGAGGCTCAACAAATTTCGAAATGACTCTTTTAATAAACCCATTGACGATACGCTGTTCAAAGTAACTATAAAAATAGATGGCCTGCATTAAGCTTTGCATCATGAACTGCGAGTATGGAGCCCTGAGCTTTAAATATGAAATGAAGTCACCGTGAAAGTTTAATAAACGCTGCTCTTTACCCGGTAATGGGTCGTCTTCGAGGCTGTTTAAGCTTTGCCGAAAGAGAGGAACGCCTGTCATATTGAATCTTAGTTGGCACTTAGAGCTTTATATATTTTTCAACATGCTTTAAAGAGCCACCTTACAATTGACAGAGAAGCTTCTATCCTAAAACACACAAAATGTTGTGTGATTGGCAACGGCAACGGTTGCATTGCTGACATATGTGTTTTCGGACAGGTGCTTCCAGTCAATGCGCTTTTGGCAGAGATGGCAAAATTACTTTCAAAAAGCAATTACGTTACATTAATAATAACTTTCTGAAAACTGCAAAAATGTAATTAAATTACATCACAAAGTACCGCAGACTAAAGGTAATGACATTACATTACAATTACTTTCCAAAAGTAGTGAAATTACTTTGAAATTACTTTGACATTGCTCTTCAAAACCTCGAGGCAGTAATTCGTGCTCATTTTATTTACCGTATACACCAACACAGTGTTTACAAAACAAGCCCTCGTTTGCCCACACAGAGAGTGTGCAGGAACCAGATTCGGGAGCAGCGAGGCGCTGCGCATGCGCACGGCCGACAGCAGCGCCAAGGCAGTGATGTCAAGTCAAAGAGCTCAGTTGGTCTATATGTACCAAAACTCAAATCTTCCTGTTTGCACCGCAACAACCATATACGCCTCTAAACTGAACAGTGGTTTCGCTAGCGCACACGACATAAATGTTAAACATGATGAATAGCTTCTTTAGATGTGACTCAGAAAGATGTGACTCACCGGTTTCGCTGTTCATCCAACCATGAAGGTTCTTACTAAAAAGGTGACATGTTTCCGTCTTCCTGATTCAGAAGTTGTAGTCCCTGTCAGTTTGCTAAGTCGGGCCATGGAAACTCGTTCTTTCAAAGAGTCGCCAGGTGAAACGTTTCCCTACCGCATCGGACACATTCTAATTCTCCTCTTTCAAGAGCACTCTACCCGGTGCCAACTTTTCTTGGAAATGCAGTGGAAGTTGAGGAGAGCCCGCGCACAGCCTTATCCAGCGCTTAAGATGAGATAGGGAACACGTGCCTGCACCCTCCACTGCATTGCCAAGAAAAATTTTCGCTGAATATAGTTGACCTATTCTAGGTCAAGAAGCATTTTTTCCAAACACCCGTAGAGCCCAAGTTTTTGCGGATTGTCGCAGAAAGGGCCCGGATAATTGCTAAGCAGAAGCGTCGCCAGTTGGGGAATACCGCGAGCTTCCTAAATTGTGTACTTTTCCAACAAACGGGGGGGGGGGGGGGGGGGGTGATATCTGCTAGTTGGCTTGTTCCCGACTAAACTTCCCAAGGGAAGGCAATGAGGCATACCGCGAGCGGCACCTGCTTTGCTAGAGGACGCACGAAACGCTTTGGGGCTTTGACAAGGCAGTTGGATTTAACTATTTATTCCGGTCGTTTGTTGTTCAGAACGGTCGAAGCTTACGGTTTGACTTTGCTTGACAAAAGTACAAGGCTGGGGATCTGTTTGTTGTGTCCTCTCAGATTTTAAAGGGATACTTCAACCAAATTTGAAGTATTCCCGTCGTGTTCAAAAAGAGGTTGAATATGATCCACAATATCCGTAAAAGACAATCGCACATTTGCATTTTGAGCCTGGTGGCTCTATTTTTCGTTATAAACGGCCCACTCTGGCAAGCGCTCGGAGAAGGCCCAGCGGAGACCACGTGACATCCAACGCAATCGTGACGTAGGTCGTCTCAAGACGAGCAAAGCTACGGCGAGGCTGAAGTCGAGAGGATGGCCTAGTCGTTCCAGCCACCGAAGCGGCTGCTTTTGCGCGAATTTTGAGTGACGGGTTAATCTTCTATAATCTTGTAGGGGGACAATAGCGACTTCTGCGACGCACAAAAGGCATTCTCGGGAAGAGGGGAGTTCCTCCTTCCCCTCTTCTTTCGTTGTGGCCGGACACGAGACAACCTCCGTCAATAGCTGTCAAAGCTGTCAAGGTTTCTAGACGAGCATAACAAACGAGGCGTTAGCGACATCCACCAGGTGCTCTCTGCTAATCGTTTAATTCGTTTTAAAATTCCTTTCGAGACTTTTTTAACAAGATATTGGTATGTTCGATGTGATACTGCTCCTTTGAACACATAAAGACCAAAAAATGAGCGCCGAAATTTCGTTGTAGTATCCCTTTAAATTACGGTGTATCTCGCTGGTGATGTACTTGTCACCTTGTAGCCTATGAGCCGTTGACCCCTAAGCTGACGCACAGTCAGCTTAGGGATGAACAGTGGAAGCTACGTTTCCGTTGGAGCAGTCACACGTCAATCACTCGCCACGTAACCACGCTCTTGTTCATACCCACGCGCAGAGGACGGGACACGTGATTAAACGAAGGTGTTTGATTGGTTCTGGTTAGCTTGCAGCTCCCACCGCACTGTCAGCTTAGGGATAAACGAAGTATAGTATCGCCGTGATGACGCGACGCCGTGAATCTGTCACGCCTGGAGTTCGCAAGCCGTTGCCTTCCAGCGATGTCTACACGTAAGCTTTTCTCCTTCGCCTTTCCAGCCATTCTTTGTACGTCTGTGCAGCTCTTCGTACAAGGCTTTGCGCTATGGTGGCCATCGTTTATTCCCTCCGATGCTCTTTCACAACATTTCACCATAAAAAAAAAATCTTGATCTTCTTCTTTAAAGCTTGCAGACGAACTTTCTAATTTAGAACAAAAGTAATTTAAAAAGTAATGAGTAATTTTCTCGAAATTACTGCCTCAAAGTAATTCATTACATTACTAAATCACTAGCCTAGAGAAGTAATTCATTACATTACTAAATTACTAGCCCTAGAGAGGTAATTCATTACATTACTCATTCATTACTCCAAAAAGTAATTTATTTACTGTAATTCCATTACCGTAATGTCATTACTGCCATCTCTGGCTTTTGAATATTTGCTTTACAAGTCTTTATTTTAGTAGAAAAGTTGTAGCGTATGCGCTTAGGTAGTCTGCACTACTCCGGAACACTCTTCCAGATGTGCTTCTGGCGTGAAAATTACCCTAACATGTTCTTTTTTGGTTGAAACACACTTACAGAACAGAACGCGTTTTTTGGGTAATCATTTTTTCGTAGACGCGCTGGAAGACGTTCGAGAAGCCCGATGCGGCGGCGGTAACGGCGGCGGCGGTTTTAGAGCTGCTGCTGTTTGACGTGGTTGCGTGAGAGGCGACGGCGATGAAGAGAAAGCGATGCTCGGCAGCGATTGTGCGCCCTGCGTTCCGCGATCATGGGGAGTTTTCGCGTACGGACGCTGGCGGATTTCACCGGAAGGCGTCACTAGTAAATGCCGCTTTAAAACACGAAAAGTTTAAAGAAGCGGTAGTAAATATAACAACAACAACCACAACAAAAAAAAAAAAAAAAAAGCCTTTATGAAATTTCAGCGTACCCAGAATGGAAGAATCGTTTCAGTAGGCAGTTAGTGAAAGCTGCGTCGATGCAAATTTGTTAAACGGCGTAAAAATACGCAGACAAAGCTGGTTTACCGCGCTCGTGCATAAAACGTTAAAGCACTTGAGCGATTCGATCACGCGAAAGCTTTGATTAGTCTTTGCTCGGAGGTCAGAATTTGTTTTGCAAGCCATGTCGAACATATATTAATCACCATCAAGACACGGAGTTTTGCAGAACAAATTTGCTTTAAGCCTGTCTTGAAATTTGCCAACGCAGATCTTTTTTGCAGAAAAGCAGGAAACCCTTCCGCGAACTGATTGTATTAAATAGATTACTACGACAGCTCTCAGAAATGGGAACGAGTAAAGTATAATAAAGCTCGTGTCGCAATTTATACTTGCGTCAAGCTTCGAAATAATTGGATATTCAGACGACCGTCTTCATGCCCGAAGCGAATACAATTTCTACTTTATATTACATCCATCGGTAGTATTTATGAACTGTATGCTCCATATAACGTTATTAGTTATTAAGAACTGATTAGGACATCGATCCAGTTAGAATTAAGTAATGCCCCGTTTTAACGTATTAAAAAAAAGCGTGACATAGTTCTAAATTAGTCAGAGCATTTTTTTTTAATTTCTTCTTTTATTTTTGTATATCTTGTGCGGGTGCAGATTCGATATTTTTTATATTATTAAAGCTGTCTTGTTTCTGTTTCTTGTTTGCATGAATATACTCGTGGTAATGCGAAGTCGATGTGGGCTGCATAAAGAAGTTAATTAGCTCTCACTGATTTTTCGGCGTGGTAAAAGGATATGAATGTATAGAAATTTTAATCAGGTAGGGTACCTAAAAAAACTTAATAAGTAACAGCGGATGGTGCAAAAATTATTTGAGTAAATGATGAATGTTCTCACAGTATAGTAGTTTTATTACCAAAACTAAATGCGGATAAAAATCGTTTGTTTTTATGATTCCTCAATACTTTAATGAGGTAGACCCATATGGGCACCAAGAAATATGATTATAATAATTTGTTTGACATCCTTTTTAAATAAAATCGAGACTTTCGTGCCCGATTGGAGACTTCTGGAAAACGTAAACGCACTTCGCCAAGGACTTAATTCAGCAAAGCAAGAAAGTCTTGGAATATAAACGCCGACTTCATAGTCGGGCTTGGAGCACAATTTTTTACAAAATATTTTGCAACTTTTTTTTTTTGAGAGGTACGTGTATCCAAGATGTTTAGACGGTTGATGGTAAGAAATGTTCTTCAATATAATTTTGAAGGAACTTTTAAAAATAATTTACTCAAAATATTGAACGGACCGAATTTCAAAGCTATATCTCTCCAAGAGTGAAATATGATGGCGTCAGTAATCTTAGTATATCACAGACCTTTTTATGAAAGCGACGTTGGTAAACAAATGAGGGAAGTATTTGGTAGGAATAAACAAAATCCGTTAACTGTCAATTTAGTTGTGTATACATTATTTTGTATTTTGGCTATATTTTCCTTAACGCTTTATCAGCAAAAACGTAGAAACAAGGTTCCCGATAATTACAAAAGCACCACGGTACAAAACCCTGTAACACTACATTTGTTTTGTATTTAAAAATATTGGTAACAGTAAAAATTTACTGCAACGAAGTACGCTTACAGATTACAGGAGAATAGCTCGATGTTTACACCGAATGGCTCATACTTGCTATCATTTAGTTAAATTTAAGTTTTTAACCCTTCATCATACCTTGAGAAACCCCATAGCTTAAGCTTCTTTCAAGATTGAAAGGATAGGCAGGGCCACAACTTAATAGTCCGAGATTTTTCTGGTGTAGAAAGTATTCAGAAACGTTGAAGTGCTGTTTTTCTGTATCATACACTATCCCTCTCCTACTGACTTTACCTCGATTGCTGTTCTAGTTTGTTTGTTAGCTGTTTTAGTAAACCTCTGAGCCTCTAAGTAGTTCTCCAACGCTCCAAGCGTCTCTTTTCAAAACTGGCCAACATATCGGAATTCCTCTGTTGAAACGTCTCCCCAATTAGCTGCGCAAACAGTTTAGAAATCATTCCCTTAAACTAGTCTAATTACACCCTCCGGCCTGCAAAACCCACTTTCAGATCTCAAATATTTAGCAAGAGCGGCCAAACCGACGGATAGCAAAGTACAAAAGAAAAAAACATGGGTAGCGCGAGTTATTTCAATCCTACCAGACGGAGTTCCGGAAAACTACGTTTTAACGAAGGATGACGGTCTCGTCGAGCATTTGCATCATGGAACGACGTTTCCGGCCGACATACGGCGAAAGTCCTAACAAGCGCGTTGGTAAAATGTTCTATATAACAGGAAGAATAAAACATAGAGAGGACAAAACACAGGCGAGCACATTCGTTCATGTACTCGTCTGCGTTCGGTTCTCTCTACGTTTTATTTTTTCCCATTATCTATCTACGCTTCAGGCTCGCGCTTTGTAGAAGCACACAACGGAAGGAAAAATAAATATCGTCATTGCAATGATGCTATTTTTCAGCAGGGTATATAGAAACCATGTTTTCAATATACCCTATTGAACAATGGGGTATATGGAAACCTAGCTAGCAGATAATAAGCATTTCTATGATAATCAACTTCCCGAGAAACGCTGGGCGTGAAGAATCTCGATCACCTTCATTCCGATACCTCCGATAGCCGTCGATAACAATAGAGAGTTTTAGGGAACCGTCTTTGAACATCCGATACGCTACGATGGATCATTCGGTGCGAAGTGCGCATACACGAGTGTTCTGTGGCAGCGCATGCGCAGTCCGTACCAGAGGGCCCATCGTACCGCATTGGATGCCCTGAAACGGTCCCCTAAAACTCTCTAATACCCGATAGGAATAATATGCGTCTCCAAAGGGGGCGGCAGAGCATTTGGGTATCGTTATCGGAGTCGTCGTGACGTTCTGCGAAAACTCTCTATTAACCTTCCGCAGCCACGAAAGACCTGTGTTAAGGTCTTTCGCGAGAAAACAGCGGAACAAACACAAAGACGAGTAGAAGTGGACGTGACGAGTCCTGTCCCGCCCACTTCCTGTACTCGTTTTTGTGTTTGTTGCGCTGTTGTCTCGATTTGCACTAAAGATCGCCTGGATAAGAATGTACGCAAGCGATCGAAAACTATGGGCCAGCACCACCATGAATGCGGTTTCGACCGTTTTTTTTTTTTTTTTTCTGGTTTCGCTCGCACCTTGTATAGACAAATCAGAAATGTTTTACATCGTGAAGCAGTTATAAGGGACCCCTAAAGACGAAAAAATAAAAACGTAAATGATCTACATGGCCGACACCACTCTTTGAAGGAGTGCGGTCGTCCGTGCATGTCTCCCATGTTTTTATTCTTTCGTTTTTCAGTATTCATTATAAGAACGCGCTCGAATTAACTAGTTATGGACCGCTTTAGCTCTCGTCTCCCTAGCTCAGATTATATCTCACCCTTCCTTCGGCCGTCCTTTCTTCAATGTCTCGCAAACCATAAAAAGAAGAAAGAACAAAAAAAAAAAGTTACCTAAAATGAACACCGCTCCCCGCTAAACCATGGCCCGCGAAGTAACGTTCGCAAAATGACTTTCAGGAAAATGAACGTCTCTTAACAGTTGAGCAAAAAACAAATACTATTGTGCACATTCCAAAGAAGCGTGTTTTAACGCTCTTCACGCACGCACGCACGCACGCACGTACGCACGCACGCACGCGCGCGCGCACACACACACACACACACACACACACACACACACACACACAAAAGAAACTTCCTGGCTCTTTTTTGACCAATTAAAACTCGAGTCGCTGGCAACACAAAATAAAAGAGGAAAAAAAGATTCCGGGGAGTTTTAACTTTTGTGCAAATGATGCGTTTTCTCTTTTGAGAGTTCGCTTTGTGGAAGTTTTGGAATAATAACAACTCTCGCTCGTATCCCTTCTCATTTTCCTTCTTTCCGCAGCTCGTTTGACGTGACTCCTTATAAACGAGTAAAATTAAACTCAAAACACAAAGAAATATATTATGCAATAAAATAGAACAACCGCCTTGATGCCTCTCACGCTTTTCTGTCGAATTTGTTTTTGTACCAACGCGAAATTTCGGGACAGTTTCCCATATTCAGCACATTTCATTGTACGGTGGCTTTTTTTTTTATTTTATTCATTTATCATGACACTTCCACGTGTATGAGAAACCCGCGTGACGTCCGACATGTATTTCGTTTTTAAGTAAAAGCGTTAAAATTACTTGAAGGAATGTCTCCACTTGCTTTTTTTTAAACTCTTGTTTTGTGCGAACGTGAAGCGAGAAATTGCCTCCAGGAAGTTTGGTCATCTCAACTTCGCTGCCAAATAAAAAAGGAAGGTGATGTTTTTATAACCTCCGCATTCTTTTCTAATGACTCATCACTTAAAACCCATCGAGGTTACGTGTTAAGGGAACTAGATTAAAGATACGCGTTGACGCGGGAATGATGCAGAGCTGAACAACGAAAGAAGCCTTTATAAAGAATTCAATCTTGGTTTTTACAATAGTGCTAAAATACCCATCTTTTTATTTGGTTTAAACACCCGAGTGGTTTTTGGTACTTAGTCTCGAATATTTTCACTGCAATATCAAAAGCTACAATTAAATTAAAAAAAGAAATTGCCATATTTTCTGATAGCTTTTGGGAATTTCTTTTTTAACACAATGAGGAAACTGCAAACGTCGATTTTCCCTCCATGCGTGCTTGATGTGTGAGATTGGTGGAAGTTATTCTAGATTGCTTATATGTTAATTTCATCTTTGAATGCACATCTAGTATCGAGTGTAGTACATTGTCTTGCATAGGATATTGACTTTGTCCACGTAATATTTGACGCATTTCAAACTTGAACGGTAAAGCAACTTCATAAAATAAACAGTTTGGTAATTTATTAATAAGTAGGATAACTGTTCTTTATTTAGAAATCAAACCATGTTACTAGGTCAGGGATAATAACGCTTTGCGTACATCTATCTGTTCCTCGCAGGAATAAACTTAAGTTGCCAGTCAGCGTTGTGTTCGTTCACTTCTCGTTCTTGTCCCTTGTCGTTTTCGCGCTGTTTCCAAGTTTGCATTATGAACCAACTAGCCCAACTTCACGCCTTGTTGTGGTTTTAATTGTGCTTAAACATAGAGCGGCTTCATAGGAAATCAGGTAGTGAATTTGTATTCTTAATAAAGAAATGTTACATGCTGTAGCGTATATCGCATAAAAAACAACAAAACTTATATATAGAAATTCAGACGCATTTAATTTAAAAGAAATCAAATGCCAAAAAAGTGGGGGACAACAACGGCCGGGGTTATACTATTTCTGTGTGTCATATGTCTGATTGGCACTCTAACTCAAAATATTAGCGAGATATTCGCAATACGTTTTTTCTAATGTGGTCTATATATATAAGAAAAACAGCATTCGAATATATTTTTATTCCTTAGTCTAGCATTTAAAAAAGATATTGCAAACTAGCTCCATCAACAATGTTGCTAAAAACGCCCGATTTTTTTTTTCTTTCCGAGTAGAGTGTTTGGAGTATAATATTAAAATTGAAGCCATCTACTACACAAGCCATTGACTTCCAAACAATCTAAAACTTGTTTCTATCGTTTGTTTATGCTAAAAATAATTAAATCATGGGAAGTGATAGGTCTTGAAATACGATTCAAGTTGAACCCGCTGTTTTATTTAAGTACATTCTAACCTTTTTTTTCCCCGTCTCATCACATTTTTATGTATTTTATTTAGCCCGCATACATTGACGACCGTGTAGCTTTAAAATATTCCTTTTTTTAGTGCTCACCGATAGAATGAGCTAAGGAGGAAGGCTCATCAGTTGTCTCGTCTCCAAAAACAGGGCAAAAGTCAACGAACGTGTGGTGGTGCAAAGCCATCTAGAAAACATGGCCGCGCAATACGTCATCATTTGTGGATCGCTTGACCCGCCCCTAGCGGCAAGCACGTTAAGCTCTACGAGAGTCAACGCCATGGAGGTAGGAAACCTCTGGGGGAGATTAGGGTGCCTTCATGTGCGCTTCGCATAGAGTGATGCCAACTGCCTGCTTCCCTTTCCCACACCCTCTTCCACCGCCATTTCTTTCGTCACTGTTTCCCCGTGCGCCGGAAAGTGGCCTTTGTGTACTTCCGTCCTCCCATTCGAGGGGGAAAATGCTAATTCTCCCTCCGCGGGTTCCACAACGCTGCTCGAACTTGTGAGATAAGATGCTTGTTTCCGGGAGGGTTATAAGCCCCACGGATTATCGCCGAGAACCAAAATGGCTGCTGGTTTGTCGGCGAGTGGTATTGCAAAGGGTGGCATCACCCTAGCAAAGCGCACACGAAGGCTCCCTAGGGGAGATATGGCGCCGCCAAGGTGAAGCCGGGGAGGGGGAAGGGGGGGAGAGAAACTTCCGGTCTGGAGGGACTCACCCCCAACTCGGTGAATTACCCGAGACTGGGGCGAAAACTAATAGCGAATTCCACTGGTTGTTTTGGAGCGCGCCGGATCAGTAGACCAGATCCGAGATGGAGCACGCCATCCAAACGGAGTCGATCCGCTTCCAAATCCCCCGTGGACCGTGACCACACCTCCGGGAACGGCGGATGTCTTCCCTCTGTTCACCTTCCACGGAATCCCCTTTCCGTGGTCCCGTATCCCAAGACGAGATTTCCGTCGAGAAAGGAAGTTACGCCAGGTTCGCTTCTGGTCAGATCCGCCGAGCTCAGCTTAGCGACATTTCTCGGATCCGGATCGAGATCTGGAGTGGGAGCGGATCTAAAAAATATGAGTGGAACGCGTCCGTCTCGATCCCGATCGCCCAGTGAAATAGGCGTGATCCAGGAAAGTAAATCCCGGCGCGCTCCAAAACGACCAGTGGAAATCGCCCTTAGCAAACATCTACCGCGGATGAGAAGGAAAAAAAAAAGTGTCAGGAAAAAACAGTCTTAACGATGGCCAAAAAAAAAAAAATAGAGACGCTATTGGACGGAAAAGGACAGTTGATTTGGGGCCAACAGCTGTTTTTGTCACCCTCGGGGACACTCCCACCGACCGAGATCTCTACTTCCGGCTTCACTTGGGATTTCCTTGTTTGCTGGCTTGAGCGGGTATGTCTCCTCTTTATGATCACCTTTATGATCGACTCGAAGCGGGAGACGCGTTTTAGCGTCTCCGCATGCTGCAGAGTCGCTCTCGTTGTAGGGCACTGCTAGAGGCGCTCTCGTTGTAGGGCACTGCTAGAGGCGCTAGCAGCAATGCTGACGCAAGTTACTCAATGCTGAGTGAACTCACTAGTGATTACGCTGGATTACGTGTTAACACATCCATCGAGCCAGCACATCCACCGAGCCATTACATCCATCGATGGATGTAATGGCATGGTGAATATACTAGCTCGTTTGATGTGTTTACATGTGTATGGATGTAGCTGCTCGATGGATGTACTTGCTCGTTGGATATAGTTGCTCGTTGGATGTATTTGCTCGATGGACGTAATTGCTCATCTTTCCTGTCACGATTCCTAGCGTGCCATTACATCCATCGTGCTAGCGCATCCATAGAATCCAAGAGGGCCGCCACTGGGCTTCTTGGGTTATTCCTATTCTTATGCGGGGAGCAAATTCGCCTGCTTCTTTTCAGGGGTTGTGGGGACATCACAAGGCCGAGCTCTCACTGGCTCTGAATGAAGGATAGTGGGTAGACCTCAAGGCAGCTTGCTTTGAGGTCTACACACTATCCTTCATTCCGAGCCAATCATAGCTCGGCGTCTTTCTGACGTCACCACGACCTCTGCGCAAAATGCAGACGACTTGATCTCCGCCCGATCGAAAAGACCATCAGGTTTTCCTGATGGACCATCAGAGTTTCTTGATGGTCCATCAGACTTTTCTGATGGTCCATCAGGCTTCCTGATGGACCATCAAGAAAGTCTGATGGACCACTGGTTCGGGACCCACAGGACCCACAGGACCCAGAAACGGTAAGCCCCAGAACGTTAGTCTACCACAATTAAATTCTACAAGACATTCAGATTTTTGTTTCTCATAGCGAAATAAAAGGTGTGATTCTCTGTACCATCCTAATTCCATACTAAAATTTATGTTTAGTTAATTTTGAGGGAGAAAGAAGCCGTAACTAAAATTTGATCACAGGGTGAACAACAAACAACGGGCAGTCGCTGCGCGCTCGACTTTGGAGATGCGGAGGGTCGCAGAAAGTGTATGACACACAAAGGGTCCTTTTACTCGCTTTTGTACATTCAATATAGCGTATAACTCTTCAAAATAATGTGAACTTTTGTACACCATAGTTAAACGAAGAAATAAGCCTGCGTGATTGGTGGATGGAATGGCACGTTTTTGGACGAAGCCGCTCGATGAAACGGGTGAGACGATGTATGTAACGGCACGATAGATGTAATGACACGCTTTTGGACGAGGTTGCTCGATGGATGTGATGGCGCGGTGGACGTAATGACACGATGGATGTAACGGCAGGATGAATGTAATGGCACGTTGAATGAACTGGCCAAAAGTGGATGTAAAGGCACGATGGATATGCTGGCACTATGGATGTATGGGCACGATGGATGTAAGGGCACGGAATTGGACGTATCTGCTCGATGGATGTAATGGCACGGTGGATGTGTTGGCTCCAAGCCATTATTACGCTGGGGGGGGGGGGGGGGGGGAAGGAGGCAGCCCTGCGTTTTCTATGTTGTGTAGGGTAAAGATTGGGCACTCCAAACAGACGCCCTGCTGTTGTCTCCCGTCAGGGAGTGTAGGTACAAGCCTTTTTCGAAAAAAAAAACAACAAAAAAACAAAGACTTGAATGTATTGCTGGAACATGGAAAGTGTTTCCCTATTTTTCCCCTTCACTCGTGTCCAGTGGGAGCCTGAATCGGTTTGCACACGCACATCCGGAAATTGCTCTCGCTTAAGAGGGATTGCTTCTCACACTCAGTCCTGGACGCGAGGGAGTTGAAACGAAGGATCGATATCGAGTAAGTTGTTGGGGCCGTGCTTCACGCCTCGCCTTGTATAATGAGATGCGACGCTATTCGCAATTTCGAGAGTGCCAAAGGGGGTTCATAATTGAAGGAGGACAATTACGAGAACAGCGAAACTCATTTCTCCAGAAATTTTTCTTTTAGCCGCAGTGATGGTCTGGAACACGCGCACTGTAATATTGGTATTGATCCATTGTAAACCCTAACATCTTCGTAAAATTTTGAAATACTAATTAATAAATATAGTTAATTTTTTTTATGCGTAGAACGCGTGTGTCATGCGCGATAGGTATAAAAGGAAAGGTTTGGTGCATCTATGAGCGACGCTCGTAATTTTGAGTTGTAATTTCTTTGGATGCATTGGTGCACTGACTCAGCATTTGCTTTGTGTAACTAAGATTTGTGATTATTAGCATGAAATGTGCTTGATACTAAACCGTACAATCTGTAAAAAAAAGGGGATATAATTACAATGCTACAAGCAAAAATGAATCGCAGTGTTTAAGCTTAGAACAGGAAAGAAGATGCACTTATCTTGGGTTGGTTGGCTAATCCTCTTGAATAGAAGACGCTGAGAAAAGCTTTATGTCCCTCCTTTGCGTATGCATATTCAGTTATGTAGCACTGGTCTACAATATACATAATAAGATAATGATATAAATATGCCAAGCAATACATCGCGCTTTTGATCCTGCTATTTTTCATGAACAGCTTGCAAGAGTATTCTTGCAAGCTTATGCAAATGAGTAAGAGAATCCGCCCTTCCCCCTCCCGCCCCCTCGCCCCCCCAAAAAAGAAAAAACACAAAACAAAATAAACACAACAACAAAAACAACAGAAAGGAGCTTCTTACGCAGTGCACTGCGGTATTTTTTTGTACAGTCAACAATCTCTAAGCAAAAGGGCACCAACTAAAGCGTAACAATTTTAGTAACGCAAAAAAAAAAAAACAACATGAAAAGGGTTTTTAAGTTAGGTTACTCAGTGATGGTCTTTTATCTCTCAGCATTTTGAGGGTGGAGAATCTTTTCTTTGCAGTTGTTAAGTTGAAACAAATACTACAAAAACGATCGATAAAGCGTGTCACGGAAGTGAGAACAATCAATCTAGGCGTGAAGAATGCTCACACTACCCAATATAAGGTTACAAAAGCAAAAAAATAAATAAATACTACACTTGTGCATGTTGTAGCGTGCACAAGTCGAGACAAATAGCGAGCCCGGAAACGATGAAAGGGTATCTGATCGATACGAAGAAACCAACAAAACGACGACAAGTCCTACAGAAGCAAGAAGTGCGAACCCGGCACAGACAGCGCCAAGCAACGCCACCTAGAAGAAACAAGGCCTGCACTCGACGTCATCGTTACTGAGTCTCCAACCCGCCCCCAAGCGGCATATATTCACGGTACTGAACCTCGACTAGGGACGCTTCAGGGCGGTAGAAGCATTCGTGTTGGCGTCGCTCTCGTTGTGAAACGCCGCAAGAGGGCACCGGCGTCGATGCTGCCGCAAACCATAGGCGGCGCTGCGTACGGGCCCATCAATGCCAACGCAGCATGCAGCTGTAATTTGACTTCGAGGGAGACAACGATCCATAGCCTAGCTCTTCTTTTTCGCCGCCGAGAGTGTCGGCGAAGGAGGTGCCACTTTGCGGGGTCTGCATCTTTCAGAAGAGGCCCCCTTGGAAAGTGGCTCGTGGCGCTGTTGGTGGCGTCTTTATCCGCTTTCTGTAGGGACGGGAAATGGCACGTGCGTGGTCGGAAACGAATTCCCCCTGAGAAACACGTACGCTTTCCCACAAATAGACGAAATGCGATTCCGCACAATGCGAAGTTTGTTTATTTATTCTTTCTGGGAAAAAGGCCGAAAAGGGGGGGGGAGGAGGCACGAATCTTGTTTGCGGACAAGTGCGTGGCTGCTCTGTTCGCCTGAAGGATGGAGACCTGAACCTCACTTTGGTCCTTGGAACGCGTCTTCGCCTGGTGTGTTTAACGTCTTATAGGGGTACCACTTAGAAGATAAAATCAGCTCTCCTCCCATCACGTGTCATCTCCGGGCTCATTAGATTTACCTGTGCCTGCGCTGGGATCATGCGAGTTTCTGCGGCCGCAACGGTGCGAAAGAAGTGTAGCACGGTGCGGAAAGGTACCGGGCAATGTGCTTCCGGTTGTGGCTTGAAATGTAGGCTGCGGTGCGACTTTGCACGCCCCGCGTTTTTGGAAGTTGTCAGTGAATGTGGTAAATTGAAAGGGATGCTGAACAGAAATTTATATTTCTCAAAACAACCCTGGAGCGACGGGCGGGACGCTGCGAAACCCCCAAACATCCCTCATACAGCGATATCTCTAACGGATAGTCGTATTTCCGGAAAAGGAGTGCACGATTGAGCAAGGCCGACAAGACATCTCGCGTCACAATTCTCATTCGCGAGGATGAAAGAAGCGAGGCCGCTTCTTCTTATTCTCAACTGTTCCAGGAAGATCGTGATGTGACATACCTCGCTTGATCCCGCCCTTCTTTTCCAAAAAATACGGCCATCCGTTTGATATGTCGATGTATGAGTCATGTTTTGGAGTTTCTAGCGTCCCGTTCAACGCTTCTGCGGCCTCATTTTGTGAAATCCAAATTTTGCTGAAGTCGCGTCCGCGTCGCCACGAGCGCGTGTTGCAGTGCCTACCAGATGACATTCCCACCACCTAAAGGGAGGACCCGCGTCCGTATGCTATGTATGGCAGGTTATATTTATACGACGTGGAAGGCAAGACCCGGATCTCCAAGCTCGTCTCCTTAAAACACGTGTGCACTCGAGCAAAAGGGTGTTGCGATAACAGACAGACAAAAGACCACGTATGAGTTACCCGATAGACGCGCTATACGGTGTACGCTCGGCTGGAATCGCGAGTGGAATCGGACTACTCCCGAGCGAACCTCTGATCAATAGCACCGAGGCCAGAGATATCTCCCGTGCTATAGTATCCAGTCGCACAATCTACGCCTCGAGCTTTCCGCATCGTTCGCATCGCCGCTTGCCTGCTCAGCCGAACGGGAAAGGAGAAGGGCTCCAAATGACTTCGCCATTTGGGCAAGTCGGTTCGCTAGATGGCGACGTAAGTCAACTTTCGCAACAGCTTTTATGCGCATCTGGAGAATGTGGACCATCGGGTTAGCCTTTGTTGCGTGTCAATGATCTAACGGTAAGGGAGGTGCTCTGGTGCTAAGTTTACTTTCGATGTCGTGCAGGTGTTTGTTTTGTTACGTCAGCCGTCATCTTTCTTTCTTTTTTTTCTTTAGAAAGGGGAGGGGGGATAACAGTTTGAGCATTTTGTGGTTTCTTTATTTTGTTAATTCTTGAAGGAGGCTTGATGATTAACATGGTAAAGCTTCCACGATCAGGTATGATCATAAGAAAAGACAAAACAAAGGTGTGCACTGGGGACCTTATATATATATATATATATATATATATATATATATATATATATATATATATATATATATATATATATATATATATATATATATATATGAAGTGGATTAAGAAGTTGACCATCTCTTGCATAAACATTCAAACAGACTCACCGAACAGAGAATGCGATAGTTTACATTGCATCTATGTTTTTTTCAACATATGTAATTTAAGTTTTCTGGGGTGGGGTGCACAGTTTTAATATTAATATTTAGTAGGAAATATATTCCTGCTCTTAAAACATTGTTACCAACATCTTTAATATTAATAGGAAATATGTCCTTACCACTAAACCATTGTTACCCAGTATTAGGTAACAATGCTTTAAGAGTACGATTATATTTTCTACTAGATCTTAATATTAAAGGTGTTGTGCACCCCCTCCCAGAAATCTTAAATTACATTTGTTGAAAAAAGCAAACCCGTTAGATGAATTGTGAACTACAGCATTCTCTGGTCGTTGAGTCTATTTCAATGTTTATGCAAGAGATGAATAATTTTACAATGAACTTCAACATCTACGTCTTCATTTACTGTGGAAAACTACACCAAATCCTCAGGCATTTTATTCGTGACGTAAATAAAACGTGAGACGCGCCAAGAAAATCTCTGTCGCAGCACGTGACCTATCCTCTCGGGGTCGCTGATTTCTGAGGACAAGGTTTCAGGAGACCGCGCGCCTTCGTGTTTGAACGGCTCGTTCCAGAAAACGCGCGAGAAAAAAAAGAAAAAAACGAGGAAAAAAGGCTTAACTCCAGCGTGGGCGACCTTAGGCGATCGATATAAGAGGTCGGTGGCGGGTCCACAAAATCTACTTAGCAGGGTCCGTCCCAACTCCGTCGGGGCTCGCAGCCAACCACTTGGCTTTGGCTTGGCTCCTCGAACAAAAGCAGCCCCTAAAGAAAAGACGCCGGATGACCACCGACCGCCAGCCTCTGCCACACGCCCCACGCTACTGCACAACAGCCGGTTTGCAATTTGGCGGGAAAGAGACGCACTGGGAGAGCAGACAAGGAGGAGGGAGGCGTTGTGATGAGAAGAGTCCGGTCACTCTTTCGCTGGCAGTGCGGTAGAAGCTGCGTGCTGGTTGGACCAGATGGGCGTCCATATTTCGTCACGTGATCACGCTTCCGCCGGTACCCACGCGCAGAGAACGGGGTCCGGTGATGAAAGGGAAGCCGTTGATTGGTCCGGCTAGCACGTGGCTCCCACCGCGCTCTCAGTTTAGATTCAAATGAAGTATAGTAAAAGCAAAAAAGGGAGGGAAGGGAAGTGGGGAGGGGGAAAAGGGTAGGCGGTAGTCGCGTTAATTATTCAGCGATCCGATTAAGGGGTACCGGTTGACTGCCGAGGCTGAAAATGGCCCTGCTTTTTTTCTGGGGGCCGAATTCCATCGCTCCACCGGGCCGTGTCGGAAGCAGTCTACAGTTTGGGGGCGGAGCAGTTGGTGAATCGTTTTCTTTAGCCTTTCGTTTTTTTTTTTTTTGAGCGTATGATTTATTGTTCTTAAAGATATGTACGTGTTAGCCTAATGTTTATCATCTTTTCAAATATTTACGTGCTTTCGCATGAAAGTATACATGCGTAGTTCTATCCTTATATGCAGCATGTAAGCTTACGCTTTTAAGGCAATTTAGGCGGCTTGCAAAAAGTGATTTCTTAACATATCGCGCTGCAATTTACTGCATAGGTGTGAGCAGGGGATGGGAGTCTACAGTGAAAAAATGGAGACAAATATTTACACTATTAAAAGGAAGAAACAAGAAAAAAAAAACTATTCAGGGCAATCGATGCCGCCACTTCGCCGAGGATGCACGCGTAGTGGGAAGTGCTGCCTATAGATGGCGTACGCCGCGTCGAGGGAGCGCCGGCCGATTCGGGTTCTTATGCGGGATCGTCTGCTACTTTAATTGGAGTGGGCGGGCGCTTCCTCGACGCGGCGTACGCCATCTGTCGGCAGCACTTGTCACTACGCGTGGATCGTCTGCAAAATGGCGGCGTAGATTCCCTAGAACAGGTTCTTTTTTTTTTTCAAAGAGGTAAGTTTTTTTCTTGATTATGTGCACTGCAAACTTTCACCACCGCCTTGCTCCACTGTAGTACATCACATCGCGATACGTTCAGAAACCGATATCTGAGGGCCGTCCAAAGCGCCTCACAAGCGTTAGTATATTTAATTAATTTTATTAACAGAAACAGCCTGCAGCGCCGAAGCATTATAGCAGGGAAACACAAAATAAAACACATACTCACGAACATAAATAAAATGTCGAAAATACAAATGCATGCTGCATATGCGAGCAGAAACTGAGGGAGACGGGGAGGCGAGACCGTTCGGGGTCCGTCGAGCTCTGACTGAAATAGTGGGTAAAGGCAAAACTAGCTGTCTTTGTTTCCACTGAACTCTTCGAACGCGAACGCAAGCGAACGCGTTTTGTTTTTTATTTGTATATCCTTTTAAAAAACAGGTAGGGTGAGGCTTGCAATGATCACACTTGTTGCTTCTTGGTTCGTTCTCATTATTTTAAGGACTCGATCCTCCCCTCAGCCTCACAATGCAGCCGAGGGCTCACTGATTAGGGAAGGCCCATTCTGCTTCTTGCACGGGGGTTGCGATGATGTCAAAACGCCGAGCTCTTATCGGCTGATTAACAAAAAAAAAAAAAAAAATAAAATAAAAGTGGGTAGACCTGAAGGCATCTAGCTTGGAGGTGTACCCACTATGCTTTAAATCAAAGCAAATCGGAGCTTGGGGTTGTCCTGACGTCGTTAGAGATTCTGCGCGAAAGCAGACGACTTGCTATCCGTGTAGTCACTCTTCACGAGGTATATCGCAGCCAATCCTGTACGCGTTTTCTTCTAGGACTGGGATGGTTTGTGACGTGACGTGGCCTCATAGCGTTACGTGATGTATAAGTTTCACCCGATGTAGTAGTGTCACCCGAAGTAATAGCGTCTCCCGACGTCACGTGTCACGTCAAGGTGTCAGTGACGTCACGGTGTTACGTGACATTTTAAAAACTACGCGGCGGCAAACACGATGAAAAAGAACATAAAGATTTAGAAAGTGCGTCGGGGGAACAATCTGCCGTCAAAGAATTTGAAGTAGAACGCTCTGAAATTCGCTTTCACCCGAGAAACAAAGGGAAGTAATGGGCTCCTAAATTGGCCTTCCTCTTCTTCGGCGCGATGCGAACCTTCAAAGTTGAATACACAAGGGAGGGGCAAGGGGGGAGAATCCAGACATTAAAACGAGAGGAACAACAACAAAAACGGGAGACACTCGTCGCTTCCCCAAATTTGTGAAGAGAGCCCAGTCTAATGAGAAGGAAGTCGTCCCCAGTGGTCCCTTTGTTCACCCTTTAGATCGCTGGCTGTTGTCTCCCGTTGCCACGCGCAACCTGCCTACGCTCGACCAATCAGCGCGCCCCCCTTGATGTTTAACGCATTTGCCCTTTTCCCATTTATTGTTTTGTTTTGTTTCCTCTCATCCGTGCATCTCTTTGTGTGTTTGTTTCGCTGACAACGAACTAGTGGGGTAAGAGGAGTGAAATTTACCATGGGAACGGTTCGGCACAGTTTTCTTTGGAATTGCAGAGCAGAATGCGCTAATGTTTTTTTTTTTTTTTCTGCATCGTGTCGCATGAAAAAAGGTATACCTTTGAGCGGTTAGAAAAGGTCCATATTCTGGCGAGGAAAACTAGTAATTCAGGGACGGTTATGAGCGGACGTGGCTTATAACCACCATGAATATTTGAAGAACTAATAAAAGAAATTACTTGCTCAATAAAGTTTTGTGCTACTCCCCATAGTAACGATTAGGCCATGCATTAACCGTCCACTTTTCAATTAGGTCGGGGATGTGGGAGGGCGCTCTATGCTTCTGCCTTCTTCTTTCAATGGCACTGAATGGAAGTTTAAAAATTCTGCGCATTTTTTGACGTCGATGGTTTTCCTACGTTTCCCACTTGCATAAAGTTTCTGTCGTCCAGCGTGGTACACTCTAAGAAAAAAATAGAGGAAAAAGGTAGCAACGGTGTATTTTCCACCCTTCTACTGACGCGCCCCCAAGCGGACACGAGAAGAAGGGAGGAACGACAGGTTATTCTCCTTCTCCAGGCAGACGGGAGGAAGCTTACGCACTTCCGACTCAACATCTTTCGGTTTCGATTTTCGAGCACGTTGTGCACGATGTTTACTAAATGTTGAGTTGATTGAGCTTTAGCGGCAGCGAAGGTCGCTAGTAATTCCGGCTTCTACTCCAGACGTGTAGAACATTCCGGTTGCATTGACGTTTTTACCACTAATTTTATCAAACGAGCAAGCGAAGCTGCTAGAAACAGCGAAGTTCGGGAGCAGTGCAAGGAGCGCTACGTACACTGGGTAAGATGGCCGTCTCCGAATAGTGGAACCCACACGGAACCACGCGGAACTGTGTCGACGTTTTCGAGGTTATGGAAATCGCAGAAACTGCATGCGTCCAATCAGGCAGGTTTTGCTGCCGGGTGCCTGAGTGCCTTCTGTGCTGAGTTCGGTTCTGTTTTCCGATGCCGAGTGCCAACTGGCAATCAACGTGGTTCTGTATTTCTGCGTGTCAGCAACATGCAGCAACATCGTGATGGCAGTATTGTGCGTTGTGAATAGAAGACTGGAATTATCGCCGATGTGACCGTGTGTTCGCGTATCAGTGGTGTAACAACAAGATAAGAGGATGTAAACTGTCGGGCATTGATGCCGCTGGCCGGGCCGTGATCGGAGGGGGCGGGGTGTCGCAGGTTCACATTCCGCTTTACATTAAAGAGTTTAAGACCCTTTGAGGAATTAGGTGCAATCGATCGACGTGCGGATAGTCATGTTGGAACGCTGGTCTGAACCGTAAGCTCCTGCCGTACAGTGGCCAATGTGACTGTCGGTTGTCGATCCTCCCCGAGAGCGATTGCGCTCGGGGGAAAGGACTGAACGGTACGAAAATGTTACGGAAAGTATACATATATTTACAGTTTGGAATTTCAGCATTAAGAAAAAATAATAGGTAAAATCGAAGAAGAGAAGAAATAAAAACTATTCTTTCTTTTGCTGTTTAAATATACTACGGTTAATGGAGAAACTGCCCTCCAAGTTGCGCGCTAGGATGAGCGCTAGAAGTTTTCGAACTCGCCACGGCGTAGGTCCACACACTTCCCACCTGCCGCTAGTCACGGTTTTGACTGCATTCAAGTTGATCGAAAAGCAATTTCATTACTTCCAGCTGAGTGAATATCCGCTCTACAGAGATTGATTCAAGACGACAATTGCAGCCGTGCGCGAACAGAAGGAATGCAAAAACAAACACAACAAGAAATATTGGCTATGACGTGTCGTGCGGGGAAGCGAACAGATGGCTTGGAACCGCATTGGAGCGGCTTGATTTATTGGCTTTCAAATAATTATTGCATGATCGATTGTTTTCTTTTTATTAAAAGATTCATCCCCTGGGCCATTCAAAATACTTTCAGGACAATGACATTGCTGGAAAAAAATCAACATGCTGGGAATATTTTTATTGCTTAGGCAGTCACCGCGAAATTCCGTACGTTCAAAACGACCAGTATAAAAGACGGGAACGGACTTGGGAGCAGTGATCGGGTTAGTGTGCTGTTGTATTGATGTTTGTATGTGTCATGTATGTGTATGCGCTCAACGTATGTCCAGCTGACTGAAGATAAAGTGAGTAGGCAGGCGAGCTGGTTGATGTTACACATTTTTGAAAAATCCGGGGACAACGGACGAAAAAGGGGACAACACACAAAACGTCTCAATTCTCCGTTTTTTTCAGAAATGTTCAGCTGATGCTTGTAGTATGCGTAACATGTCTACATGTGCGTATAATAAGGGTTCCCGAAGATCCCGACGCGCAAAGTGGCCTGAGGAAATAAAAATATTTTTTGTAGATCATGAATTGAGCGGTACCTAGCGCCACCTAGCCTAGCAACTTGCAATTACTCTGCTGGACCCTGCCATCTGGCGGCAAGCGATTTAACCTTCTTTCACGCTACGCGAGTTAGTTCTTTTGAAAGCGGTTTTTTGGTTTTGCGGATAGGTTTGCCATTCCTCCGTGATGCGCAGTTGACGAAGTAATTGGGACTCGAGGAATAGCAAAGGTAAAGTGCGCGAAGTAACTGGGTATCAGTTGTCTCCGTTTAAAACCATACTGCTGACGACGAAAAGACGTAGTAACTGCTCTTTTGAAACGACGCAAGTTTGTTTACCTATGGGGGAATGTGACTTCGGAAATAAACACAGTTCGCGGAAAGCTCATGTCGCGCTCTTATTTGCTGCTCCTTTCGTCCCGTACAAGAGACGTGGCGTCTTCGTTAAGCCTTATTGAGCTCGATTTGCTCGATTCGGGGCCGCCATAATGAGATGGAGGCGACGGAGGAACTTTGCTTCCCTGCTTCAGGGACGAAACTTTCTGCCTTTCTAAACGAACATAGGTTACAAGACCGTTCCTTCCCTTAGGGAGGACCATCGATACCCTTGTGTCTGAGTGTGTAATCACTAGAATAAAATGACCGTCAGTCCATTATTCCGTCTAATAAGGATAACTAATACGAGTGTCACAATTATTCTGGAGCACTCGGTTGTACATCCGATATCCTCAGTGATCTTTATCACATAATTATTAATCTTAAGCCACACGACATTAAAAAAAATTGTCAAATTTCGTCAGAACACTCCTTTTTGGGGGCGTGTGAATGTCACAAGCATCCTCTTGTAACCACTTGTCCGGGTTTACGTGGGGGTTCGAAGAAATCTGAATGTTCCTAAATTCGTATATGTGAAGTTCTCAACTAACGATTGCGAAACCCGATTAAGAAGTTGCGAATGTACACCAAAATATTAAGTTTGACACGTTCTTAAGCAGACAATTGTGGATCTTTCGTAATTTCCGTACTAATTATACACTTCTCATTCCTTGTTCATAACCTGCCTACACGGCTCAACAACCTCATTATTGACCAAATTGATGTGCATAATGTGTCAACTCATTTTTTGGGGAGAAATACTGCTTTTCGTATTATATTGTACCACATTTTGTACACGCAGAGACACCGGAACCAGTCAAGCTTTCTAGCGAAGTTTGGCTTTCAAGTTTCTGCCATACCGAGAATAATAATGAAAGAGCGCAGAAAGCTGCATGACGGAGGAGACAGCAGAGTAGACCGCGCCTTTTCTACGACCACGTGACCTACATCGGCTCGCGGTGACTTGCTAGTGGCTACCCGCAACCCCTGTGGAGGCTGACGTCATTTCCGGGTGGGAGTTCCGCCGCTCTTTTTTTTGCGTCTTGTCTAGGTACCTCGTCTGCCCACGGCTCAAATCGGCCAGAGAAAAGCGAGCTGTAAAATTTTTTTAGCCTGGATTCTCACAACTGATGTGGCATATATTCTGATGACGAGCAAGATTTTTTTTTTTTTTTTAATTTGAGTGTGCCAGCTGAAGCGAAAATTAAAAAAAAAAAGAAAGAGCTAATAACCACGATTAAGGTAATTAACTCGATGGTGATCGGTTTACACTGTTTACCTGATGTACGCCATTGTGGGTAATGTAATTCCGAAGGAATCAGTTCTCTATATCCAGTGTCCTTTTTTGAAGGCACGTAATGGACTTGGCACTAAAGATTAAGCAGTAGCCGCGAAGTCCCTGTCTACTCAGCGTTGAAACGCGAACGCAAACGCCGAACACCGGAAGCCGGCGTTATTCGTTCGGGGTCGACCAGTCAGTAGACGGGTTATGTACTCTTCGCAAGCCTCCCCTTTGAAGCAGTGGTAGAGTGTTGAGCTCATGATCGCGGGGTCGAGGGACCGATTTCCGTCCGGTCGCATTTGGAATTTTGTTGCTTCTTCTCAATGAAATACTATTTCTTCAGATTGTCCTGCGGAATACGTGTTACACATTTCGTAACGGTTTCTGTGGCGTTCTGTTGCAATTTCCTCGGACATCCTAGCCATTAAACGCATACTGCGTGAAAGTTATTTCCTCCCTTGGAGAGAAGAGAATTGAGAAACCTTCAGGTGTGAGATGCATGAGAACATTATTGTACATTTTGCTCTTCCCGATGTTACATACTTAAGTGCCGTTAACCTTTGAACCCCAAAAAACTGTAAAAAAAAAAAAAAAAAAAATCAGGAGAGTGGAATATGTGACAGGTATCGACATTTTTGAAGATCGCAATTTCCTAGAACGATATGCCGGTATGATGATCTCGCAATGGTACTTGGAAGCATGCTCTGGAGGTCGAGCCCAGCGATGCGCTCAGCGTCTGAAAACAAATTGAAAATGATCTGAATGAAAGCTGCCAACCATCCTTTATGTTTAGATTTTTTACATAATCAATGAACGTTTCAATCTATAACCGAATAAATAAGGCGTGTAAGAAAAGAAAAAGAAAGACAGTGCGCTGCCACTTTACTCGATCTGATCACAGTTCAACATCGGCTGGAAGAATCTTGGGGGATCGGTTTTATAGGCGCGAGTTTACGAATCTTAAAATAAAATTTTATAATAAAAAACACACTAAGCTAATATAAAAACAAACAAAGTAAGAAGCGCGATTTCTTTCAGAACGTACGCGTTGGTAGATAGCTGTCGATATGCACGTTTTTTAGTGGACATATATTGGAAATCGATGTCCGCTCAGGATTCCAGACCTTCTTAGAATCTTTACGTCACACTACGCTCTAAGAAATATGTAGACTACTTTCTCGCAGAACACTTAGGGAAGGCAATCGCTGCAATTTACGGGCATAACTCGGTGAAAAATAATGTTAATATATGTTTGGTTATTAAAAAAAAACAAAAAAAAAAACAGAAAAGAAGGCTGCGTTTTGGCACTGAACATTGTGAAACGCCATATGCTTAGCGCCGCAACTCAAACTGCTTGTTTTATGTCTAAACGTGATTTCTGTCATTCATTCGCCAAGCTCACACTGTAGATTACAGCGAGTGGTGCTTGAAAGTGCTCTGCGGAGAAGTAGATGCTTCCGATATCTTAGAGTGTATATTTAATTAGAAAGAGCTTGAAATTTAAAATAAATGTTCGTTTTTTAAGGATAGTTAATAATGTGCAACCCTCAGCATAATAATAAAATATTTGCAGTGTTCACGATGAGTTGTGGTAAGGAAGTGTTTTTTTACTCTTTTCAATGCAAGAAATGAGATTTTCAGGATAATTGTTTTGTGACAGGCTTCCTAAACGCAGGGTCGACCCCATACCAAATGTCAATAATGCCTTGAAACTTCTTAAATAAAATGTTAATCAAGCTTACGTAGCTATTTCTATTTAGCTGATTTACTCTTTAGTGTGCGCAAAAGTGCGGAATATGCTATTAAAAAAAATAACACGAGGATAGATACGCAATTATTTTAATGGGTGACGTCTTAAAGGACCAATGCAACAATATTTGTACTTTGCGCAAATACCGCTTAAAACGGATCCCTAACGTTAATGACCTATGAAACACGCGTTCGTTTTTAACCCCACGCAATAGAAGTTCCAGAAAAAAATTTAAGAAAAACGAGCAGCGTTCACCCCCTCAACTCGCAGCCAGAACAAGCGGCCACGTGATCTGGAGCCGATTATATGCCGCCAGTGTTGATCATAGCCACGCGCTGGGGTTGGCAAAGCGCAGGACACGCGCTGAGTTCCAGGCATTGTTATGGCTCGGCTGTTGTCTTCGTTGCAGCGATTGGACACGGGTCAAAACCCGAATGCTTCTCGAGCTAGCAATTGTCACGAGCCCAAGTCGAGTGCCCACGCAATGCTCGGGTCCAATCTATGAACCGCATTCAAATATCGTCACTTGGGTGTACTGGGACCCCCGAGTTACGTCATCAAATTTTGCAAAGGAGAGATTGAACGAAAAGGATCGCTTTTGTCCTTGAAATTACACCGCAACAAAGGAGTTTCTTGGCCAATGGCGTTGCGTGTGAGTATCCTTGAGTCCCAGGTGTGCCAGTAAGCTCGTGTATAGAGAGATACATTCCAATTGAATATCGTTGCACAGCTCCTTTAACCTGCCTTTACAACTTTAGCTTCACTTCATAATTTTGGTGCTCACGAAGATGTGAACAGACATGCGCGAGTTTTATATGTGTTTGCCGAAAAGGTGAAACCACGAAGGCAAATGAGACACAGCGGGTTTCTTTTTTTACTGATTCAGAGTACGTCTATAAGAAAACATGGTACGGTTTTCAGGCTTTCAAACTAAATGCGATTATCTTGCAGAATGCTATTCTGTATAGCCTCAATTTCAGAGTTTATTATCACGTTGGATATACACGATCTCGCTTGCACATTCGGCTTTTTACAGCGATACCTGCGAGCACCCCTTGGAGGCAAAATCCAACGATGTTCGCACGCAGAAGAACCCACGTGATCGGGGGAGAGAGTGATTGCTCCGCCACGTTATCCCTCTCTCCCAGACTTGTGCTCGTCACTTGAAAAATGTAACAGATTACAATTACAAATTGCCGAGCCTCAAATGTAATGGCATACCGTTACAAATTACTTTCGCTGAAAAGTAACGGATTACTTTATTCGTTACAAATTACTTTCACGTTAATTTATCCGTTCAGCATGTCCAGAAAATAATAGAAACAATGTTGATATTTTTCATAAATGTTCCGCAACACTACTTTTCATTTCTCATACGCCCGTATTATGGTAGTCCTTGTAAAAATAAAATATTGGATTTAAGAGCAAGAGTGCAGGTGCGCCCCGTTCACCTGTAAACTTACGAGGCACCGAAAGCTGCAACCACACCCGCCATACCGCTATTCGCGACTCCAACTAACTATAGGTGGCGCCACTCATTTTCCAAAATGGCGGTTATAGTGAGGGTCGGAGATGCGCGCCGCTGTTGAGCCTGTCTAGTGTGCTGGCTTCACAGAGTGACACAAATTATTTCTGCTGATACGAGGAAGGTAGGGTGTTGTAAGCGCAGGTCACCTCTTTATCCTAAGAAAAAGAATGGTGTTTAGCAAAATATTTACGCAAGCAAGCGCGTTTTAATTCTGGAGTGAAACCGAAACTAACCTCTAGTTTGGATTTAATTTCTCGATATAGGTCTTAATTTTGGATTTTTTCGTAACTCAAGGTGTGTCTCACATCGTAATTATTTAGTTAAAGAAGTTGTTTGCAGTAACTTTATTTTGTGTCATACATATTCGATCCAGGCTGATATTTGTAGTAGTTGTAACTGTTGGAAAAATCAGCGCCGATATTTGTGCGTTCTCGGTCTTTTCTCGCTCAGATAATTGTCATGGGAAATGATAAACTGCGGGCCTTTTAATCGGTTTTTGGGTATATAGATCATTAATTGGTTTAACATTAATCCCAACACAAGAATAAGAGAATTCAAATTTTTACAATATGTCCACAAAGCGTATAAATTATGAACGCTGTTCTCACTGCAACAACCCTAAGACGGAATTCGAGTTAGACGGCTGAAGTGTGTGCGTGTGTGTTTTATAGCAACGCGTGACGCATATAAGACTTTATATTACATCCATTGTTTGACTGTTTGTCTATCTTGATAACTATGTCAGATTTTTTTATACACTAAAAAGTAAACAAAATTATACCTTTTAGGAAAGACTATTATGGGGCGTTAATTGGAGGCATACATTGCCGCGATTAGTATTATTATAATAATATTAAAATTCAGATATTTTAGTACGTAATTTTTCAAGCTCTAATATAATTAGTTGCTTATGATCTAATCTCGAACGCGCAAACAAATATGACAAAGAAAAGTGTGCTAATTATTTTCACAGGTGCCAATTGCAGCATTTTGAATTACCAAGTAATAAAAAATCTAAAATCAATGAAAACATTTTAGCTAATGTGAGACATCCACGTGAAATTACATTAATTGTGGGTAAAGTATATGTTGCTATCAGTCGCGACTTTTGACAATCGGCAAAACGTCTAAAGTCGCCGCCAATATCCTTCCAGATTAAATGCCCAAAAGTAAAAAAAAAAGAGAAAATAAATGAAAAAGAAAACTTTTTTTTTAATTACCAATTTTTTCATAACATTTAGTTACTTCCATTTTTACGCTCCGTCGTTTTGCCGATCTCAGCCTTTCCAGTTCGAAGGAACGCCTACCTGCTTGCACGTCTGCTCACTGCAGCACTGCAGCACTGGAAGCCGGTAAAACAGTAGTAAGTTTTAGTATTGCGTATACGAGCGAACGCAAGCGCTGTGTGTCTGCATTAGTTTTGCGTGTTCCACACTGCGCGTGTTCAGAGCCCGAAATTGCGGTCTTGGATGGCGCACGGCGACGAGGCGCACACACAGGTTGGGGCACGCAACTCTAACGCAAACGCACACCGCTTGCGTTTGATTCTATGCGCATTCTATGCGCAAAAATAAAACTCTCCAGTAAGGTACAATCCAATACCAGCTGCAGCACTACGTTGGGACAGTGAAGAGTGTAGTTTGCGTTCGGAAATGACATTTGGCAAGCCATGATCGCGTGCAGTTCCGCCGTGCCCGCTGAGCAGGAGAATCGGGGGACCCTCACTAGAGCGCTTCCCGTTTCCGCCGCGGGAGGGCGAGCGTCGAGCTGGAGACGCGAATAGCTTACGGCCTCCAGAAATGATCCCAGGAATTGTGCAGACAAAGATAGCAGTGCGCATGCTCAGTAACAGCCTCTACCTCCGCTACGAGATTGGGAGCTAAAGAAGCGATCTACGAAAGCTCCCTTTGGACTCGGGTGTTTCGCCTGTTATTCGCGAAAAAAGATAAACTTGGTTCTAACGTTACAATGCAAAGCCCAATGCAGGATGCAGGTGTCCCAGCTTACCTTGATGTGTTTCCGTAGATTAGAGTTTGTTGTTCTCGCTGATGACAATCTGTGTTTTTTCGGCAAGCAAAATATGCATTGAAACTCCACGTTTCCATTCTCCTGAGTGCCCTGAATTTTGAACATCTCATTAAGAGGTGGCCCTTGAGACGACGGACACCCCATGACCGAAAACACGACCAGTAAGGGAAAAGGTGGCGGTTACGGCTTATCGCTCGTTCATCGGTTGTCACTTTCTTACGAACATTCGTGGAGGCCAGGGGAGGGGAGGGCATAGAGAGCGAGAGAAGCGGTGGGCATCGGTCTCACAAAAATATAGAGGATCACACCACTTTTAAGCGTTAACCGGCCTAACCTCTCCCCCCCCCCCCCCCCCCCCCTTTATGTTGACAGTTCATTGTAAAGCGAGAAGTGGATCTGACTACCATGCTCAGACATGTAAACCAAAAGAAGTATCGTCCGTACCCTCGAAGACGATGCTCTTACCCTCGCGCTGGGTGCTTTTCAGGCGAGCCTCAAGGGCGTGCTAGAATAAAGCAGCGCACATCAAAGACGAAGCGAAATCAACTCCCTCGCGCGAGGCTACATCGTCTGTTACGCGAGTAGTGAACCCGCGAACCGAGGGGGTACGGACCCGCCTATGTCTGTGCAAGTGGCGGAAGACGTCGAAGAAGTTGGAAAGCTTGAAATGGTGTAAAAGACAAAAACAAATAAACACGAAGAGCTTTCTTCTGCCCTGGAGAAGAAGAAAAGCAGGATGGGAAGGCGACGGAGAGCCTACTCGGCGTTGTCTTACTTGATCTTTGTCTTTCGTATATTTGTACATGCCTTGCCCGTTTTTCTAATGGTTATAGTGACCGGTCATTCAAAACATCGTGTTTCCTTTTCGGCTATTCTCCCCTTTCTGATGTTTTCTATTTGGTAGAACTTGCTCTCTTTATGCTGCTGAATGTTCTGCTCGTATTTCTCCTGTTACTGTATTATGCTCATTTTTTTAAAAAAGTAACGAGTAATTAAAGTAATCCGTTACGAATATTTTGTAGCGAAATTCTGGTGCTAGGGTCCTGGTCAGGTGACTTACTGTCACCTTTTGCCTCAGCACAATGACAATCCTGTATGGTCAAAAGTTCAAATAAACGAGCAAACAGATTGCATTACAAATTACTTTAAAAAAGTAACATGGGAATTACAAACGTATTTGAAAAAGTAACGGACTACTTTCCAAATCTGTTCTCTCCCCATCGTCGTCGCCCCTGGTACAATCACGCCACCTATTGCGAGGCACCATTTCACACCCATCCGCCTCCCCCGCGCGTCTAGAAAACAAGCAGTGCCGCAGGGGGTCCTGGCTCACTTCCTCTCCCTCCCACTCTCCGTCCTAGGAGAAAATGGCAAGTGCTCCGAGCTCAGCAGACTACAAAGAGTGCCCCAGAGGAATGAGAACAGCAGAGAACGCAGGACCCCCCCGACTTCCACGCACGAGAGGCATCGCGCAAACACCAAGGGTGTCAAGACCCACCTCCGAGGTAGAGGCAAAGAGAAAGCTTTAGCGGCGGGCCGTAGACTCGTGGGCTGCGAGAGCGCGAGGCGGACACAAAGCAGCGTAGCCGGGTAGATTTACACGACGTCGTTCCCGTCCTTTACCTGCGGCGACTGCCAAATTTCAGAGGGCGTTCCAGGGCAACCCCTTGGGTTCTCGTGTGACGACGTGTGCACCCGGGTGTGTTCTCCGGGAGACTCGACGCCCGCTCAATCTAAGCGCGTCTCCGTTCTATTCCAAGAAGTAAATAACGTAAAGCATATCGAATAAAAGCGAGTCGTCCATTGAGGCTGACTAACTTCCGGCTGTTTAAACGAACATACCACAAAATTACCATTGTTGTATGCGTTACGAAAAAAAAAAAGAAGGGATATGTTTCTTGCAAATAAAAGAAACGCAAAACATACAACAATGGTAGTTTTGTTACCGTTACGGACCGAAGGTAGTTACATTTTTAATTTACTGCTTTATTTCGTTCACTCGAATAATTAAACAAGAAACAAAGAACAAGAAAAGAAGAGCTGCTACTAAAGAGCTTCAAGGCATCACTGCATAATGTGCTAAAGACAAACAAACAAAAGATGTCGATATTGTCGCGAAGTTTTGCTCGCGCGATTATTTAGTCTAGCTTCACTTTATGTTTTTGCTTCTCCGAGAGTTCTTTCCGTCTACACGGGACGGCTCATGGATTCCACCGGAGTCGGGGGGCCCCGAATGGGGGCGAACGTGAACGCTGTAACGCTACACTTAGTTTATAGAACCCCGTGTTGGAAACGTTTTGTCTGGTGTATGTTTGCATTTGGGATCTCTACTTCGGAGGTGGTTTTGCTTTGCGTATGTATAACTTCTGTGGCTAAGAAGGTGCTTTCTATTGTTTATGGCTGCTCTTGTGGGCTTCGTTTGGAATGTGCTCTGTTTTGTGTATGCGCATGTTTTTGGAATGTTCGTATTTGCTTTAGGCTCCGAGCCTTTGATTGGTGCTAAGAAAACCCCTCTTGATTGGTCCTTCCCAAACTTTCTGATTGGTGGACTGAAGGACCCCAGAATGCTGCTGAACTCAATATAAGCGGCCACCAGAGGGGCCGTAAGAGACTTGGCTCCCGGATACCAAGACCTGGAACTCTCCCTGCCTCTGGAGGCCAACCTGTACGTCCGACCCACTTCGGCTGTGGAGTCTTGCGCCCGCTAACTCGCAAACTTGGGACCCCTTACGGCTGTGGAGGAGTTCGGCTCGCCCGCCTTTGTGTGGATCCTTGTTTGTCGAGTTCGGCTGTGGTCGGGGCACCCGCTGAAAGTGCGGTCTCGGAGGACGGCAGGGGAAGTCGCCAGAGGTTAGGATTATTCACCCCAACATTTAATGACAAATTGGCCATATCTGTTGTAAAAGATTTTATATCCTATCTCTTAAATAAACAGTTGTGTTTGATAACTTCAGAATCGTTTCATCAACAACGAAGAAGAAACCTATAATTTTCTTCGTTACAAAAGTGGTGGAGGTGCGGGGTACGACCTGGTTTTCTTCGTTACAATATATTGACGCGACGCCGTACCTTGTGTATCTTCTGTCACGGCTATAGTTAGCATGGGCAGTGAAGACGAGTGGATAGATACACGCTAGTGACTCTACTCGTTGTACAAGGTGGTAGATGGCGCCGACTGGCTAAAAAGAGTCCCGGTCTTTTTTTATTTTTTTATTTTGGTGACATTTGCGAGTAAGCTTAATTTAAAACACATTTTCTAGTGAAGGAAAGTATTTGCGCAATTTCACTGTACCTGGAAGGCCTAGGAGGAACGAAGCTTTGCATGGCGTAAATCTCGTCGATACTACGACCATTAAAATTCCAGCAATGCACCCCTGTACGTTACAGAAATAATCCTATGCAATCAACTTAAAGTTCTCCTGGCCTATTTTTAGGCAGCTTTGTTCGAAACAGTGCCGCACGTCTAATGAGAGGAACGCAATGTTATGTTTGACGACAAAAAAGTAAAAAGGAACATTTTTCTTTTCTTTTCGAATGGTCGGGCGAGACTGTCCAACACTACGTAGAAGAAACAAGGCACGCAAACAACCTCCTCTTCCTGCATGGAAAGTCTGTAATCTCGCATCTCGGATAGCGCCAACTCAGCAATCGGACCCAAAGCCAATGCCGGGTGTCGTCTTGCCGCGTTTATTGAACACGAAGCCCATCCAAACGATGAAGAACCTATAGAGTCCAATATTTGCCTTCATCCGATCTCACCGTCGCGAAGTCCACCTCAAAAAGCGTGGTAAAAAAAAAAGAAAAAAAGTCCGGCTTTTTACGGATTGTTATGAATCCCCCTTCCTCCTTTTTTTTGTTGTGTTGAATTAAGACACCTGTAGGTGCATCCTAGAGATTAGCTTTGTGTTGCTTTATGTTGACGTACACGTTTCAAAAACCAAAATCTTGTAAGAACTACCTTGCACGGCGGTGAGTAAGGCGCAAAACGTTTTTTTTTTCTTATTCTTCTTAATGTTACAACGTGTATAGGTTTCTGTTGGACTGGCTCTTTAAGGGACTTAAACTCTTTAAGGCATTCAAAATTGTCTTTTTGTGCGTAACGACAGTAGAGTCGAGTTAATGTAAGCTGGAGTCTTAGGATCGATATAGCTTCAAGGAACCTTGGAAGGTCCCTTTTATACAGTCGGAGTACAACGAAGAGTTCTTAATCTTTTTGGAGATTATGAAGTTCAAAAATTTGGCGAGAAAAGGCTGACAACTATAAGAATTAGCTTCACAAAAAAGAACAAAAAAACACGCCCTTTTAAAAATACTGATGTGGCTCACATTTAGGTGACACCTTCTTTGAAATATTTTGTCTAAAATTCGTCGAATTTACTCCTCAGTTAAGGTGAGTACAAACGTGTGCGGAGTGTAGTGCTGTATGTTAGGTTATAGGCTATTACCGAGCGCCTAAGGAAAGTCTTCCAAATACCGGTTTGAGAAACTTTCTTTAGAATACTTCGTTTGCAAAAACATATTGGCGCAAGAATTTTCCCGTTTGAGTTAAATGATAAATTTCCCCTCTAAAGGGCACGGTGTCACGTGTCAAAGTTCTGTCACGTTACACAGTGACGTTATGTGACACCGTGACGCCATGTAACCCCTTTCAGTCACGTGCGACGACCACCAATCGGCAATCCGCTGCGAAACCTCGCCCATACCGGCCGTATAAACAAACAAAGCTAACGCAAACATTACGTTTCAAACTGCCCCACTCACTAAAAGCAAATACGGGTTTTACCGGTTTGGTTTTTGTGTGGCTTCCGGTAGCTGCCGCCGGAATACTTAATTTCTTTTTATGGCCGTGGAATTAGTTATCTGGTAACGTAAGTCCCAGCGCACTCCATTTACCGTTTTAATGGTTAGGTTGGCTCGAGTAAGCATTGGCCAATCGGAAAACGATAATAAGGTGCCCCTTAGTGCAAGTTACGTTGCCTCTGCTTACGGCCTGGATCCCGGCAGATGACGTAATACTGCGATTCGCTCGATGCACGGAACAGGCGAGGCTCAGCTAATGAGGTGTCAGCCTTTCGCTTGGTGGATCTCCCGCTAGATAGCGCAAACGACTTGCGCCAGATAGAGTTCCGGTATAGACTTCCTACGGGAGCCACAGTTGCGCGTTCACTTTTGGAGTGCCGGCTTTCCTGCACGGCATGCGGAGTCTGCTCCTCAAGTGATTGCATTCGGCGAATAGCGGCGCCGCGCGTTCGAGGCGCGCGGCGCGCTCAAAAGCAGGGGAACGTACGCCGGGGCGCGTGCAACGTCTACTTTCCTGCACGGCACTTAATCCGGCTCCTCACGTGATCGGATCTCGGCGAATAGCGGCGCGGCGGCACGTGGAAAACAGACGCGCAACTCTGGTTCCCATAGAGAGCCTATGCAAGAACTCTAGCGCCAGGGGTGGCCGTTAACAAGTTTCGGTTCGTTTCGTAAACGAAAAAAAAAAAAAAAAAAAAAAAATGAAAGACGTTTACAAATCTTTGTAATGCGAAATTAGAGCGCAGCTCTTGAGGATGAGGAGGGGTGGGCACGGAGGGTAGGGTATGCCCCTTTTGCTTCTCCGTACCCTCCCCTCCTCCTCCTTCATACCTTCCGCTCCTGCTAAAGTTTCCCCGCTAAATTTAGCTGAAAAGTGACGCCTCGTGACCTCAACTCCAATTCAATTTCTCGGCTATATTTAGTGGGGAAAATGACGTGACATGACTTGGTGTCACGTTACCCATGAACAAATATAGTTTTTCCGCTAGATTCAGCGGGAAAATTTATGTCGCTTGACCTCAACATCAATTCGATTCCCCGAATTTAGCGGGGAATGTTCCCGCTAAATCTAGTGGTGAAACTGAATTTGGCCGCTAAATCTAGCGGAGAAACTAAATTTCCCCGCTAAATTTAGCGTGGCATTGAATTGGTGTTAAGGTCTCGTGATGTCAATTTTCCCTCTAAATTTAGCGCGGTTACGCCAACGCCAACGCAGCGAAACACGGACACAGGTGCCTAAGAGCTGCGCTCTTGAATCGGAAGGTTGAAACTAAATTAAAAAGCGCATAAAAAACAACAAAAACAACAAAAACGCGAGGAAAAGTAAAGCGCAGATTCACGACAGAACACATTAACAGTGGAATGTCAGCGCTGTGTTTGTACGTGTCCTTATACTTGCGCTTCTGTCCGTCATTTGGGCTCTTTTATTTATTATCCTCAAACAGCGACTCACGGAAATACACAGCTTGAAACAAAGGGTTTATTCAATCTATTGCGGTGTAGGGAGTTAGTCCGTCGTTTAGGTATTTCTTAAATGCATCACTCATTTCATCAGATTAAGATAGTTGAAGAATGGTAAGACATATAGACCTTTTCAATAGTTCAGTCTTATGCAAATGCTCGCATATGTAAACACAGGCTGATTCTTGGATCATTTACGCCTTATGAACTTGGAAACTTCCCTCTGAGCGGGAGTTTAGTTAAGAGAAGTTTCCATTTCATGGTCCTCCAATACCCTTAGCGATAAAAAAAAAATTATCGAGTTCTCGCATCAGCGAAAACGTTGACGCTGTAAAACGTCAACGTATTCGTTGACGTTTTGGTAACTTGGTAAAGTTACCAAGTTACCAAACTTGGTAAAGAACGCTGTCACAACTGCTGGCGCGGACATATTAGAAAGTTTTAGAATAGGGCCCCCAAAGCTTGGGGGCCTCAAAGAAATAGGGGTTCACCACTGCGCATGCGCAGAACCCAAAATCCGTTTGGGGCTTTGGGTTGACGCTTGGGGCCGGGTTGCGTCGGCAAACATGGCGGCGCCCTTTCTGCTCGCTTCGGAGCAAATTCGTCATGGTCACTGCAGTATTAGCCCATTTCAGTGCCAATGAATAGTGCAACCGGCTTTCGCTTTGCTTTATCTGGATCAAATCACAAAGAATGAGCGGTGGGCTCACCCCATTTTAAAGATCGTCCCTGATTCTGGCCGTTTCTAAGCCTAAACATACGCGGTAACCGTTGACATGGCAACGTATTGCTACTCGGTGGCTCCGAGTAGATTTCGTTCGTGGCACGATACCTGCATCTTGAAAACAAGTATTTCAAGGCTTCAAAGTCACTCCAGCTGAACTTTAAATAGTGCAGCTGCTCGCAGAGTATGCGCGCTCGCGTTCGTCTCAGTCTCGGCATAGTTGAAGGCCTAAATCTTCGGCTGCAGATGGTCAAAGCGGACACGAACGCCCGAAAAATTCGAGAACGAGCCATGCCTAAAACAGCGCGCAATCAAAGGAGGAGGAAAATATAACATAGGAAAGAGAACTGACTCCCAACTTATGTATTGTGAAAGAAAGAGAAAGAGGAAGCTTCAGACATGGAGCCCGCGCGCACCCACAAGGTATAAAGAAGAAAGAATAAAAACATATAAATTACTAAGTTGCAGTAGAAAAGGAGAAAACTGACAGTATAAGGTAACGACGAAAAAAAAAAGGTGAGCAAAAAGAAGAAAAAACAAAAACAACGTGGGCTTCACATCTGAAGCTTCCTCTTACTCTTTCTTTCACAATACATAAGTTGGGAGTCAGCGCCCCTTCCTGTGTTTTGTTATCTTCCTCCTGTGCTTGCGCGCTGTTTTAGGTATGTATTCTAAGTACCAGCTAGCTCAACTCTCTATGTTTCTACGAGAACAAGCGCCAAATTAGAGCGTCACGGATTGGATTGTTTCGGCTACACCCGAAGCGGGATGTCCGAAGGAGTCGAGGCCGATCCAAGGCCAGAAAAAAATGGCGGAAGAGAAGGCTCCCGCGCGCGTTTGCTTCTTGATCGACGATGACATTTATGTGCTACGCGAAGTGTACGCCAGTAACCCGATCCAGGATTCCAGGAGATGGACTTCGATTGCCGAAAGGGTCTCCGAAGCAATCGGAAGAAATTTTCCCACGCAGGCCATCCGCGACCGGGTCGACCTGCTGCTGGCACAGTTTAATACGAAGCTCAGATTTCCCGCTTACTTTTCTTAACGTAACGTAAAAAAACGGGTCTGTGTGAACGAGTCTTTAGCCACGGAGCAGCAATACGTCACCATGTCAACAGTTACGACGTATGTTTAGGCTTAGGAACGGCCAGAATCAGGTACGATCTTTAAAATGGGGTGAGCCCACCGCTCATTCTTTGTGATTTGTAGGACATTAAGCAAAGCGAAAGCCGGTTGCACTATTCATTGGCAATGAAATTGGCTAATACTGCAGCGACCATGACGAATTTGTACCGAAGCGAGCAGAAAGGGCGGCGCCATGTTTGCCGATTCAACCCGGCCCCAAGCAATTGGGGGCCCCACGCTATTTCTCGAATTTCACGTTGGGGGTGCGAGCCAACCCAAAACCCCAAACGGAGTTTGGGTTCTACGCATGCGCAGTGCTGAGCCCCTATTTCTTTGGGGCCCCAAAGCGTTGGGGCCCCCTATTCTAAAACTCTCTATTGTTTGATCTCCTAGATCCTTTGCACGCGTTCTCTCGTTAACGAAACCGTGAATAACGCCACACGGTCGCGCGCTCTCTTTCTGAGAGCACGCGCTTCCAGTCCGGCCGTAGTTTAACGTCGAACCACGCGCCCAGGTGAGGCGGACCTTCTTTCCAGCTAGGACGTTTGCTGCTGGTCGTACAATGTTGCCAATCGTCATTGCGAAAGAGAAGGATATATTTTAAGGAATACAATAATAAAAACCGAACGAACATTTATTGTCATTAGAAACGTTTTTAGCACGTGCTAAGTGGCGATTTTTGTCCCAGTTAAAACCAAGAAGGAAAATATAAACGCTTCGAAAGAATGCAAACGAGAGGGACGTCAGGAGCTGCATGGGCATTGCATCAACAATGGCTGCGCCAGCTGCGCTGAAGGCAGCGCTGGCTTGGTGCTGGATTCTACGACGTGCTAGAATAGAGGCTGCGGTCATTATAAAGTTAACTCGAACCCTTTAAACATGCCCTATTCTACAATATTTGATGCCACGATTGTGTGTGGATACCTCACCCTGCGTTTGGAAACACTAAGTAAGTCGGCCATCGGCGACGCAGCAGACGCCGCCATCTTGTCCTCGCCCACCCCAACGATGTGCCCTACAGTACCTCAACATGGCGGAAACGTTACACGGCGCCAGCATTGCTCACAATGGCAGCGTGCAGGAGCCTTTCCAAGTTCTCAGCCCTGCGTGCGATCTCCTCGGCCCAGCACGCGCATGTACTTCATCACCTAAAGAGAGCAAACCACGCGCCATAAACACGGACACTAGAAACAGAATCGGCCAGGAGCCCATTTTTCGGAAAGGCCTATGCTAAGTATAAAAGGAAGTATGGTCCCCCCCCCCCCCCCCCCCCCCCCGTTGTTAGTTCACGCTGAAAATAGAAAATACTATAGACAAAACCTTGGCGGTTTCACCAGAAGCCTTTTGCATGCTCTTCTGCACCTATAATCACATCGTCCTCTTCAATTGTAAATTTATTTCATTTTTATTTCTAGTCTTAACTTCTTAATTCTTAATTTACTTGCATTTCTGTTACGTGCTCAGGAGGTTGGCTACTAGGCACCCCTGCGTACGGGTTATAGACCTTTCTGCTAGCCGTGTACTTCTCCTGCGTTCTTTTTATTTTGCGCAAATGAAAGATTAATTGATTCATTTATTCATTGATATTTATTAAACAGTGAGTGAGCAAGGGAACTCGTTTAAATTACAAATAATATAAACAAAGGAAAAAACAACAGCTTTCTGATGTTTTTAGTTGGAGACAGCCTTTGTGAAGTTAGGTTTCGTACTTTTTTTGGTACACTATTCCACTGAAAAAAAAAAAAAAAGAACGTGATGTGGCGAACTAACTTGACGGTACGTCCGCTTCATCTTCTTGCATTGTCTTCACCGAGATTGAATGTTGTTCACAGGATGTTGTGTTAGCGTGTTAACGAGGGCCATTTAATGTTGGAGCTCCAAACAAGCGGTTAGAAAACTACAGCTGTCTATCATCGTTAGAGTATGCGCACACTACACACACCCAGGAGCACACGGACATGCACCCACGCATATAACTACGCGCACATACACACACCACCTGTACACACACGAACATAGTAGACACATGCATCTTCGCTTAGACTAAACACACGGGCATTCAATTACCATCACTGAAAGTTTGCACACATCCAAAACCAGATATAGCTAGTGGTTCGAAGTCGACAGTCGAGAGTGAAAAACAATAAATTGAAGAAAAAAGAAAGACGAGATTTCCATAATTATCTTTAGCCGTAACCAGACAAACAACAATACAGCAACAACAAAAACAAGAACAACGACAGCTCTTAGCAAAGAATACGCTGGATCTAGTAGCACGCGTGTTTCTCCCAATCCTGCCGGTGTGCCTTATCAACCAGAACGCAGGCTTCGGTTTGTGTGCCCTGAGGGAAAATACTCGCTCTCAGGTACCTATACATGAGGGTTTGGGATTTACTATATTATTCGTTTATTTATGATGTGGATGCGACGCACCGTCTCTCTTGAGTTAATGGTCTTTTTTCTTTTTTTTTTTTATGCTGATACTGGCTCTGGGGGCCGTTAGGATGAATTCTACTTTCAACCTGTTTCGTTCAGCGATGAGGAAACTGAAAGCGGCTTGCTTGCAGAACTCTCCGAATATACCTCGCTTTCGGCAAATAAAAAAAAGAAAAAAAAAGGGAGAAAGAGTAGCATATTTGAGTTGGATTCGTACGGAGCTTCATTTCCGGCTGTTATGGAACGCGAGATGAGCTCGAGTTTTCTATTTAGAAGATAATGACATAAAACACACACAAAAAAAGAAGGCTTCCCGGAAGAACTTGAACATAAGTGCACGTTAGAGGGAATCTAAAATCGTGTCGAACTTCTCGGGCCAAGGGATGTAAAAAATAGCTAAAATTTAATTAATTTTATTTTTTAAATTTTGTGTAAGTAAAAATATGAGACAGTTAAAAAACTAAGAAAACATATTTTAAAACCCGAGAGGACGTTGAAGTTTGCCCCACCCCCTCTGCTTAAGAATGAGGATTTGGGGGGAATATTTTTTGCTTTATTTTGGTAATGTAATGGCACGACATTTCCACCGTTGCCAAACATTGAGACCGAACAGCGAGCCATGAGGTATTATCAACACAAAAATACTCTCTCAATCAAGAAAGAAAACAAACTAACGTTTGAATGGGGCGCCTGTTGCTCAGATGTAAAATTACACAAGGCATGAACAAGAAAAACAACACGACACACGTAATATAAGCCAGAAAAAAAAAATAAAACGTTGCGTGTGTTTGATCTTTTCCACAAACAACTTTTGTGTGTCGTATCGTTTTGCAGTCATTGTATTTTGGATGTTTTGTTTACTTAAAATTAGCGCACAACGCGTTCTCAGTTTGGTTAACCAAACACCACATTAAACAACTCTTCCCGCCCCCCCCCCCCCCCCCCTCTCCAAAAAAAAAAAAAAGTTTGAAATATTGAAATTGGTTAGTTGCTCCCTTAGAGGTTAAATTGAGAACAATCCCCATGAGGCATTATTTGTTTTGTGTTTCTGACGCGGTGCTTGGCTGCCGGGAATGCTGCCTCAGGTATGGTGCCTGGAAGGCGCTTCCAACAAATGTGTTTATCGCGTAAAAAAAAAAGTGGTCCGTCGATTTCCGCTTGACGGCATTATGGAAGTGTCACGCTGCCGCCGGTCGCGATCCTGGCGGCGTCCCAACAGCGGAGGTGGATGTGGCAGATGCCTGTTCTGCTGCGGGTTGCTCTCGAGCGTGGCAGACCACGGAAGCTCTCGGCAGTCAGAAGTCGGGACGCCCGCCTCGACGACAGCGACACCCGCGTTCGCTTCGTGCATTTCGCCAGCATTTCTACGACCAACCGCCAGGATCGCGACAATCCGACAGCGGGACACTCCGGCTTCTGTGACGTAATTTGTGGCGACTTCGGGACCGCTTTCGATGTACTGGCTGGATAGGACGCTAAGACCCACACCAGTCGGAAGACGCGCTCCAAGGACCGTACCTCAGGGTTCGGCTAGGGCCCGAGTTGGATCAATGAAGCACTATTTGAGCTCGAGTTCTAACCGAAGGTTGACCTACCAGAACTCCTGTCGAGATTGTCGCCCGCGCTCGATGGAGAAAAGATGACAAGAGGAACTCAGTCTAGATGCCTTGTGTTGGGTAGACATTGAACCTAATTGGAAATCAAGTTGGACAGAGCTTCCCCCCTATATTTTGATCTCTTCACCGATAGCCTGCGATCGTTGTGGCTATCAATGGGGAATTGTAGTAGACCGTTTCCGCAGCCCGCTAAGCACCCGGATAGCGCTGCGTGATCCGCCACAAGACCTTGAACTATGCAGACAAAGGTGGCAACGCGCATGCGCAGCTGCGGCGTTTTCTTCACAAATACCGTAGCGGAGGAGAAAAACGGTCTACTATTCCCTAATATGACCGCGGTACAAATATATCTAACTGACACCTGCTTGGATTTTGTGCACAAATCATTTTGAAAATCCAAAGATAGCATTCCAAGGTGAAGACTTCTTAACTGCTCATTGTGTCTAAAAGAATACGCAAAGGTATCCGTGAAGAAGGAAGAAGAACTGTCTAATTTAAGGAGTAAAGGACATGGTTACGCGGCGTTCATTCCTCCCTATAGAGTCTAAAAACCTGGATCGTCGGCTTTTCCGCAAAGCATTTGTGGGAGCCAATCGCTGCAATCTCTGAGGGCTCTCGCACGCGACGGGGCTGATAAAAGGGATCTTTAAGAAACCGTTACGGTGTACCGCTTACCGCACTACTGGAGCTTTTGAAGCATGATTTTAAGCCCGTGCCCGGAGTGATACCGTGACCGTGGGGCGCGCGCTTAAAAGACTGCTTCAAAGGCCCCGGTTGTGCGGTACGCGATACACGGTAACGGTTTGCTAAAAGTCCCTAATATGTCTAGACCCAACGGTCTGCGGTGCGGCACTAAGTAAAGAGACACGTCATGCAACGCAGACATTTTTTTTTTCACAAGTTATTAGCCCCGTCATTCGCCAAGAGCCCTCCGTAGATTACTGCGGTTGACTCCCCCATGTGTCTTGTGGGCAAGCCGACGCTCCAAATCTCTTAAAATGCAGCGTCAGCGCCAGCTTAAGAAACACGGAAACACACACACCGAAAAAAAGGTAAAGGCCTTTTTTGTATCTGAGATACTACACTTCGTTTCACGTTAAAGGCCGACGTACAACCTCGGTTTTCTGCCGGGAAGATAATCCTCTTAGCGCTACCCTCTCCTAAGAAGTGTTACGGAATGGGCACCCCCATTCCATTCCATATCCATTCCGGGGTATTCGAACTTCCAACAATTCCATTCCTTTCAACTCCTCGGAATAAAAACACTGGGCCAATTTCCATTCCCGGAATGGCTGAACCGCACCATTTCATTCCTTTAATTCCTAAATGTGAAAAAAAGGCAATTGACAGCCACATTGTGTTAATGAAAAAAAACACAAAAAAACAGCATTAAGCTGCTGACGTTATCAAACGCGGAGACAACTGTAAAATCATGTAAAAGCTTCCTCAAAGCACTCATTTTCATAATCCGAAGGCTGGTCGCGCAAAGTGCTTCGTAGCACTTGGTGTGACTGCAAACACCGATCGTACGTTCGAGCGTAAAAGGTTTGCGAGTCGCAGCAGACGCCAAAAATTAAAACCACTCATATTCTTCGCGAACGGCCTTAATTACCCTGAACAGATACGTGGTTAGAGTGTTGCCTGTTTGGTAAGGCATTAAAAAATGTCTAGTTCGTGCGCGACGCAAGATGAAGCTACTTGCTCTCTGCTTTGAATACTCTCACAATAGCACCGCTATGCGCTTTTAGAAGCCCTACCGCGTACACCTGGCCCAAATCTCCACGCACTGCGGCAAGTACAAAAAACCGCTGATAAAGTGCATTCGACATACGGCACCAGCACAATTAGGGGAGTGTAGCAGCATATTATAGAAACCTGCCTTAAAACGTAAACTTTTACGGCTGCTGTACGATTCTTGCAATATCTTAACATATTCAATCCAATTCTTTATTTGTGTTCCGCAGAAAAACTATGGAAGATGGGCTGGGTTAAGAGCATGAGTTGAAGCGGTCATCTTTCCTGTCTGATTCGGGTTTAGTCGCATTTGATTTTCTTTCGGTACGGTTCTGGATCAGTGATGATTTTGCAATAACGGTTTGGCTTACCGGTCCCACCAAGCGCGAAAAAGTTTAAGCCGGTTCTTAAACAAGAAAAAAGTCCGCAGCTCCCAGTCGTTAAAAAGAAAAGGTTCATTAAACACAACGTCACCTGCATTAAAAAAAAAAAGATGTCACCAGAAGCCGCGTTGCGGCAACGAGGAACGCAAAAGAAATATATGCGTAATTTCGTTTTGTGATCTTGAATTTTCAACGCAAACACCGTTCAATGAAAATTACGTGGTTATACCGGTGCTTGGAAACAGTATCAAAGTAAAGTACTCACATGTGAAGTCAATCAGCCAGTATACGGGCAGTGTCACCGTGATGGTAGAAGGCACCAGTACTCGCAATCTACACACACAAAACAAAACAAAAAATATAGTCGAAAAGTGTTTAGACAGCAGGAGTTTAGTCTGCCAGAGTATGTAAAAAATTGTTACCCACTGTAGATGAGAAATGTCTCCGGTGCAGCACGACTGCTAGCGTGGGGTCGTCTTTAACAGATATCAGACAGTAATGATACACGACCACACGCCGGTACGATGCTCAACCAGATCGAAACTGGAAACTTCCCACACCGCACCCCCGAACGACTTGCTCGACCGACTGAGTTGAAGAGGAGAAAGACAGCAAAGGCCCATCCCACGACGATTAAAAAAAAACAAAAAAAAACGACAATAAATACAAGAGGCGACCTGCTGGAGAAGGACAGCAAAAGCCCGTCCCAAAACAATTAAAAAAAAACGACAATAAATACAAAAGGCGACCTGCTGTTTCTAGAACACGCACACGCACACAAATTACTTAAAGAAGACATCAGGGCTCAGGGCGACTGGCGTTCCGGCTAAAGTCCGGCGACCGGCACCACAGTGTCGCGCATGTCGCGGCTGCGCCTCTTGGTGCCTCCAGATTTCGCCACCGCGGAACAAACACGCCAAAAGCCGTAAACTTTTGTTTTTATTTTCATGTTTATGTCTGCTTTATCATTCCTTGAGGAATATTGCTTAGAAGCAAGAAAAGAACACACATACACATACACACGCGCGCACAAAGAATAGCTCTTTAAAGGAGCGGTACAACGATATTCAATTGGAATGTTTTTCACTTTACACGAGCTTGCTGGCACTATACTCCGTTTCACCTTATGTTGTACCGCAGTGAAGGCTAGAAGCGCGAGCTCATAGCGTTGGCAGCTGCCCTTGGTGCTCGAGAGCTTCTGCCGCTGAGATGTGCCCTAGAGCAGGGAGCTCGCGCTTGTAGCCTTTCCTGCGGTACAACATAAGGTGAAACAGAGTATAGTGGGACTCATGATATTCGCTCGCAACGCCACTGGCCAAGAAACCCCTTTGTTGCGGTGTAATTTCAAAAACAAAAGCTATCATTTTCATTCAATCTCTCCTTTTCCATATTTTGTGACGAAACATGGGGATCGCAGTATTTGAATGCGGTTCATAGACTGGACCCGAGCAGTGCGTGGGCACTCGAGTTGGGCTCGTGATAATTACTAGCTCGAGAAGCGTTCGGGTAGTGGCCCGTGTCCAATCGCTACAACGACGACAATAGCCGAGCCATAACAATGTCTCTAACTCAGCGCGTGTCCTGTGCTTTGCCAATTCCAGCGCGTGGTTATGATTAACATCGTCGGCATATAATCGGCTCCAGATCGCGTGGCCGCTTGTTCTGGCTGCGAGTTGAGGGGTGCGAACGCTGCTCGTTTTTCTTTATTTTTTTTTTCTGGGACTCTTATTGCGTGGGGTGAAAAACGAACGCGTGTTTAATAGGTCATTAACGTCAGAGATCCGATCTAAGCGGTATTTGCGCAAAATACAAAAATTGTTGCATCGCCCCTTTAAGGCTTAACTCCATAAAACGAATTATGGGATGAATAATTCGCGAACGCCGCCCAACGGCACGCTCGCTTTGCGCGCGACGTAGCAGCCACTGTGTTGATTCCACGCGTATAGCAAAAACTGCCGGGCGAAATTCGTCGGTTATACGCAGCATATTCGTCCCATGGAGTTCAGCCATTAGTTTTTCGGCATAGCCAGTAATACTCAGTTTCACTTTACGCTACAAGCTACACGGAACAATCCGTAGATCGTAGCTTTTCTCATGACTTCGCACTTTCCCGCGTCGCTTCGGCCAACCGGAAGCACACGTGACGCCCTCCGACCTATGAGCTGGCTCCTGTGGCTCGTAGCGTCCTTGGCGGTCCATCTAAAGATGAAGCCAAGCATACAAGTGTACGTCTCCACGCCGACTCGCCGACGCCAATTCGTGTTGCACATAGAAGTGAAATATACTTATTTGGTGGATTATTATTGAGCTGTCTTCTGTCATCGCTGCCGTTTGTTTAGTCAAAACTGAGCCGCTGGCGCCACCGTCGCGAATATTTAATTGGCTTCGCGCCGCCACCCGCAAGACGGCGTAGCCCATATTTCATTACACCGAACCGTTTGTATTGAATCAGAAACCGCCACTTGAGATGACGGTCCTGTTCCAATTCGGGTTCAATATCAAATGTTTTATTGCGGTTAGAGTTTTGTCCCGGTTCAGCCAAAAATAACGGTTTTACTCCGGTTCAGTTGAAAACAACGGTTTTACTCCGGTTTTCAGTTCGGGTTGACACCCTGGTTAAAAGCTACATGCTCATCGCGCGTGATTACAACATCCGTTTTGTCGCACCTCGAGGCGCCAAGAACGACACCTTGCCGTCTACAACCGTTCAGGCTTCACTGGGGACGCGCCATTTTCATCATTAAAGGAGCATACGCCTATGAAACAATGAAGGCGTCAGTCACCTCAAGCACAATAATGCTATTTCAAGCGCGCACTTGCCATACGCTAACGAATTGCGCTATCGTCCCGTAGGCCCTAGATGGAAATTTACACAGCTCGCATAAGAACCGAGTCCATTCCATTCCCACTCCATTCCGGCGGAAAACATATAACTCCATTCCCATTCCTTTCCCCCAGCGCTGCCGCCATTCCCTTTTCATTACATTCGGGGGAATGATACGTCTATTGGAATGACGATACGTCATTCCAATAGACGTACCGTTAAATTACCCAAGGTTCCCCAAGCAGTAGTAATTTTTTCAAAAGCAAAAGCCTAACACAAATGTCATCTTGCATGCGCGTTCGTCAACGCTTTATTTTGTGTATTCACTTCGAGTCTTTTACACGTGGAAGGCATGAGCGTGTGGAGCGTGGAACACCAATCCCTGCATTCTCCTTGATGCTTGGGTGATTTAGCAATAACTCCATTCCGGATTGGAAATTCCGCAACACTTCTGCTAAGCTGCGAGGTGAGTCAAGGGGGCAAAGTGAAAAAGGGAGGGGATATAGGAAAGAAGGAGGCAGCAAAAGTAGAAAGCGCGAAGTGTGCGTCGGCCTTTAAGTGAGCATGCAGAAGACGCTAGAGCTGATGGGGCCGATCTGACGGCGTCAAAAGCGCATCATCATGGTGCTCTTCATGCTTCTGAACGTGTTCTATTATCGCTGAACCAATCATAAACAGAAAAAAATTACGGTGGCTTAGCTCGACTATGCCAGGATATACGTAGCGTGAGCTTATGCGCACAAAATGAGAGGAAGTAAAAAAAAAATATTAAAAAAACGCCCATTTTATTATTTTTATTGTTTTTGTAAAAACATTCCCGTAAAAAGAAAAAAAAAAAGAATGGTTTAGAGAAAGTATGTTTATCGTATTGCAGTGTATTGCTACCTTTACACTACAATACACAATTTCAGCTGCTATCACCCTGGCGTCAAACACACTAGAATGTTTCCAACTTGAATCCAAGAGGTGTTTTAGTAACACCCTTAAAGTGCTGGTGAACTCCCTTGAAGTATGATACTGCCGATCTTAGCAGCCGCATAGAAATATTTGTTTTGAGAGAGACACGTTTACAGGCAACAAGCACGATAGGCTGCACTCCTATACGCAGGGACGCCAAATACAGACGCAATGAATCAAACACGACAAAGGAATCACAATGCTGTTGACTGCTTTTCATATTTATATACTTGACAGCTTAAGGTCATTTATTCCCTGATGACCGTCTGCATTTACGATGGTTCCAAAGTTCCAAATATGTTGCTTTTTTCCCCGTCAATTTCCCACGTAAAGCACATTACATGTTGTGTGTGTGTGCGTCCATCGAATACAAATTTTTCAGAAAAAAATCCGTAAAAGCTAGACAAATGGTCTGTGCCGGTGAGTTGCACGGCCAAGCGGATATCATGTTGAAGAAAAAATGCAAGGAATAGATGACAAATTGACCAACATTCAGTAATTACTTTTTTAATTCGACGTTTTATGGCACATGTTCCTACGGAAGAATAGAAGCGAGCAATGTTGAAGGCCAGCACACTTTTTAAAATCCCTGGGTCAAACACGCTGTTCGAGTTATTCATGGTCAAATTTTGTTCTGGAAATCTGCCGACACCGAAGGCAAACGCTCGATGTCCACCCGGAGGAGATAGAGCCGCAAGTAATCTTTGTTTACAAGAATTGGTTAAGGTGGAATCAATTAGAGCCGGCTAAAACATAATACAATCTAAAATAAGTATAAATGTTGGCTGCATTCAGTCAAAACAGTCCAATCCGCAGCGCTCTAATTCAGCGCACGTTCTCGGATTGCTTTTGGCGTTCGTATGGTGCGTTGACCGTCTGTCGTCAATGATTTAGGCCTTCAACTATGCCGAAACTGAGGCGAACGTGAGCGTGCATACTCTGCGAGCAGCTGCTCTTTATTTAGATCCGAGCTGCAGCGACTTGGAAGCCTTGCAAGAGTTTTAGAGCTACAGGCTTCGTGCCACGAAAAAAAATCAACTCGGAGCCTCCGAATAGCGCTACGTTGCTATGGCAACGGTTACCGCGCTTCTTTAGGCTTAAGAACGGCAAGAATCCGAAAATAATTTTTAAAATGGGGCGAGCCCCCTGCTTGTTCTTTGTGACTTGAGCGAGAAAAAGCAAAAATAAAGCCGGCTGAACCAGTCACTGGCAACGAACGTGGCTGCCATGACTGCGGCGACCATGACGAATTTGCTTCGAAGCGAGGGGAAAAGGCGCCGCCATGTTGGCCGACGGAACCCGGCCCCGTGGAAAAAGGGGCCCCACGCTATTTCTCGAATTTTGCGTTAGGGGGTGAGCGCCAAGTCGAAACCCGAAACTCATTTTGGGTTCGGCGCATGCGCGGTGGGAGGCCCCTATCCCTTATGGTCCCCCAAGCTTTAGGGATCCCTATTTTAAAACTCTGTATTAACACTTGACCCTTCGGCGTCCAACGAGGTTTGTCCTTCCGGCAGGCATCGTGCGTTTGGTTTCGGTGCCCTCAGATTTCCAGAACAAAATTTGACGATGAATAACTTCAACTGCGTGCTTGATCCGGGATTTTTAAAAACTGGGCTGGCCTTCAACGTTGATTGACTCAATTTCTCCCATATAAATATGTGCCCGAAAACGTTTAATTAAAAAAGTAATCAGTGAATTTTCGGTAATATGTCATCTATTAGTTGCATTCTTACTTGAACATAATGTCCGCCTGGCCGAAGAACTCACTTGCGGAGACTATATTTCTGCAGTTTTAACTTTTTTTTTTTTACATCTGTATTTGATACAAAGAGAAAAAAAACACCCTGTATGTATAAGCTCAAGGAATGTATCACAAAGTTAAAAGCACTGGTACAGACAGTAACTATCGGTTATAAGCATTCTATTTCGTCATTCTCTATTAATGTGGTCACTGACCTTGAAATATTTTGGGTTTCTGTTTGTATAAATTATAAGAAGTATGTTTTAGGTGTCTGCCATCCCCCTCACACAAAGAGCGCCAATTTCGTTGCCGAGCTTCACGATGTCGTTAAGGAGATCCATGTACGCTTCCTAAATGTGCCTCTATAGTACTCTTGGGAGACTTCAATTACCCAAACATTGCGTGGACAACCCTTTCTTTAACCGATTTTCTACAGAGATTAATGATTTTTTAAACTTCTGTAGAGAATTTAGCTTTTCGCAGACAGTTGTGCAGCCTACACGGGTTACTAATTCTGCAGTCAATATATTGGACCTGGTTTTATCCGCGTCAAGTGAAATTATTTCCTCTCTGGCCTATTTACCCGTTCTCAGCGATCATTCTTCGTTACTCTACTCCTTCAATATCCCAAAGTGTAGACATCGAAATGTGTTAAACGCATATGTGTCTATGCTCATGCTGATTTTACAGCCATCAACAACGATGTGAGTTGGTTTTTGACGGAATATCTGCGCAATTGTTTCGAGCGTTCCGTCGAAGCTAATTGGGGTTTATATAAAAACAAAGTGAATTCCCTTACGAATATGTATATCCCTGTGAAAACTATTCGTTCCTATGCTCGATCCCTATGGTTCAACGGAGCGCTCAAAAGGCTTTCAAACGAAAAGAAAAGGCTTCTTCGCTCTGCTAAGTTATCCGCTTCATCCATTGCGAATGCACGCTGGGTGGCATATTGCTCCGTGGCTGCATTATATAAAACTTCTGTCACTGAAGCCAAACAGCGTTTCTTCGGAAGTACTTTGCCAACAATGTTGCTCAACAATCCTCGTCAGTTTATGAATCTTGTGAATCCTTGTCAGAAACCTCAGCTGGGATGGGGAAAAGATGCTAGAGAGTGAATGTGCATCCGGGCTAAATGAAACGTTTGTCGACTCTTTTCTCAGCTGAAACATTTTTGACTGCCATGACCTGCTCCCATCAAACATGTGGGGACATTGTCAAAATTATTGATGGCCTTAAACTGTCGTCATCATCTGGCACTGATAATATAAACTCATAATTAAAACAAAGCTGAGATGTATGTTTTCGTTATTCTAACTAAGCTTTGCCAGCAATCCGTCAATCATTGTACTTTTCCCGAGGACTGGAAGGTAGGGAAGGTGACTCCGGTCCATAAAAGCTGCGATAAGTCTAGCCTTAGAAATTATGGTCCGATTTCATTAACGAAGTTTGCAGGGGATTCCCCCTGCACACTTCTGGAACACATAATTTTCTCTCGTCTTGTTGCTTTCCTTAATTCTAATTACTTTTTATTCCCGCTCAACATGAATTTAAGAAACTATTCTCGTACAAATTTGAATGGTTAACACTGATTCACAATTTTCATGTCGCTCTTGATCGTTCTTCCGTGGAAGATTGGATATTTTTAGATTTGTCAAAAGCATATGACAGGGTTTCACACGGGCTTCTTCTTCATAAACACATTGTGCTTACCAAAAAACCCCGTGTTTTAGCTTGGATTGATTCATTTTTAGCTAATCGCTTACAATTTGTCCATGTTAACTGCTGTAACTCAGTCCATTCACCAGTAAGTTCAGGCGTTCCCTGAGGTTCAATAACTAAGTCCTCTTTAATTTGTTATTTATAATAATTATTTACCGACTCACGTTTCTTCATACATCGGCGTATTTGCAGATGACTGTGTCATCCACAGCAAAGTAATCAATGATTACTTTCTCTTCACTCAGTAACAATGATTACATTCTCTTCACTCAGACCTTGGCAGCATTTCGCGATGGTGTGAAACATGGCATATGAAACTTAACATTAACAAATGCAAATCCATGAGGGTATCCCATAAAATTAACACATGCCATTCTTACAGTATAAGCAGGGTTGTCTTGGAATCTGCATTATCGTATAAATATCTCTGTGTGCATATAAGAAATACCCTCTCCTGGGATACTCACATTCAATACGTAATCAATAAATAAAATGACATGTTAGGCTATCTTAAACGAAACTTCTCTTTTGCTTCCACCTTTTTAAACTACTTCTTTATAAGCATTTGGTCAGAAGTGAACTTGAATATGCCGCAGCTTTCTGGGACCCTGGTGTAACACTTACATCATCACTTGAAGTCATTCAACACCCTTCTGCTCGATTCATGGTACGTAACTATCACCATGCATCCCCAGGGTATCAGCAATGAAATCCAATCTGTACTTACCTGACATCTCTCTTTTCAGAAAAGTGTCACGCTTGGGCTTATTTCACAAGATCTTGTTATCTTAACAAGTGAATGCGCCTGCTGTTGATAATACAACCGACTTATATCTTATCGCGTGTCGACCATCGATATAAGTTGGCATTGGTCATTGTCACATATCACGCTTTTTTAAAGTCTTTTTTGCCCAAAACGTCCCTTGATTGGAATCGCCTTCCCGCAGCCGTAGTCGAGATTGCCGAGAGCTCCGATTTTCGAGTTGCTGTTTAAACATATTTTGCATCCTCTATAACTTCCTTGCTAAGTGAATTCGTTTCGTTTATGTATTGTTGCTAATTATATTTTGTATCCTCTTTAACTCTATAGTTATTTTTACTTTGTTTGTATATTGTTGCTAAGCCCAGCCCCCTTCTGTAATGCCTTCGGGCCCTGAAGGGTTTCAATTAATAAATACAGAAATCAAATAAAGAGATAAACAGTCGTCGCTGAAGCTGTTTGAAGCGGGTGTCAATGCGGCGAACACCTTTTAAGAAGGGTGTTTTCTTCATATCACCTTGTCTTTTCTTTGGCACCGTTTTTTACAGCCCTCACAAATAGATAGTGTTCCTTAAAGCATCTCCTTTCACAATTAAAAAGGAAGTATCATTCGAAGTAAGAGTGTTGCAAGGGTATAGGCACGAGTGCATATCTTTGCAACATCTTTTTACGGTCTACAGTGCGTAAAAGTTTTTGCTGTGTGAGACGCAAAAAGTCGTCCGAGGAAGCCAATTCCCTCACCAGCTCTTTCCTAACGAACGCGTCCTAGCTCACGTCAGACTTGTATATATCTGTCAAAGCAACGCACCTGACAAAAGAAGGTATAATCCTACCGAACAGGGGAGACGAAAAACAGGCCCGACAACGAAGGCAAGAAGTAGTGGCCCTTCCGCACGCAATCGATAGAGGGCTCTGATTAATATCGCGGCGTTCGGAAGCAGCAATCTGTCAGGAAACCCTTTCTCTGGGACTGTATCGTGTTTATTCTTATAGTAAGTACATCGTACGACACAACACAGCCCTCCAAGTCGACGTCGCGAATGTCTCGGCTGTTGACGTAAAGGTATGAAGGGAAGCTGGGCTTTTGCGCCAGAGTGCCTCCAGTTAGATTCAGAGAGAGAGAGAGAGAGAGAGAAAGAGAAAGAGAGAGAGAGGGTTATAGGAAAATAAGTGTTCCTCCTGTGACGAAAACCAATCTGAGTTAGACCCGAGAAATCGCGATGAAGTTGTGTGAGAAGAACCCGGTCGTCCACAATGCTATAAATATTCCATTCGCGAGGTTCTGCTCTTGCACCATCCGAAACGTTGATATAGTGCGAGAAGAGTGGATGGTGAAGGTACAGGACTAATTTGACAATAGCGAGTTTCGGGATGACGTAAGCAATAAAGGCTTTGCGTGCGCAAAAGGAATATAGCGTCATTGCTGCAGACGCGCCATGCCCCAAACCGCGTTTTTGGAATTCCACACGTCGACGACGTTATTATACTTTGCGTATACGAAAAAGCTTTGGAACGTGCTATTCTAAAACATCGCTAATATATGCAGCCGTTTTCAATGCACGTTTTCGTGTGTTATTTTCTGTCGTATCTGAACAGCTTAACATATGCAGGGAGTGCCGGGTATGGAGCATCTCATCAACGCTCCTACCCAATCAGATTGCTTTGTCAGGCGATAAGAAAACCGAAGAACCTGTCCCAATGAGCGAGAAACATGGACATAATAATAATGAGCAACGCCCTGAGTTTGTTAACCTGCCAGCGACTTTAGACCTCACACACCAATGCTAAAGTTCAACCGTGAACATAAATAGCTCTATCCACTAGGGGTAGTTAACGCGGGTTTAAGTTCGAACTTACTTTACGTTATAACGACTTACAGCGGTGAAGCAAAGAAAGGCATTCGCAAGCAGGCTGCGGCCACACGACCACATGACCAGTTTAGTTAAAGACGCAGTTAGTTATGGGCTCAGCACATTCTTGTGACGGATTTGCCACCCTTTAATCGATTAATTATTCTATTTATCTGTCTCAAATATTTCTATGTAAAATATTTTTCTCAAGTCAAATTTTGACGTATCCTTTTTTTTTTTTTACAGGGGAGCTATTAAGGGCTGGTTCTCCCAGTTTCGTGTCCGGTACCGAACAAATGTCGACACAAAACTACACAAAACTCTGAACAGCTCCCGCCTTCTATGAGCGACGGTGGCAACCAGACCACCAGTCTGTTTGCCGCCGTCGCTCCTAGATGGCGGCAACCTTCCCACTTATCATAGAAGAATGGATAGTTGGACGAGCTGGTGGGAATTCATCGAAGGAAACAGCGCGCGAAACAGACGAGGACGAAGTAGAAACACACGGGACGAGCGTGCAGCTTCGCTGGTCTTCCTTCATCACCAGAGTGGAAAGGCTGAAAGTTTTTTTTTTTTTTTTTTTGTTCTTCGCTGAAGATCTGATAAACAGCGCAATACACGATTTCGACTACGAGTCAACTTCAAAAGGTAGTTGAGAACAAATAAAAAAATTCACTCACACTCGCCGATTATTACTTCAACTTTACGAGGCAAAGTGGTTCATTGATACTCTTCGTTGAGAGCGGAATCCTTTGATCGTTCACGGTAGTCTCTGCTGCTCCAAACGGACATTCGGACGGCGTTAAAGTGTCCGCGACACGTGTAATGTCCGGGGCACGTGTAACCTTCTGCACTCTGTCTGGAGTTGTTTAATCTGGCCCTTACAGTTTACTTTAGGTAAAAATTTCTGCTAAAGTTTGCCCTGCATAAAGGTGTACTCGTTCATATCTGCGTGGTGAAAGCATTTAATTTTTTACGTTCTTTTGATTCGTCAAACTTTTACCTTTTAAAATAATTAATTGGGATTAAATCAATAATAAATTAATTTGTAGGTTAAATAAAATAATTGAAATAATTTAATGAAAACCTGTTTAAATGTTTAATCGCGATTAAATTATTAATACATTTATGGGTGCGTTAATCTATGTGAACAAAGAAGGCAGAAAGAATAACGCACTTAGGACAAAGACCCGAACGACACATGTTATTTCGAAGAATTGTCCGTCGTCCCTTTGTCCCAATGTGTTATTCTTTCCATCGTCTTTGTCCGAAAACCAGGACGCTCCCTCGTTTATATTCATCGATTTGCCCAGCGTTATATTGATCGTGCAAAATATAACTGCGTTAGGCCCAGATGGACCTGCAAGAAGATTCTATGCACAAACGACGCCGTTGCCAAATCAAAGCCTTCACAAACGCAGTTCTTTTTTTTTGTTTCGGAGGTTTATGATTGCTTGACGTTAGAGAGCTCGCTCGTAGCTCGCTTTCGCGTGGAGCTTGCGACGCAAACGTTAGGCATGACCGAAGGATTATAACGCGCTAGGGACGTACTCTAGGTTATAAATTGTCGCAGACTGCCCACCGGCAAAATGTTGACCGTCCACCGACCCACATCTCCGCCGAGAATCCCGTGGTTCTAACGGTGCATGTGGGATGATTTATAAGGAACACTCAACGCGGCCGACTTCGCGGCATTGATCTACAGTCGCGCCTGGCGCTGGGGGTCGGAAATTATTACAAACGGATACAGCGTGACCTCAGACGTAGCGGCCATTTTATACCAGACTAAGCAGACTTACGTACTTATATTCGAGTCGATAATTATAGTATAGGTGACCGCCTGAACCGAATCGGCTCTCCAGAAATATCATTAGCAATCCAGGAAAACGTCTGCGTATAACAACAGGAGTGTGATTCGATTGACGATCCACATGAAAGTATGTGTTTGTACGGCAAGTGTTTGGCCGAATGTATAGGTGGAATGTAGTTGCTTCCTGAATGTTTATGGCCCTACGTCAACTCATATTTTCCTTCCTGATCAAGCTTGTGTGTGTGTGTGTAAGAGTCAAATAAGAAAAAAAAAAAAAAAAAAACCCTATGGTAGAAACAGCGCTTTGTGCAAAAGCCGAAAGTGAAAGTATGTCTTTTTGTGTTGTGAAGTGGGGCGTTCTTTAAATTTGCTATAATATTAATTCTAGCGCCTACTTGCTGTCTTTCTTCGATGTTATTGACAAGATATATAAATACATACAAATAGTAGCTGCGCTAGACCGACTATGTCCCCAAGTTTTGGTTTGTTGTGCGTCTTAACAGATGACCCCTCCCCCCCCCCTCCCCTCCCCTCTCCCCTCCCCCCCCCCCCCCCCCGCCCCCGAGACACACACAAAATCAATAACAAAACTCACAGTGAGTTTTTTAATGATAAAAAAAAAAAAACAGATTGCAACATACATGTTTTGAGGGGTGAAGTTGAAAATAAACATTGAACCAATCGAATGCTATAAAATCAGTTCATCAAGAAAAACACCAGAAGAATTCCGCCTGCACAACCAACAGAAACATTGGTCACCTATATCATATGTTAAAGCATGAGTCCTTGTAATCGTATATGCTTATTATTGAAGTCGTTCATAAGTCTGACCTTTTCGACGAATCAGAACAATCGATCCACTCTGGGACAATTTAGGCTCCAAAATTTTGCCCGTTTCCCATATCGAAATGTAACTTCATCAATATTAATTTTTGCAACGAGTTAACACATTCTCGTGTGAATCCGAGAGCGGAAGTAGTGTTTACCAGGGCAGAATTCTAGGTGTCTACTTGTTTTGCAAGGAGAAATTGTGCAAGACCCTCGAATGCAACGCTGACGTCCGAATCCGGGAGACTCAATTTAACGTGGAACGCGATCCTAATCGAATATCGCGACGTCTCGCTATTAATTTCTAATTGTCTCGAAAGATGGCGTTGCTTTCACGCTTGATTACAATTGCAATTAGACAGACGCGCGTAAGTTTGCAATTAGCGTAGTAAGGAAAGTCACCTCCCATGGAAACAATACTTAAATCGGACTAATTAATCTTTTTTTTTTGCCTAGCACCATTGGCGGAGCAGGAGAGAACCCTAAAAAAATCAAAGCGTGTTTTTAATTAAAAAATCCGAAGCAAAAAAAAAAAATGAAGGAGGCATATTGCTAATTAAGATTGCTTGAATAGAAGCCAGCCCGATAGCTGCTTTGAGTTCAATCATCCTGCTTGGAAGGCGTCTTCGACTGGTGCGTTTGCCGCACCCTAAAAAGTGGTCCTTCGATTACTCTCTCATGACGTCATTGAAGCGTTGGGCTGACGCCCGTCGCGATCCTGGCGGCATCACAGCAGTGGTAGGAGATGTGGCAGAGGCCTGTGCTGCTGCAGGTCGCCCTCCAGCTTGACAGCCCACGGAAGCTTCGGCAACCAGGAGCTGGCACGGATGGGAGACCCCAGCGAAATCGACGCCGCCTAGCGGCAGCTCAGGAGAAGAGATCGTTTCGACTCTGTCGTCTGCTATCGCAGCTTGGTTCTCGTGGGCAGCGTAGAAACAAACATCGTTTCCAGTGAATTATTCTATGCTTCGGCCGTGTCATCCCTACGTACTGACTAAAATGTTTTTACCATCGAAATATTGCTTTTGATTTCATATATAACACCGATTTTACGCTGCAGTGCAAGATTTATGGTGATCCGCGTGCTGAACGACGAAAAGGACCTCCTTTCGTTCGCCATTTTCCCTGACCAGCGCGTCCGCTATAGTTCGCTAGAGTCGCGAATAAAGAGCCTGTATTGTAGACAGACTATCCAGCTACTCGATGGGGGTCACGTGGTTTATGGGCCGCGTTTAAAATACGAGCTACGATGAGGTGCCGAAAAAAAGCGTCGGTCGTCTGCGAGCATTTCCGCCTTTTAACCAGCGTTGCTCATCTCCACGCGAAAAAGGCACCGCAAGCGCACTTACGGCCAATCATCGCAGTAGGCGTCCGCCGTTGAAATTTGAAAACGCTACCCATGGTTTGAGCTACCCATGCTTTGGACCCTCTCTTCAATCTAGGCCAGGGTGTAAGATAGACAGGTGGGGAAACGGCACATAGAAGCCTACCGCAGCGCCTTGACCGGATTGTGCACTCGTCTGCTTGCGGGTACCCCCGATTTGCGACAGATGGCGCTGCGGCGATGGGAAAAAAATTAGAATCGAATTTGCATGGAACTTTATGGGAGAGCGCACAAAATAAGCCGAGAGCACGACATTCCTTCATCGAAAGTCCACGAGAAATCATCTCCGTCAGTTTAGCCGGTCGCCACCGGTCGCCCACCCGGAGTGAGAGTTCACGGTGCTCCACATAGATGGCGCCACAGAAAAAGAGAAAACCGAGAGGGACACAATCCGGTCGCTCATTTGGCTCTCGTTTCCCCACCTGTCTATCTGACACCCTGATCTAGGCTCTCTATTCGATGCCGCGACCACAGCGGCAACCGCGTTCGTTTGTGCCTTTTTTGTCAGTACTTCTAGCGCCTACCGCCAGGATCGCGGTATTCGACAGTGTGGCACTTCGGATTTTTGTGACGTCATTTTGTTTACACTTCGGGTCCGACTTTGATGTATGGGCAGACCAGGACGCTAAACACACACGGTGGTTACGACCTGTTCCCATTTCAACCTTCCCGTTTGTACCTTCCCGTTTCGACCCGGTTCAAAACGACCGTCTCGTTTCATCTTTTCCCATTTCGCCCTATCCCGAAACGACCATCCCGCTTCGACCATTGTTCGTTATCAGTTGGCTCGATCCAAGCGTCCAATGTCTGTCCTCCTTCCCAGGCAGCACAGACACGTTGAAAAGACGTTGAAAGAACGTCATGACGTCAGGAACCACATGTCGAAAGAACGTCGAAAGTCTGAACGTCAAGCTCCTTCGACGTAATATGGAAAGGCTAACGTCTGGAAAAAAGGGTGGATATTACGTCGACATAACGTCCCACTTAACGACCTTAGAACGTCGAGTGCACGTCTGAATTGGACGGGAAGTCAAGTGATAACGTTATATAAACGTTGACACAATGTCCCATTTAACAACCATAAAACGTGGAGTAGATGTCTAAACTGAACGGGATGTCAATTGATAACGTCATATCAACGTTGGCATAGCGTCCCATTTAACGACATAGAACGTCTAGCATACGTCTAAGATGCACGGGATATCAGTTGATAACGGTCTCGCCCTAGGTCGCGTGAAACAATGGAGTCCACTGGATCTGGCTTCGTTGCCCGAAAGTATGTTCGCGAAAGCATGTATATTCGGACGGAATAGACCATTTGCTAAATCCCCTCAAGCGCCCCGGCCCTCACTCTAGGACTCATGGGAACGGTGTTCCTTCAGCTCCCTAGTGATCGGTAATTTCGACCACTCCCATGGCTACACATTTTTGGGTGTATTTTGGAGTCACCATAAACAAGCGTCCTATAATGCCCAGGGACCTGACATATCACTTTTAACATTTCTCGTCATTATCAGCGTTTTCGATACTGTGCATGGTGTCCACCCTTCAACCTAGGTGAGCTGCAGAAATCTCTTACATTATTATCATTCCCTTACAGCTTCAAAGACGCTGATATTAGGTTAGAAACGCTGAAAATGCTATAAACAGCTCCGGTGACTCCGAGCTAAATCCCGGTTTTTGTTGTTGTGAATGCTCGGCTTTTTAAGCAATTCCTTCTAAAACAACAATCACGCGAGTGATAATATTTTAAGAGATTTCTGCAGCTCAGCCAGGTTGAAAGGTAGATCACATGCACAGTATAAAAAAAATGTTGATATTGACGAGAAATTTTAAAAGTGATGTGACAGAACCTTGGGCTCTATAAGGCGCTTGTTCAGGGTGATCGAGATGTTGCTCAGACATTGTTGAGACGACTCGCGCTCAACGTTCAAAGTACCTCCGAAAAAAGACGTAGAACTGACGTCGAATAATTTCGATGACGTCAAGGTGTTGCTCAGGACATTGTTGGTACGTCTCGTACTCCACGTTCAAAGAACTCCCCGATGAAAACGTAGAACTGACGCCCATTAATACCAACGACGTCAAGGTGTTTCTCAGACAGGGTTGTGACGTCTCGCGCTCAACGTTCGAAGAACCTCCTGACAAAAACGTAGAACTGACGTCGAATAATGTCGATGACGTCAAGGTGTTGCTCAGGACATTATTGGGACGTCTTATGCTCGACGTTCAAATAACTTCCCGGAGAAACCATAAAACTGACGTCGATTAATGTCGAAGACGTCAAGGTGTTGCTCAGGACATTGTTGTGACGTCTCGTGTACGACGTTCAAAGAACTTTTCATACAAGACGTCGAACAGACATCGATTACTGTTGAAGACGTCGAGGTGAAGCTTATGACGTCAGCACTACGGTGCGTGTTTGACGTTGTCGGAACCTCTCATGTGGACAGTACCAATGCCGTCGATAAAAAGTTTGTTAACGACTTTTACGTCGCCCAACGTCTAGGACCTTATTTCGACGTCCTCTCGACGTCTTGTGCTGCCTGGGTTGGTGACCTCATTGCTCCTGCTCCCGAAATGACCTTGGAGATTTGATTACTAGCAGTTACTTGCTGCACGCTTTTCTGGTGTTTGCGGTGCCTACACTGCTGCAGACAAGTGTAGCAGTTCTCGCTGTCAAAACGGCGCAGGATGATTTCGCTCGTGCTAGACTATTTTGATGGCACCTGGACGAATGTCCATTTTTTCGTTCAACGGTGGAACCAACACGAAAAGCGAGGACTGCCGACCAATAACGACATAGAGTCCTGGCACCGTAAGATATCAACGCGGTATCATGGAGGGTTCACTCGAACATTTACAGTTTCATCGATCTGATCAAACGGGATGAGGCCTTGACAAGTGAATAATTGCAGCAGCTTGCGTATGGTAGTGGAGTGTGGGCCTGGGGGCACAAGTGGGTCAGCAAGACCGCGAACTATCTGAATTGGTATGTCGCCTTTCTGATGGCACGACTTCCCCGTTCGACTTCCTCAAAAAAGTGAAGGCATTTACTGGTCTATGATTTCTTCCTGAGTGAGCGAGGGTTCAGTGTTTGAAATTATAAACAAAATAAAGTCGCAATCATACGCTTGTCAATCTGTCTGATTGATCGCTCTCGAAAATATGTAGTTCACTATTAGGAGCTTTAGAAAAACGTACGCAAGCAAGTGGTAAAATAGCTTCGCGATGTAAAACCTAGTGCGACGCTAATTTTAGCTTACCCAAAGTGCTTGCATACGTTATTCTAAGGCTCCTTTATTGTACAGAGCGCAACGGTAGTAGCGCGAACAAGCGATCGTCATTTTTTTATGTTTATCTCATGGAATCCAAAGGCTGTCATCAAAACTATTAGTGTCTTTGGAAGTGCTGATCTGGGCCACTAACCTAACCTATATATATAGAGTGACTGTAGAGTGGATTCGAAATTACGCTAACACTTCCCGGTCGACACACTGCCTGTTGCGCTACCTGGATCAGCGGCTATCGGGCCCCTTGTGGACTCTCGCACCGCTCGTGGTCGCGACCCAAGCTCTTCCATAAAGTTACGAAGAAGTTTCGTCACAAGCAGTGCATTGAGGGACTTTGGTAACCGTATCAACACTCCCAAAAACAAGTATCGACGGCATCTGAATATGGGAGCCTATGTGATGATGTAATCATATATACAGTGACCAGATGCTTTTTTTTTTCGAGGTCAACGCGATGACGTAGTCGTTGCAGTTGAATAAGAGAACAACCGATCGATATGATCGATTGCCCTGAGTGCGCAAAAAAAAAAAAAAAAAGGCGCGAGCCCCTTCATTTACCCCGTAATGCACGCGGCGTTCCGCCAAGCTTTCATAACGACGAAGCTCAGACACGTGGCCTTGTGACGGTGCAGGCGTCCTCGTGCTCCAGTTGTCGCGCGGGGTGACAGCTCTCTAATTAAAAGAGGACTCACTGTCAGGACGACTGGGATTTTTGTCCTTCGTATGTAGCCCGCCTGAGTGACAGTGTACAGGAATCGGAAGTAAGGGGCTCGGAAACTTCATTGCTCAGCTCTACCTGAATGTCAAGGGACAAATGACAAAAAAAAATAATAATAAAAAAATACACTTAAACTTTTATGTCAAAAGATTGCAGTTTTAGTTAGAAAGGATGGAACGCTCTTTAACAAAAACCCTTATTCCCGAATCTTTCCCGTCTATCCGTCCATCCGTCCGGGCATTTCCGAGCTAAATTTAACGTGTAAACGTGTGCCGCGTGACCTAACGTCACGGGATGTCTGATTACTCTTCATCCCGTGACATTGTGTTCGCGTTACTTGACGTCACGCGAAATGTTTCGGCCAAATTTGGCGTAAATATTGACGTCACGTGACCGGATGTCACTCTTGTGATAACTCAGGTCACGTGACGTCAATTTTCTTACTAAATCCAGCAGGAGAAAAGATAAACAGCATATTTTTCTTCACCTTCTGACGTTACAGTTTAACCTATTTTAAACAAAACGTAACGGGTGCTCCCCAAATACGGCATTTTAAGGCTTATAGGACTTTGGGAATAAGTGTATCGGTAATTTTTGTTTATGTGAATCCCGCGGACATGCACAAATAAGCGGCTCATACATTGTTCCTGGCTCAGTATCTTTTTTTTTTTTTTTAACCGTTACTCTTTTTACGCGCCATTCCAGTCAATGTACGCTGTGAATGTTCCACGTGACTATGAGCACCCTCCTTCGCAGAGCCTTTCTCAAAGAACACGTGGCACTCAACCAACATTTGTGTGGCTTCGATGGCCCGTAGCTTCCTCGGTAGTTCATGCTAGCGTGAAACGGAGCATTGGTTTACCTTTTTGTTCATTTGTTGTTTTTTGACACGTAAGAAAGTGGTAATAACATTCAACCCACGAACTAAAGAAAAAGAAAGAATTCGGAAATGAAAGTTGTTTCTTTTGAATTGTTTCAGAATTAAACTTTTTTTTTTTTCGGTGAAAATTTAAATCGAGTTAAAACCTAAAAAAACGGGGAAAAAAAAAACAATTTTAAGGAACGAGCAGAAGCGAAATTATATGAACCAAGCAGGAAACACGGTTAAAAGCATATTTTAGTTTTTCACATTGGGTATTTTTTTTTTTTAGAAAAAATACATCGGTGACAAAAGGAGATAATAGCGTCCGGGAATCCGCCGAGACAAAGATATATCAGCAAAGAACTTTCACGGTAGTATTTATTTTGTTTTGTATGCAGTTGAAGATGAGCATTCGTGAAGCGTATACTTTTACGCGAAAAATATGAATGATTAAGCAGAGAAAAACTTCTCGCAAAGTGGGAAAAGTACGTCAGACTAGCAAACGGAGATACATTTTAGTTTAACGCTTAAATTTGAGCTTCGGTTGGGTGCAAGCTGTTCACACATTCAAACAAAAGAACAAACGAGCAAAAAAAAAAAATCGAGCCAGGGGCGACCAGAGAAGACAGTTTTGACACACCGTACACTTTGCTGAATTTATAGCCAACGGAGGACGGCCCAAACTTTAAATAAAGTAAGAAAATAAGTGTCGACGTCGCGCACTTGTCTTTCTTTGCTCGTTTTATTATGTACGAAGAACCTAGGCTTTTACTCGGGTGACAGAAAACAACTGTAACATAAAGTAGAACATTCCAGCGAAACATATAGTAAATATTCCACGGAAAATCTCAAAGTACACACACTGAACAAAACAAGCAACACAAACACGATGTAAAAAGCACGATGTAAAAACAGCAACAACAAGATTGCATAAAAGAGGGAGACACTATATACTAGTGTATAGTATTTCAAAGGGGTGCGAACATTTACCAGCAGTAGATACTTCATGTTGGCAGATAGGCAAACATAAGTATACTATAACGACACCTTTATGAAGACAAAAGAAAAGAAAAATATATAGTGAACATCAGTTTCTTTCTTACCCATCGTTTTCTGGTTTGTTCCCCAAGCCTGGGAACTTCCACTTTTTGGTCATTCGCTTGCTAGAAGAAAGGAGAGGAATGCGAGGAAAATTTTATTGATCTTTTCAATTTATTGACGAATCGTAGTCGATTGTCTTATTACGTGTCAATCTTGAGGGGTGGAACATACACTACAGTCACCGACAGATAAGAAGTAAGCAACCGTATGATAAAAATGATGGAAAGTGAACCGTTAGGGCTCATTCACACTGGAAGCGGATCCGCGTTCGCAAAGCGGTTGCGAACGCGGTTGTATAAGGATTCAGTACAATTGCACGCGCACACGATGACATCAAATGCGCGTGCAATTGCACTGGATCTTTATACAACCGCTTTCGCAACCGCTTCGCGAACGCGGATCCGCTTCCAGTGTGAATGGGGGGTTAAGGCCTGTTCACACATGAAGCGGAGCGCTACAAGCGTAGCGGTGACCTCGCGCTAAGCGCGTGCTGACGGGAGCGTTCACCAGCTTTGTATCGCACCGTCCATACTCTTGTTCATGGCGGACAATAAGTAGCGGACGGCACGTGAGAAGCGCTACATCAGCGCTTCGCTGCATGTGTGAACCGGCCTTTAAGGTATCTCTTGACTTATGATCTTTGAATCTCATCTTCACAACCGAATCATCAAGAACGGAAAAGAACAAATTTTGGAACAGCCACCAATAAACAACGGGACGGGAGAGTGCACAGTAGAAATATATATTTTAAATACCAAGAACACTGTTAAAACAAATTCTGGATGTCAAGTACCAGAAACATCAACGAGCAGTTCACTTAAGCTTTGTACAAATAGGATAGTATCAAAAAAATTAAGCTGCTGGAGAGTGAAATGAAGCATTTGCATCCGTATTAAATAACGATATACTTTAAACTTTACGCGCCAATAAGGCGTTTTGTTAGGGTTGTCTTAAACCTTAGTGAATACTCAGATTTAATAAATAATAAAAAACATGATATAGTTAAAACAAATTAAATTAGGATTTTAGGGATCGAATGCTGAATGTTGGACATTGATTTCGCGTGTAAAATGTGGAATCTGCGCCGAACACGACAAATGTAATTCAACTCGTGCTTTTTCATCAGTGGTATTTTTGTATATAAAACTGATATTCCGAATAGCCCACAATGTAAAAAAAACACTTAGCATGACAACTTACTGAATCAATCACTCGAGTTTGTTGAAGGAGCTTCGGAAACAAGCAAGGAGAATAAAATTGCCTTGACGAAAAGAAAAAGACTTTTTAATTGTGACAGTGATCGTGACGTAATCACGTGAATTGTGCTCAGTATTATAAAGACAGCCTCTCTGCTAAACTAATGTGTTTTATTTTAATGTTTCGTCTGTTGCTAGTGCTTCTAACCTGAGCGATATCGGCTTAGTCAACTGCCGGGAAGTAAACGTGTTTTAACTGGTAACAAACAGTACAGGGACACGGACAGAGTAGAATACGGAGAACGCAGACACGACATTGACTTACAACTGAGCTTTCATCGATCTGGCAACGCGTATAAATACAAACTTTGCCCGATCCAAAAGCAAAGAAGGGAAACAACACTTCACAACATTTTGTTATCCGTTAAAATGAAATACCAACTAGCCCATGCGTCAATGCTACTATGCAAGTCGGCACACGGATAATTGTTTAAGCCGCAGGCGAGTACAAGTTATACCAAAATTATCGAAACGCCATCGCAGGAATATCGATCGATGATTGATCAAAAACAAACAAAATATTAAAAAAAATTGAGAGAAAAAAATAAATTTTTTACATTTGCAATGATAACAAATAATGTATGAAGTTGTTTTTCCCCATTTCTGATATAAGAAGTATAGTGGTTACTTTGTAAAAGTACCGACAAACATCTTGAGCCGCCATTTCTTAAGTTGACCTGCTGAGGTTGTAAATTGTTTATTAATATAAAAGGCAAAAAAAAAAAAAGGTGAAGAAAGAGGGCTTTGTTCTTATCATCTGAAACGCCGAACCATTATCCGTTTACTGCCTCAAAAACCATTAGCCTTAACCTGGTTTGCCCTATCTTTATACATTTTCGTCCACAAACTCGAAACGACTTTGCTCAGCTAACTTTCCGAGGAAACGGCGATAGGGAGAGCGAGAATTTTTCTCCATACCTTGCGAAAGTCTAGATATAACCGCTCGCGCAGTTTTTCGGGGTCCGTTTCTCTTGAATTTGGAATGAGGGCCATACGTTCCCGTTGACAAGTCGCGGGTTGTTGGTATTCAAATGAGATAGAGTGGAAGGCTGCTCTGCACGGTCTGCGGGCTTTCCTCATCAACTCATTCGAGGTGCAAAAGGAAGTCAAACTCACATTCTTATTGAGTTCATTCTTCTTTTCCGTTAGTCGACTCGCCTTATAAATATAAACTTTCTTTGGGATTAGGTTACGCAAGACGGGATCTCAAAATTATTCTAACCAGACGTAAACTCAAGTTTAATTTTGTTTGAATATCACTAGGGCGAAGTGCGTTAGGTATTATGTTACGTCGTAGAGCGTTAGAAATGGGTGATAAATTCACAACGACGTGAAACCAAATTTAACGACCGCAATAACTTCCTTGTGTTTTAAGGTATTGAGGGCCCTGCCAGGTATGTTGCTAATATACAATGGTGTTAATTCTGCTTGGGATTTTTTGTTAATGTTTCTGTACTTGATTTGGTCAGTTGTCTCCTAACACGTAAGAGCAGTGCAATTTTAGGCAATCCTTTTGTGTTTTTTTTACTAATAAAGCCCGGCGTGCTATCCGTGAACGAATCCTAACCCTGTAATCCTAGGGTTCACTCAAACTTAACCCGTCGACATAAAACTGGTCGGGAGAAGGAAAAACGAATACATTTATAGCATCTCAAGAATTTCCTGACGAAAGCACTGGGACTTTTTGATTTCTGTATTGTTTTGACAAGATTTGGCCAGTATGTAAAAATGCGCACAATGTAAAAATGCGTGTTAAAAAATAAAAAAATCTACAATTTCCAATGAAGAAGAAGAAAAAGCGATTGTTTTACCCCGACGAACTCGTCCGTGCTTTGTTGTTGGCATTTTTCGGGTTTGCCATCCAGGCTTCGCTTTGGTCAAACTCGAACGGCGCCAGCTGTGAAATAAATATCTGGTGGCTCACGTGGAAAAAAAAAAGTTTTTATTTTGGACATTTAAGCGAAAAACCCATGATCAGTCTAAATCCTCGGACCCAGACGTTTGTCCGAAATCAAGGTTATTCAGCACGTGGATTTCAATAAGCGTCCACAAGGTTGCCGGCACTTTGGCCGGGATTGGAGCCCGTCGGGATTAAAGCATGTCGGTAGTTGAACCGGCCGGCCGTGATTTGAATCTGTCGTTCTTGTCGTTTTTTTTAAATCCGCGGGAATTCGAACGTCCGAGAGCAATATAAACCAGCACTCGGTAAGCCGGCTCTCGAATTTTCTGCAGATGGGCCTTTTTTTTCGATATAACTTTGAGGTTACCGTAAGAATCATATGCACATTTAGATGTGCGGTGTGGCATATCAAGTCACGGGGTAGAAGGAAAGAATGGCGAAGTGCAATACTATGCAGTCCTTTGCTTTTAGAAATAAAACAGTTCATGACAAGACAGCGGACTGGTTCCTGCATGCGATGTCTGCCAGGTTATTTCTGGACAGATGCTCCACAAAACGAGAGCCAAACAAATTTTGCGAGAAATATGCATCCCACAAGATATATTATGGTCTCTGCCAAGGTGACCCCTTAGAAAAATTATCAGCGTTTGCTATAATTCGGCTAATAATTACATTATAAAAATACCATTTTAATCATTTAAATTGCATGTATGATTACGATGAGAAATTTGTCGGGTATCATCGAGAATTACTGAATGCACTCACACTATGAAGATATACGGCACGCCCAGCATTTTACGGCGTTCCAAAAAAAAAGAAAAAAAAAACTAAATTTCGACACATTTTGAAGTTTCGGTTTCATAACGGACCGGGCCTCCGTGCCAGCAATTCCGCCGCCTCGTGGCCAAAGTGCGCAATTAACGTTTGCGGAAGTAATTTGCACCGCGTTTCCTGATACACCATGCATAGATAGTGTACAGGGTGTTTAACGAAATACTGGCCAAATCGATCCAAAGGAAAATAGGCATCACAGAGAAAAAAAAGGAAGGTAATTGCATATTGGATTCTGGCAAAAGGTCTACCTAGAAAAATGATCTGAAAAGTCAGTAAGATTTTGTATATGACTAAGTCTCAGTGATTAATTTTAAATAGCGATATCATACCATAATATCGAAATATATAAAAAAAATAAAACTTTTTGGGCGAGCAGGAGCAAGTTCATCATTATGGGAAGGAAGATCTATGACTACGGCGCAAGATCAAAAAGCCGCCGTGCGAGGAAGTCCGCTCAAAAAATAATATTGTTTACTACGAAAGGCAAGAACCAACCAGTCACACAAAGGAGATATGCATTTCACGTATCCGCACTAAAATCGGAGTGTTCTGAAAAAAAAAAAAAACAACACAAAATACTCAAAACAATACCTAAATATATATATATATATATATATATATATATATATATATATATATATATATATATATATATATATATAATTTCACAATATTCTTTCCCCACTATCCATCGAACCAAAATGCTCTTAAAACACACGAAGTACTCATCGAGCGTAAAATTGGCTTATTTTCAATCCAACTTTAATATCAGCGATCGAGAATCCCTTCACTGTTCAACCGAACGCGAGGTAATTCAGGTTTAAAAGACAATCTCTCTTTTTCAAGATAAATGCGGCGAAGCAATGTTTTCTTTACCAAACGAAATTGGCTTAAAAGCCAGCGGTCCCACCTGATCCTTGTCAAGAAAGCATGGGAACAACGAATGAAAGAGTGGGTTTTAAAGAATGAAAAAAAATTTTAGATTTCAGCGGTCTTTTTTCTTGTAACTAAGCCTAATCCAGTCTTCCATCGCGGCATTACAAACGTAAGCATCACTACCTCTTTTTTTATATTTGCTTTTGTTCGTTCAGTTTGCGTGCGAACGATTCTTTTGAGCCTCACGATTCAGTACTTTGACAGGCGTTGTTAGATTAATGAGCTTTTGTTTTTTCGCGTGGCGCTTACTTTGTTTAAACACGACATAGTCGGATTGGCCGACAGAGAATAAAGTAAATAGTTGAAGCACAATTAAAGCTTTCGACAGCTTAAGAAAAAACGCAGAAAGCGACGTGCCTCGGAGACATCATTACGGTTACACAGCCATTAATATAGCTGGATTAGCCGATAAGAACCCAGAAGAACACATTTCTAAACAAGACGTAGGAACAATTTAATAAACTACGCCCTGTGTTTTTCAAGGTTACCTTGACTATTAACACGGAGTCCTTAATTTCTAGCGACTTCAAACCGGTGTATAAAGTGATTTGGCATTTCGTCCTGTGGCAGTTGTGCCACAGAGACACCGAAGAGGTCGGCAAGCGCGAGCGCTGCTAAGCTCGGGGCGGATCATTCACGAAACACCAACGGAACTGCTCGGCGGCGGCATCGGGCGATGCAAACTACAGTCTCATTCCGCTTGTAAATACTTGTAAATACTCGTAAATATAATTATGTGTTGCACCTTACTTCTGGTCCTCACAGTCCCCCAACTCCTCCGCGTACCCAGTTTCACGTGGCGGTCGTCACGAAAGAAATTTGCCGCGTCCCGCGGATGAACTCCGGGAGAGGGGACAGCCAGGGCTCCCTGCACGCGTACTCCTCCTGCACACTGTACATGACGTCGTGTTACGTCACAGTGTCAAGCGTGACGTTCTGATGTGACGTAATCCGTCACAGTGTAACCTGTCTCATAACGGCGTCACGTGATGTTACGTGCCACCACGACGTCTTGTCGAAAAAAAAAAGTTTGTTTTCTAAATTTAGAGAAGAAAAATTGTACCCGCTATATATGGCGAAGGAAAACATTTACGCTAACACCTAACGGTTAAAAAAACTTGCCACTGAATTTCGACGAAGAAAGTTTGCATTCACGACGCGCGCACAGTGGTCAATACCTTCTATGGAAGACCCCCAGGCTGGCTCCCATCCCTCCGAAAACGGGGAGCGAGTCGTCTGCTTTTAGTGCGGGGGTTTGCGGTAACGTCAGGACGATGCCGTGTTATGATTGGCTCTGGTTGGAGGGATAGTAGGTATAGACCTCGATGCTAGAAACCTCAAGGTCTACCCACAGTTTTTTTTTTTTTTTTTGAATCAGCCAATAAGAGCGCTGCGTTCTGACGTCATCGGAACCCCTGCGCAAAAAGCAGACGAACTTGCGCTCCGTATAGCCATGCGTCAGCGTCGCGGCCAGTGCGTCTTGCAGCGTCTTAGGACGAGCCCGACGCACAGCAGGCGGAAACGCCCGGGAAAACTTCAGCGTGTTGCCCTTCGGAGTTGTCGGGGTTCCATTAGCGATGACGTCATCCGCAGGCTTTGTCTCTTCTACGTGGTATACCGACAAAATGCGCCGCGAAGCATCGCCAAAAACAATGACCTCCTTTAAAAAAAAAAAAAAAAGTATGTTTGTAGTGGGCGGCGCATTGCACACAGCTTTCCAAGGCGCAATCCTCTAACCTTTCGTTAGCACCGTACACAAAATGCGGCACACCTGTCCTTCGCTTATAAAGAGAGAGCTCAAAGGGATCGCCACCTGGTTATACTATACCGAGTCCAATCTTCTGCAGTGTGAGCACGCGCGCGTCGGCTCATATATGTCTCAGGGAGACAGAGGGTACACAAAAGGAACGTGATTTCCCTTCGGATCCCGAGTCGGCATCGTATCTGCGTCAATCTGGTGGCCAGCAAGATGAACTTTGAAATTGACGTGATTTCTTCCTAAAAACTGAACTGGCAAAAGAAACACACATATACACACACACACAAACACACACACACACGCACACGCACACGCACGCACACACACACACACACACACACACACACACACACACACAGGGTGTAAGATGGGCAGGTGGGGAAAATGAGAGTCGATTTAACGACCTGATTGTGTCCCGCTTCAGGAAGGTTCGTGGCACTCCAGATAGGAGCGCCACGCAAAAGAAGAAACGATATAGAAAACGAAACGGAACTTATCCTCTTTAATTTTGCAGGCAACTCGACCCACTGGTAATGAGTTTTCCAAACTATGCGTGAACCATGCGAGTTCAATCGAGCGAACTAATAATATATTTAATATGTAGGTTCTGCTGCGCCCGTAGTATTACTAGTTAAAAAAATATTTAAGGGAGCGCGCAGCGCGACAAAATGAAGGCGAGCTGAGAAGTTAGCTGAGGCATATCGTGATTGCGTCGACGGCGTCGATTCCACTGGGCCTGCAGATGTGTTCGGCAATCTAACTTATATGTTTCCGCTGTATACGTACAAGCGGGGTGAGTTTCAGTTCGACGTGATTTGAAGCCAGCACTACGCCGTCGCGCTACACTGCGGTCACTGTTTGCCCAGCGCGACAGAGTCACCCGAACTCAACATCGTTCGCGTTACATATCACCGCTTTTTTCTTTTCTTCGGGCCGTAACCCGACCGACAGTTCGGAACACAACAGTAGCGGCGCGCACCTCAAGAATCTTGCCTGCCCTCAGGCGCTAAAACACTGCGATAAATACCAATTTCGTAAGCTCCCGCCAGATTCGTCTGCTCCAAACGCGCTCAAAAAAAAAAAAAAAAAAAAAAAAAAAGAAGCAAAAAGCACTTTAGACGTTACGCAGACGATCGCACATTGCCGGCAAATCACGCGGTTCAAAAAATGGCTGCGGCAGGTTTCAGTGGTCGCTTCCTTACTTGCCTATCTTACACCCAGGAAAACAACCAATACCTTTAGGCTAAGTGCCCGGATAGGACACGTAATCACAAAACAATGTTAAAATGCAAACAATTTCTCTTGTCAGACATTTTTTGAGTTGAGACCGATTCCGTAGCATACTTTTATTTCTGCATGTCGACTGAAAATAAAGCGTATGTTGTGGAATTCCTGCTACGCACGATTCTACACGTTGGGATTCGGATAGTAGACGTTGATCACCAAAATAGTAAACCCTCTTCCCACAAAAAAAAAAAAAAAAAAAAAAAAGAGCTTGACATTAACGTTGTGAGGTTATGAGCGAGGATATTTACGTGTCGAGATGCGACGTAAATATGGCAATGCATTTTTTTTTTGGGGGGGGGGGGGGGGGGGGTGTGGGGGGGAGCTTATTTTTGTGACATGCGTGTTCTACCAGTGAATTTAGAGTATGTTTTTTTTTTTAATTTCAGTGATCATTCAAAGGATTTACGAAACTGTGTTCAGTTTGAAAAGTTACTAACGTTATACACGCCTAAGAAAGTGAGACACCGCTCTATCCGTAAATAACGTCGTTGACCCAAATGTTTTTTTTTTCTATTTGTCCTGCTCAAAATCAGAAACGGACTAATAATAATAACTCTTTCAGTTTCCTCTTCGCAAAGCTTGCCTGACGTTGTCGCGAGAATCAAGCCAGATTGATGATCCTGGAATCCGGCTTATGTATCGGACATCCGCATAAGCAAGATGGACACGCTCGCTGAATGAAATTAATGCCTAGGTGGAACATTTCGGTTGCCGCTCGTGAGCAATCGGTGTGGTGAAGAGAACAGCTAAGCTATACGGAGCGGCAGTTCGTCTGCTTCTTTTTGCAGGGTTGCGATAACGTCAGAAAGACCTTGAGCTCCAATTGGCTCTGATAGAAGGACCTGTGGGGTAGACCTCAAGGCAGCTTTCTTCGAGGTCTACCCACTATCCTCCAATAAGAGCCAATCAGAGCTCTGCGTCTTTCTGAAGTCACCACAACCCCCGCAATATGAAGCAGACCAACTTGCGTTCCGCATAAAAACGCGTGCCCTACGTATCAGCGATTCTATTCCGTGGCTGCGATAAACAAAGCGGCGGCGTACATGGAACAAGGCACTGCTTGTTCTAGGGTGCGAGTCGAAGAGCTGAACTTGTTCTTTTTATACGGCTACAGGCGTCCTTGGCGAGGTTTCGCAGTAAATCCTCGGATGGTGTTTTCTTTTGGGCAGACAGCCACGCTACCCGTTCATCAGTCAAAAGAAACGGTGTTCTCTGTCTGTACAAACGATGACATGATTATCCACGGGTGTGTCTTAAGATAGTTCGAAACATGCTTGCTTTGAACATTTGTGCGGCCCGAACAGGTCTAAAAACAGTTTCTGTACGACCAATGTAACAGGGGAGTCACACAAGGAAGAAGCGCGCCTTAGACAGTAGAGAGCTTTAAGGAACCGTTTTCCACGTACGATATGGTACGATGGGCCCTCCCGAAAGGCGCATGCGCGAGTCTCATGCGCTAGCGCATGCGCAGTTCAAGCAGAAATGAGAAAACTGTCCCTCAATTCCTCCTTTCTATTTGAGAAAGGGGGAGACCTCCCTCCTTTCTGCGGGTAGCAGCTGGAGACCTGCTCCTGTGAAGAGATGAAGAGAGACGAGTGCGAGAGGGACAGGAGAGAACGAAACTGGGGACCGGTTTTCTGCCCGGCAGAAGACAATTCTGTCGGTCGGCCTTTAAGGTTCGTCGTGACCGGCCAGTTTCTTCGCTAAATGTCGCGGAGTCACGCGACGTTACGTGGCATTATGATGTCACGTAACACTGCGATGACGTGACATATGACGTCATGATTGTCGCGTAGTTCAACCGCGCGCGGTAGAGCCTATACAGCGCGTCGCCGCCGTTCATATCCGGGACACGGTTTTCAGTTTTCCGCGGCTGGCTTATAGTGTGTGAAAAACGGAAACGTGGGCGCGGTTTTGGTATTTTATGAACATCAAGAATCTATTCCGACCATAATTTAGGGAAAATAAGCGAAGTGGCATTCAACTCCTTTAAAACTTCTCACCATATAAGCGTGTTTCACACGAGGCCGGCGAACGTTTTCTTGCGAAACTTACGCGCTTTAGGAACCAAAAAAGCAATTATGAATCTTCTCGACGATGCCAAAGGATTGATTATCGTGAAAGCGTAAACCTTAGGATATTGAGTAAAATAATTAATCTTGAATACTCCACAAATTAATTAGAAAATATAAAAGCATGGTTTGTATTGTAAGCTCATTGGGTATAGATTATAACTTTTGTATAATTTACTTTTGGAAAAATTCGGAATTTTAGTACCTTCCGGATAGAGCTATCAAATTTGAACGCGGTGCCGCGGTTTCTTTTGTGCTTTTGAATGTTGACAGAAAGGCGCAGTCAATATCATGTGTTTCCAAATTTTTTGTTTCACATTCGCTGCTCGCTCTAAGATGCAGCTAATGATAAACCCAAGCTTCACGTTACAATTTCTTTAGGATGCAGTGAAACCCAACGAGTTTATATAGAAAAAGTGTACTTTCTTTTACTTTTGAAACTATATTGACACAATAACGATTTACCGCTATGAAAGGCCGAGCGGTATGTACATCTCTTTATGATAAAAAAATCTGTAGACGACCATAGGGATGAATACAAGGTGCCACAAAAAAAATATTACAGGGTTTTTTATCGCAAAAATAAACTAGGAATCGCCGAACGCTTATTCTCCGCCCAAAGGTAGCGCTAGAGGTCACAACCACATGCCAAAGTTTCAGTCCGATACGCTACCTTATTCAAAAGTTATAAGTAATTTTTTGAAAAGTTCAATGACAAAATGGCGGCCCACGGAGTTTTCTAATACATGGGGCTCTATGGCACTAGAAACCGAAAAAGGGCAAAAATAGGCTCCATTTTCCTATGGAAAGTTTCAGAAAATCACTTATAACTTTTGAATAAGGTGTCCGCTCGGGCTGAAACTTTGGCATCTGATGTTGACCTCTAGCGCTACCTTTGGGTGGAGAATGAGTGTTCGGCGATGCCAAGTTTATTTTTGAAATAATAAAAACAAGAAACCTGTAAATTTTTTTTTGTGACACCCTGCGCATTGTGTGTGTTTTTGCGATGCGAAGATTTTATCGGAACATTGTGGTTCGTGTTTCTTATAATACTATGTATAGAATGCCATCAATCGTCGTATTTGCGCTATCGGTTTTGTTTACCAGGATTCGGTGCGCTTTCAGAGCAGGACCTGCAGCGTTTCCTCACTGTGAAACATTAAACAGAGCGCGTAAATTCTTAGCCCGCTGACGACGTACTTTGCCACGGTGAGAAAAAGTAAAACAAATGTACATTCAATCGATATTTCTCATGAGTCCAATGATTATTATCTTGATTCTTCGAGGATTGGAAAGTGTAGCCCACAACCCAAGATTTCAAATCTTCAGTGCAACTTTGTCTCTCAGTTTATACAGCCTCCAGTTTCATTTTCCTTATACAACTAAACACCGAAGTTTTGTGCACAGACAGAGAGAGAGAGAGAAAGAGAGAAGAAAACAACAGCATCATACCTGAAAGCAACTGTACAAGTTCTAAATATAAATAGCTAAAAAAAAAAAAATTAAAAAGTCTAGGATGCCATTTTTTTTTTACGCTGATCGATACAGCTTGGCTTCTTATCAAGAAAGTATTCGTCCGTTTTCCCCCGGGCCGAAATGTAATCTGGGCCTCATATTGAACGAAAAGCCGGATCATTCAGCTTCCACGTCGTTTTCGCCGAAAATACCTTCCGTTTAAAAATATATATATATATATATTGGAAGGTAAGCCCTTAGGTATCCTCCTCTAGTTTCTTCCTAAGTCCATTCGAAGACAACATTCTAGATGATTTATATAGTAGGAAAGCTGAATGTTTCTGTCGCCGTCGACTGTTATCCCAGGCAAGTCGAAATTGGACAGCGCCGCTCGGGTTTGGCATTGTGGCGCACCTGTTCGAGTGTTTCTGTAGTAAAGAAGCATACCAGTGCTTTTGCGGGCCTGCATATGTATTATGTTTATGATGTGAATAAAATTTCTTCTTCTTATTATTATTATATAATGTACCAGCACTAGGCTACGTTAATGCGGCAACCGCTTCGAGTGTACATGCAACATTCCTTAAGTTACCGCTTGTCTAATTTTCGACAGGAGACAGATAGTCCACCTGAGTTACGAAGGAAATCACCCTGCTAAAAATGGGAAGAGTTTATATACGATTTGCCCAATAGGCATATAAGAACCCGTATAAGTTAATAAGGTGCATGCAAGTCCCCGTGGGACCACATGTGTTCTCATATGTTTATTGTTCCCATATATATATATATATATATCGTTTTTTCACTTGGGTATCAAATGCCATAGCTCAAGCGCATCTTAAACTTAATATCTGATTTTAATTAATGGTTGAAGAAATTTAAATAAATTCTCAACGTACCAACAATCGTCATTGAATTGAAATAGTAATCTCTTTTTAAACACAAAAACAGTTATTCATTTTCACGTGCTCTGACACGCAGTTACGATTCGAACTTGAATAAGGTCCACGTGTTAGCGAAGTGAACGCATTGGCAGTTGGCTTGTAATTTTATTTAGAAAGGTGAATACTATACAACCGCGAACTCAATTGAAAATGGTTCTAATCTTTTAGTACGTACTTAGCAATTAGGTTACCTGATATACGTAGTTCTATGCCTAGTTACTTAGAAGCCAAGATGAAATCACCCTTTACGTCATGTTTTTTACACGGTTCTTTTTGGGAAGTATATGATCATAGCCTCCTCTGTACTGACAAAGCCTGGCAGATCGCAACGAGAAGTGGCCGCCGAAATGGAAAAGGTGGAGCGGCAGACAACGGATGAAAGGAGAGCCACGTGACTGGCGCCCCGTTGCGGCAAGACGGCGAAACACACTTCTCCCGAGCAAACAAGTGTGTTTTGGGCCCTTGCCGTTGCAAAAGCTGTGTGCTGACGTCCAGGTCCCCCAGAAATGGCTCTTTGATGCTCTGTGCTACCAGATCCTTGCGCTCCAAATCTGCGACCGGGCACTCTATGGCTCCGTCGTCTAACTGCCAGGCTTTGTGAGTATAGAGTTGGCCATGGTATGGTCGACCCTTTTGTCGAAGAAGGAAAGAAAACAAACGGAGCTGGGACCGTTCTGATTTCGGATGATAGCGTGTTCATAGTTTTGTCTCAGGTGTATGAAACTTCTATTTTCTGTACGTGCTTCGGACGCGTGACGTTATGATCGCTGAAGTCTCACGCAAATGCATAGTGAACTATCGCTAGCCCCTCAATACGTTTCTTGAGATTTGTTTCTGAAATCACTATTTTTTACAACGCTGCAGCTCTTTTTCTTTAATAGGCTTATAGAGGTTGTAAAAGTCACCTCTAAAACAAACAGTGTGGTTAACGGCTATGTTTTCGAGAAGTCAGAGGGAAATCTTTCGTGAAGGGCTCAAACATGAGTAAAAACCGACCTACCGGACTCTTCTATTGGTAACACCGGGTACAAAACTTTGGTGTAAAAGATCTCAACATTGAAAATTCGAATCCCAGCCGATCTGCACGCAATCTGACCAAAACTCAATGCAACATAGGCACTGCTTAATTTAAAGCTGAATGGTGTCATTATAAGGTCCTCAAATGGCATTAGTTATTAATGTTTAGCTACAGTCTGCCACATGCCTTTGCTTATTGCGCCATGTAAAGCACCCAATATATTTCAATCACATGATGATACGATCAGCTGGAACCTGGGAACTTTGAGCCTACAAGCTAACTTCATGCAGAGCACCGTTATGATGGGTGACGTTCTGTTAAGATGTTTTTCCTAGAATCACCTACTATATCTCCGCGCATTATTACACAGTATTACTTTACAAATGCGATAAGTTGCTAAGTATGGCGCTTAGGACATTGTCGTCTGCGCTCATATCCGTACCGTAGAGACATCTCAAAGTGACAATAATAAAAACAACATTGTGTACACAGTGTTTCGCAATATGGTCTTGTTTGCGACGATGATTTACAGCGTGAAAGTTTACAAGACCCTCATCTTTGTTTTCTTTTTCGCAGGGATTGAAGAACCACTCACAGTACGGGTCTAACAACGAAGATTTGTACAGCAGGGTACATGACAACAACCGTTCTGCTGCACTATTTTTGATAATGAAACCACACCACTGCACTTTAGAATGCCATGGCATAACAAAAAAATAAATCAAATAAGTCACGCATAGTGTTTAACACCGTAGGATTACAATGCGCTCACGTCAACTTTCTGACGTTCCCTAAAGTTCGGCTCACAAGTGTCGAGCGTGTGAAACGCCAGAGTTTTGTAGACATGCCAGAAGTTTCTAAATTGCAGCTGGTTGCATCAAGCATGACCTTTGCTTACATCACCACTTTTGCACAGTTTTCGTAGCCTGCCTCTTCTTAGACAAGCACGACACCGTAGTCTAGACTGCCTTAGCAATGCTAGGCTTTCCAGCACGCTTGCACAAGCCTTAGTGACTTGCTCACTAGAAATGATTTTATATTCTCTCGCGTGTTCATGTACTACTTACTATTGTCGTGGAGTATAGCTTCGTATGTGGGGTAAGACATTCATTGTTTTTGGTTTCACGAAGAAAAAGCATTTATAAACCATTTAGAATGTGCACCTTAATGGTGTGTACGTTTCTCTGTCAGTCAGTTAGTCAAAACTTTCTTGAGCACTTTGAGATAAGGAAGAGGAAATCATTGTTTGGATGCAGAGAAACAATCCTGTTCTTAGTTTTTACGGTACATACACTCAATTAGGTTTTATCATCTGTGCTGAACAATACACGTGGAAGGTGTTAAACGACACGATCAGATACATTAAAAGTTGATTGGTGCACAAGCTGACAAAATACATTGTTCGATCATCGACACACTAAGAACCAGGCCACGGAAAGTTTAGCAAATGGCTGGTATAAACAACTTGTTGTGTTGTGCAATATAGAAATTCCAGGATAAATACAACATCACAAGAACAATTTATTTATTGGTCTAGAATATACTGGAGGCCTTTGGAATAGGCCCCCGCAGGTGTGGGGCGCAAAATAACAAAAATAAGTACCGGAAATAGTGTCTCAAATGGCAAATGATGAAGCGGCTAATAGCTAAAAGAACTAAGCATTTAAGGGGCGAAGGTGTGCCTAAATTAGTATAGAATAATGTTAGCGTGGCGGCGTCGATGTCGGCAAAACAAGAGGATCGAGCTTTGGGGCGAGACTGGTCTCGGACCGCCAAGCGAAGAACCTTCTGTACCCGCGAGGGTTTCTAAAACGTTCGGCGTAGAATGTTTGAAACGTAGAACGATAGACTCCTCAATACTTATAAGGCCTGGCAGTTTGACGACGGAGCCATAGAGTGCCCGATCGCAGATTTGGAGCGCGAGGATCTGGTAGCACAGGACATCAAAGAGCCGTTTCTCGGAAAACCTGAACGTCAGCGCACAGCTTTTTCAGCGGGGAGGACCCGAAACAGATTTGTTCGCTCGGGAGAAGTGTGTTTTGGCGTCTCGCCGCAGCGGGGTGCCAGTCACGTGTTTCTCCTCTCATCCGTTGTCCGCCGCTACACCTTTTCCATTTCGGCGGCCGCTTCTCGTGGAGACCTGCCAGGCTTTGTCAGTATATAGGAGGCTATGGTAGAAAATTCGTACCTCGATCAGACGCCAAGGTTCTCGAACTCACGAGAACGCTAAGTTGAAGAAATAAATAAAAGAAGCGGCCGCTTCAAGGAATAGAACGCAGGGCTGCCGCGCGAACGCCTAGCACGGTAACTTTTCGGCCGCGCGCTCGCTTGCTTGGTGGCTCGTGAAATTACTCGCCGCTTTTGAAACGCGCATCACTCCGATGCAACACGAAACAAAACAAGGCAAACAAGAACAGATCAATAAACGAAACATCCTCTGGAACACAAAAGAGTCAACAGTTTTATCGGGTGTAGAATGACTTGAGTCGGACGACGTGAACCACCTCGCTTCGTGGTCAGCGTCGTGATGATGCTTGCGTTCCGTCGGGCACCCTTTCGTAGTTGAGCTCGACGAGGCTGCGAAGTACGTAGTATGGTACAAAGCACCGTTTCAACAGTTTCTCGCTGAGGCCGCGGCGACAGATTGGCATATACACCTCCACCCTGTCTCCGGGCTACGAGATGAACATCCCTCAGTCTCAGGCTAACATCAGAATGATGAACATCCCGACGACGGAGGTTGTAGCGGCCAGCTTCGACGTGTTTCTGTTCTTGACGCAACCGGTCCAATGTGTCGTGATTGAGGGAAAGCAGATACTCGTCGTTTTCGGTCACGGCGTTCAGTTGACGGTAGTACAAGCAGAACCTTAGAGTTCCGTCCTTGTTCGTTACGAACACAAATGGAGAGAGAGGCACAAGGACTGCTCGAGAGATGGATGATATCGTCGCCAAGCATTTCCTGCACTTGGTGCTGAATAACATCTCATCTTTCAGAGAGACTCGGTATGGCGACTGGTGAACAAGGAGGGCGTCGTCGTCGGTGACATTGCGGTCTTCGCTACCGTCGCTTGTCGGAACCCTGAGTACGTGGCGAAGCGCTCGCTGAATTCGCCAAAAAGCTCAAGGAGATGTTGTTATTCAGTGGCAGGAAGCTTCGGGTCAATGTCAAGTTGCCAAGTGGCATTGTTTGGTGCTAAAATGAAGACGGGTCTTCTGAGATTGCAGTTATCTTTGCTCTGTCCAGGAGTTCCTCGATGTGGGCCACGGCGGTACATTTCGTATAGTGTTGCGTCTGTTGTCGAACATTTGTGATGTGGACCATGGCACGCTCGTCCTGAAGCTTCGTTACACCTTTTGCGACGCCGATTTCTCTTCATAAAAGCAACTGGACGCTGTCCTCAAGCAGAGCTTCGACGCAGGAAGCTTCATCGGTGTGGTCGGGTACAAAACCTGACGATCGTGGCGGCAGGTTTGCATGGTCGGCGAGTGCACGGTTCGCCGGTGACGCTGCTCTGGCTTCCTCCGGCGGGAGGGCAGGTTTTTGTGGCGGTAACCTGTCCGTTCCCAGGTCAAGGACGGCGCCGTATTCACACAAGAAGCATACCAAGAATAACGTCCCTCGCACAGTCCTGAAGAAAGACGAACTTCACCTGGTAGGTTTCGCCGTGGATTTCGACTCGAGCAGTGCACCTCCCAACAGCTGTTCTGGGGCGCCCTCCGGGTGTTCTAATTTGCGGTCGATCCTACGGAGTTGTCACGTTCCGAGAGCGTCGAGATAGTCTCCCACAAATGACGTATATAGTAGTCCGTTCCGGTATCCACGAGTGACGACGCGTCATGTCCGTCGATGTCTACGATGAGGTTCTTGGGCACGGTTCCGGGAGTGTCGCTCCGAGGCCTTTCGTCGCTAGAGGGAAAGCTGTGCGGCGTTCTTGGAGCATCTTGTCTTCATCGGCTAACGGCAATTCCACCTCCCGGAGCTGCCGTGTTTAGTTTTCCCGGCGAGGCATGGAAGACAAACTCTATCCCCATGCTACTGCTCAGGTGGAGGACGTTTTCAACGAAGCTGGTGTCCCTTTCTAGGGGCCTTAAATCCTTACTTGCAGAAGGTCTTCCGCTCTCTCGCTTTGGCATTGGCCTTCTTGACTTCTTGCTTACTCACCTCCCACAAAGTAGAAAAAAAAAAAAGATTCGTGGTTCTCCAGCTAGTGCCTCGCAGTTTCTTCCAGCTAGATGTAGATGTTCCGCAAGCATCGCTCAGCTGACCACCCGTTATGGCGGGTCAGGCGTTCATGGTATTGCAGCCAATCCGCGATGTCCTCGTGGACCTCTTTCTGTAAAGGCGTCGTAGTCCGGGGTGCGACGGTTAGGCATACGAAGGCGGCGACGGCCGGTGCCTGCGACGATTGGTTGTCCATCGTCGGCTTTGTTGACTGCTTGGTTTTGGGTGGTAAAAGTCAGAATTCCGGGGGTTGGCCTTGTGTGCGTCAGCTTCCTCGGGTCTCGGTGGCCTCTGCGGATAGTCTTCTTGAGTGGGATATTGGGTTTCTGCTGCGAGGCCTCGGAGGGGTATGCTTCATGGGCTGCGTTACCCAGCACCTCCACCAAAATGTCGCGAATGACAAAGGATGAGGTGGTTAATAATTAGAAAAAACTAAAAGTTGAATGGGGTTGCTTGTGCCCAAAACAAAATAGGAGAAGCTTAGCGTTGCTGGCGTCGATGTTGGCGAAACAGCAGGATCGAGCGCTGGGGAGAGTCTGGCCTCGGACCGCCACGCAAAGAAGCTTTTGTTCCCTCGTGGGTTTCTGGAACATTCAGCGTAGAACGTTTGGCGCGTAGAACACTCGTACCTCAACCAGACGCGAAGGTTCTCGAACTCACTAAAACGCTAAATTGAAAGAATCAAAAAAGAAAAAAGAAAAGAAAAAAGAAGTGGCCGCTCCCAGGAGTCGAGCCTGGGGCCGCCGCTCGAAAGCAAGTCAGCGGCCACTCACGCACTCGCTCGGCGGCACACGTGGCAATATACAAAGACACCCTCATGGTGCCAGATGTTCAAACACTCGAAAAGCAAAAAGAACCAAAACAAATGTCAATTGTCCAAGTGAAAATAAAACGAAACGTGCCGAAGATATCCAAAGTGCAGACAAACGTTAAACGCATATAAATCAGAGGTCAGTCACCGACAAGACTCAAGCAGAGAACGAGGGAAATCGAACTCGACAGACGCGGTAAGAAGACGTTTCTTCCAGCTCGAGTGACGAGAGGACACTAAGTGATCTGGTTTCAGGAAGATTTCACGGAGCTGGTGGGCCTAATCAATAACACCGAAAGTTCTTGAAGGGGTACGGTGGCATCCAGACTAAGAAGAGAGGAGAGCGAAAACCGAAGGTGGGGAGAGAGATGAACGACCTATGATCAAATCGAAGAGGTGTTGAAGTGGACAGCGCCCCGGAATATGACCGTTAGCGATCCCGGCTAGCAGTCCGCCTCCTTCATGTCCCAGTCGAAATTAATTGACACGCTCCATTAACACGCAATCTTCTGTATCTCGCGAACGCAGTCCCCACTAATAGAGTTTTATAACTTGCTAAGTGGGACAGCGTGGTCCACAAAAACAACGGCCCAATAACCGTTATGACAAATAGTTTTCTGTTATTGTAGGTGTTATAAGGATTAAAAACAAAAAGATGCTCTTTATCGGCGGTTTTTACAGACAAGAAACTCAAATGATCTACATGCTTTCAAAGTTTTTCGTAATAAAGTGACTAGTTTTCTTAGAAATGCAAAAAGGAATTATCTTCACAACCTGTTCAATGCCGACATACTAAAACGAAGTGACATTACGTGGCAAAGACTGAATACAGTGCTTGGTCGTGGCCAGCAACACTCACAGTGTATTCAAGAGTTACTTTTAAATGGCCAAGCAACATCGGGAACGGCGCTAGCTAACTCTTTTAATGACTTTTTTGTATCGCTGGCTAACAGTACATATGATCCGCGTAGTTTAGAATACCTAAAAGCTAGAAACCGTGAAAGTGCGTTTTTAGGACCGACTAATGCTGAAGAAATTTATCACGTGTTTCTTTCATTCCGTAACAGTAACTGTTGTGACGCCGATGACTTGCAAATTCGTCCAGTTAAGTACGTCCTAGATCTAATTTGTCCTGCACTTGAACATATTTATAACCTGTCATTTATACACGGCGTATTTCCAAAGCGTATGCAGTTAGCGAAGGTGAGCGTTTTGTATAAAGGGGGTGACAAAAACGAATTATCAAATTACAGACCAATATCAATTCTTCCCGTTTTTTCGAAAGGTCTAGAAAAATTAATTAATGATAGAATGACTGCTTTCTGTGAAAAACATAGGATAATCACAGACTTTCAATTTGGCTTCAGAAAGGGTCGTTCAACCGAGTCAGCACTCCTGACACAAAAAGAATTGATTCTCCATGCTATTGAACACAAACTGCTAACACTAGGGATTTTTGTAGATTACTCAAAGGCCTTTGACCGAATAAACCACGTTACCTTACTAAAAAAACTCGAAATCTATGGCTTCCGAGGGGTATTTCTAGATTTGTTGAAAAGTTATCTTCAGTTTCGTTTCCAGGAAGTTGTTATAAACAACAAGGTGTCCGATATCAAAGCAATTCAATCCGGGGTACCCCAGGGTAGTATTCTTGGGCCCTTGTTATTCAATATATATATTAATGACGTAATAAATATTGATAATGATACCCAATTTGTTATGTATGCCGACGACACCAGTTTATTTTTTAATTCTTCCGATATTAAACAATTAATAAATCATGCAAATAATGTTCTCGATAAATTAAACCAATGGACCCTGTTGAATTCACTAGCTATTAACAAGTCCAAAACAAAAGCTGTACTTTTCAGACCTAAAAATCAGAAAGCAAATATTGAGAACCCCCTCATGATAGGGACTTCAACTGTGGATGTTGTGCCCTCAGTTAAAAGCCTAGGAGTTGTATTTGAAGAACACTTAGTTTGGAACAAACATATTGAAATAATTGCTAATAAACTCTCTCGCGTCGTAGGTATTCTTACAAAGTTGCGGTTTTTTCTACCCACTAATATAAAATTGCTTATTTACAATTCCCTGTTTCTTTCTCACATCAACTACTGCCACCTAGTTTGGGGGATTACAACCACGTCAAACCTTACTAAACTCTTTTTACTACAGAAAAAAGCCGTGCGCGTTATCACTGGCTCTCCCTACGATGCGCATACCGAACCACTTTTTAAAAGTCTTAAGGTACGTCCAGTTAACTTTTTATATAATGATGTACTGCTCAAGAGGTACTATGCCGGCAAAAAACTAAATAACAACATCATAGAACAATTATCTAGATTAACAAGAAACACTAACATTTATAACACACGTCACAATGAAGCATGGATCATTCCTCATGCACGTACGAATTACGGAAATCAATCTTTATGTTATACATTACCATTTTTATTAAATTCACTTGATAATTAGAAATGAAAAATAAGTGTTTCATGTTCCATGCAGTTTATATATCTAGATCTATTGTTTCACCTTGTATCTCTTCGTGTGCATTGATTGTTTAATGTTTAGTAAGTGATGCTGATGTAACGTTACCTGTTTGTTATTGTGTATTATTACCAGTGCTGTTGCCGAATCTTTTTTGCTTGTTTTTTACACTGCAATGGGACTATGCATATGCAGAGGGGGCTCAGACCCAGTCAAGCCGCACCCTTGCGGCTTTTTGTCAGAGCTCCTTGCATCATTTGTTTAGTACTTTGTACTTGGTGATGTTAAATAAACTTTGATTTGATTTGAAAAGACAGGTTTGCGTTAAACTTCTGGAATTTCCGTTTTTCGACCTGTTGCCAAACAGTATTAAAATACATTTCACAAAAAAAAAAGAAGAAATCTAGACACCCCGAAAACGTAAGCTATATTTGATAGAAAATAATATAAAAAACACGTTTTGTTTATTATAAGGATTGTCTTCGCATGCAGTGTTATTATACTGTTTGCTCATACATGTTCATAAATCGACTCTTGCGTGAAGAACCACTAGATTGTGGCAATATAAATCAAGAGATTACGGACCATAACTTATTTTCAGGTTACACTTCATTGTGAACAACATATATCAATAAATAAACATTACAGGGGTACGTAAAAAAAATGACGCGAGCACGGGCTCTCTACCCCTCGCTTGAATGTAGGCCAGCGAGAAACGGAATGCGCATCGCGCTCGTAACGTCGCAGGATCAAAGGCACTGTAGTTGCGAGTCTTGCGGTTTGGTGGCGTCAACGCGTGAGAATCTCGCCTAGAAGTAATATCCGAGGACTGTGCGCCATATTGCCGATGCCATAGCCTCCTCTATACTCACAAAGCCTGGCAGTTCGACGACAGAGACAATGAGTGCCCGGCCGCAGATTTGGAGCGCTAGGCCCTGGTAGCTCAGAGCATCAAAGAGCCATTTCTCGGGGAACCCAGAGCCGTGTATTGGGAGAGTTTGGCCAATAGGCGGAGCAAAGGCTGCCGCCAGCGCCGAATATTCCCCTCACGCTTAGAGCGTAAACTAAATTTGTGACACAGCGGGAACCAATCAGGAGACCGCGACGTCACAATATTGCAAACGACATTTAAAGCGTGAAATAGAAGCGTTCAATCTCGGCCTCTCAACTCCATCTCACAAATGCCGGCAGTGAAGACAAAGGTACAGGCGCGTGAGCCTAGCTCAGCAAAACGCTTTTGTTTGTACGAGAACTCGTGCATAGGAGGCACTTTCCAAAGCCGCGCGCTCGTGCCCATGCCTTTGTCTGCACTACTGATGTTTGTTCGCTCTGGCCGGCTCGCTAGAACAGCGTCCTGAGACCGGCTGAAAGAAAACAGTGCAAAAAATGCGGTGCGCGAGCGTCTTGAGACGCGGAGTCTCGCTCGGCTCGTGCGCTGGCTTTGGCAGTGCTTTCTTTTCCCGTCTCTGCTGAGACGCTCTTTCTATAAAAAAAAAGCGTTTTTTTTATAGCAAGTCGACCCTGGTTTGGAACGCACGTTCGTTTATTCTACACTTGAACATTGGCGTGACTAACACCTCACATGCGCAAAGTTTTCAGTCACCGAGAGTTAAACCTTATCACTCTAGCGACGCTAAAACGGCTTAAATTAGTCGTGTCACAAATCTAGAGCTCACGACCACCGCTAGGGGCTGTTTCGAGGCCTGTGGTTGGCCCCGAGATGCTCGCCTATTCAAACCAATGTATGGCCAAACTCTCTCAATAAACGGCTCTGGGGGAACCTGGACGTCAGCGCGCAGCTTTTGCAGCGGCGAGGACCCGAAACACACTTGTTCGCTCGGGAGAAGTGTGTTTCGGCGTCTCGCCGCAGCGAGGCGCCAGTCACGTGGCTCTCCTCTCATCTGTTGTCTGCCGCTCCACCTTTTCTATTTCGGTGGCCGCTTCTCATGGCGATCTGCCAGGCTTTGTCAGTATATGGGAGTCCAGGAGCACGGGCTAGCTCGTTTTTGTAGCATTTGCTGCACTCTCAGCTGACGGGTGAACGGGTTAGCGTCCTCCGCAAAGTCACATTAAGGACTAAATAGCTCCACGAGCGAGCCACACTGCCGCGAACTGGCGCTGCGGGCTTCTTAGGAACTCATGAAGACGCTACACCAGACGCAACTTTGAAATCTGTCAATTTGTTTTAAAATTACTTTTCTTGAGTTGCCTGCCTGCAGCCCAGATCTACTAGTCTAGGCTAGTGTTTCTGTGCTGCCGGCACAACATAGACCCTATCTAAACAAAATAATAGATGCAAACAATTTGTTTTTGTACCCCGTTAATACTTCGACTAAACGAAAGATGAAGAGGTTCAAGTGTTTCAATATTTAAACAATAGGCAGGAATGTTGATTATTCAGCAGTTCTAATAGGTTCTCAAGACATATATTTCATGTATTATTTTTGCGTTTAAAAATATATGGTTTTGAACAGCAATATACAATCTAAAAACTAAATGAATGAAGTAAAACAAAATTGAATAGCAGGACAAAGTGAGGTTCAGTCTTTGACGAGTCTAGATTTCAAAGATCGCTTTTTTATATTGATATATAATCTACGTTTTATGCGTTGTGTGTGGTCTGAAAATAATATAAAATGCTCCTAAAATACAATAGCTAGTTGCTTTTCGGTGTTACAAAACTTTTAATTTGGCACTTTCGTAAAGATATAGCGTATACAGCATCTTTGTTCTAAAAAAAAAAAAAAAACTGTATTAACTACTTCAAAGCACGTTTTTGTAAATTTTTTACAAGCTTTGCACAGATATAACCGTAGTAAAGCTTTAATAATCAAATTAAGTGAGCTGAATAAATAAAACTAATTATTAATTCAATTTGTATCGATGAGATTATTCTTTCATATGGTAAAGTAATTTAAACGAGGAAATGTTGAAATATATTAGTTTCTAACCAAACTTCAATTAATTTTTTTTTGGAATTGCGCAGTTACGCATGAAGATGCATTGGGACAAACTAATGCATTTATTCAAAATGGCTGCTGAAGCGGGCATTCTTGAAACTCGAATGGGGTACTAAAATTTGATAAATGAAACTGAACGATAAAATTAGATGAAGAACCCATATCCCTCAAGCAAAACGAGTCGGTGATTCATAAAAGGTGCAGCCTAGACATTAGTCCACCTCAGTTATTATTTATCCCTAAGAACTATTCCCTGCCAAAGGCTCTTATTTATTTTAATTATACGGATATAAAAGGCACCAAAATAAGCTATATAAAACATATCCTAGATCATAAGTGAAGTATGAGCCAAGAATACGCGTACCAAGTTTTCAATAGAAATCAATGTAGAAAATAAGTAAGCTAGTTTACCCCGAAATTAATCAGGCAGCGCGGTCCGCAGAAGCAATCAATTGCAAACGCTTTTTTTTTTCACGGGAACAAAGAATTGACAAAAATAAAAACCCGTTCACGTTTTTAATTAGAAATTTTAAGTATACTCTTCTTATTCAGAAGTCAAAATCCCTAAATAAAAAAATAAAAAAATAAAAAAAAAATTACTGTACATGCTAGCCCTAACTATATAAATCAAGTCGCTTAAATGAAGATTCTAGGAAACCAATTTCATGAATGCTGTCGTTTTGGATCTCACACGAGGGTATGGCGCGCTCGAGCCGCGAAGACTGCGTTCATCTTAATTTAAAGTCTAATCGAAATAAATAGCCCCGAAGTTTACGACGCCCAGCTAGGAGGGTCCACCGAGGCGTAGCACACTTCGGAGGCGACAAATATTTCACAGGGTGGTTCTTAAAAATTAATTAAGTGTGTAACTCCGGATGTAGTCCCATTTAAGGAAAACCCTGTTCGCTCTACTTCACCTAGATGTTTCAAAATATTTAAATTAGATAAAACATGAAACATAATCATTCCAGACTACGTATAATAAATAGTGTCCTTCATGGTGTTGAAAAATTACAAGGTTGGTACGTTTGAGAAAAAAAGATCGCCGCTAGAGGCAATAGTGAACTAATGAGAAAGAATTTTAAACGAAGAAGTTGTCAGACTGAGAAGCTGGAAACTTAGGCTTGTACTTTGCTTGAAAAAACACCATGCCGCCAAGCAAATTTTCTTATTTCCTTTGAAACTCAATTGTAGTGCAATTGAATTAAATATTATGCGAGCTTGATTGTTCTTCGTTAACTCGTTGGTTATGGCGACACCGTACTTAATGTAAAATATTTAAGAGTATTAAGGAACCGCGTTTGCACATCCGGTACGGCACGATAGGCCTTCCGGGATGAACTGCGCATGCGCTGCCGCAGAAGACTCACGTATCTGCACTTCTTACCGGAGAACCTATTGTACCGCATAGAATGTGAACAAAAAACAAAAAAACAAAAAAAAACTTTCTACTATTGTACATGCTACTCTAAAGTCGGATAAAAATAACTAGTCTAAAAGGAACGAAAAAGAGAGAGAGAAAGAGAGACTGAACGCAGTAGGCTTTTTGTCGATTGACCAAATCATCAAAGAGGATGCCGGGAACGTAGGTACACGCGTTGCGCGTGCCGGCGTGTGAAGCTGTAACTTTTTGAAAGTCAAAATCTAAAACAAATGGCACTTTGCAAGCGCGTTCCACACGCGATTTATTTCGGTTATTTACTTTGATTTTTTTTTTGTATAGGGAAGGCGAGCGCGTGCAGCGGGTTTGCCTAAGTTTCCCAGCATTCTATTGGATGTTTGGGTAATTTAGCTAAAGATCTATTGTAATCTCCTCTCCGGAGCTAAAATAAATATCGCTAATACGCATATTTCACTCTGGTAAAAGTTTGATAATGAAGGAAGGAGATTGTAGAATTAGCGTATATAAAATAAAATGAAACATCAGAATGACGGGCCTGAAAAAAAAAAAAAAAGAGTTGAAAATGGCGAAGATAAAAATAGTTTCTAAAATAAAGTAGGAAAGAAGTCACGTCAAAAATAGAATTATTAACAAAAGTAATATTTTTGACATAGAACAAAAAGTCGATTAATTTAATAGTGGAACAATGACCTTTATGTCGCATAATTTAATGTTCGAAACATTTTGAAAATGGTAAAATCCAGACGAAAAATATCAAAATAGAAAATAAATACTCATGCTCCTCAGCCATGGCATAAACTTTCTGTTCCAAATCATACTGTAGTACACAGTACACAATCATTAGAACTAGAGAAGTTATGTTCAACAGGATAGGAGCAATGCGATTCAGAAGAAAAGTATCTAACGTAAACGCGCATGCATTACCTTTCCAACTATAAACACACCGACGTTAGAAAGTCGGTAATGTACTATTGATTACACACTGTTTCCCCTCGTCATTCTGACAAATACCTTAGTGTAGTTCTGCCGTAAACAATTTATGGAGCACCCGCCCTGATGATCAACAGTGAAGTGTTTCCGACTACCACGTTGTCGGTCTGCCCGCATTCCATGCAAACCAACGCCGCCGTTTTCGATTGCTTCTCCCCGGTTTCACCTCCTCCTCGTTGGCCCCCTCACCATCAACCTCAGCCTCCTCTCTCTCCTTCGCAGCCTCCTACTCTTTTGTATTGGAAAAGAAAGGAGAAGCACGTAGGGCAAGATAACCTTTTCGCCCTTGTCTCGACAACAACACCGGTTCCCTCCCCTCTCCATTCGATTATGGCCTTGTCCGATAACCAGACTCGCTGCAGTGCTTCTGCGACCGCAGCCTGCTATCGATTTTACTTCGGAAGCGTTTCTCGCCTGAACCCTTGGCGTGGAAACCGAACACTGTGACATGCAGGTGTTATGAAAAGAATCTACGCAATGTTAACAATAATAATCCCTGGAGAGGTGGACAAAGGAAGACAAAGAACAAACACAGCTGGGTGGAAATGCAGAGGTCCCTGGTTCGATACCAGGACAAGGCGGGCTTGTTCAGTCGCGCACCAGTTACCTAGCTGTGTTTGGAGATTTGTGCTTGTCCTTTTTACCCCTTGTTCCCTCTATCCAAGGATTATTATTGTTATTTCTGTTCAGTTCGTGGCACCTTCGCATTAATCGCATTAGCGTATACTATGCAATGACTGCTTTGTTTATGTCGCTCTGCATTCGCATCGCACTCTCGACTTTTCAGTCACTTCATTTTACGGCGACAGGCCGTTATGGGCGAGGTTTCGTAGCAAATCCCTGGGTGTTCCCTCTAGGGTGTCCATGGTGCGTGACATCACGGCGTCACGTGACGTCACGTGACATTCTGAAGTTTAGCGGAGATAATTCTCCGTTAAATTTATTGCGAAACTGCCCGTGTGCAGTGTGATTGTTTGCAGTATGTCTGCTGCGCTTGAGTCTTCGCAGCAGTTCATTTTTCCAGGACACGGCAAAGAACCTGATTCTTGAAAAAATTATCTACAGTGTAGTCGCGAACGGATCGGGAAATGCAAGGCTGCAAAACACGCGGGAACTCAATCCCTGCGTTGTTCGTAAAGATACCGTCGAGAGACGGATGGATAGGTGTTGGATGGCTGTTAATGGCTATGCCCTTTGTAACGGGCGGTAGGTTGCGCCACCTAGCCTAAATCTAAAGCGACAAAACTAGGAACATGCTTCGGACGAAACAATCGTTGTGCGCGTATAGCAAGTCAGCTACAACGCCATTTGAGCTTTGTAATTAGGTTGGATCACGCTGTAGTTCTACGTGATTCTCTATCTGTATTTTTTAACAAAACAACTGATCCCTGGGGCATCTTTTCGGGGGGTGTGTACGCCACGTATAATGCTCACACAATAGCACCTAAATAAAAAGAGGCGCGTTTAATTTTTTTTCTAAATCGTTAACAAGGTTTACCTAAACTCAAAGATCAGTAGTTATTGAATCTTCAATGTACCAACCGAAGCAACTATTCGATCGATTGGACACTGTATAAACCTTCTGCCCTCTTCGACACCTCCCGAGTTGCGTCTGAAAGGACAGCAAACACAAATAGGCGACGAATATATTTAGGAACATGGAATCGCTCGAGAGCTCGGCGAGAGCATTTACAGTCATTTGCCCTCATTACCCTAAACGGGATTCGTTCCCCGCTTCATTTGCATGACAAGAGGGCCGTCCGGGAGAGAGTGACTTGCTCTCGAACACCACACAAGGTTACTTCGCGGTTGTCGCGGTTTATTAGTTTTTTTTTCTTGTGTAGTTCTCGAAGGGCCCAGAAGAGAAGCTTCATTTGCACGATGAATAGTACAAAAATATCTGTGCTGACCAGGATTACTTGTATCGCTGCCTTAATGAATGCGTCGTTTTTTGCCGATTCCCCCGGAGAAGCGAAGCTAACCATGCAGTACTTCTCATCGGGAGTACCGCCAGTGGTCTTAGCGAACTAGTTGGCGTAGCACACTTTCCTTTGTTTTCTTGGCACTAAAGCCAACTAGAATGTGAACTACCTAAACTCGCAAAAAAGAGTGAGTGGATGGCGCACGTTTTTGCCAGCTAGACTTAGATGACAGCTGATGTGTTACTTTTGTGGAAAAAAAGTCAGAACTCTCCAGCTCTGCTTCACAGAGAATTACTGAGTTGTTAAAAATTCCACAAATATTGGAAAAAATAAATTACGTTTTCCGGTCATGGACGTTTACTAGCGCTTTTCCTGTGATGTAAATTAGTTTTAGTAAACTTTGTACATACCCTACGATATTACGTGTCTAACAAATTAAAAGATTCGAGAGATTAATTTTATTATTTTAAGTCTAGCGAGGATTTTGAGCTAGCGCGTCATCCAGTAAATTCTTATAGCATATTTTATACGAATGCTCCATTTCTGGTTTTTCGTTTTTATGGGCAAGTCTACCAAATTACAAATGTAGCAAATTAATTTAAAGTGATAAGCCACACTCGTCAGTGAAATTTCTGAAATCAGGAGAATGCTCGGATGTACATTTATAGAAGACATGCACTTTAACCCTTTCTTGACGAGTGTTGCCTACGGGCAAGAGACCACATGATAATTTTCGTTTAATAGTTTTACTTTTATCCCGTTTTTTGAACCAGGTAGTCCAGCAGCACTCTTGAAGATCTAAACTACAGCGCTTTCTAGTGAAAAGACACGCAAATAGTTGACGAGAAAAAAAAGTTTAACGAGCAGATACGCAGTGACCGAAGACGGGAAAACGGCAAAAAAAAATAAAATAAATATATATATATATATATATATATATATATATATATATATGTGTGTGTGTGTGTGTTTTCTCTTGCCACTAAAATTTTAGGATAGGTGACCATTTTACTTGCGGCTATGGTATGCGCAGATATTGTTGACATTTTATAGTGATCCACACAGGTCACCCAAGAGAGCTATTTTCTGACTTTTGCCAGGTGTTGCCCACAGGGAACAAAGCTATAACTTACAAGTTTACCTAACTTTTAAAAACAAATTAATCTCTGTTTTTATTGATCTTGTTAAACGTTGATATCGTAGAAAATAAATGGTTTAGACACACTTTTTATATGTCGTCATTGGTGGGTCCCCGACTTCACGTTTGTATCAGAAGGCAATCCCTGATGAGCCGTTTAAGAGGAAACAAAAAAATATTTCATCTTCAACCCAATTAAGGCAAAATATTGTCCTTTTCTGTTAAACACATTTGACAGATCCTGTAGAGTCCCTCAGTCGGTGTCAGCTACTATCGCACAGACAAGTCCCGATTTCGATCAGAACAGGCTTTGCACAGCAACCAAGTGACATCAATCAACCAAAAATAAAACCAAAATTAATACCTACATTTATGGCCAGCGAAAGTAATATTTGTAATCTAGAAGAACAAAGCTAAAATATAAAAAATAAACTGGACCCCATCGGCTAAGTCTAAAGCTTTCCTTGTTCTCGAGACGAACACGAAACTTCACTCTCTTGAAGTTACTTAAGCCAGGAGGCATCTGTCGAGTGCAATGGTTCTCTCGGGAGATGAGTTCGAGGTATAATAGAACAAAGAAACACGGAGAAGAGGCTTAGTGTCTTCACGTGTCAAACGAGCGGAGAGTTCTTGTTACAAAAGTGAATAAATAATACAAAAGCACAATGTATTTGAGTTAAGGCGGATGGCCGTCACATTAATTGGGTTGCAAGCGAACGTTTTTAGAAACTGGGGCTATTTGAAGCGCGGAAATCTGATGCACGAGTTTGAAAGAAACGATTGAAATCTGGGTTGCCAGCTTTTGGGTGACATATCTCCCTTGATGTTTTGAATCAACGGGTCATCACAGGTATTCGTTGCGCCCTGAAAACAGATTGCTGGAAATAAGACAGCTTACTATAAGATATTGTAACACGTTCACGTCAAGATTATGATCCTTGTGACCGGTTATGCAACTATCCTTATTTAAGAGTGTCCCTTACTGGCAAGAACTTCATGCACCTGCAATCCTTGGCGCTGTCATATAGGTAATTTTACTAACATTAAATGAAAAGCTGAATGGTGCATGCGGGTATAATTTGAAAGGAAATGAAATAAACAGTAAGGACTTTACTCCTTGACCTGGCAGAATAGCAGAGGTTAGAAAAATTAAAATTACGAGAATTGGTGTCTGTTCTCCAAACGGCCTTTTAAAATCCATGTATTTTTGTCTAAAACAAAGCGCTTCCTGTGTAAAAACAACAACAAACACAACCTACACAATCAAAATCACTCCGAAAAAAAGGCGATTGTTGGCTCACTGAATGACATGCCAGCGAAATAATCGTAACATGATTCTGCAATAACTACTTCATATTTTCACTTAAATAAGCAACGTTCAACAACGTTTTCGTTGATACCCCAAAATAAATAAAGCCGACGTTTTCGTGGATACCCCGAAATAAATAAAAAAAGTTCAAATATTTAACTACAAACATTTTTCTGTCTGTGAATGTAATCTAAATGCGATTATAATCCTGTTATACATAGAAACATGTTTAATCAAACATTATAGTTCACAGCTGACTGAGAAAATTAACCCACTGTTGAAATGCCAGCAAGTCAATTTTCAAAATCACTTTCAAAGTGCTTCACCCTTGTTAAGTCTATGGAAGAAATATAACAAAAAGAGGGTTCATCAAAAAGGTTATCCGAAAATTCGACTAGGGAGCTTAAAGAAAAAAGAATTAAACGTGCGAAGCCTTTTTTAATTTTTTTTTGTAATGTTTTCTCCGCGTTTTTCTGCCTCGAGTTTTCACAAGGTATTGAAGTTTACAAGCTCTTCTGTGTTTTTTTAATGATCGGAAAATGCGTGATCTGGCAGAAAAATGCCATTTTAACATAAGCTATATTAAAACTACATCTTCTAGAGGTTAAATTATTTATCACATGTTCATGCATCTTGGCAAAAAAATAAATATTAATTTGGCTTTTCACGCTTGTCTTGCAGATATATTGTCTTGCAGATATATTAAGAAAAAAGCTGAACGGTCCTGATGGCTATCAGGACCGTTTAGCTTTACAATTTTTCATCTGCTCGTGGATGCATGGCCTTTACTGTTGTTATTTGAGGTACTGTCACTGCTTTTTGAGACCAAAGCACTTGGCACAAGTTTAGATACTGACTTGCTTCTTGCTTTGACATTTTATAACACGTCGCCCATTTTATCATTTGCGTGTTGACGTAAAGATTGAACGTCACGTTTGTACGCTGGCTACCGCATGAAACGATTGCAAAGAAACCTGCGGACAATTGGAGGTTCACTATTATTTCTGAAAAGTGAAAAATGCTACGCTAGGATCATAAAGCAATGACCGTGCATTGATAGTGTCATTTTGAAAGATGTTATAAGAAGCCAGTTATTGTCCTGCACTGCACGTTATCCGAACGCATTCACCTGCGTGCCGTTCCTACTTCAACACAAAAATATACTTCGACCGTCTAAAAAAGCTCAATGGCACGCAATTTAAATTCTTTACTTCAATAACGTTCATAAGGCATCAAAACGTATTCAAAGTTATTACAATATAACAATTCTGTATCGGAATCGGCCGAATCGTATCCTATCGGCTCGACAGCCATAGCACAGGAATCGAAAAAAAAAAAAATAAGGCTATCGATCACTTTTTAATAGCCTGGCATAGAAGGATATCGTTTCGTGGGTGCACGTCCCGTTGATATAAAAGTTCCCAACTAAAAGTATGTTTATTTTTTACTGTACACCTTTACTGCGTTGGCTTTTAATTAGCTGTTTTGAGATCGTCCCATCTTTTATTTGAATTACGTTGCTCTTGTCTTCAGTGAAAAAAAAGGAATAAAACAAATACAGTTCAACAACAATGTAACTCAATGTAATGGTTAAGCGCGAAAGAAAAGATGAACTCGTATTTTAGATATATATATGATTTGTAAAAGTAACGCAAGAATAGTGTGGTTTAAGCGTAAACCATTACGGTCGTTGCAAATAATTTATAATATGATAATAATACTAATCTTTATTTTATGTTTCCGCATAACAGCTCATAGCCTTTTGTGTGGTACACAACACATTTTTGGACCTAACACAAGAAAGCAAATACGTTAAAAATAACGCTACACAAAAGAAAATGTGCTATTTGCAAAAAACAAACAAACAAAAAACCATGCACGCCTCCAAGTTCATTCTACCAAACTATTCAACTATATATGCTCTCAAGATTACGACTAAAGTTGAGAAGTCACTAGATATATCTAGCCGTACAGAATTGATCTTCTTAAATTCCGTTTGCATTCTTATCAACGGTAATGTGACAAAAATGTGAGCGGATAAAAAAGACTGCGACTACGGCTCAAACCTGATGGGACATGGAAACAAATTGAGCTTAACAAGACGGGGGAGTCAACGATCGCACTCGCAACCTAACACAAAAAGGAGATATCCCGATAACGTCGACTGTCAAGCAAAGAAAATAAACAGAGCTTCCTAAGCAGACCTTCGTAACTATAGCACCACTAACGTCTACAGAATCGACCCTAAACAATAGCGATCAAACGATTGGATGACGCATGCTGGACCTGTGATGTGAAAAGTGAAATTTAAATTTGATGACACTAACAATTATAAATTGACGTACCTTATTTAAATGCTTGTCGATGGGTACGCAAGTAACGAGTTCGAACTAACCGAAACGTATAAATAACTCTTGTAAAATGCAACTGCATCTTTCCCGCGCTCGCATATTCATCTCTCTATTACACTTTTCAGGTCACAGGTCGAGCATGCGTCATCCGTCTAACCAATGTTCATTGGTATCAAGTATAGATGCCGCACAAAATGGCGCACCTTGATTACCCAGATGAAACATTTCTTACTTCATATTTCATATTTATACATTTTTGCAGCAAAGGGGAGGCCTGCATGATTGTTTTTGGGGACGTAAAATAAAATGAAATAAAATAACATAAAATAAAATAAAAAATAAATAGATACTTGCCCTTCTTTGATAGAATTTAACATCATAGCAGCGACCTCGTGGTTTTATTTCTACTTCCAACAAATTGCATTTTCCCTTACTTTGAAAAGTGTCCATTTTTTTATTCATCTATCTCTTGACAGCGAGAGTGACGAAATACAATAAACAACTAAAAAGGACTGTGACCCAAATTGAGCAAACCATGTTTGCAGTACAACAAAGCTCATATTCGGTATTGTATTGATAGCATACGTTCTGACTGCTTCTTAGCAATTTAACTAAACACTATATTGTTAATTTTATGTAATTATGTCTTTTAACTACCCACCTCTGCTGTAAATAATATTTCTGATGATAATAAAATGTTTACATGTTAATGAAGCTCTTCAACCCATACGTTTATGGGCTTCCTTTTCATTGAAGCGATCGTTTAACCACGTGATCTGCAACAAAATCCGGAATCATCCATTTGTTTTAGCTTAGGAAATATAGCTAATTTAGGTGTACAACTAGTGCAAGCTAACGCCACCTGCACATTATAGTGAGGATCAAATAAACAGAATAAAGACAAGACTGGGCAACGCGCATTTTTTATTGTTTGTATATTTACTGTACCAAAGGACACCAGCTGTGTCCTTTGGTCTTCTTTCGGCTCACTCAATTATCATATTGTTGGTATAACTACAACTACACACTTTAAAATGATATTTAGAGACAAGAACCCGACCTGCGCGTTGGTTGGTTACAAACTAGTGGAAAACATAGCGTGGCCAGGGGAGCGACAGAAAAGTAAAACACAAGCATGAGGAAAAACAGATAAAAAACAAAACAAATATGACAATACAGAAAATACAAGTAATAACAAAAATTCGTTTCGCGGAACGCGAGCCGCTGATTCCATCCAAAGATGATTTAATGTCGACAGGCGAACCGTGAAATGGAAACAAAACCGCTCCTGGGCGCTCGAGCTGCAAGCTTTGCATTCAAAGCTGATGCTGTTTGGAAAACGAGGCTGTTGAGAAACCAGCAACAAACAGATCAAAAGCTTCAAAACAAAAGGAGCAAAGCATCAGGGAAAGTTTATTCACACAAAAAGTATTCCGAGGGAAATCTGGTTTCAGACAAAACTTGGGGAGGATAAAGAAAGAAAATGCGCTGAATCTTTAGATTCCTTTGTTCGTGTGTTTGCTTTCGGTTTTTAAAAATGGAGTGTCTAAAAAACGGCCGGTCCACATGACTCTCCAATGCAAATGTTTGCGAGGAGAAGAAGAGGTTTTGTTTAGTTTGTATTTCTAGCAAGTCTCCGGACGTCATCAGAAACTTTGAGTTTGAAAATGATGGTCCTGATGGTAGTGCAAAAAAAGGCGCGTGGTTAAAGCTCGGTGTATTTTTAGAGATGATTTATTTGTATCCTGTAGGGAAACGTTATGGAATGACCATTTTGAGGATATCGACATTTACAGTAAAAAAACAAAAACATTTCGATTTCTTGAGTGAAGCCGCATATTATGCTTGAGCAGGAATACTAGTATTTTAAGTATTGGTGAGTGTTTGATATTCGCCCAGAGTGTCGGTAAAGAGACAATTCGGCGTGCCTTCAATTGCAATAAATTGTAGACGTTTTGAACAATATCTGATTAATTTCGATATGCTCAAGTAGTAGAGTGTACAGTAGTGTCGATGCAATTAAAATAACAAAATGCTGCTTCTGACCTTGCATAGAAACAAACTACACTCCTATACTTTTTTAATGATTGTGTTGATAATTGTATTTAAAATGACCATTTCCGTAGTGATAAGCATGTTAGTTTACCTTGAATGTCGTTCAAAGACACGTTTACCACCTGGGTTATTTGACTACTGCAAGGGCTTGCTTGCGAAATGTTTATAGGTTGACCAGTGAAAATAAGCACTTACACATTTTTTTCACAAATCGTTCAGAGTTCAGACAGCTATTTTGCATTATGTAACTGGTCTTCCCTGCACGAGTGCCCAGGATGCAGATTGCCTACAAAAATAATTAAGAAAACATTACACCGAGTTGAATCAAAAAATAAAAATAAATCTGTGATGCTAGTTGCTAAAAATTTAATACAAACATGCAAAGCGTCGCTCATCTAGCCCATTCACAGATGTGTAACTTAAGAATAATGTAAATATAAGAAATTGAATAGTGTTTTATTCAATGTTATGCACTAGACATAAGAAACAGAGTACAACGGCACAAAACGTGCGCCACTTTCGCAGTGAATATCACGTCGTTGAGTACACTCACTATTGATTATCGCCCCTAGTATGCCTCCACATAATATAGAAAAGCGGTGGCGCTGTAAAACACTAGTTTGTAGAGAGCTGGAGTGTGACGCGTCTAGTAAGACCATTACTCGTATATGCAAGGTGTTTTAACGAAGGCTTTCAAAAATCCACATTAGAGGGCTGTTGAAAAACAAACTTCCCGGGAACAAACTGCCTTCCACGGCGGATGCCAGGAGTTGCAAAAAAAAAAAACCAATTCTAATTAGCTGAATATTTTACTAACTTTTACTAATTAAGGTTTCAATTAGTGAAAATAAACATGCGCGTAAATGGTTCCAATGAGAAACTTCCTAAGCATGATTAAAAAGCAATAAATGTACCCAGTTAAGAAAGGTATAAGGCGAAAACAACGCGTCATTACGGCATAAAAAAAACGCTGAACATGGACGCGGTTTTTGTATTTCAGTTTGTTATCGGGACGTATACTTGCAACTTAATAATAATAATAATAATGGTGTATTTTTCAGTGCCCAGAAACAACCTAGTGGTCTCTGTGTGGTGCATAAACATGGGTGAAGTATTATACAAATAAGACAAAATACGAATTATCAAAGAACTAACAACAAACAAAATAAAACAAATAGGGCTAGGCTTGATTTGGCCTGCTTAAGGCAACTGCATTCATTTACGTAATTGTTGCATAAAATATTGATGTGCACCAAAAATATCCAAGCTATTCTGATGTGCATTATTAAAATCAATTTGAACCCTCAAAGAGGTGACACAGGTAATGTACCGAAGGGGTAAAAAGTTGATTTGTTCCTAATGATTCGGGGTGGAACATGGAAGTCAATAGTCTGCAATAAGTCCGTCGAGTTTACCTCACCAGGTACAACTTTGTATAAAAACATAAAATCTCGGTACTGTCTTCTCACAGTCAGTTTATGGAGTAGAAACCTGTAAAACAATGATTCGTAGTTGTAGAAACACCCCTACCAATATACCTATCATAAAGTTTTCTAATCATTTGCTTCTGTACATTTTCAATCGCGATAGCTTGCGAAATAATCAGTGAATTCCAAACCACACAGAAAAATTCTAACCGTGATCTAACCAAAGACCTATACAAATGCCATAAACATGAAGGAGCAGAAAATTGGACACATAAACGTGAAATCATACATAATACTCTCAGCGCTCGATTTACGGTTGTAACAACATGACCATTAAAATAAAGTGCGCTGTCAAGACAGACGCCAAGATCTCTGATAAACGATACGGGGGGAATCGGGACGCCACCAACAATGTATGCTAAGGAAATTCTCTCGCGCTTTCTAGATAGCACAATAGATCTAGTTTTCTGTGGGTTCAGTGACAGTTTTCGGTACACCATGTAAAAACACAATATACATCATCTTGAAGACTTGAACAATTATATACTCACTGGACATATATGGAAAGCTTAACGTCATCAGCGAAAAATAAGAATTTTGGCATTCTTTGCGCAAGAAACAATGTCATTTATAAACAAAAGAAATAACATGGTTCCTAGAATTAAGCCCTGTGGTACACCGGAACTCGAAATAAGCTCATAGGAGTAGCTACCGGAAACATGAACCGAATTGCGGCGATGACCGAGATAGTTTGAAAACCAGGCGCAGAGGTGCGGGCTGAAGCCATGCAGGGCAAGCTTGTGTAACAATAATGTGTGATTAAACCGGTCGAAAGTTTTCGACATGTCAAAATAAATCGCGTCAACCTGTCCTCTTCCGGAAACCACGGGAGCGCAGTAATTAAAAAATGAGCATAAATTTGATTGTACGGACCTGCCCGGCCTTCAAAAAACCGTGCCGTAATTCAGATTTTTTTTTTTGTTCAATTAAAAGTAAATCCGCTTATGCACTACTTTTTCGAAAACCTTCGCAAAGCCGCATAACAACGAAACAGGACGGTAATTATTAACTAAGGTAGAATCATCGGCTTTAAAAACAGGAACAACTACCGAGTATTTCCAGAGCTCAGCAAACTTAGCCTGAGTTAGGGGCAAGTTAAAAATATGCTTCAGCACAGGTACGAAAAAGAGAGGAGCCACCTTTAATAATAAAACTAGGTATGCCATAAATGTTGGTGAATAATTCAGGTTTAAGTTTACTTATGGCTTCTAAAATGTCGTCATCGTAAAGATTAAAAGTAGGCAGAAGGTCCACACACTGGATACCAATGTCACTAAAAGCGCCACCTTGTTGTGCCGGCGAATAACAAGAACTAAAAAAATCAGCGAAACGATTCGCAATTTCCCCTGGCACGCAGTAATAACCAGCATCACCGCGAAGACAAATATTTGGTCGATTTCCCACAAGTGTTGTCTAGTGAAGCGCCAGAACTCCTTAGGATTTTTAGTCAGGCTATGTTCAATGCCTATTAAGTACAACCACTTATCTTGTTCGTAACTTAACTTGCAAGCATTATTAATAAGCAATAAATATACCCCATTAAGAAATATATAAGGCGAAAATAACACGTCATTACGGCATAAAAAAACCGCTCAGCATGGACGTGTTTTTATATTTAAGTTTCTTATCGGAGTGTATACTTGCGACTTTGGTCCCGCTCACCAGTGGCTGGGACGCGCAACACATGTTCGCCATAATTACTGCATCCTAGGAGGAAGCCCGCGCAAACACACGCTTCGATAAGAAACCAAAACTCGGGTTAAAATTAAAAACGGACAAGAACAAGAAGATAGATGAACAGCGCCTTGTTCGTCTATCTTCTTGTTCTTGTCCGTGTCCTTGCGCTGTTTTTAATTTTTATTCATGAAATACCAACTAGCCCAAACTTGTACGTTAGCCAAAACTCAGAAACACGTCCAAACTTAGCGTTTGTTTTTACGGAACTACTTAAAATGCTCTACCTGCTTTATATATTTTTAAGATGAGTTTACATGGTGGTCGACGATGATGCTTAGAAAGTCTCATTGAAACAATCTGTTTATATTCACCCATTAAAAAGTTTATGAAAACATTACTGTTAAATATTTAGCTAATTAGTAAGCTTTCTGTAATCCTTTACACTCGCCGTTACTGGCATTTGTTGCCGAAAAGGGACTGTTCCTTTCAACCACCCTATTTTTAGGGAATTTCGAAATCCTTCGCTGAAGCGGCCGGCATAGAGTAAACGACAGTAACAATCACAACAGCCACAAAAATTCAGACATGTCGTTATTCCCAAAATTTGCTGATTCATTGATGGAGTATTTTTTCATCACTGCATGGTACAAAATGTGGAGTGATTTTGCGGCTGTTGCTAGGGTCAACACAGCAGAGTAATAAGACATTTAGCGTTCGCAAAAGTCGCAAAAAATCTATAAAATTCGTCTTTTCCTGTTAAAGCTTCAAACGACCAAAAAAAGCCAGCCGTTCGTCTTGAAAACTTAACAACAGAAAACAATTTATGCATTAAATTCTAGATATATCCGCTAAGGATATAAGAAAATACATTTATCTATTTTTACGCCAGGAAGTCATGCAATTAGCGTTAGTGCTATTTTTTAGTGTTTCAACTTTCAAATAACGCATAAGATATTATATTGATTATGGAGGCACAGATTTTTTGTCTGGATACTGTACAACACTTGTAAGCAAGCAAAAGGAGCGCGGTGTAATTTACCTTAGAGGGTGCTCATGCTTGTTCGTATAGGTTAAATTTGATTACATTTGAATTAGGAGAAATTTGGGTCTGCCGAGTCTCCGAATAAGAAATATAATATAATTTATGGAATACAGAATGCGTACAAGTGTTCATTTAAGATTACAGACGTCTAGAGAGATAAATTGCATTGTGGGTGTTTTTTCTCTTTTCAGTTGAAGAAATCCTGGGTAGAGTGCACATTCCAGAAAAGAGACTGCATTCGGTTTATTCCGACCAAACAAGAACCTGAAAGGTAAGGTATATTTAAAGTTTTCAAAAAAGCAAGAAAGTGCAATTGTTAGACTAAAATTTTAGTAATTTGTACGAGAAAAGATACGAATAGCAGCACAAAAGACGAAACAAAATAGAAAATGTTTAAATTAATTACCGCTTGCTTACTATGTTCTGAACGCTAAAATCCTAACATCCTTAATTACAGATGTTAGGAAACAAAAAAATAACTCCGTGCCGGTAAGAGAAATTCGAGATTTTCCACCGGCAACCCTAACTAGAAGGGCATAAAAAATTAACTCATAATAATTGTTCGTTATACAAGATTTCTGCTAGCCACCAGACCAATATCAAGTCCAATCTCCTAACGAAGTCAAACTAATTAATTTTATCCTTACAAGAAGAATGTGCTCTAGGATCTTTAGGGAATTATTCGCAGACCAGCATCACGTTTCTAAAGTAATAAATAAATTACTTATAAAATTGTTTCAGCCATCTGTCAAAAGCAATGGTTGTAGCAGTTTTGGTACGCGTTTGCAAGGAATTATCTATTGTAGTTATATTGAAGCGTATTCTCACGATAAAACACGGGAACCTGAACTACTGAGGTTTTGATTTTAAATTTAAAACGTAGGCATTTGTCGTGTCGAAACAAGGCAATGTATTATATCACAGGAAACGAATATGAAAACCCAGGAATGACGAGGGTAGGCGGAGCCTATACGGATGATCACATTTGCATTTCAGGTGCGGTTGCGGAGAACTGCTAGGTGGTCATACTTTGTCGGCCAGACCGTCGCTGACGTCTCAGGGTCAGGTGACAGAGCTAGAAGAACACTGGTCCATGTCGCGGCACAGCGAAGTGTCTGCCACTGACGCCTTCGGAACCATTGAATTTCACGGTACTTCCCATCCGCTCAAGGCACAGGTGAGACGTGCATGGTAAATCAAGCCCACCATAATGGTATGGACGCGGGAAATGTGTCGTGTGGAAGGAAGTAAAATGTTTTCAGACATACATATAAAATGCTTTCTTTTATTAAAGATGTTCTTTCATTTGTAGTGCCAGCCTACATATCACACCTTGCGCGAGTAAGGCGTGCGTACTCGATGCTTGAAGCTTCCACGCAACGACAGAACGCGGGTACCTATTGGACAAGAGCGCTCTTTAAGCGTTCGGATAGGGCTCGTGTTCACTCATTTCTTCCGCGGGCGTTCGGCGTTCAATCGCTTAGTATACAGATGTTTCGGGAAAAAAAAAGAAGTTACCTGTGTCGGCTAGTCTCAATGGTTTTCGGTAAATGCACGATGCATTGTAATAGTGGATATGCAAAGTGAATAAATCGTTCGAGGCTCTTTCAGGAATGAGACATCTTGTAACAAAAAGTAAAAATGAGCGACAAAGCAATCTTTATGTAAATACTTTTATTATAAAAGGTTGCCAGATTTTCTTGACTTTAACAGCCCGATTAGAACTACTACTCGGAGAACGTGCATATAGGGTTTGGTTTAGTAAGTTCTGGTGAAACTTGCGGCGATACATCAAAAATGAGAAATAGTCGGTATCACAAAGTTTCAGTATCAAGGGTGACAATAACTTTTATTTTTGGTGAGAGGGCGGATCGTTAGAATGGTATAGACACCTGACATCTGGAGGATTGGTTTGAAAACTCCCGAGAAATAAAAAAAAAAAAGACTTATTTTCTGACGTCTCAGTTCCGAATTGCTTTCATTTGTTGTTGAACGCTTTTTTTTTTCCTCCCCTTTTTAGCGCGTTGCTAATTTTTCTTTTGTTTCGTGCTTTTCGCCATTCTTGAGGATAGAGTTTCATTCCTGCGCACCGTCTCTTGGGGTGAAAAGTCAGTCTATATTTTTAGCTCCTCTCCTGACATGACCAGGTGTCAGGTTTCTCAAGGGAGCTCACGCGAAGTAAGCCATTTTTCTGATATGCCTTATTTGTTTTCTGGTTGGAAAGGCCATTTGAGTCGGAAGAGGGTAATCGCTGACGAAAGAACTTCTAAAAATGCGAATACAGGAGAAACATTACGTGTAGGTCTCGAGATTTACGATAAGACGTGAATACCAATTTTCTGGGGCAACGGGAGCGTGTTGGTAAAAGTAGTAAAACTCGAAACAATAAAAAAAAAAAAAAGAAACGGAGTGGCCTGGTTTTTCGCTTTATTTTGTAATACTTGCTCCCCTAGACATATTGAGTCACGTTGAAAGGTACGATTTTTAATTAGGTTTTTTTACGAGTACAAATGAACATGTTCTCGGGATTGCAGAAGTCGGCGAACTATAGTTGAATATATGAATAAAAACAGCGTCGCAGATGAATCGTTAGCAAATCTGCCCATGACCCCCCCTCTCCCTTCCTCCTAAGCGACGCACGAATATCAATAACATATATTTATAGATTCTAATGCCTGCAAGTCACACTTACTGGTCCGTAAAATTTAAATAAAACTCGACACAGTCGTACTCGGAAGACTGTGATGATTCCACACGGGAAATCTTACATTCCGCGAGTGTCTAATAGTTTGGTTGTACCAAAGTGTACCTTAACAAATTAGAAAAAAAAAAACCCAATCACTGACACTTTTTGCTTTTCTCACCAAGTAAGCTAATCTAAACTAAGATTCAAAATGTATATCTGCACCGACAAAGCAGGTGTATTTTGCTGTATCAACGAAATCGACATAGCCGAAACTTCGATGTACGAGAAGTCACGAGTTCTAATAACATTTTGCGAATGGTGCACTCTAGTTAATCACGTGAAGTCCCGTGTCACGTGACGTCAGGTGACGCCTCGGGGTCATGATGTCACGTCACGCGGCGCAGTTCATTTGTCTAGAGCAACTAAATTAGCCACGCTTGGAGTATCGGCACTCCATTTCCTCATTTCCTACTGGGCGCCGCCATTTTGGTTCTTGGCGCAGGGCGCAAGCAATGAATGGTCGTTACTATCCTGACCATTAGACACGATGTCAAAAAAGCTGAGCGCGCTATACACGGCTTGCACGCGACGTCATTCAAAGAGCGCTTCGATGACCACCAGAGAAGAGGGGAAGAAGGAGACCCCCTTTCCAGGATCCTTTTTTTTTGTGCCTCCCGGATTTGCACAGACTTCGCTACTCTCTTCCCAGAAGAGTATAGATGGTTAACCTGTCACTCACAATTCTCACAAAAGCAGCTTCCCTCTCCTCCTCTTAAATGGTGGTCAAAAGTATGCGATATGACGTCAGTGCAAGCCATGTATTGTCTTGCTCTGTCAATTACTGTTTTAACATATCTGCAGGACGGAAAAACGGCAATTTCAGATAACTGGCCACAATGATTTAAAGCACTAGGTGGCGCAAGGTACCGCCCGTTACAAAGGGTATAGCCATTACCATCCATCCTTCCATCCTATGACTGAAGCGGTCTGGTGCGGGATTCGTTTAATGACACTGTATGTTTGAGGATACAAGAAAGGTGCGCGTCTCTCTGGCAGTACGTGAGGCTGGTGAGCGACACCCGCCCGGAACACGTCCTCCAGCTGTTCACTCGCGAGTGGCAGCTCGAGCTTCCCAAGCTTCTCATCACCGTGCACGGCGGCAAAGCCAACTTCCACCTCCAGTCCAAGCTCAAGAAGGTCCTATGCCGTGGACTCGTCAAGGCCGCCAAAACCACAGGGGCTTGGATCTTCACGGGGGGCACAAATACAGGTACGGCTGGTGGCGTGAACGTTCGATTGACCGCGTTTTATAGTTTTTGTTTTCTGGATACAATGAAACCGTCTGTTCGAAGTATTCTTGCGACAGAATGAGGACTGTCGTAATATCAACGCCGGTTTACGAAGGTATGTTTTTAGCATGCTTCTCTACAAGGCATTCTCACACATGGGTTACCTCAAAAGGATGACAAAACTGCCAATAGAACCTACAAAAAACTAAAAATTAAAAAAAAAGTTTTTTTCTCTCTACGATATCGGTTTTAGGAGAAGTGTGGTACGTGAACCGCATTCAACAGTACGCACTACAAAGCAAATAAAAGAAAAAGTGATTTTCTTATTTTTCGAGACACGTAGACAGTCAATCAGAGCGAACAACGGCAGAATCAGAGAGAGTATTGAGAAAGCTCAAAAGAGAATTGGACCTGAAAAATGCGACATCTCCATGCAGAATGAGGAACGTGTATTCCCAGCTTTGTTACTCGCTGGGATCTCTTCAGTGTTCACACGGTGTCTGGCAACCTGCGTGTTGCGTGGGAAAATAAACGTGCGGGAAGTTTTGATGAATTGCAGCAACCTTAAAATGCTACTATCGAAATATAAGAAAAAGAAACAAACAGCGGCAGCTTTTTTACGGCGGGCCGTTATTCGCGAGGTTTCGCAGTCATGGCATAACGTCACGATGTCACGTGAGATCATGGTGTCACGTGACACGGCATCACACGATACGTCACACGCCACCTGACAGTGTGACGTCTTGGGACGTCATGGTTCGTGTGCAGTGTGATCGTGTGCAGTCCGTGCGCAGCGGAACGGGCGGCGCCCCAGCTCGTCTAGAAACCGGTGACGTTCCGGGACTCGTCAAGAAACCAGAACGTCTTCTTTACAGTGGAGCTGTTAAGGGCTTCTTCCCCCAGTATCGTGTCCGCTATCAAACAGATGATGACACAAAACTCTGGACAGCTACCGCCATCTATGAACGACGGCCGCAAGCAGACGGCTTTCCGGTTGTCTGGTTGCCGCCGTCGCCCATAGATGGCGCAACCTTTCCAGCCTTTCTACTCTGTCTTGCCGACTTGCGGCCGGCCATTACTTCGTTCCCACCATAGTACAGCTTCGCTGGTCTTCCTTCTTCACCAGAGTGAAAATGCTGAAAGTTTTTAAAAGAACGCAGTGACCAACACCAAATAATTCCTCCGTTTCCGCTATTCCTTATATTCCTAACGAGTGTGTTGGTACGATGTACTAGATAACAGAAAGTATAAAACACAAACTCGTCTGTGCTTCGTCCTCTCTGTGTTTTATACTTTCTGTTATCTAGTACGCTATTCCTTCTCGTAAAAAATTCGAATTTAACGGATTTTCTGGTTCGATCGCTTTCTTTTCAGGTGTGACACGCCACGTGGGTGAAGCTCTGCTAAGCGAACGAACTCCGCAGCTTCGGGGAAGAGTGGTGGCCATTGGCATTGCGCCCTGGGGCATCATCGAAAACAGGAAGGACCTCATCGGGGCCAAGGTGAGAAAACCGCGGCACACGCTTCATGAAACCGAATTTATCTAAAGCAAGATAAAAGAACTCCGCAAGATATAAATCCCAACGATCATTCTTTTTAACTATTGTAAGCGACCTTATTTTCGCCGGCTCAGTATTAAGTAGTTTTGCGAAGTGTGAGTTTCGGGAGTAATTGGTGGGCCATAAAAATTGCGATTTAGAGCGATAGGTTATGTATTCACTAGCATAAGATGATGTACTCGTCGAATACAATTTTAGGGACATCTGGGAAGTCTAGACATTCACGAAAATTGCGTAAGTTGTTTAAAGTATTAGAAAGTGAAATTTTTATTCATCATTACCTCCTTAGAAGTAAAAAAGATGATTATATAAAACCAATGAAAGTTTCGTTTTTGTATTTTTAATGTAGTTGTTTAGCACGATCTGTACAATATTTAAAGGTACAAGTGCGATTTTTTCACAACTGGAATTTAGTTTGGTAAACAAAATTACAATGAAGACATAAATCATACCCTCACTTTCCTTCTCCGCCCTCTCCACCCCCCCCTTTCCCAACCCCCAAAGAATGAATAAACAATAAAAAAAAAGCGCGATATTTTTGTAGTGTTGGTTTGGGGTTGATGACAAAAAGTTCAGTCGCATCGCCATGAATACGTAACTCATGATTAATATGGCAGCTCATCTTAATCCAGCCGTGAAGTACGTGCTTTTTGGACGGGAGCCCCAGGGGCTTCACTATTTCACTAATTGCCTTCTGGCACGCAATTAACTTTATGAATGCGTTCTGCTCTCTTTAGCCTTTCATTCTCTTCTGCGATGTGGATTCGTTTTTGGTATAATAGTTAAGTTGCTACAGCGACGCTCTGATTACGAGGAGCAAAGGTTAATGCAACGCGGCTATTTTTGTTCTATTGTTGCTTGATATTTAGGGGAGGGGAGTTGGGGGGGGGGGGGGAGGGGGTAGCTTGACCTGCTATGAGATTAAAAAAAATAAGAGTGGAGGTCCTTTGTTTCTTTCTCAAATTTGACTGCTAAATTGCTGAAAGAATAACTTGGATGAGGTATTAAATTGTTTAAATAGAAATCTATGTGTGAACTTGCTTACGGTAATAATAATAATAATATTTATCTCTTGGATGCCCTAAAATGATGGCTCCAAGTGACTAGACAAATATTGGGAAAACTTACGGTAACGACACAGTCAGTTGTGATTGCGAAGTGTAATAAATTTATTACATTAGTCTAAAATATGTACATCAAAATAAATATTTATGTTTTCGTGTAGAATACAACATCCTTTAACGTTCCAACCTTAACTCTCGCGTTGCTAATACCGTATAAATGAATGTGACTGCTGCACGAAAGAGACACCCGGGTGGCAATGTTTTGTAGTCCGTTACTGCAAGCACATGAAAGCGCTTGCAAGAGATAGCGACGTAGGACTTTTACGATTCAGATACATTCCGAATAGACCCCTTGCGTATAAGGGCGCCCCTAGTGCCGCGCACAGGAACTACGGCAGGCCGCCATGTTTAGGTCATCGGAGAAGACGACACACGCCGTAGTGTTGGTGTCCGGCACTTCTCGCGCGCCGACGTTCACACGCTGAGCCTGTCAGCGGTGTAAACGATGGTTGAAACGTACTGCGTGCCACTGTGACACCAGCGTGGCTACCGCGATGAAAACAGGAAAAAGGTAAGCCGTAGAAGCTTATGAACAAACCCAGAAACGCACGCCATTTTTCACCTGCTTTTCAAGCGCCTAAGGTCTGTGCGAGCTTCTGGCTTGGCCAGCTAGATTGCTGCACCGCTGCCTCCGTGTGGTTAGTGGCGCCGTGCGCTTAAGACGCCGATAATTGTCTTCAATAACGAAGCACGAGCGAGTAGTGCTCCTCGACATAGTTATTTCAATAAACGCTAGCGGCTGAGTTGGTGCTAGTGTCTACGGTACTTCCGGTTGCAAATGGAAGCAGAGAGTGACCAGTCTACTTTTCCAGCCTTCCTGTGTATTCCTATGGGAAAACGTACGTAATATTTGTACGTGATATTTTTCTCTTCGCGAGAGAATGATAGGAATCGGCGTAGTTTCTTACTCGTAACGGGTACAATGTAGCTTTACTCACATTATAAAATTGTAATTTATTTTGTTAATTTTTTTTTATTGTTGAGCGATTTTGAAGTTAGCGAAAATTAAGGCCCAAGCCTATGTTCTACAGCGTGTATGTAAATACAAGCTACCCCAATTCAAGCAAAAACAAAACAAAAAAAAAAAGAATTAAAAAGTGCGTAGAGTTTATTCAAGCTGTAATAGCATTCAAGCTGTAATAGAACACGTACCAATCCAGTACGTTTTCTTCGTTCTATAACGCCATGCCTCGTTGTTGTCTTTTGTTTTGATTGTTTGATTTGTGATATATCAGCATCCCATTGGAGTCTTGTAAAGCTGATGCACTCTGTATGCTTCATAGAATATACTTTATGCGTAAATATGGGCCGTATAATAGGAGTCTGCAACGTCAACACGTATTATCAACACGTGTCAACACGATTCTAACTCTCTTGTAATTAATACCGCGAAAACAAAGGCTGTATTGTTTCAATGTCCAGGATCGCGTGTCAGATTGACAAATGATCTACTTTTCGGATCATGCCAAATTGACTGTGTTGAAAATGTCAAGACTCTTGGTGTTATTTTTTCAGAACACATGTGCTGGAATAACCAGATAACACATATCCATAAAAAACTTTGTAAGGTTGTTGGCATATTGAATAGGTACAGACATACGCTCCCAGTTCATATTAAAAAGTTAATTTATGACTCCCTCTTTCAATCTGTAATTTGCTACGCTCATGTAGTATGGGGTACGACCACTATGCGAAATGTCAATAAGCTGTGACTGTTGCAGAAAAAGGCGCTTAGAGCTATCGAAAATGTTCCTCGTGATTATCATACCCTTCCCCTGTTTTTGAAACATCAGGTCGTCGACATTTCCTACTTGTATCCCTGGAGACTAATTTACATGTATCAACGATCAGTAAAACAAAACATCGAAGTTATTTTAAATCTTGGAAACCTGGTGAGAAACGAAGTACCATATTCATTACGTGACCCTCCTCATTGGCGTGTTCCCCCTTCCAGGACCAATTTTGGATTGCAGAGATTTAACTACAGATTGGCGGTTATGTTAAATAAGCTGGCATCCCGAGATATTGACATACGCTCCATAAACTATCAGACAATTCAAAGAATATTATAATATCGAACTGTTTTTCTTGTGTTTCTTCTTCTGTGGTTATTGTATAAGAGTTGTATATTTAGAATTTCTGTAACCTAGCTGTGCCCCCATCACTGCTGCTTGGTTTTGGGGGGCGCTGGACTTTGTCAAGCTGCGAGTACGCAGCTTTTTTCCAGCCCCCTAGTCCCAAATGTAATTGTTTGTGACTTAATAAACTGATTGATTGATTGATTGATTATACATGTGTATTGGGATATTTTAGCGCAGTGTTCGACACCTTGAATTCTAAAAAAAAAACGTTTTAACTGAAACCTATTTTGTACATTATATTGTAAAACGTTCCAAAAAAAATTTTTTTTTCACAAACCTAAGCCATATTTGTTCTTATAATCGAGTGCGAAGAGAAAACGCATTCAGATTTCTTCATACGAATGCATTACCGGAAGTAAAATTTATACTAGTTGCTGTCTGCTTCAAAATGCAACAGCACACTAGCGCCACCTGAACCTCTAGCGTTTATTGTAATAACTCTATGCTCCTAGATCGCCGTACCCGGCTCTACTCTGTTTCACTTTTTGCTGTATCACGGTGAAGGCTACAAGCGCGAGCTGATAGCCTTGGCAGCTACTCTGGCCGAGTGAGAGCTCGTGCTGTTGAGATGCGCCCTAGAGCAATAAGCTCGTGCTTGTAGCTGAGGTACGTCATAGGTTGAAACGGAGTATTCGCCGCTATCAGTTTGGGTATCGCCGCCTGGTGGAAATGTTTCACAACCCAGAGTGAGAATACTTCAACTTGCTGTGCTGGTGCAACCACGTGCAATTCCAAGCTTCTACGCACTATGAAAATGTAAACATTACCGCGTAAGCATCACATGCACAGCCCATAGTGAGGAAAACGGGAGCGCCCCCAGCGAGCTTCTCACCGCGAGTGCAAAAAGCTTCGCACTAAGAAATAAGTTCGTGTGAGCAGCGTATGTAGCGCTCGCGAACGAGAGCCTTCCCGGAAGGCGTAGCGTATGATGAGGAGTCACTGCCGACGCTAGGACGCACGTTCTGGAAGCCTCATCTTGGGTTGAAAACGCTGAAGCGGAGGAAAAGCGTGCACGCTTACCGACCCGTTTTTGTCGTGGCTCGACTCGCAAATCCGTGCGGACGAGATGGTCCAACTGCTCCTGCCAACCAGAGATGGCAAAATTACTTTCAAAAAGTAATTAAATCACATTACTAATTACTTTCCTAAAATCTCCAAGAATGTAATTAATTTATTATACAAATTACTGCAGACTATAAGTAATGACGTTACCTTACCATTACTTTTCGAAAGTATTGATATAACTTTGACAATACTTTTCAATACCTCGAGGCAGTCATTCGTCTTCATTGTATTTACTGTATATGTACAAAAACTCAGATCCTCCTGTTACAGCTTCGCTGTAACAGGAGGATCTGAGTCAGGAGGACCTCTACCAGTCGAGTAAATATTAATGTCGCTGGCGTTGCAATAAAAAAAAAAATTCCCGCCGAACAATTGAAGGCAAAACAGCATAACTCCTTTGCAATCAGTCATACAGCATACAGCTCAGTATCCGTTTTATGAAAGAAAACCACAAAACAAGCATCGAAACCACATGATGGATGATAAGGCGCGTGTGAGCAGTAGGAACATCCTCCCGCGCGTTCCGCTAAAGATTAGGTTGGAATCTGCTTTGAAAGGGGTTGACGTCATTCGAAGCCCTCGTGTGAAGTACAACCCGCATAATGGGTGATAACGGCGCCTGCGAACAATGCGAACCACGTAGTGACGTCACTATCCTTTTATATATAAAAGAAGAACCCGCCTATACCCCGTTTTACCTGACGTCCGGACGCAGCGGATCCCTACGAGCTATCTTAGCCAATCCCGTTCTGTGGACGCGGCCCATGATACCCTTTCCGCGCGTTGCTGTGGTCACGTGGCACTCAGATGGCCTCCGATTGGCTCCGACGGCTCGTAACATCCGCTGCGCGCAAACGTAAGATGAAATGGAGCATATCAACTGATTTTATTGTTGCTGCAGCGCCGCGATGAATAGGCCACGCATAGGTAGGACTCCCGAGGAGCAGCGTGAATACTAAGAGCGGCAAGGGGAAAAGAAACGGCAATACGACCAGCGGCGGCGTGCTGCGGCAGGCGGCGGAATTTCGTATAGTGCAGTAGGCAATTGTTGCAGGTGATACTACAGATTGGCTGACCAACCAGCTTGACAGCGGGGATTGGAGCCTAAATTTGTTTTTACACCGCAAAAGCCTTGTACGGTTCAAAGTGAACCATACTGTACAGTCGTTTCGCTGGCGCGCATAAAATAAGTTGAACGTGATGAATAGCTTTTCCTTTCGATGTGCCTCAACGGCAGTCAACTCACCGGCTCCGCGGTTCATTCAACGGTGAAGGTTCTGGGTTAAAGGGTGATATGTTTCCGTCTCCCTGATTTGGAAGTTCTAGTCCGTGTCAGTATGCTAAGGCGGGACATGGGAGCTCGTTCTTACAAGGAATCATCACGTTAAACGATTCCCTTCCGCCTCAGACGCCAATGTGATTCCATTCTCTCAAAAGCACTAGTTGACGCATTCCCCGTCATTTCTCTCAAGGAGTCATGTTTTCCGAGCGACCGGAAAGCCCAAGTTGCTGCGCGTTGTCACGCAAGGAACCTGGATTTTTGCTAGGCAGAAGCGTCGCTAGTTGAGGGAATGGGATGGTGCGAGCATTTTAAAATGTGTACTTTCCCTGCAAGCCGGCGGGTTATCTGCTTCTGAAGGAAACGCAGCGAGGCATACCGCGAGCGGCATCATGCTTTGCCCGATTCCAGTTTTTTCCGACTACAGAAAGCACTTCTACTTAACAAGGCCAAGGATACGCACGAAACGTTCTGGGGCCTTGACAAGGCGTTTAGGATTGAGTATTTATTCCGATTCTTTATTGTTCACAACGGTCGAAGCTTAAAGGCCGACGACCAGACTCGAGATTCTGCAAGGCAGAAGATCCTCCTCACCATAGGGGAGGAGGAAACATGCAGCGGTGGACAGGGTAGAAGGGGGAGAGGAGGAAACGAAGAAAAAATTAGAAAGCGCGAACTGGTCGTCGGCATTTAAGGTTTGACCTTGTTATACGAAAGAGCAAGAAGGCTGGGTATTTGTTTGTCCTCCTCTCAGGTTTTAGAATATGTTGACCTCACTGGCGATAAGCCCCTCGCCTTTTAGTCTATAAGCCGTTCATCCCTAAGCCGACCGTGCGGTGGAAGCTACATGCTCGTTGGAACAATCACACATCTATCATTCGCCAAGTAACCACGCTCTCGTTCATATCCACGTGCAGAGAAAAAAACGGGTAAGGTGATTATAGGGAGGTGTTTGATTGGTTCTGGTTAGCTCCTAGCTTTAGGGATAAACGAAGCAAAGTATCGTCGTGATGACGTAACGCCGTGAATCTGTCTTGCCTGGAGTTTGTGAGCCGTGGCCTTCCGGCGATGTCTTTACACGTAAACTTTTCTCTTTCGCCTCTCCAGCCACCCTTTGTGCGTCTGTCAACTTCTTCGTACGAAGCTTTGCGTTCAGAGGGCCGTCGTTTATTTGCTCTGATGTTTCCTTCAATACATTTCTGCATGCAAAATAATTTTTCTCTTTTTAGTAATGTAATGAGTAATTTTCTCGAAATTACTGCCTGAAAGTAAAACATTCCTTTCGAAGAAAAGCGTTCCTTATTGCATGCAAATGCAACTAGGTCCGGCGCCATTGTGAAGTGGCCCGATAGCGTGGACCGGCGATCGCCATTGCGACATCTCTATCTGTGCTTTGTAGACGCCGATTTCCGGTCTGAGACGCGTGCTGTGTCAACATGCCAACGTATTGCTGCGTACCTCTCTGTACGCAAAATGGATATGTAGACGAAAGCGCGAAGCGGGTGCGTATCAGAAAAGTTATAAGAAATGTTCTGGGAAATCAACTCCGCGCGCGCGAGCCTTGATGCGGTTTGTTTTCGCGATGCTGAGCCGGCTTTGACGAGAGTCAGTTCAACTACTTTTTCCTCAGCTTTTGCAGTCCTGATGGAAAACGATCATATCACCCGTGGGCATGAATGCCTCAAACAATAAACCGGGCTTAAAAGTTCTAAACGGGACCGCTGCACCTTCCATGGCGACCATCCTCACTTTCAATAGTGCGGCGAGTTGATCCGTCGGTAAGCCCTACCTCGGTGAGCCCTACACTTGCAATAACCCAAAGTAAACTTCTCGGTGGGAAGCTTAGACAAAAAAATTGGGTTGTGTGTATGTTTATACAGCCTAGAATTTGGTCTGCCTCAAGGGGCGACGAGTCTCCCAGTTGTAGATGAGAAATTTAGCCAGTGCAGTACAACCGCTAGCCCGGGGGTCTTTGACGCGCATCACGCACTAGTGATATACGACCCCACGCCGGTACGATGCCATCCAGATTGAAACGGGCAGGGGTGGAAATCGAAACCAGGATCCTAGGTTCTGAACCTCCAGCTTTCGCTCCATGTGCTCCGAGCTGGTGCGAACTGGCCCGCTCTGCCGCCGATCCCCCATGGGAAGCCTAGAGTGAACGGCGGTAATAACGTCCAAGAGTGATGGCGTCATCACCAAATGGCTGCCGTCAACAGTGACAGAAACTGGGTTGTTAGACACACGATATGCGATTCACGACGTAAAAAAAAGTGAATCACACGTCGTTTTCGTGAGTAGTTCGCCCTTATTGACTCGGGCGCCCCATACGCCTCGACAACGAAGTTGTAGCTTCACTCCATGGTGCGGTCCATGGCCAACCGGCTTCTATAGAATTTTTCCGCTTCTTTGTCGCTGATTGGCGGCAGTTTAGAAAGGTCGTGCACCCAGCCGGCGATGGGGAAGTCGTCCGCACAAGCCATGGTTCGAGGTAACAGAGATCGGCATACGCGCTATCACTGTGCCGCTAGCCCGCCGAACTTGCTGAACCCTCTCCAATGACGGCGGTCGCCCAGTGTTGCTAGATGTCTCTGTTTTGCCGCTAAAAGATTTTCAGGGTTGCCGGACTTTCGAAAGGGTTCTATTCAGCACATTACAAAAATTACCAGCCTAAAAAGTAATTCATTACATTACTTACCACAAAAAGTAATTAAATTACTGCAATTTCATTACTGTAATGTCAGTATTGCCATCTCCACTGCCAACCAAGTTCAACAGGCTTTGGTGTGAAACAAGTGAAGAAAACAAATCCAGACGATCATTTGTCCTGAACATTGCAGATTATTAGCTGGCTCTAGGAACTGTAGTCTAACAAAGCCAGTAGTTGTTTTCCGCGCCTTTGTAAACATGACCTTGCAAGTTTTACAGCATGGGTGAGGTCTAGGCTACTTGACAGTGACTGTTTAACATTTCTAATTATAATTTTATTCTGAACTAAGGTACATTTCACAAGTTTCCTGATGGAACAAGCTACGGCGGAAGTGGATTCATGCCTACAGAAGAGACCCTAATACGCACTTCAGCATTCAGAGAACAACCAAGGTGCACTCAAAGCACTTCATGTCGGACGAATTTGTCCCCAATGTGGCAAAGTGGCTAATTTTTAATTTACTAATAGATTCGTGCCTCGACCTCTTTACAAACGACAACCCCTATAGAAAAAACGTTTCCAACCAAGCAGTACAGATGTGGTTTGCGGCGATGAAATGCCGTCTCCCCCAGACCAAGATGATGAAGGAACATCAGCAAGCCAAGTACCAGGCTGACACAGGATGTCACGTGATGTCACAAACACAAGATGTGTTCATCCAGTGTTTGAGACAAGATGAAAGTTACTGTGCCTGCAAAGAATTATTGACTGAGACGAAGCAGGGGCTGAAAGAAAAGGACGCAGAGTTTGGCAAGCTAGAGGATCAGTGCAACGCTCTTCTGAATTGCAGCGACATGCTGAGCAGAACGAAAAGAGACCTTGCACGAGTAAAATAACGACTTGTGTATCTAATGCGGTGGAGCGAGAATTTGAGCAATGATCACGCAACTAAAATGCCAGAACTCCTAAAAGATGTCCAAGGCAGACGAACAGAGGAAGGCATTTTCGGCAGAAAGATTTCAATACAACAGCAGCATCCAACTCTATATTGAGCTGCGAAGCTACGATAATTTAAAGTGTTTGCTGCAGTATGTAGCTCCAGAAAGTAACATTCTCAATCCGGACCATGTACAAAAAGGTCGCCAAGGGGTCGTCGGCACAAGCTGTCTCAAGAAGACCAGCTTTCCTTGACGCTTGTGAAGCTACAAATTGGTCTTTTCCACGTCCATTTTGCGCGAATCTTCAATGTCTCTACCAGCACTGTGTCAAGGGTATGTCCGGCTGCTGTCACAGCTGCCATGGTGGACACAACGTGATATTGTGGACTAAACCATGCCCGAGGAGTTTAAGGTATCGGTATCCAACAGCACGTGAGATTATTTATGACATGGAGGTTCCGTGCGAAGTTTCCAGTTCTTTGGTTCTGCGGTCAGGGAAGTACTCTCTACATAAATTGACGAAGAGTTTTGAGGGATTAATTGCAATTTGACTAAACGAACTTGTGAGCTATGTTTCAAAGCTTTTCATTGGGTCAGCTTCTGACAAAAAAAACAACAAAAAACTCGTGATCAGAAGTCGGTTCCTGGAACAAAAAGCCCTATGTGACATAGCCATGACCGAAAAGGCATTTAAAATCAAGGATTTTAGGACAATAAAAGCCGTTTGACTGAACTCTGCACCGTTTCTTACAAAGCAGCAGGTAAGTGTTGAAAGGATCAAGAAAGGGCGATTATTGCTTCCTTACGCATTCACGTAGAGAAGAGAATTCAACGCATCAAGACTCATTATACATTTGACCGAGTTTTTCTTGTCTCTTGTTCCCGTATTTAACCAGATGTGGGCCATTTGCGCTCCTCTGAGCAACCTTCAGCCCTAAGTTTTAGCAGTAAATTGAGCCAATGTATAATGTTTGCTTATTCCGAGCAAATCAGTATTGATTATTGAAACAGAAGCTGAAATACTTAAGTAGACAAAGTAAACTAATTAAATTTTGAAAACAGATAAAACAATAGGCAAATCACACCACCAGTCACGCGTTGTAGGAATTTCAGTCTTTTGCGTGTGCGACAACCTAGGAGATCAGCATAACAGGTGTGATAGCGCACTCAATTAATTTGTGCCTAATTAACTTTATTGCTTTGCTTCAGAAGAGCACGAGTCACTTTATGCCGTTTTGCCTGCCTCTTCTGAACTGAAGTTATTGCGGTGCCACGCACACATTGAATGTTCGGTTAATTTGGTCTATCGCATTGGGGCAATCGGTGAGCCTCTAGACCGCCTTAAGTGCGTTCTACTTACAAGATCAAAATAAGCAAAAAATAAACATGCGCAAACTTTAACGGGTTAACTGGCCCACTAACTTTCCTAGTTTCCCTTTAAGACTTCGTTGCAAGGTACGGCAGAATATTAAATAAAAGTTGTCGAAGCTCTCCTTTATGTCCTCCCAAATATTCTTCTTAAGCTTGATCTTCGAACGGTCAGAAAAGTTGTTCCGATGGAGGACACAGTCAGCCCGCTTGAGGCTTGTTACACCCATCTGGCCCAACACTTCAGCAAAGTGAGAGTGGTCAGCCTTCAGCTCCGAATGGTGAGAGCTGTAAAGACGACTCCACTGGGACTTGAAAGCAGCGCCGCGCGATCTGCATTCCTGAAGGCGTACAGGCGTTTCACGTCTGTACACCCCCATGGTGTTGGTTCTATCTCGTCGTACACGATTGCATCAGGAGTTTCTCCGAGCCACGGCTGGTCAGGATCAACAAACAGCCCTGCACTCCACGGGTGACCGTCTCGGCCCCTATTCTTCAGAACTTCCCGTAGCGTTTTGGCGCTTTTGGCTCATTGGCACTTTAATTTCTAGAACAAGTAGATACACATTTTGAAAAATTCAAACCAAGCAATGTATAAGGTTTATTTACTTCTTCAATCTAGATCAGGACGTCATTAGCAGAAGTTACCACTACAGGACCATTGGTGCTTTATCATAAGGCATAAAATGCTTTTATAGGAAAGAGCTAGGGCAGCCTACTGTGGGTCCTTCTATCTGTATGAAAATAAATAAGATAATTTCATTTCCGCTACCAGATTTGGTGCCAGGATTTTCTGAGCAGAAGACAAATATATGAGAGGAGTGGGTGGTTCATGCTGTAAGGTGTCCCGGTTGTGGCAGTTAGTGGCAAAAACAAAAAAAAAATTCGGATGATGAAGGTGAGCATCATTTTCATCAAGGGACTTCAGGTACACACACCGGTCGAAGATGCGTTCCAAGTACCAAAGTTATGCAAAGGAAATAGTTGTGTGTATGTCTATACAGCCAGAATTTATTCTGCCTCAGTGGGCGTCTGATGTCTCAGCTGTAGATGAGCAATTTAGCTAGTGCGCTACAACCACCAAGCTGGGGTCTTGAACGTGCACGAGGCAGCAGTGATGCACGACCGCACGCCAGTACGATGCTCATGCAGATTGAAACAGGCAGGGGCGGGGATTGAACCCAGGATCCCTGGATTCTGCAGTGCGAGCTTTCGCTCCACGTGCTGCGAGCTAGTGTGCGCTAGCCCACTCAGCCACCGATCCCCGTACCAAAGTTATGCCTCTCCCAGTAAGCTTCATGTGGTCTTGAACGTGCACGAGGCAGATTTCCCCAGCTCTCCCATAGCATGACCAAACATTTCTGGACAAAGTATCGTTATAGTAGGTGACAGAATAAGAGTAAATCGGAAGCTCCTCGCTGGACAAATCCTTTGTTGAGGTCTGGTTTTTCAGTCCCTTCTTTGTTCACAAGCGGTGGCCATGTACAGTGCCAAAGTTTGATGCAGTCAGGCGGGGCCGCCTTGCCGGAAGCCAGGTAGCAGTGTTGTGCTACCTCCGAGAGTTCTGCGCTTCAAGTGGCGTCAGTGTTGTTTACTGAGACAAGGAGAATGATATTAACAAGTTTAGACAACAACAGAGTGAAATGAACAAAAATATTTTCTGAAACTCCCGGCTTCCCGTCCTTGCTAAATGTTTTTTTTCTAAATTATTATATGCCAGAGGTTCGTAAATGGGTGGTCACGACTCTTGGGGTTGCGGAGTGATGTCTTGGGGTCGCAAGGCCCCAGAAAGGTTTTGAAATGTGTATGTGCGCAACACGAGGCACAGAAACAACCATCCCCGAAGTAAAGGCTTCGGTAAACGCAACCGGACCTGAGTGTGCTCACTATTATATTTTGCCTCCCTAGTTGCGTGCAGTGCAGGCGGAGTCAACGCCGGACAAGGGGATGAAGGGCAAGCACTAGGAAGGTTGGGAAAGATAAGACAAATATCCTTTCCTTTCCAACGCTGTTAGTTCTCGCCCTTTCCCCCTTCTGTCTGCCTAGTGCACGCCCTTTTCCTCGTACTAGTGAGACGGAGTATGAGTATGTCAGGCCCAGGGGGCAGAGGGGGGAGGGGGGAGGGTTGCCGAACAGCGTTTAGATGCTTCAGGGATCGCATGTGAATACGTTTGGCCATCGGTTATAAAATACCACTCACACAATAAAATAATTTGTCTACATTGCCCTAAACTATAAGTTACTGAAAACCCGGGTCAATATGCTTCAAGTGCATGGCAAAAAAAGACCCCATTATCATTAACATTGGGGAAAATGTGTCCGAAGCACTGTCGTAATAGTTTGATTAATATTCACTAAGGGAGCGATAGATTAAAAGAATAGTTGTGTTTTTTCTGTCCTCCCAACGCCCACATAACAGGTGCACTCCAAAACACCGCGAATTCAGGAAGAACCACTGCACCGCACCCCGCGTGCGGCGTTTTTGCAAGTGCACCTGCTATGTCGGCGATGGGAAGAGGGTAAACCCCGATAGCTGAGGATGTAGGGTGTACAAAGTTCTCGCTTCGTAAACACTGTGCACTGAAATGAAGCATGGTGAGATATTTGGAACACCACAACATCAGTGGTAAAGTTTATAGGTTAAATTACGCCCCAGTACGTTACGAGAAAGTGAAAACAAAGCCAAAATTCAAGATTAGCCTTGCCTTCGTGCTGGCCATCATCCAGAACGCTCCATTAATCGCTCTCAAGGAAACGGCACCATTCATTCTAGTGGCCACCGGATGTTCAGCTGACCAATGACTCCAGCTTCTCGCACATCTGGGTGAAAAATCAAAATGGAACAAGTGGCTGCTGGTAGGCGAGCGAAGGAGCCAGCCAGTACATCGCCGCACTTGGAGCTGCACACTTGCGCTCGATTTGCAGCCGCCAACACCGTTAAAAATGACGTCTCTCCGTTCAGCTGCTGTGAGCTGCGCGCGAATTGAATAGCGGCGTTTTTCTTGTGGTACATGGTGCGCTTCTTAGCTTTGCTGAGGTCCCACCGACGTGAGTGCGGCACGTCTTGTCGGCCTCTGTCCACTCTTCGCCAATCGAAACTCAGCGCACTGGGAGTTGGAACCTTTAATAACCTCGCCCTTCGGCCTTCTCCAGCACTGGAAGATGCATGCAGGACAGATCTGCTGGGGTCACGGTGACTCTTGTATCGAATCAAAATTATCGTCTTCAGGACGGCTTGGATGTGACTGCAGGCTTTCCTCCCAGCAGGGCACTCACAGTATTAATGAACGAGTTCACCACTGTCTTTGCTGATTGCGTCACTCACGGTGTAAAGTGCTTGGGTTTTCTTGTGGCTCCTGGAACATCTGACTTTCAGGAACAACCTAAACTTTAAGAAAAAGGGTGTCACATTACACCCTTTTGTCCCGCATAATGCACCCCAAAGCTTCAATTCAACGTACAGCGCACTATAATTGAACAGACGGCCCCGAAGTTTAAGAGGGGCTTGATAACGGTGCGATAAAACTTGTTAAATATCTAATATACGTATCAAATACCACAGAAAGCAAACACTGAGGTTTTGCAGCAGGGCCAAGAAAACCCCGATTATTATTTTTTGTTGTCAGTTACACGTACATAAAATATTTTAATAAGTTGTACCACACGACTATCGAGCCCCTCGTGAAAGTTAGTACCGTCAGGTAGCCTTCAGTGCGCTGTCCGTTCAACTGATGTTTTGGGGTGTATTATATGGGACAAAAGGTGTAAGAATACACTTTTTTTTTCTGAAAGTATGAAGTCGCTTTATATGAGAGCAACGAGCGATAAGCATATCTCCCCAATCATTATACGGTCCTGACCATTTCATGCGAAGCGCACTGCGCTACCTCATGCAGGAGACGGCGAAATGTGAATTACCTTGTCAGTGCTAGGCCTATGCATTTGTGAAGGATCGTGCCACATTGAGCGCTGCTACGTAGTTCTATTTTCCGATTTCGCCGAGCCTGTTCTGCAACGCGATATAGAGCCAAGTGACGGCCTAAAGTGGTTCGATTCTACGCGCTTAGCTTTGTTTTCATACCGGCATGCAGCGCAGGCTACTCCCCCCTGCTATAGCGCTCGCGTGCAAACATATCGTAAAACGGCGCACGGAGTAAAGGCTGCTCTGCATGTAAGCGATATGTCGAGCGACGGGCTAGGCCATCGCTCGTCGCGTCGCTCGGTTCTGGACCTTCCCCCTAAAACTTCTCTCAGCGCTCGCAAGCCACTTCCGTTCAATTTGCCTCAGCGAGCGGCAGACCGATGTACAGCGTGTCCTCGACGCGTCGCCTGGCGCCGGTACAAAACACAATACAACCGTCACACCTGTTCACCTGACGACGCTATGATGTTTCTCTTAAGGTTCGCGCTGCCGGAAAGAAACACTCATAACCGCTCACCATTCTTGGTCGTAGCTAGCGCATACCGTCGATACCACGACGTAGCTCTCCGTAACCAACTTGTAGCTCCAACGAGGGATCCCTTGTCGGCTCCTGAGCAGAACGCCAGGCGAGCAAGGTCTGGAGACGAGATTCGCGGCAGCCGAACCAAGTCGCTCCTCTATCCCGTCGTGGGGTAGGCGGCGTCGCTCATGACGGTGCACAAACGTCTTCCGCAAAAACAAAAAAAAAAAAAAACACGAAATTCTTACGCGAAGACGATGAGATACAAAACAATGCACGCGGTCAGACTAAAAGTACGAAAGAGGCGACGAAACCGCGGACATAAACATGGTGGTTCGCATTCCATAAGGCAGTGCAAATCAAAATTCCCTGAAAGTTCGCCGTCAGGGTGCGCAATTCTGAATAGGGTATAAGAAGAAGTGATCATTTTTTAAAGGTTTACATAATGAGCTGTAAGACATTAATAAAACGATTAGTGTAGTTGAACGTATCCCTTCATATAGCGGGCAAACCTAGACGCTAATACGCGGTGATTGATACGAACCTATCTAAAGGCGGAATTTCGGTAGTCATTTAGTTTCCTCAAATTGAGTACAGCACATTAATAGACATATCTGAACAAGTAACCCAAACTACCGGTCAGAATAAATTTTATTCGAGAAGATATTAAACTAAAAAGTTTGGTCTGAGAGGCTGAGATACTCTACTGGTAACACTGAGAACATGACGTCAAATATTGTAAGATGGCGGCAGTGCAGCTTGTTCCCGGCGAGATTACAAAATGTTTAACGGTATGAAATAAACGCCGAAAAAACTTGAGAGAGAAAAAAAGCGCATGCTAAATGTGTTTTGACAACTTTATGCTCGAGTTGCAAGTGAAACAACGTGCGAGGTCACCCCCTTGAGATATGGGAAATATTGAATGCTGGCTTTTGCATAAGCTTCATTAGCCGTTTTATCAGTAGCTATTATGAATTTACAGATAACAAGCAACATGCCTAGATGAGAATAGCCTGCCTATTTAAAAATGTGACTAATTTGGGTAGCTGATAACACTGCCGGAGCTTCCATTTAAGTAAAATATTACAAAGCGCTAATGTTGTGCTCGCTTGGCAGCTGTCCTTATAAAGTGCTGTTAAAAACAAAGTTTATTGATTAATTCAATATTCTGCATGTTCGGATTCTAAGCAGCGGAGTTTTTCTTAAAATTTGGGCGCGTGAATTCGTGAATATATTTATCAGCAAAATTCATAGCGTACCGACTTAAAGGGGCGGTGCAATGATTTTAACACTGAACGAATGTGCAGCTTGTATTTTTTATATTGTTTACTTCGGCATAAGTAAGAGAAAAAGTGCCACCATACCCCAAAATACCTCTATTTCGCTGCGTAATCGCAAAATAAAAAACACTTTTTTTCCCAACCTGCGGCCACGTGGTGGCCGCAAATGGAACCTGTGGTGTGACGTCATTCGGAGTGGTTTTTGTAAGTGATAGTGTTAGACAATTGGAGGCTTGATTTAAGGTTAAGTTTAAAAAAATCTTGTTGTTTAGGCATGCAGAAACGCTTCAAAAGCCTAATATTGCCGCTAAAAGGGTATGAATTATTTGTGGCGCCATCTACCGCAAGTCAACAAAACCTGCCGTCGCCAACATCAATCGACGCCCGGGGCGCCTACGGCGGCTACACGAGCAACCCGGACGTTTTGTCTTTCCCTCGCTCGACGGAGTGCGTTGGTCGTGGTCCGTAGTATCATGGTATCGTTATTGTTCATGGTGTCTCGACCTCGACTTCGACTGCCAGGCCGCCCGGCGGGAGAGCGGGAGAGCTGCGAGCCTGGCGAGCCGGCGAGCGCTGGGGAAACGGAAGCCAGAAGAACCCAACCGGAAACCAACGCCACTCCGAATGACGTCACAGGCGAAGCTGGTGCCGCTTCAATGTTGAGTTGAGGGGTGCCGGAGATACCAATTTCTTTTATTTTTTTTTAATGAAAACTAGGGCAAGCAGGAAAGAATAGTTTTCGGTCCTTCGTTTCATATGTGGCCGGGATTGATTCCCGCAATTATTTAGCCAAAGTCCGCAAATTGTTGCACCGCTCCTTTAAGACAATAAATAGCAGAACACGGACAAATCCACCTTGTATTGAATTTTTCTTTGCATTTCGCTTAGGACTTGTTCAGATTGTCCCAAGAATCTGGTTCTTTTGTTATGATAGCAAATTACTTTAGATTGTCAAACGACGCGTACATTTGGCATATTGTTCAGTAAGGAATGACTGCGTATGAACATTCCAATAATTTTTTAATCAAGAAAAAATGCGTTGCACTGAGTGGAAAGAGTATAAAGAAAATGAAAACAAACGTGAAAGTGTGGCACCAATTACTTGAAAATGTAGGGTGCGGAAATCCGATTACGACGTTCGAAACTTGTAATCGTTCCATTTTTTTTTTTTTTTTAATTTGCCTGGAGCGAGATTACAGCTGTGGATGTTTGATGTAGCTAGTTTTCGTTAGCAGCCTAGGTTTTGAAGCTATGCACTAAAACACTTTATTTATAGTTATTATACTCCGAATCAATAAAAAATATCGTGTCTTAATATATGTTTTACGCGTATTGTTTAGCTTTCATTGTCTGGAACATTTTAGGAGCAGCTGACACACAATAGGGGATAATGCAATTATCGGGATTTGTTTATTTTTCTCGCATATTTTTAATGTCAAAGCGAGGGAAATTGCACATCAATGGTTTTGTTACATTAAGTGTTAAGCGTAGGAATGTATAGGCAGTAATTTTAACTATCAATCACGATTAACGCGTTTTCTTCGAATGTTGGTCATCCTAGTTTTAATGCGAAATTAATTACATGTGTAATTACAGTGTAACGATAATCTAATTGATGCTTCCCGGTTTTGATTAATCTGGTAGTTTACGCAATCCTGAGTAGCACTAGAACAAGAAAGCTCAATAATGGTCTGTAATTTTGTTATAAAAATACGAGTCATGGAACGCTTGTCAGTGATCAGACACTACTGTAAGGCGAGGAGCACAGAAAGAAAACAATTGGGGAAAACAAAGACTTTCAGGCGTCGTTGGTTTCGGACAATATTTGTCAATTAGTACTACCTCGCAAACCCTATTTGGTGCGGTAGTTGTTAAGCACGCATAGGCACAAAACCTCAGCTTCAAAGCTTGGGTTTGCAATCAGTTTTGTTTTTCTAGGTGACTATAAAAATAAATTATACAAAATCCTAATATTATTGATTGAGAGAACGTAATTTATTTATTAGAGCATAACGGCTGCTGCATTGCTTCCTGATAACTCTCTCGTGGTTTCGTCGGTAAAGGCTACTTTCCTAATTTAATAATTCTCTGGATATGTTTTTTTCTGGTCCTATGTAACAGAAAGGCAGATGAACACTTCGATTTTTGTAGCGTGAGCTACACTGGCCGAGGTTGAGGAGTTTCGCGTGGCTCGCATAATAAGCCGTGCTCCGTGCTGCGCATGCGCGAGGAGCAGTAACGTGACACGGCGCACAGCTGGCGCACCGGAGCCGCCGCCGCGCCCGCCTCGCCGGTCTGCACATTCTAGAGGAGTGACGTCATAGCCCCGGCAGACGCACTGGCGCCACCGCGTGCCCAGCTGTGCGCCTCCGTTGCGCAGTAGCCAAGTCTGACGCTGCACCGGAGCCGCTTGATAGCGCCTCTCATTTTGTGCGCATAAGCTCACGCTACGTATATCCTGGCATAGCCGAGCTAAGCCACTACAATTTTATCAAATACCCTTCCACATCAAGATTAGTTTAATGTAAGCTCGCGTTATTACATTAACCTATATAATTACTTAGGTAAGCTAAGCTGCATACGAATTACCATTTCGTACGTCACCTTTTAGTTATCATGGCATTCCTTTTAATCGCGTAAAAGACGAGAAATAATAATTTGGCATGGAGAAGTCAAACTAAGGCATTTATTTATCACAAACACTAAGAAAAAGCAATGAGAGGAAACACATTATTATATTTTACCTGAAAAATTGTGGCTCTACGAATGAGCCCAAAGAAACTGCAATTATTTTTTGAGGACGGACGAAGGATTTTATAACTGTTTGAACACTTTCCACTTCAACGTGTATGGAATATAATCGTCTTATCAGAAATTTTGAATCGTTTTATATATGCAACTGTGCAGAAGAGATTTGCGATAATACTTGGGTTTTCATGAGACACAACCCAAAAGTTTCGTGGAAGAACTACGAACTGCACCGAGAAGACGTGATGCTCACCGTCAAGGGTCCTACTGTATTTGGAATATGTACAGCGCTTGGGACACTAAGGTGTTTTTTTGCTTTTGTATAACAAACTCATCTATTTAAAGATTTGCAGGTATATCCTTAATTATCAACTCGCTGGGAATCATGAAAAGCTTCAAAATAAGTCCCTTCTACAATGAATTAAGGAGCGTGCTGTTTTTGTGCCCCCTTCCCCTTCCAACCCAACCCAAACAGAAAACAACAACAGCAAACAGAAAAAAGAAACAACAACAATCACAGCATAACACTTGAACACGAAGTCGTGGTTTCGGTTCCCTGTTGAATGTTGTCTGAAAGATGGAACGACCTTAGTCGCTGCAAGCTGAAAAACCTAGGTGTGTGACTTACTAAGTTTCGGCTACTCGCTTTGTGATCCGTTCTTGGGGAACCTTATCAACAAATACTGCTATCTCAATGGTTGTTGAGCGATTATAAAAGGTTGAAGTCCGAACTCTCAACAGTAACATTTGCCTGGCACACAGACTATACATTTACTCGGCTCCAAAGATGAAACATTTCAAATATAGTTTACGGAAGAACATGGCTCCTATAATTCAGCCCGGCAAATTTTCATCTTTAGTGCGATTTCACCACAACACGGACACACATTTGTTTTGTTTTCGTACAGCTCGCGCCCAAGTTATGATTTTCACTTAACAACACAACTCAAAACCGACGAATCTAGACAAATAAGAGGAGACAACTTGGTTTGCGCTCATCATCGTTGTCATTTCAGCTCTTTTTTTATCCTTTACTTTGTTTTATCGCCTATGGACTCTATCTTTTGGCACTTTGTTCTCTCCCGCTTTCCAGAGAGTGGTCCAGTACTACAGCATCTCGTCGCCCAAAAGCCGCTTCGCGGTCCTCAACCAGCACCATTCGTACTTCGTCCTCGCCGATAACGGCACCACGGGAAAGTACGGCGCCGAGATCGGGCTCCGCAAGAGGCTCGAGAAGCACATCTCCAGGCAGAAGTTCTATCACCGTGAGTTACACAGCGTTGACACTTTTACGCTTCGCAGTGAACTGCACCTAACATTTTCTTTTTTAGAAAACATTTAGCCAGTAAGTGCAGTAATAGACTGGGAACAAACAGAAAACCGTGCGTTTAATCATGATTCTAATCAACAAAGTGTGTGTTTGAACGTCACGCATAAAAATGAAAGACGTCTACAACTCCCTGTAATGCCGAATTAGAGTGCTGCTCTTGAGGAGGAGGGGGGAGGGTATGCCCCTCCTCCACCGTACCCTCTCCCACTCCCCTCCTCGCCTTCCTCCCTCCTCGTCTTATTCTCCTCCGCTCCTCCTCCCTTCCTCCCCCTCGTGACGTCACTCGTGATCCTCGTGACGTCACTCGTAACCCTCGTGACCTTCGGGACGCCACTTGTGACTTTCGTGACGTCACTCGTGACTCTCGTGACGTCACGCGTGACGTCATTATGAGAAACGTCTCATGATGCAACGCGCGGGTCACTCGTGACCCGCGTGTTACATCACGGGACGTTTCCCATAACGCAACGCGCGGGACCCTCGTGACGGCAAACCTGACGTCACGTGTGAAATGATTGTGGGAAACGTCCCATAAAGCAAAGCGCGGGTCACGAGTGAGAACCACGCGTTGCATTATGGGACGTTTCCCATAATGCTACGGGCGGTTACGCCGACGGTGACGCCGCTCAAGCCGGAAACGGGCGCCTAAGAGCCGCGCTCTAATATTATATTCTCGTACAGATTAAGGGGCAAAGGTAAAAAGGTAAAGCCCACTTATGTGCTGTATGCTTGTATACGGGACCAGGTAAGCCGTCTACCAGAAATGTCAGCTCAAGAAGAAGAAGAAAAAAAATCAACAAGTTTTGCGCATTGTTTTTACGCTGGGAAAAATAGTTCTTAAAATATTTACTTGGCCGAAAGGAAGAACGGTATGTTCATGTTTGAAATATGTACGTTTTAACAGAATAACAAATCACTAATCTTAAGTGCAGATGCATATAGCTAAAATTCACCGTATAGAAGGGGATCTAATAAAACTTTGCGGAGAGTCGACTTCTTTTTTTAAATACGGTTTTTTGAGTTCAACAGAAGTATTGTCCCTCATGTTAGACGGAAATGTGTTGGTAGGAAAATGAATAATAAAAAAATCCCGCGACTGTTCGCATACCGATATGCGGGACAAAACCAAGACATTACAATCTGTAAAACGTAAAACAAATATAGGAGTGAGAAATCAAACATTAAGTGACGTTTGGGGTTAAAACTCGAGCTCCTTCCAATGGATTGCAGAGAGCCACTCAATGCCTTCCCGCATAGAGGAAGTTCCGTTGTTCAAAAAGACGGCGGCCGTGTATAAAAGGCCTGCGAGTAGTAAAATAACCCAGAGTTTCCCAAAGCCCTCGTGCTAGCGAGAACAAAGGAACACCGACAAAATGTCTTCCTTTTTAAAGGCTGTGCCACTTTACTTGCGTTTTTTTTTATCACCCAGGTCTTAGGTTTTACGATGTCTGGCTTGTTCATTGATCACTGTGTCAATGCACAAACTAGTGACAAGCTTTCATATGTTGGTTGAAGAAGGAGTGCGAACCTCCCTGGTCGATCCCGGGGCACTGCGGGTGTCCCGCCATCAAGTGACACACATCAAAGACCGTCCTTTCGTGACGCTAGGGTTCCATTCGGCAACAAATTGGAAGTGTGCTTATAATGCAATTAAATGCAAAGGTGCAAGCGAGCTGGACAGTAAAGATGAAAATAATCCCTTCTCCAGGGATTATTTTCATCTTTACTGTCCAGCTCGCTTGCACCTTTGCATTTAATTGCATTATAATCATAACCTTAAATTGCAAGCTTCACCCTTGTTGGTGTTAGACTGGTGGCGGCTGATAAAACCCGTTTGCTCTACTGATGTCTAACCCCTGGTTAGCTCAATTGGTAGAGCGCTCCACCTGTAATGGAGAGGTCCCGGGTTCGATACCCGGACCAGGCGGATTTTTTCGGTCGCGCACCAGTCACCTAGCTGTGTTTGGAGATTTGTGTTTGTCCTTTGTCCCTCTTGTTCCCCTTCTCCAGGGATTATTTTCATCATGGAAGTGTGCGCTGTTTACCGGCCTCCCTCATGGTCGGGGTAAATAATAAACCGGTTTCTTTTTATCTCTTTGTCATTAATCATTCTGTTTCCGAGTTACTGGGTAGACTCCCGCTTGACATCGGACATTGAAATGGCCTATGGGGCGCGAGAGCTCGTCTGCTTCTTTTTTAGGGGTCGTGGGGGACATCAGAACGCCGAGCTTTGATTGGCTCTGATTGAAGGATAGTGGGTAGATCCAAAAGCAAGCCGCCTTGATGTCTACCCACAATCCTTCAGTCAGAGCCAATGAGAGCTCAGGGTCTTTCTGACGTCACCACAACCCCTGCAAAAGAAGCAGACGAACTTGCGCGCCCCATAGGTATAGGGCGTGGCTTGTAATGTTCACGCCCTTTGCCTCGCGATTGGTTATTCGTCGTTCGCATCGGCCAATGCTGTAACCCGATTGGCTGCGGGACGCCAATGAGATTCTGTTGATTCGAAACGCTCCGCGTATCCTTAGCTGCCAGGGACTAAAGTAGAGCCACCAAAACACTGCGCAACGTAACACGCCAGAAGCTTAGGTCCTGTGGGAAACCTACCAAGGCATTTTCCTTACAGCTCTTGCTCAACACATATTAGTATGCATTCTAAACTGAAAATGAACGTATTTGACGACATGCTTACGTGGGAGTCAATGACATTTTAAGAAACGCGGGGCGTGACCAGTCCCCATACACCGGGATCAACAATGGCGGCGTTATGAGGCCTCACTTGCTGACGCGTGCGCTAGAGTTCTGGACTCGTTCCGTGCGACCCGCTAAGGTTCTCGAGGGGTAGATTAATATGGTGTTATAACACGGTGACGCGTCGCCGCCTCTGCTTGTGCAGGTTCCAACGTGCAGTGGTGCGGCATCCCGGTGGTGTGCGTGATCGTCGAAGGTGGACTGAACACCGTGCGCACCGTCCTGGAGTACGTCACGGACTTGCCTCCGGTGCCCGTGGTGGTGTGCGACGGCTCGGGTCGCGCAGCCGATCTCATCGCTTTCGCACATCGCTACATCCCGGATGACGAGTAAGATTCAACGTTATCATTTAAACTGAACGACATGCTCGTGTGGTGCAAGAATTTTCTGGATTATTTTTGTATTGGCTATGCTCTCTGCTATATTTTTACAGCGGCAGTAAACACAGTGAAAGAAAAGTTTCACTAGTTTTCGTATGAATATTGGTTAGTATACGGAGCGCGTCTAATTCAAACTCGTCAGTTGGAAAAAAATCAACTCGGAAGATAAGAAAACCGTGTCAAATTAAAATCACAGAGGGACAGAGGTAGACGTTCGGCTTGCTTTTAAACGAGAAATGATATTTAATGATGTCCACTACAATTCTTTAGCTCTTTCTGGGTTTGCTGCCAAATTATAGCGAACATAATTAAGTGATGTTGCGAGTTGAAAGATGTTTGAGTGTCTGTCTTTTTTTTCTCTTTTCGTTCTTTCCTGTTCTTTATTTTTACCAATCCGATATGTGCCAAGTTCGTTTTCGAAGTTTTTATTGGAAATATTTCTACAAGGAATAAGTATGTCTGCAAGGTTCACATACAAAGTGTACGTTTTTTTAACTCAAATATTTAAAAAAAAAACAAAGTTGTTTTAAAAAAAATATTATGATTGAGAACACATGCGCAGAAGAAGATATTGTTCATAAATGATTTACGCAAAACTGTTCTATACAAAATCTCGTACAATTGCCAAAGAAGAATGACGTTCGAATAGGACAGATTTTGTTCATAATACAATAAATAGTTTTCAAATTTATATAATGCTTAAAAAATAGTTTTATAAAAAGTCTTACCAACATAACATGTCAGGTGAAGACTTTCGGCGCATAGCGAAATTGTACTTGAAGTAACTTCAAATAACAAGCCTCGCCCGTAACCTGATGAACCTCTGATGCGCTCGAGCAGGGGTCTTCAAACGTTGTTGGCTAAAAAGCCGGATCGGGGACCTGCTGCTGTCTTGAGGGGTGATAAAATTAAATGAGAAAACAAAAAAGAAACTAACTAAATAATCCTAGACAAGCCATTCAATATAAAATTCAAAGTTAGAATTAAAAATAGAAATAATCTAAGGTGGATGAATACATACACTTTATCTTGAAATTCAGTATTCAACTAATTATGATATTACACAGTAGCTGGGACCCAGAAAACTAACCAGGCATAAATCAAAGCGCATAGGAAATTCGGCATTTTCGCACAGTGCAGAAGAGATAGAGCTGATATTGACAATATGCAATAAAAAATGTGACACAGGATACTAAGCACAACATACGTGGGAACGTAAAGGAATTCTAACAAATGTAGTTACCCAGATATGAAGCTGGGGACTAAGAATGGCGGTCGTGGTGCGAGGACATATCTTATGATACGCAAATTTCTCTCATTTTTTTGTGGTATTTTTACTTTACCCGGATGATTCCCGTTGCGACACCGTTTCTCTAAGCGGGGCGATGTTTGCGCCGGCCTGGCCTGCTGCAAGCAGGCTGCAGGCCGTGGTCCGGGCTTCATTGGAAGTACTGCGGTCAGCCCCGGGCCGGTCTGAAGACCTTCCGAGTTGGATCGGGCCCCCGGTCCGGGCTTCGGAAACCTCCCCAATAGAGTGAAATACACTTAAAATTTAGATGCTGTTGGGGAGAACATTTTGGCCAAGTGTAAAAGAAATCCGGAAACAGTGGTTCCTCTGTGATTATATTTTATTGAGTGAGTCCCGTGAATAACTGCACTCTCTTAAGATCGTGTATCGTCTGAGCTTTGTCGTTTGGTGAAATCGAAGTAACACGCATCATGGCACAGGAGTAAACTTCCCGAGGGCTTCCGCGATCAGCTGATTACGACCATCAAGAAGACTTTCCAGATCCAACAAGAGCAAGCTGAACAGGTCTACGTGGAACTCCTGCAGTCCATCAAGAAGAAAGATCTGGTGAGTTTCTAGCCCACCAACCACCCGCCCATCTGTCAACTAAAGACAGACAACGTTCAACCCTTTCTGCAAATCCGAGAGACTCATGCACGAAGCACTGACCGAATCGCGTAATCAAGTTGTTCTATTGTCTGCTATTGTTTTGTTCTTAATTTTGTTGACGTTTTCTTTAGATAACGGTGTTCCGAATGGGAGAGGGCCCCTGCAAGGAACTAGACCAGGCAGTCCTGTCAGCATTGCTCAAAGGTACGTGCAACTGCTACATTATGTCTAGGCTTCGTGAAGAGTACTTGAAGAGTACGACGTAACAAATACATGTGAAATGTCACGGAAGTCTATAAGTTTTGAGCCGAAGTCAACGGAATCTGAGACGGTTGGAGAATGGCAGGTGAGAAGTATAATCAGTATTAAGGACAGGATTGTTAAAGAAGCCAGCATTGCTTGGGAGATGATAAAGGTATTGTTACTAAATGCTTAAGAAACACGAAGCAGGGCGTGTCACGAGCGTCTTAATGTGGCTAACAGTTTTGTGCCATTTCCCAATAAAAACTCCGAAGAACCAATAAGAAAACGAGAACATAATTCGCTTCACCCACACGTTTGTTAATGTTGGCAGTGACTGCAGTCAATACCACGTTTTCCCAACTGGTGCCTGTACCACCATTCAATATTCGGCGTAGTTGGACGCTCTATGTCACCGACGGAGTTTGTGTGTGATTCAGGGCAGCAACACCTGCCTCGAGTAATCATCACCATAATGCAGTAAACCTAGAGGACTCATACGGGCACTATGAAAGGAATGAGTTGATGCCGGGCATTATTATATATAACGAGTAAACAAAACAAAATATATATAGAACTAAAAGGTGTTTGCGCCCCTGGTAATTGTCGAAAGATTACGAAGAAGCATACTCATAGAGATCACTATAGCTGACATTCTTTATAAATATATTATATCCTAAACAAAAAGTGTTTTATTATATCTTGAAAGTTTGAAGAAAGTTTGAAGAAACGCGTTACGCTACCACACGTTCGAAAGAGTCAAGTGTAGGATGCAGATGTAATAAAGAGGTAAAATAGATTCTACAAAACTTGAAGCAAGCTCAAAGACAACATAGTCGTGTCAACGCGTAAAAAAATAAAAAAAGGATAAAAGGAAAGTCAAAGGCTCACTGGGAATCAGGATTATAGTTCAGATTTATACTCTCTGTTCATGTAAAACCCCTCTTTACCAAGTACCAAAGTCTCAAATTAAACTTGCCACACTTCCTCGTATTGGTCAGCTTAAACTTGTTTAGAAAGAAAGAGTTAAAACGAGATTTATTTTTATATTTATTTATTTGCAAAGGAAATATATTTCCTCTGCACAGCCCGGCTGAAATTTTCATACATTTGTGCACAAAGAAAATACCACAGGGCATGTAACGCCGGCAACTCCAGTGTGCCAAAAGTGCAAGGTGTGCAACACAGCAGTCGGTAAAGATCTAAAATATGAATTTTATTCACATAATAAAGACCTTTACATAAGAATAAAAAAAAAGCAGTATCCATATAACGTCTAATTTCTCACACTTAAGTAATCAATAAATTATGGAAGTGACGGTCGAATGAGGATAGATTGGGCCCACATGTTGAGTAACCAAAAGTCATTAAAATTAGGAGTAAGATTCTGCTATTATTGCTTCAACAAATGGCCGCGTGCTTGCGTTTTATAGATACTTTTATGGTTCACACTATAAGCAGATGTCCCAAAAACAAATGAAAATAATGAAGCTGCGGCCAGCCGTGCCCCACTGGGATGTTATTTGACTAATTGCATGCCCGAACAAATTCTACGACCCCAAGATATAAAGAGATAAAAAACAAAAACGACATAGCGGTCACAAGTTTTGTTTGTATTTAGTCGATTTCGCTAGATGATTTGTTCCTGGCAGATGGCCGATATCAGGTGGCGGAAATCTTCCGTGAATCACCGGGTACTAATCCTTTCCCCCAATCCCAGCTAATCTCTCTTGCCAGAGAATTGTGGGGACCAAAAAACTAATAAAAGCGAAAAGATCCCACTCCATGAATGAAGAAATGAGCCACATGAGTTTATAGGTTAATCCAAATGAGATTTTTTGTAATTGTGTTTGCATGTTCCGTGTCTTACATTGTGTTTAAGAAAACAAAAAAATCTCAGTTTAAGGTTAAACTTTGAAGTTCAGCAAGACCTCGGGCTTCCCCTCTTAACCCATTTCACAATTATTGAGGTTTAGGAAGTGTCGTATTTTTCAAATATTATTTCGTGAGAAGCCGGCGCTAGAAACTGAGTGCCAGAGATATATGAGCTGGACGAGGTAGTGGGAACTATGCTCTCTAACCGTCATGTTGACATTTATAAGTGAGGCATTTGACCGTTAGCTCTTCTAGGACAATATTTCGAAACGATTTTTATAATCTGACATTTAAGCTCTGTTTTGTTGTTGGTGAAATAAAGATGTCACGTGGTGTCAAGTATGTGGATTCAGTCTGTTCGGCCTGCCCTTTCCACAGCTCATTAGGTAAGAGCTCATTTCTAAAAAAAGAAAATCAAATTACATTTTCTACAAATCACTCTTGATATAATCTTAAAAAGAATAATATAACCTTAATAAAGAAAATGTATGAACGGAACTACGTCTTAAACTATGCATGATCTGATTCAGCTCAAAGGAGTTTAAAGCTTTACTATGGGTAATATACAATGTTTACCACCCAATTCGACGGTTTATTTCATTATGATTTTCTGGGTGAAAAGATTTCACCCGTTAATTGCACGATGTATGCTTGAAATTAGTTGCATATCAGCACAAAATAATACCAGTGGCTTTAGCGTGATATTTGATCTATACCACTTGTTTGGTCATAAGCTCAAGTTAAGCTTACGCAAACATTTGTAGATGTTATTTAAACGTTTTCGAAAAAAAAAACTGAAATGTTTCCAAACTGATAATTTTTTTGAGCGGATGATCATAAATTCATATCGCTTGTAACAAAAAAGCTGTGACCTTTATCAGGGCTACTTTATTCATTCTAAATTTGGTAGAAGTCCCTGTTAGCTGCTTTGTCAAGATAGGTTCTATCTTATCCCACGCGGTAGCTATGAGGGAGACTCGGAACTGATTAGTCGAGAAAAGATGTTTCAGTGCTGGGTAAAGTTCATATAAAAAGTACTCGAAGTAAAGTGTAAAGTAGTAGACAGTAAGGGAGAGGTTATGTACTTTAAGTAAAATATTAAGTACACTGAGCGCAATATATTTCAAGTAAAGTACTATAAATACCATTTACTTTCAAAGAAAGTACAAGTACTTTTCAATAAAACCTTTCATGACGTCCTCTCAGTCCCCTATGCAGTGTTTTAGAGCGCAGGTTTTAGGTGTCCGTTACGGGGCTGAGCAGTGTCGGCGTCGGCGTAACCACGTGTTAAATTATGGGACGTGTCCCACAATGACGTCATTAGTGATGTCACGTGTGACGTCACAAGGGCGAAATTTTCCCCGGCTAATTTCTCGGAAAATTTTTTCTGCTAAATTTCGCAGGAACATTTTCTGCTAAATCTAGCGGGGAACGTTTTAGCGGGAAACTTTTACCCTCCTGATGTCACACGTGACTTCACGTGTGACGTCAATATGGGGTGGCGTCAGTGTGATGTCACGCTAAATTTAGCGGAAAGATGTAGCTGAAAGTTTTCCACTATATTTAGCTTTGAAATTTACGTCACGTGACCTGAACACCAATTCATTGTCCCCACTAAATTTAGCTGGAAAAAGTTCGCTAAATTTTTCGCTAAATTTCGTGAAAAAATGTTACCACATTTCCTGCTAAATTTATTGTGGAAATTTTCGCTTTATTTAGCGGGAAACGTAGAAGAACATTTTCGCTAAATGGGAGGAGAGCAGGAGAGGGTACGGAGGGGGAACAGGGACATACTCTCCCCTCCGTACCCTCCGCTCCTCCTCCTCAAGAGCTGCGCTCTAATTCGGCCTTACAGATAATTGTGAACGTCTTTCATTTTTTAAAATGATATGTATTGCCCCAGGGGTGACGGGGGTGCATCACTTATTTTAGAAAATAGACGCAGATTTTGGATAAAGTCAAGTTGTTTTACTCTGTCTTATGAACTATTTAACACAATAAATTTTGTAAGGCACTGATTTGTTTTGGTCGAATAGCCGCCATTAGTTTGATCAAAAGTGAACGGATTACTTCTCAAAAGACGATGGTGCGTTTTCATAAGACTATATGCGATTTTTTTTAAAGGTTGGTGAACTCTTATAATCAACCTTAGAGGTTGTGTACAGTACTAGAAAAGCCAAAGACCCAGAGCGCGTGGTTCTTGAAAGAACAAAATTTCAGCGAGAATAAATTTGGGGAATGTGCTTTGAAGTCGGTGGTTGTACTTTCCTTGAAAAGTACCAAAAAATACTTTAAATGAAGTACAAGTGCATACTCAGAGAATCTGCTTCAAGTAAACTGCAAGCTTTCTAACCCTACTTGAAGTAGTACTTTAAGTGCAATGTAAATGAAGTGCTTCTCAACTCTGGTTACAATACCAACAAAAACTGTGCGTAAAAAAAAAATTATCTTTGCTTATTCTAATCCTTTAATTGATTTCACGTGGGAGCTTAAATATGCACTGCGCCAACTACATAAATATAGATACCACAATATTTCAGATACAAGTGAAAGTAACTTCTTTCTACTTTCTGTTAGAGCATGTGTTCGAGAGATTTTATGTGCATACTTCATAAACTAAAACGCCTGAATGTGAGTTGCTTTAGTGAAAAGAGGCCAAAATTGTTTTTGCTTTGTTTATCAGGACAGTTCCTTCCACCCGTTGATCAGCTCAATCTGGCACTGACCTGGAACCGGGCGGATCTGGCAAGGTCGGACATTTTTGTCTACGGACAAGAGTGGGCGGTGAGCGGAAAATATGTCGTAAATTTAATTTACAAGGAATAACGGTTTTCTCATTTTACTTTTATTGTGCGTTTAGAGGCTCAGAAATGCATACTGCTATAAATGACGTCAATATCAAAATTCATAAAAGGATATATTTTTTGTCTCTACTATGTACTGCGGTAACAAAAAAAAGCATTGTATGAAAATTAAAAAAAAAATGTCACATTAGATACAGAAAATTATTCTTACGATTGCTGGCTATGGAGAATAAATTCTTAACGGCATACAACTGCCCTTCAATATAATTATTTGTTAGAACTTTATTCACCGAAGTTTTGTAATAGTGAGGAATGGCAGATGAGAATGAATTGTACCTAAATATTTTATTTTGTTTAAATGCGGTTTCTAAATTAGTGAAATTTATATAATTTATAAAAGATTCAAAATACCGAATAACGTTACGCCCTAGGGAGAGTAGTCCTTACGCATGATAGATTTAACGTTCGATTAGGAATTTACTACAAATTTCAAAGTGGCACTGAAGCCTCACTAGGAAACTTTGGTTGTTCCAAGCTTAGCTTATTCAGCTTTGCTTCCGGTCGGCTTCCACTGCCATCGTGTTTGGATTTATTGTTAGAATGTAGAAAAGAAGGTATCTGACGCAAACCTTTGGCGATCTTTCAACAGCCCGGCGCACTGGAGCAAACCATGATGGACGCCCTTACGATGGATAGAGTGGATTTTGTCCAACTCTTGTTAGAAAATGGAGTCAGCATGCACAAGTTCTTGACCATACCGCGTCTGGAAGAGCTCTACTGCACCGTAAGTTTATTCATAAAAGTTCCCTGAGTAAAACCATGGCCTGGAAGCCATCGTGTAAAATGTCCGTCATTGGCCATTCGCATTATTACGTGGAAAGGAAGACGAGGAAATTGTATTATCAGCCTGTGTAAGTAAAGGCATGTAATCTAAAGGTCATGGAGTATTAAGGTTATTTAATGTTGTTTTTTGTATATTTTCAAGCAAATTGTTGTTGACAACCGTTCGATAAATATTATATAGGTGGGTGAATAGTAGTTTGAGTGGAATCGATGTTCGTTTTAAGAATGTCAAGAAAATCATTCTTGTAATGTAATGTTATGTTGAAGCATAAAATGACACTGTGCTCATGGATTCATAAATATATTCACACACTCGATCTTAACACGTGGTAAATACGGTCATGTACGAATGGTGATTTTATGCATTTTGACAGTATTGAACAGAATAAAAAATGCACTAATAAAATCGTAACCCGCTCTTGTCAAAATGAGCTACAAAGTATGGCTGACATTATTAATTTGAATTAACCAGCACTTCGCTGTTTATTGCTAGAATATAACGTGGATATAAATTATATTATAATTCGAAGAAAATGTACAAGGTATTTTGTATGATAAGATGTCGAATTGATATATTTTTAAGACTTCAACTGGTAGCCAAGAGAAATGTTTTTCAATGTTGTAAATAAATAATCACACGTAAAAATATCGATTTATACCTGCAATTTCTATATTGATTTTAATATTTTTTTGTTTGTTTTTAATATTGAGCTTTAAAATGTATTACTCTCTCTTGGGGATACCGTATTTACTCGAGTAATAGCCGCACTATTTATGAACAAGGCCCTTGCGTCTACTTTACCACAAAACACATATACAAACAATCATTGCGTTGCGCATAAATAACATAGCGAATAACCGGATCGAGAATACAATTCTCCATAGAAATGCTATCTTCAAAGATGGTTTCTTGGCACAAAGACGTTATCTCTGTCATGTAAACAGCTGGAATCATGCGGTCGAACGCGGTGATTGGCAATCTGCGTGCTCCGCGGAAAAGAGAACCCTCAGACTTTCTTCATAAACAGTGCGGCTATTACTCGAGTAAGTACGGTATCACACAATATAAGTTCTCTTGATGCAGAAAATATACTGTAAATTTGCCAAAATTTTGTACTGCCTAAATGATGCAATTAAGATGCTGCATGGTCCCGACATTTCATCGAATACAAAGTGTGATCTTTTGCAAATACAAGGTGCAATCAGGCACGTAGTGATATTTTTTGCTTACTATTATTAATGTGTTTATTACAAGAAACAATATCATTTAAGCGATGAATACCAGGCCATAGGGTAACTTTCTTCTTCTTTGAAGCTCAATAAAAATAAATATGGGGCCCTCACTTCAAATGTGCAGGCATTATCAGTACACAGGAGGGTACGCTCCATGACACCTATCCAGGCATGCCAGTCATAAAGAGCTTGGCAAACACCATCTTCTGGTATCCCGGCATTGCTTAAGTTATCTCCACAGCGCCGAAGAGAAATTAACTAAACAAAAGCAATAACTAAGAAACGCACTGAAGTCTGGTAGGCGCTCATAAGACGCGTCGTTTAGGTTATTTCGAGATAGCATTCGCTCGGGAAAGTTCGAGTGCCTGACGACATGTGTGCTCAAATGCGAATCCCATTTTGCTATGCGGCGATTCTTCGTATGTCGGTTTTTCGATCAGTGCGGAGGTTGAAGAGAGTGCTATTTCGACAATGCGACGCCGACACGAACAACGGGTGTCGTCTCAATTCCTCCAATTTTTGCAGAAACACGGACCAAGTAACACGTTCCGCTTTCTCGTCAAAGAAGTGCGCAAGGTAAGAGATGCTCGATGGCGTCCCGTGTCGCCTGCCACGCTGGTTTTCGTTGTGAAATTTTGTGCTCAAATTTTATGTGAAAGTAAAATCGAAACAGAAGTGCCGCGTGGTTCGGGAGTGATGCGGCGTGAAATTGGACTCGCTCTTTCGTCACACACAAAGGGATTTCGTTAAAGGCCCACGGGGCGCAATTCAACCGACTGGTCTTTCTTGCGAGTGTTTTTTCACGAACACCGCTGAGTATATTACGAGTCCAGGCGTCGGAAGTGTTTAAGAGATAGGAAGGGGCAACGGGATTCTGTATTAGACAAATTTTGAATTGTCTGAATTAAGTACTAGTACTGTCCAAGTTCTTTACAAAATAAATGACTAAGGAGGAGAGGGAGGGCACCAGCACACCCCTAGGTTATAACCCCCTCCCCCCCCCCCCCCGCATTCACCACGCCACTGAGCCAGTTAATTAAAAAAAATGAAATTGTTATTTATACTTCAAGCGTCTGAGTTTCTGAGTATAAAGTGCTATCGGGAAAAGTAATATATAGTTCTCGTTTGCGATAACGCAGTGCAATTATTTTGCTACTGCGTATGATTTATCATCATACGCACCCCAGCCCGATAAAGATCTATTCACGAGTTATTCCGAGCGGGACGACACCTTAATGGTTTCGAGCGAAACGCTACAGTCATGCGTTGTAAGTTACTGCTCAGCTAAACAAATAAACGCTTCGATCTTAAACCGGCTCGCTGAAGTCCCAGATGTCGACTAAAAAACGTCCGTGGCTTATTGTTTTGGTGTGTCATTTTATGAGTTTGAATACGTTGCCAAATGACGCATCACCCGATTTTATTTTCCGAACTGTCATTTTACTACGTCGGGAAAATTGAAACACGATCGAAGGTAGTTCGTTAAATTCGAGACAAAGTTCACGTAAGGCATAACGAGAATATCGTCTAAATTAGTTAATAATAAAACGCTGATTCCACCTCGATGGAACCGCAGCTTTGTGTCATACACCCGAAAGGAAATCATGTGTCAGACGTTGAATCCGGAATCGTGCTGGGTCTCTTGAATAGGTTTTAGCAGAATGTTGAATTTAAGATGGCTCGCACATGTGCGCTCATGAAGAAACGACAGCGTTCCCTAGTTAGACTATGTTCTATTTTGTCAAAGTTCAATACTCCCACTTTGAAGACGAGACCTAGTCATGACGTTATCGTTAGTGGGTCACCGACCCTCCTCAAATGGCAATTAACTACGCACTCTAACGAATTACTTAATGGCGAAGGCGGTTTGTACGTGATTATAACTGGCCACGACTAATTACTTTCCATGTCATTTATTGTCACGAATGACGATTGATGAGGCGACAAAAACTGAAAGAAACTCAACTTTTATCGTGGTCAACTTGTGCCCAAAACAAAATAGCACAAGGCTAGCGTCGCATGCGTCGATGGCGGCGAAACGGCAGGATGGAGCGCTGGGGCGAGACTCACTCCGGACCGCCACGCGGAGCGGTTTGTGAACCCGTGTGGGCTCCTCGAACATTCGACGTGGAAGGTTCGGCGCGTAGATCATTCGGACCTCGAATAGACAAGTGTCCTCAAATTAACCAGAACGCGACATTTAGCGAAATAACAAAATGAGTGTCCGCTCCCAGACACCTAACCTAGGCCCTCTGCGTAAAAGAAAAGATGATAACCATTCGGCTACGCACGCGCTTGCTCGGCGACGCGCGTGGCGATATTGAGAAGGACCCCGACAGTAGAAGACATAAGCCCTTCCATCTCGCACCGAGTATTAAGTGTACGGTCACAACAGCAAACTCCCGTTGTTATTCAATAAATGTTAGTTCCTAGCTGAAAGTAGCTGCGTTTTGTAGCATCCTTTGATCCCCTTTAATGTGTAATGTGTCCTCTAGTTCTCACATTGAATGTTGATTTTGCGCAGAATCTTCCATCCGGGTACCGATACACACTGTACGACATCGGATTGGTTGTGGAGAAGCTGATGGGCGGAGCCTATCGGTCAGCCTACTGTCGACGAAAATTCAGAAACCTGTACTCGACTGTCATGCGGCGAATGTCCACCGTAAGTACACTGCGCATAATTAGGTCGTAAATGCAATGTTGCAACATGTAGCATCTGTTCGTCCGCATCAGCGTATTGTTCCAATTTCAATAATAAAAAAAGTGAGAAGTTTGCACTGAATTACCGCCGTTCCTAAGGAAACGTGCTACGTAAGTCCACTTTAGTGGATGTTGGCAGAACATGAGACCGATTTTATGTTCTTTGGTTCACTGCGCTTTTTTTCCTGTACAAACAGCTGGAGTGGTGAATCGAAAATAAGTCCAAACACATTTCCGCAAAAAATATAAAGTGAACACTGTTTTACCGATCGTCGATAGCTACCTCTCCTTAAATTGAGATCTCAAGAATGAAAGTTTGTTCTACCACATTTCAAAATACTTGCATTCCCATTAGAATGCCTGGTCAGTTCCCACAGTTTGCTTGCTAAGCGCATGAAAACGCCGCAAAAATGTAAAGAAGTACTCAAAAAAACGTTACACCCAATAGAGCGTTTATAGGATTAACCAAGCATCAAAGAGAATGCCGGGAATGTAGGTACACCCGCTGCGCGTCCTGGCGTCTGTAGCTGTAACTGTTAGGAAGCAGAAATCTAAAACAAAGGGCACTCCGCACGCGCGTTCCACAAATTATTAGTTTCGGTCATTTATTTCGATTCCTTCGCATAGGAAAGACGAGTGTGTGTACCTACGTTCCCAGCATTTTGTTTTAAGCTTGGCTAACTTAGCTAAAGATCTATTAGGCTTGCCGATGATTTTAGACGATGTCAAAGATGTGCGGAGTATCGGAATTTCTGTTAACTGTGCTCGCACAATCTGGGGAAGTAACCAAACAAAAATCTTGTTTCTGAACTTCGTTAAGAAATCTTACAAATTCAGTGTTGGATTAAAAGTTTAAGATAGCGTAGAAGAATAAAAAAAGATGTGGAAAGAAACGTGAAAGAAGGAAGTAGAGGCTAAAAGAGACGACGGACTGAATCACCATAAGAAGCCGGGGCCGAAGTGGTGTATTACCTCGCCCGGAGGACTCCACATTGATCAAACGTACCCCGAGCCGAGGTAAACCACAGGGATGCCCTTTTTCCAGGACACGGGAATGCCACACACAGAGTCAGACATGGGTGGGTGCACCCACATGGTTGGGTCCGTGGTGACGCCACTCACCAAAAACCTACTAACGCAGTTGCCTGCAGAGGTGGTCTGATTAATGTGAAAGTGACTGGTCCTGCGTGAACAAACTCTGGTTTTCAGACTCGCGAAACTGTGATGGCAGACGTCTTCTCCCATTGTCGCGAATAATATCACAGGGGCGTATTCCTGTATCTGCGATCTAAGACCTTCCAGAAACTAAGGCCAGCACACCCGCTCCATGACGTCACTGTTGCTAGGCCGCCGAGCGGAATACGCTGCAGTTGGTTGGGCGCTGGGCTTTGGTGCGTCGGCGCCCTGACTGGACAGTCTGTAGATTTGATTGGAAATATTGCAAGTATGTCACTTACCCGTGCGTGACGACGTAATTATTCAAATTCCACCTGCTATAATTAGTCATATCAAAATTTGACTGTTAGTATTTACTGTTAGGTTACGACGATCGAAAACACTTCTGGTAAACATGAGCGACTACACCCTTTCCACAATTTTTAATTTGAAACGTATTTCTCACGTTCGTGCTTACCACACAAGTTGGACACTCGTGAAAAAGTATTTTGTGCCTAGCGTCTTTCAGGCGGTTTCCGAAAGATAAAAAAATTAAAAGAAGATCCATTGGTTGATCTTTAGGGAATGCGTTATCATGACGCTTCGGAAACGCCACACTTCCCCCTTTCGGGAACGCTAACGCAGACCCCTTCACTTTTCAATATTGGCTTTCCCTTTTGGCTTTTTTTTTTTGCTTCCTCTATTTTTCGCTGCCTCTTTTTACTTCGTTAAGATTAGCGTTTCCCAGAGCGGGACGTGTGTCGCGTTTCCCAAGGGTCATGCTAACGGATTCCCTAAGAATTCACCAATGAATCTTCATTAAATGTTTTTGCCGCCAACTTGAACAAGCGCGAGTAATTACTTCACCACACTCCATTTTGTAGCACAAATCAAGGCATGCGCGCTCCGCACACCTGCAAGTTCAGACTCGCCCCCACATTCGCGCGCTCATTGGCTTCCGCCCCGTGACGTCACATCCCTCTCGCCTCGCCTCGCCTCGCCGCGCGCGCATTGGCTTCCGCCCCGTGACGTCAAATCCCTCTCGCCTTTGATTTTCGCTACTCTCCTTTTTACGCGGCGCGATTCCCTTTCCACTGTTTTGTCCACAGACGGACGCCGTCAGCTTTTCCCTGTAATGTGGGTACTGATGCTAATGCAATATCAAAGTCCCAGCACGCTCTCTACCTCCTACGGCAAGTTGGTCGCACACTTTTGTAGTTAAGGAAATGTACAAAAACAAGCGACGGTTCGCCACTTAAAAGGGTCATTTGTTTTAAGAAAGCAAAACGAGGAAACGCGACACGACATGTGACTGATCGACTAGGTGCCAGAAGTCCATAATGTAATAATTAAACGTGACAAAATGTATAGTTCGTTTCATGAGACAGTTTAATTTTGGTCTCTATTTCGTGCTTTAATATGTCGGTTTACAGATATGTCGTGGTTCTGTCAAAGTTTTTGTTTAAACAGCGCGAACGTATTGCGAACACAAACAGTCGTTTTTTGGCTGGAGCAGACCTTGCATCCTGTACTAAGACATCATGTTTTCCCTTGCACGTATTGTTGAGAAGAATGTTAGTCGAGAACATGAGGATGAGTGTAAATACTGCTTGTTGTGTGTGGTCGCTTGCCACACGTCTCCAACTCTTCAACCTCTGGCGGTGTAGTTAGCACCAGCCTCCAGGTCCTTGACAATCTTTCGTTGATCACGTAACCTCAAGAACTGAGCGGTGTGCTGGGAAATATAAGCTGGTTCTTAACAACTTCAGCCTGCATCACTACACTGGCGACCAGTAGTGTTGGAAGGTGCAGTCTTGGATTTAAAGCATCTATCGGAGGGTGAACCACTTCATCGTGAGTAAGTGTCTTCTCCAGAACCAACTATTTTCTGCAGTATGCACGCTTGAGTGCCTCCGCAGCCACAAATACGAAGTTTTCAGACACGTAGGTCAAAATAGGAGTCTTGGACGACATAGCCACTATGTCATTATTGGTGATATAGTATGCAAAACCTTGAACACAAAACAAAATATTATGTGCTTGCCTAAAAGCGACAAAATATTCCAATACACTTTGGAAGTAGTTTCTCGTTTTAAAAGTCCCTACACTATAAACCGCAGAAAACAGCAGGGGTGTTTATAGTCCTTTCAGGAACATTGACAATTCGGAAGTGCAAGAGCACTAGGGCCGACAAAGCAAAAAGATGCCAAGCCCACATACCTTTGAAGAGCTCGTAACCTGAAAGTTTTTCCCACGAATTGCTGCAATCCACTGGACGCACCGTTGCTTGTCCGTGAGGGAGGAGAACACGCGGACCTCTGATTCTCCGGCATAATTTCTCCGACACCACGGCACAAAATACTTATGACGCATTCATACGCACACACGAAAACACTCGGGAGTTTTTGTCGCCGACGGATGCAGTGAACACACATACGTCCTGTCTCAAAAAGACTTTCTACTTTGCCCGATTGCGCACATAATGTCTGGTTTAGCATCATTTGCGAGAAGTCTGCAGTCTGATAAAATTGCGTTGTCACATGGTGTGATCTTTTTTTTTTAAATTAGATTTAGTCAGTACAACCTATATTACAAAGTCAAACGCATCGGGGATGACGGCGAATGAAAGGAAAAAAGACAAAGAAGTGGTATTTCCTCTGGCCCTTCAAATTGCTTCGTCAGCGTCGTCGCAGACGCTCGGCGGTGAAAACCCTCGCTCGCATTTTCTCGCTTGGCTAGTAGTGACTAGTAACGTAGCTGATATAACGAATCGAAGAGCGCAAGCATCAGTTTTGAAGGTGTTGCAGGACGGAATCTTGAATGAATTAAACCTATGAACGTTATGCAACGAATAGGTTTTTCTAAACTAATGCGCGTGTAATATTTGAGTAGCTTCGTAATGCTTGAGCCGATTGGTTGCCTGTGTTGAACGCAACAAAAAAGCTGTGCATCTTTTTGTATATATCATCGAGTTAACTTTATATGCCCTTAAAAAAAAGTACAAAATTTATTCGAATTATTCGAGACTAAAAAAAGCAAACCCGAACAGAAAGCAGCGGTTCTTAAATGGGGGTCCGCGAAGCCATTCTAGGGGTCAGCGAAGCCCAGCCTCATCATTCAAGCCCGACCATAAAAGTTGTTTTTTCTTAGATTCAGATGAAACGTTCCAATTTTCGGGGAGTTTTCTCGTGTATATGTCAATAGGAGAACTCTACATCACACAAGCACTTAGTTATATTTATTTATTAAATCTTTATCATAATTAACCTATACTTTCCCTTCCCCTCACCACGAACGGGGCCCTCCATCTTCCCGGCCAATCCATATGGGGTCCGCGAACCATCAGTGGCCGAGAACCAGTGACAGAGCATAAGCAACCTGACGCGAATCAATACATCTCATTGAATATGGTTTCGACCTATCACAGGCAACCGCTCCATCTATTTTCCCTTGCCCTACCCAGTCGTATCTGCCTTCTCTCGATGCAATACAAATACCGTATTCAAGTAAACGCCAGCTGTGAACTTCAGAACGGCAAAATAGTTTGGTCCACCCAAGTTTTGTTTTTTTCTCCGGTAACTGACTTCATTTCGCGAGCTCTCGTCTCGGTTTCCTTTCGTTTGGATAGATTTCGCAGCCGATACCAGGATGTGTTGTATGTTTAGGTTGCGGCCTGCAAAATTCAGCGAAAAGGTTTTCTACACCTATCTTAGAGGGAAATCCTAATGTCACGTGGCTCTGCGAATAAGGTGACGTATCGTCACGTGACGTAGCGGGGCCACACGACGTTGTCACGCGATGTCATAATTCCCCCTCTAATTTTAGTGGAAAATTTTTCTCCCTAAATGTTGCGATCATTTCCTGTCGCGTATCGCAGTGACACAGAAGGCGACACTAAAGTACCCAAATGTAAACACAGTGGTGTAATTGTGCGCATCAGACAGTGTTTTCGTTGCCGCTGGAGCTTAGCACTTGATTCGTTAAACCACTAAAAAAAATGTTTAGCTTTTTTTTTTTTAATTCGTCTGTTTTACTGATAATTTTATGAATAATGCTCACCAGGCTAACGCTAATGGACGCCTTACAGGCTCCGACTCTGCACACGGCCTTGAACACGGAAGCATCGGCCGCCCTCCTGGGGTCGGACTCGACCTTCAGCCATCCGTTCAACGAGCTGCTGATCTGGGCTGTGCTGATGAAGCGGCAAAAGATGGCCACCTTCATGTGGCAGAACGGCGAGGAGGCCATCGTCAGGGCCCTGGTCGCCTCCAAGCTCTACTGGGCCATGGCGCACGAGGCCGCCCAGGACGACCTCGAAGCGGATGCCTCGGAGGAGCTAAGACATAACGCAAGGTGAGAATGCGGAACGTGGTTTTGAAGAGGCGCACCTAAAAAAAAAAGGGGGGGGGGGGGGGGCTGAACTCCCCTAAAAATATCTTAAACCACTGGATACTTTTTAATGGAGTATTTTTCGCTAAAGTTTGCAGCATACTTGAACTAATGTGACGTTATGGTATCACGTGATACCACGAAGGCACAGTGACGTTGGCCACAGCTCGTGACGTGAGGTCACATGACATGCCTTTTCTCTTAACTTTTCATAGAAAATTGGCGCGGGGTGCTTTACGTTTTGGCGTGACGCAACGTGACCTGACGTTAACCCGTCAAGTCGGAGTGCCACGGAATACCATAGCGTCACGTAATCCAGGTCATGGGACCTAAATGTTTTCGCTAAATTTAGGGGGGGGGGAGATTGTAATTACCAAATATGTCATCCAGTCTCTTTAGCTGCTACTAAATGCCTTCTCAACAAATTTAGACGGTCACTTCTTAAATACTATATTTCATATGTTATATGACTTTGAGGATAATTGGAGCTGATAATTTTTTTAATGTGGACACGTATGTAGAAAAATTAACTTCAAAACATTGTTAGTGAAATATTTAAAAGCGAGACTGATTGTGAGTTACCATCGATTCTGAAGCATGGTTCTAAGTGGAGACATCGACCACGAAATAGAGGCGTATTTTCGACTGGCTCAAATGATTAGTTTACAAAGTGATTGTGGGCATAGCACAAGAACTGAGGTCGGCAGGACGTGAGCACGAGCGCAAACAGTGCTATGCCATTAGCTCGTGCTATGCAATTAGCTATTAAAACGCTAGAAAGAGTGTTACAATTCTGCAAAGAAACGGCTAACAACTGAGTCAGTAAGGCAAACTGAGCAAGGGGTTCCAAAAAAGTAGAAAGATAAAGCGAAAGGTATCCTCCATGAGGCACGCACTGAGCATCAGCATCTCTCCAGTGGAAGCTGATGTGACACGGATGCAAGCCACTTATAGCCGCTGCTCAAAAAATAAAGCATTATTGTTGTATCGTCCGTCTCTTTAGCCCGCAATTGTCCTTTATTCTTGGGCATCTCTTATGAAGCTTGCATTTTTGCCAACCATCTAATTTCTTTCACTAAGCAACATCATCCGTTTTCCTTTCTAAGTAACTTTATCGATACTCTCAAAAATGCCGATTATTGCAGCGTCATTCGTTCATTTGGCGACTTTCCTTATCTTATGACACTAATGTATGAAACTATTATACAGTGTGTATAAAAGCATTGAACCTCTCGGCTACGCACAATGTTTTTCTTCTCTCTAAATAACTTGATCATCCTTTGCTTCTGAGCGTAGAGAGTTCGAAAAGCTGGCGTTGGACCTGCTGGACTACTGCTACCGGCAAGACGAAGGCACCACGCTGCAGCTGCTGACGCACGAGCTCCAGAACTGGAGCAAGCAGACCTGCCTGGGGCTGGCCGTGGCCGCCAACCACAGCGGCTTCCTGGCGCACACGGCAAACCAGATGCTTCTCGCAGAGCTCTGGATGGGAGCCCTCCGGACTCGAAAGAACGTCAGCCTCAAGGTAAAAGAAACAAAGTTTCGCATTTTTACGCTTCATATCTTCAGAAGACGCGTCTTGAACAAAACGCAGACGGAGCGTCGGTGTATGGCGAGAGCAAGTTCGTCTGCTTCTTGCACATTGGCTGATTGATAAAAAAATAGTGGGTAGACCTCAAGGAATCTAGTATTGAGGTCTACCCACTATCCTTCGAATCAGAGCCAATCAGAACGCAGCGTCGCTCTGACGTCACCGTAAGCCCCTGTGCAAGCAGACGACTTGTTCTCCGAATGGGCCTGTTCTCTCGGCCAGGGGGCGCTGTAGCGTCCACGAGACACGACCACAAAAAAAGTGCCTCAACCGGAAGACGCGGCCATGTTCTGCTGTCTTGAAGCAGCGTCCTAGCGTCCCCGTTGTGCATGATCCACGTGCGTATAGAAGCGTCTCGTCAGCGTCTCTCAGCGTCCCGTCACGGGCGCTAACGGGGCGTCTGAAAGGACGCAATGCGACGCTGAACGTAAAAGCGACCTAAAGATATCCGATTTTTCTCGCCAGAGGCGCTGCTGAAAACTTGAGAGCTACGGGTCTATAAAGCACGTGAGAGTTTGAGTAACCGGTACTGGGGAAGTGTGAAAACATATTCTGGTGGAAACAGTGGCATATCCAACTGCTGAAAGTAGGTCGACGCGCTGCTTCACAAGAAAACCCGCGTTGGCCCACGGAAGGTTTTGGGCATCGCGCTTGCGCAGAAGCAAAAATAGAGTGAGGTGTAGCGTCCGCGCATTCTGCGTACCGACAACAGCGCCACCGCAGCGGAGTGACGTTAGAGCCACCTGTTGACCTAGGGTACCATCAGCTAAACAATGGTGCATGGAATACGTCACCGACTGCTGCGTTTAGCGTCCTATCCTGCCGATACATCAAAGGTGGTTCCTAAGTGGCAACAGATGACGTCACAGAAGCCGGAGTGTCATGCTGTTGGATGTCGCGATCCTGGCGTTTGGCGCTAGAAGTACCGGGGAAAAAAGTACAAGCGGACGGGAGTGTCGCTGTCGTCGCGGCGTCCCAACTCCTGGCTGCCGAAGCTTCCAGAAGAGGCGTCTGCCGCATACACTACAGCTGTTGGGACGCCGCCAGGGTTGCGACCGGCAACAGCATGAATCTTCCGTGACGTCATCGAACGAAAATCGGGGACAACTTTGTTGGGCGCGGTAAATACACCAGTTAGAAATGTGTTGCAGGCACCAAACCTAAACGCCTCTCATACGCGCGACATCTAAGGATCGAACAGACGACAAATCGCAAAGTAAAAATTAAACAAGTTTGAACAGTCTTGTTTGTTTCTATGACATGCGTAATTAACTAAGCTGTGTACCAACATGAACACTCGTTTAAAATTATGAGCTTGAGGCCATAGGTAACCGTGGATAATAACCGTAGAAGTTAATTTCAAGATTAAGAATTTGTACAACATTTTGTTTACAATTTACCTGATTGCGAACAAGAAAGAAACGAAACAATTTAACAACAAGCCACTTTGTTAACTTGTGATTATATAGGCGTATATTCCTTTACACTTACAGTATTTGTTTGCTCAGTTATCAATACTGTCACCCTTCTCTTGAAGGCTATTGCAGTAAAGGTTGATAGAGCGTTACAGAATTGCACCAATTGTATTTTTGCCATTCACTGTTAGGAAACCAACGCAGGTTAACAAAATCATCCAACGGTACTATTGCTGACGGTCATCACCTTATGTTGTTTCCTATCAGGTCATATTCGGCCTCCTTTTCCCACCGACGGTGCTCTGGCTGGAGTTTAAGTCCAAGGAAGAGCTCCAGCTGATGCCCCAAACAGAAGAGGAACACTACCTGGACCTCCAGGACGACGAGGAGGACTCCAACCCTGACGTGGACGATCCTCCGGGCGTCCTCAACCCTCCAGTCATCAACCTCGACACGGACTCGCTCGGTGGACCCCTGGCTCGGAAATGTTCGTCCGTCTTCAACCGCCTCGAGAACGGAAGTCTATTTCCCATGGACACCGACGCCGCTTATCTCAAGATAAGGACAAGAAAGCGACCCCTTCGTCTAGGGCGAAAGATCTACGAATTCTACGCTGCTCCGGTGACCAAGTTCTGGAGTCATGCCGTGAGTATGCTGATAAACAGGTGATTACGACGCAGTGCGGGTTTCGATCAAATCACGGGCCCTGATCTCGACACTTGCCGAAAAAGCCGGCGAGAAATCAGGCGGCTCTGATTGGCCGGCGCCAAGGTCCATGCTGCGTTGGCCAATCACGGCGGCCAGATCTCTCGCCGACTTTTTCGCCAAGTGTCTAGATAAGGGCCTCAGTACTGGGAGTTCGCCTTCACTTTCCGCTTTTAGTTCGTGTGCATGCCTCCGTGTTTCTTCTGGATACTCAAATCACTATTAACACGTAGGGTTGAACGAAATATAGCCAGCCGGCAACGGCCAGACGGCGCCAACAAAGTGAGAGCCTACGGTTTTACCCTGTCTCGCTGTAACCTGGTAAAGGGTGAACGATAAGCTGCACATTGCGTGCCGACGGCTTCGATACGCGCTACTCGTACGAGCGCAGCGCGCACATATTGGAGCATGACGCAGCGAAAAGTCTGATATTTCTTCGCAGTAAAAGCCCACTCCGATGATACGTAGTCATGTTCCGATTGGCTCGCCAGGGCCGTAACTTCCGTCGTAATGGCATGTTACGCAATGATGGCTTCCTGGGATACCCAGTATTTCTTGCTTCAGATACTATACTTCGTTTCAGCTTCGGTCCGAGCGCGGCCGATGTTATGAGCCGAAGGGCCAATCAAAAAGCGAAAGAGGCACAACGTCATGGCGTGCTTTCTGCAGTTGATAGAACCAGCCGGTATTCGCCGTCTCTCTGTGCGTGCTCCTTCGCCGGCTAGTCTTATCACGCGCAGAGAGCACGCCATGACGCTGCGCTTCTTGCGGTGTTTGATTGGCCCTTCGGCCCATAAAATCGGCCGCGCTCGGACCGAAGCTGAAACGAAGTATAGGCCTAAGCGGCGCCACCTGAGTCATAGTTCACGTTTCAACAACGCAGCCCACACTCCCAGGCAAACTCAACGTTTCTTGCTTCAGTCGCTTGATGGCGCTAAACAAAACAGCGTTGCAGGCTGCCTATAGGTCTAGAAATCTTAGTACCTACGCAGCGCAAGGGACGGTACAAACTTTTGTTAGTGCAGCTTGCTTCGTTTTAATTAGCTTAGAAGAGAGCAATTTTGTCTGAAAAACCAATGCCAAAATCGCCAAGAGTACTGATTCTGGTACCTGGTATTAGTCATTCAGCATTCGTTCTACGCAGCTTATTTTGTGGAATGGCATAACAATATATGAGGTTTATGTTCTCGATAAAAATGTTTGCTGTTGTTTTTGTTTTTGCGGATATTTTTCGGTTATTCGTTTGATTTTTTACGTTATGTTGCGGCCAGGGAGTGGGTAAATCACACGTATCACAGACACTGTCAGTATTACGTAGGATACATTTGCCTTCCATCCGGCTACCCGAGATTCTGTGTCCAAAAAATAAAAAAAAACCGAGCCAGACCAAAGATTATTTTAGCGACTTTTGCGTCGCTTCACAAAATATTGTCGACATATTGGCCATAACCTCAGTCACTGTAAGGTCATTCTATGCCAAAGAAGGCGCGGCAGTTTTTTATGTCTGTGATATGTAGTAATACATAATTTGGATAAGGAATCATCTAAACTCCAAGAAAAGTATTATTATGAGAAAAAAAAAATATTGTTTTTGCTGATATCAGGCCCTCAAATTAAGGAATTTACATAAAACCCACTTAGTTTAGAGAAACATGGAGAAAAAACGGTTACGTACGAGACAAATTCAGGTGGGCGCCTAATTACTTAATAAAATACCAAATCCTATACTATAATACAAACATAGAAAGGCGTCATTTTGGGTGCAAATAGGAGCTCCAAAAGGCAAAGACGTTATGAGATTTCTTTACTGTTTTATTCAACTTTGATTTAGGTGTTAGCTGCAATACGTTTTTGTTTGTTCTCATAGCACTAATAATTTAATAGCCCGTGTTAAATTTTAAGGCCTCGTTTTATTGCGTTTTAATTGAATGGAAGAATCTCCGGTTAATGCAAAAAAAGGAAAGAAAACATATTAAGGATCAGAAAAAAAAATATCTGGGCAGCGGTGCTCGGAACTTTCGAACTAACATAAAAACTTAAATCCACCTCATCCGTTTAAGATATAGAAAATTATAAAAGTACTTTATTATTATTATTTTTTTTTTTTAATATGAGCCCCTTTGCATGCCGGCGTTCGGTAGTGGGGCGTCAACGGTATAAAACGCCGCCGCAAGGCCTTCAACGCTCTCCAGAAAACGCGTTTTATTCAGTTGAAGCGAACCTTATCCTGACTTCCATGCATCCCTATCCCCTTTACGTTACGTAAGGATACCGGCGTCTTAGTTTTGCTCTACTTCTGTCCAGGTAATTGCCGACGAGCGCAGGACTGCATCGTCCACCTCTCGCGAGCTTGGTAATGAACACTGCTCCTCGGCCCTGTTTGTCTCATGTAAAAAAAAAAAAAAAAATCAGACCGGAAAGTTTTTTAATTAAATTTGTGCAATGTTAAATTCAAGATTAGAAACACGAAAACTGACCGATGAATAGCTAAGAAACAATTACCATTTCTGAAAAACACTAAATTGGTCAAGCCTCTGATAGTAGTTAGCGTCAATAATCCAATGGCAACATGAGCCATGTAACTATTAGTTAAATTATTAATCAACAATATGTTTAAGAAACCAACTTACCATGCGGATCATTACATCATCTAGAGTCCGCCGAGCCCGACACTCAGATCGCGAAGACGGCACCTATGTAACTCCCACTTCATAACAAACACACTTCCTCTAAAAATACTAGTGAGTTCAGAATTCGGTACACGTTCTGCTGGCCTCCAGCGTATTCCGGAGTTTAAAATTATGCACAAGGTCGGAACCTCAGGCTTATGACGTGTCCACCGCAAAGGGTGGAATGCTTTTTCCACACTGCTTTTGGTAGCACTGCTTATTCTATCAAAATACAATTAAGTGCAATTTAAGAAGCGACACCACCGTTATCCTTTCTCATCGGTGAAGAGCTGTCCAGTCTGAATAGTTTGTTTTTTTATATATATATCTGGACATACGACAGACAAGGACGACGCGCAATATGCATGTCCAAACTCGGAAAGCAGACGACGCAGGCCTGCTTTCGCCGGCAGTTACCTAAGCAGAAATAGAGTAAAGTCAAGACAACAACCCAGTATCATTACGTAGCGTAAAGAGGATAAGGGTGCGTGGAAGTCTGGATAAGGTCTACTTTAACTGAATAAAACGTGTCTACAGAAGAGCGTTGAAAACCTTGCGGCGGAGTCTTAAACCGTTGACGCCTCGCTGGCGAACGGCGGCGTGCGTCGCCTATAATATGAGCGCGGCTCGAGGCATGGTCGTAGAGGCTCATCTTTAAAAATATATTTTCTGAGTAACAACAAAACGTAATTTTTTAAATTTTTTATAGGTCATCCCCAGAAATCTGTGCCATCGCATGCTAGCGCCATCTCTTGGCGGATTATGGCAACGCTCCCATAGAAGCAATGTATTAAATATAGAAATACGGCAATATTTGCTCAACATCACATTTTTTCAGATTTGCCATGCTACCCGTCCAATCTCTGACACGATCCAATCCTTCCGCAAAAAAGTCAAGATTACAGCGCATAAACTGCAGGTTCCTCATTCGAGAAAATTATTTGATGCATAGCCACTATGGGTGGTATCAGGTTTGATCGGTTTTTAAAATATATCATTAGGTGAGTGAAATAAATTTTAATTTTATATTATAAATACAACCCTCGCCCAATCATATGACAAAGTTTGGTGATTTGTATGATATTTTGTAATGCGTAGAAAAAACATCCTTTTGGGGCACCTCTCCCAAACGTGCCACACAAAGTGATTTTCAAACCTCCCTAATTTAAAAATACAGAAAGATACGAGATTTGCCATATAACTGCGACAAGGCAAAAACATCTAGGAAGCGTAGTGCACGCTCTGTCTTCTCTCAAACTTATTTGCTCGGGTTCCTGAGACCAGTTTGTCGAACCAGGCGCATAATCGATCAGCCAGCTGTTCAGAATCGTTTCCTGCATTCTGCTGCTGGGATCACTAAACTACCAAACAAAGAAAGCAACTATTTGTTTTTTTCATTTAGAAATTTTATCATGGCTAAGAAAAGGTATAGAAATATTGTTATTAATCATTATGAAATTATTGACCTTGGCGAAGCTACATTTAGGGCGAATAAAGTGGGAATATTGAGTGATTATTCGGCAAGGAAGCTGACTGTACTTGATGGTCTCTTCATGACACGTCAAGCACATAAATTCAAAATATCAAGTAAAAAACATGTCGGTCGATCCAGCAAGGAGAACATTGGAAAATGAGAACTACGTAACGTCCTCGCTCGAGCGCCTTTCCCATCGAGGAGGTTTATTTTCAAGGATATGCAGTTGTACCATAATTGATTTGATGGACTTAAATTTTATCATTTTTCCCAGTTAAAGACCCGAATGTTCTAAACAAGTTCCTTGTGGATGAGCGGAGGCCCAAATTTGAAAAGTTGGACGAAGCCGTCAAAACGGAAAAACCAGGTCTAGTTTGAAGCGGTTTTTCTCAAGACAGATTTATTTCCAAGTATTTGCCATGGCACCAGCATGTAGTAGAGGGATGAAAATGATATATTTCGTCCAAAATGGGTGCATGAGCCGTGCTCCAAAAGTTCCCTGTGAAGGCGCGGGTGCTCAAACTAAAAATGGGACGAAACCGTCGAAACAAAAAAACCAGGTCCACTTCGGAGCGGTTTTTCTCAAGACAGATTTATTTCCAAGTATTTGCCATGGCACTAGCATGTAGTAGAGGGATAAAAATTATACATTTCGCCCAGAATGGGTGCATGAGCCGTGCCCCAAAAGTTCCCTGTGAAGGCGCGGGTGCTCAAACTTTAAAAATGGGACGAAACCGTCGAAACGGAAAAACCAGGTCCACTTCGGAGCGGTTTTTCTCAAGACAGATTTATTTCCAAGTATTTGCCATGGCACTAGCATGTAGTAGAGGGATGAAAATTATATATTTCGCCCAGAATGGGTGCATGAGCCGTGCTCCAAAAGTTCCATGTGAAGGCGCGGGTGCTCAAACTTTAAAAATGGGACGAAACCGTCGAAACGGAAAAACCAGGTCCACTTCGGAGCGGTTTTCTCAAGACAGATTTATTTCCAAGTATTTGCCATGGCACTAGCATGTAGTAGAGGGATGAAAATTATATATTTCGCCCAGAATGGGTGCATGAGCCGTGCTCCAAAAGTTCCATGTGAAGGCGCGGGTGCTCAAATTTTAAAAATGGGACGAAACCGTCGAAACGGAAAAACCAGGTCCACTTCGGAGCGGTTTTCTCAAGACAGATTTATTTCCAAGTATTTTCCATGGCACTAGCATGTAGTAGAGGGATGAAAATTATATATTTCGCTCAGAATGGGTGCATGAGCCGTGCTCCAAAAGTTCCCTGTGAAGGCGCGGGTGCTCAAACTTTAAAAATGGGACAAAACCGTCGAAACGGAAAAACCAGGTCCACTTCGGAGCGGTTTTTCTCAAGACAGACTTATTTCCAAGTATTTGCCATGGCACTAGCATGTAGTAGAGGGATGAAAATTATATATTTCGCCCAGAATGGGTGCATGAGCCGTGCTCCAAAAGTTCCATGTGAAGGCGCGGGTGCTCAAACTTTAAAAATGGGACGAAACCGTCGAAACGGAAAAACCAGGTCCACTTCGGAGCGGTCTTTCTCAAGACAGATTTATTTCCAAGTATTTTCCATGGCACTAGCATGTAGTAGAGGGATGAAAATTATATATTTCGCCCAGAATGGGCGCATGAGCCGTGCTCCAAAAGTTCCCTGTGAAGGCGCGGGTGCTCAAACTTTAAAAATGGGACGAAACCGTCGAAACGGAAAAACCAGGTCCACTTCGGAGCGGTTTTTCTCAAGACAGACTTATTTCCAAGTATTTGCCATGGCACTAGCATGTAGTAGAGGGATGAAAATTATATATTTCGCCCAGAATGGGTGCATGAGCTGTGCTCCAAAAGTTCCCTGTGAAGGCGCGGGTGCTCAAACTTTAAAAATGGGACGAAACCGTCGAAACGGAAAAACCAGGTCCACTTCGGAGCGGTTTTCTCAAGACAGATTTATTTCCAAGTATTTGCCATGGCACTAGCATGTAGTAGAGGGATGAAAATTATATATTTCGCCCAGAATGGGTGCATGAGCTGTGCTCCAAAAGTTCCCTGTGAAGGCGCGGGTGCTCAAACTTTAAAAATGGGACGAAACCGTCGAAACGGAAAAACCAGGTCCACTTCGGAGCGGTTTTCTCAAGACAGACTTATTTCCAAGTATTTGCCATGGCACTAGCATGTAGTAGAGGGATGACAATTATATATTTCGCCCAGAATGGGTGCATGAGCCGTGCTCCAAAAGTTCCATGTGAAGGCGCGGGTGCTCAAACTTTAAAAATGGGACGAAACCGTCGAAACGGAAAAACCAGGTCCACTTCGGAGCGGTTTTCTCAAGACAGATTTATTTCCAAGTATTTGCCATGGCACTAGCATGTAGTAGAGGGATGAAAATTATATATTTCGCCCAGAATGGGTGCATGAGCCGTGCTCCAAAAGTTCCCTGTGAAGGCGCGGGTGCTCAAACTTTAAAAATGGGACGAAACCGTCGAAACGGAAAAACCAGGTCCATTTCGGAGCGGTTTTTCTCAACACAGATTTATTTCCAAGTATTTGCCATGGCACTAGCATGTAGTAGAGGGATGAAAATTATATATTTCGCCCAGAATGGGTGCATGAGCCGTGCTCCAAAAGTTCCCTGTGAAGGCGCGGGTGCTCAAACTTTAAAAATGGGACGAAACCGTCGAAACGGAAAAACCAGGTCCACTTCGGAGCGGTTTTCTCAAGACAGATTTATTTCCAAGTATTTGCCATGGCACTAGCATGTAGTAGAGGGATGAAAATTATATATTTCGCCCAGAATGGGTGCATGAGCCGTGCTCCAAAAGTTCCATGTGAAGGCGCGGGTGCTCAAACTTTAAAAATGGGACGAAACCGTCGAAACGGAAAAACCAGGTCCACTTCGGAGCGGTCTTTCTCAAGACAGATTTATTTCCAAGTATTTTCCATGGCACTAGCATGTAGTAGAGGGATGAAAATTATATATTTCGCCCAGAATGGGCGCATGAGCCGTGCTCCAAAAGTTCCCTGTGAAGGCGCGGGTGCTCAAACTTTAAAAATGGGACGAAACCGTCGAAACGGAAAAACCAGGTCCACTTCGGAGCGGTTTTTCTCAAGACAGACTTATTTCCAAGTATTTGCCATGGCACTAGCATGTAGTAGAGGGATGAAAATTATATATTTCGCCCAGAATGGGTGCATGAGCTGTGCTCCAAAAGTTCCCTGTGAAGGCGCGGGTGCTCAAACTTTAAAAATGGGACGAAACCGTCGAAACGGAAAAACCAGGTCCATTTCGGAGCGGTTTTTCTCAACACAGATTTATTTCCAAGTATTTGCCATGGCACTAGCATGTAGTAGAGGGATGAAAATTATATATTTCGCCCAGAATGGGTGCATGAGCCGTGCTCCAAAAGTTCCCTGTGAAGGCGCGGGTGCTCAAACTTTAAAAATGGGACGAAACCGTCGAAACGGAAAAACCAGGTCCACTTCGGAGCGGTTTTCTCAAGACAGATTTATTTCCAAGTATTTGCCATGGCACTAGCATGTAGTAGAGGGATGAAAATTATATATTTCGCCCAGAATGGGTGCATGAGCCGTGCTCCAAAAGTTCCCTGTGAAGGCGCGGGTGCTCAAACTTTAAAAATGGGACGAAACCGTCGAAACGGAAAAACCAGGTCCATTTCGGAGCGGTTTTTCTCAAGACAGATTTATTTCCAAGTATTTGCCATGGCACTAGCATGTAGTAGAGGGATGAAAATTATATATTTCGCCCAGAATGGGTGCATGAGCCGTGCTCCAAAAGTTCCCTGTGAAGGCGCGGGTGCTCAAACTTTAAAAATGGGACGAAACTGTCGAAACGGAAAAACCAGGTCCACTTCGGAGCGGTTTTTCTCAAGACAGATTTATTTCCAAGTATTTGCCATGGCACTAGCATGTAGTAGAGGGATGAAAATTATATATTTCGCCCAGAATGGGTGCATGAGCCGTGCTCCAAAAGTTCCCTGTGAAGGCGCGTGTGCTCAAATTTGAAAAGTAGGGCGAAACCGTCAGTACTGAAAAACCAGGTCCACTTTGAAGCGTCTTCTTTTTTCAAAATAAAGTTATTTTCAAGTATTTGCCATGATACCAGCATGTAGTGGAGGGATGAAAGTTATATATTTCGCGTCGTCTACCACTTGAGAATAGAGAGACCAAGGTTCGAGGAGATATCGTAGAAACAACATCTGAGCGGATGAACACTGAAACCTTTCAGACTCGCCAAACTGCTTGGCCCATGGACTACACGACAACGCCCAACGAGCCTTCAAAGCAATTCTAAAAGCGCAACGTGCGCGCGTGCGTGCATCGTGTATGCGGACGCGAAGTGATAAGCTAAGCTATGTTTTTTCTTTAACACTAACTTTGATCTCCCCTTTCCTAACAAAGTAGCCAGACCCTCAGTCTTTGTTCAATAAAACAGTGGCCGGAAGCGTACTGCTGTAGAAAATTATGTTAGCCCTGGAATAAAGAGCATTGAGAAAGAAACGGGTATTACTCTGTCTCAGTCACAAATGAACAGAAAGGTACTTCACGAACCTCGGAACCAAACCAACACAGAGAGTGCGCCACGTGATCAGACGGTATTGCGCAGCAGTGCGAAAAATGTAAAGTCATGTGGCACGCTCACCGGGCTGGGTTGGCTGGGATGAATCGTAACGTTTGCTGCGGTTCATTGAAGAGAAAAATTAGATATAGCTATAAATAAGAAATTATAAACCAAATCGTGTAGGAGATTCTCATGGAACTCGCAGCATTTTGCACCGTCTTTTATGGCGTAAACGCTTCTTCGTCAAAGGGGTCTGGAACTGTTATGGAACCTCCATGAATCTTTGTCGACTTCCGTGAGGTCCTTTATATGGCTTCTTCCGTGAGTGCTTTTTTGGAATTCTGAAGATGCTCCGGAAGGGTACTGCGGGGGGATCACGTAGTGGTCGACGGTCACGCGTGACCCCACGGATCATGGGCACTTGACCGTGCGACCAGCAGGTTCGTTATTTCTAGTGTGGCTACGTGGTGGACGAAAACCGATGGGCCATGGTCACGTGACCCCCACCCACAAACAAACGACGCTTACGCATGAACATGTGGCCAGCAAAAGTGCGCTATTATCAGTATTGTCAGGTTGCTTCCGACTCAGTCACGTGACCATGTGTGGCCATCAAAGGTGCGCTATTTCTTATGTGGTCACGTGGTGGACGGGACCCCACGGACTATGGTCACGTGACCTCAGTGACGATGGACAGGTGATCCCTTATGATCATGATCACGTGTCCGTGCGACCACCGAAGGTGCGATATCTTATGTGGTTGCAACCACCACCCCGTCGACAGACCGACCGACGTGAAAACTGAGAAAGGTTTTTTAACTTTATGATGTGTGAGGGCAGACATTAACATAAGCTCACGACGTTTTCGTTAGAGTATTTGAAGGCCTTGAGGAACACAGGCTCTAATCACTGTAGTGAGGTCATGCTATATGATCAAATTTTAACGACTGTGTCTGTTTAAAGCAATTAACGGAATAGGACCAAAGAATTGCATACTTCAGGAATATATCGCATATTTACTCGAATTAGTTTTTATACTAGACCTCGGCGTTTGGACAAAATCAAAGATTCGGGAGTTCCGCTCGTTTCAGCTGAATTTACTGTGGAGTTATAAAGTCGTTCCTAAATCCTCCGATTTCCTCTTCTTACTAGCAGGAACCAATCTCGCTCGGTGGCCGCTGTGTCAGCGGAGTTGTACTCACACATTAGAATAAGAACGGCGTTGCATTGCACTTTTGGAACTACCTTTCTGATAGGAGTATCAGAAAGTTACGCTGGAATTATGCGGAAGTGAAAAAGGCAATATCATTCATGTTGTTGACAGAACAACATTTGTATTTTTCCACACGTACGTGTTTTTGATTATATACAACGCACATGCGCAGCAGCCTGTTTCTTGAAATGTGAATAATCTTCACAATCTCGGTGCAGCAGTCCTCACTACTGCTCCTATGTCATGCTCCAAAAACGTGGTGGCGTGTGCAAATTTCTGATAAGTACTAAGAACTCCTGATATGGTCATAACGCCGTTTTGAGCTGAATTGTGGGAGTTTGTCACGTGGGCCTGAAAGCTGAGGTGAGGTATTACATAGCGAGCGAACGTCAAAACAAACGAAGTGTCTGGTTACTCGAAAAGGCAATCTCGAGTCCTCGGCCACATATTTGTGCGAACTTCTCTCCGCCATTTAAATATTAATACCACAAGGCGAACTGTAGGTAATAAATAAACAAAAATAATAATGCCCCAAGGGCGAACTGTAGGTAATAAATAAAAAAAAATGAACAATAAACAAATGTATTTCATGCATTTCCTGACTTTCTCACGGAAAGCGTAGCCACAACTTTATTTATTCTTGAGCGCTGAAAACGTCTGCCGCGGAAGAGGTATGTAGCACTAATGTAAAAAGTGATGACATGTGAATAAGCCCAATAGTGACACACCAAAAACAAAGATACAGTTCAGAATATTCCTTCGACGGCAGACGAACGTTTTGTGATAATCGGAATAAACGTGCTTTGATAAGTAAGCCCTTGGGAGCAAGAACACAATGTAAGGGTTACAATAGCTCAACAACAGAAGAAAAAACTCAGTTTGTTGAGTGCCAGCCTGGTGGAAAGAAACTGTTAACCAGTGCACCGCGCAACTTTTTGCGATCTGATAGGGTGTCAATTATTGTCGGAAAGATCGTTTGAGTTCTGGATGGCAAGAGGAAGTGCTGAGGTTTTAAAAGGATGGATGCTGAACGAAATATTCGCTGGAAGCTTTCTCTGCTTTTTACGAAAAGAATCCGGTGGTTCTTAATAAAATAGAAAGAAAGAGAGGCAGAGAGACAGAGAGACAGACAGAGAGAGGGGGGGGGGGGGGGGGAGCAACGCTATAAAAAATATCAGGACGGACTTAGCCTTGCCGTTGGAGCTGGCATTGCCCCGCTTGGCAGTGGTTCCAAAAGAGGTGAACTGGACTGACCGAAGTTTTGAAGGAACCGATGAAGTAAGCAAAAGAGCGAGATTAGTCGACGAGTTTGGAGAGGATGAATGAACTTACATTGCCTAAGATCTGACACGCTAATAAATCGAGAATGAGACTATATGAATAGCGCGGTACAGTTTTAGACGGGTTCTGAATGCGTAATTCTGTACGTTTGGTGATATCATTAAGTATTGTAGACTAAGGAAAAGAAGGTGCAAGCTTCCGGAGACTAAATAGACACGGAAGAATCTAAGAAAGAGGAAGGAGTGAGCGCTCGCACTGAAAGGATCGAGATGACGGTCGGGTACAGTTCAACGATACCTCCAAAATAAATAATTCATTATTTCCTTCTATTTTAACACAGTTCGCATAATTAAACCGGCTTTTTATTTTTATCGTCACCGTGGAGATCCTTCCTCCATTTACTTAATAAAGGCTTCTAAATATATTAGGCGTATTCCGGTTTCTGGGGCGGACGTGAGTACTATAAGTATGCTTCTGTGTTTTCGGACGAATTCGATAAAATCGAAAAAATACTTCCGGTAAAATATTTTAATATTTATATTTACCCAAAAAAACTCAGATTTTTCAGGACCGCCAACTGCTATGAATCCTACTGGTCTTAATATTTTCCAGGGATCTTCGAACAAGTTTTGCTCTACTTCTCTATATCTAATATTTATTTATTTATTTGAAAAACTGCAGGCCTTTTTCAGGCCTTCGCAGTATCAACTTTCATTTGTACGATCACAAAGAACTTCCGTTTAGCTTCTATTTTAAAAAAAGGGGAATCGTCGAACACGTTTCTCGTTGAAAAGGATACTTTTACTAAATTCACAAACTGCTGTTTTCAACCTTTCGTTCACTTCACCGAAAAAGCCGAAAACCTCTGTACGATGAAAGAAAGCTCCAAAGAACTCCGAATTTATGGTAAAAAATAAGCACTAAACAACACTCCGCGATTTTAAGCAGAAATAAACTCCGAAAACGCAGAATCCTAATTATAAGCTGGATTTCGTATATGTTGGTGCAGCTTTTAGATTTCGTTATAACTTATAGGTAGGGTTCCGTATTTTTGTGTATTCTTTTTTAAATTTAAGGGTGTCTTTGGGTGTTCATTTTTACAAAGTTCTCTGTTTTCGGTATCTATTTCTGGTGTCGACCAGAAATCAGGGTTTATCAGGGCTTACGTCGTAAAAGCTATTGCACATCTATCGCGTTTTTACAACACACAATACTATTCGCGCCAGTTATCACTAAGTGGCCCATGTAGAAACAATAATTGCAGCAGAAGGAAGCAGCCTCGCGGAAAAGGGCGGTTTGTTTTCGGGGTCAACAGAAATAAAGCAATTTTTCCAGTTAACCTGGGGTTTCATTTAATTCAAAAATTTCAGTTCGGAGTTTTTCAGTTTTACCAATTTCAAGAAAAATCCCAAGAAAAAAGGAAGCCAGACATCAGCACAGCGAGTGGTCATACCAAAGAGAATATTTCGCTCCTGATGACTTCAGCGGAGGCAGTGTAGCGATACGATGGTTGTGGAGTTCATGAAAGCCTAATTTAGGCAACACAAAATATGGATCCTTTTTGTTGTAGTTTACTCGACACACTCGCCAATCTGCAAACGACTTTCCAAAAATATCGCATATGTATTGTCGGGTAGTTTTTCGAATACTTGTTCGGAATTCTTCCGCAGATCTGACTTTTTTGCTTCCATATCGCTAGATATGAAAACGCGGAATAATAGTGTTATCGACTTCTTGCAACCAGGAGGCGCTGATACGGCGTGCTCGTCCGCTTTTTGTGCCCGTCTTGCGTTTGTTTGCCTCAAAATGCGCTCACAGGCTGCTTTTACACTCTCCCCCACCACACGCACACACACACGCGCGCGCGTTCACACGCACACGCGCACGCACGGACGCACGCACACACTGACACACACAAACAACGCGTCTCGTCGAATTAACCACCAACACTGGCGCGGGTTTTACTGCCGCGTCAGCACGCTCTCTGCGTGTTCTTTGTGCTGTCCATCAATTGATCTTCCCCCTTTCTGTAGTACTGTTTGAGAAGCTCTGATAACGTAGCTCTATTTTCTATTTTTCACAATTTTATTCATTGCACGCGGAACGCATTTCGGTTTGGCGGGAATTTGCACACGACGTAAAAGTTAAAGGTGAATACGCCACGTGTCGGTAAATAAGTGAACTAGAACAGCTTGTCACAAATTTCTGGCCATGTAAAAAAGATGAGGTGGATATAACTTTTTTGGGGTACTTCTAAAGTTCCGGGCACCGCTACCTACATTGCCTTTTCTGGCTCTCAATATGTCCGTTTCTGCTTAAACTGGAGATTTCGTCATTTAATCAAAACACAACAAAACGAGGATTTAAAAATTTAACACACATAAAATTCAATTACTAGTGCTATAAGAAAAACAAAACGAAAACAGTATCGTTGTTAACACCCAAATCTGAGTTGACTAAAAGAAATAAAGAGCATCACATAAAGCCTCTACTTACTGGAGCTCTCACTTGGACTCTAAATGGCGTCTTTCAGTGTTCGTATTTTTGCGTAAGATAGGCGCCCAATTAAATAAGTAATTAGGTAATTAGGCGCCCACTTAAATCTGCGTGGTACGCAACCGTTTTTTTTATGATTTTCTTCTGTGAACTTCCTGGATTTTATCCAAATTCCAGGAATTGAGAGCATATCAAAATAAATGAAATTCATTTTTATAAAAAATACTTTTTTTTTATTTCAGAGGCGTCTTTATCCGAATTATTTCTGTTTCATATATCTCAGATATAAAACATTGTTGCGTCTTATTTGGCATAGAATGACCTTGAAGATGTGTTCTACACAGATCAGCGAACGGCTTGGTAAATTCCTACTCAATAAAAAAATGTTTTATTGGAGAATCATTTACTTACTAGCCTTGCTGTTTGCGAAAAATCTTGCCAGCCCAAGAATCGTAAGAGCTTTCGCAATTTCTATTAAGAATTTATGATAGCCAAAGAAGCGAAAGCCAGAGCGTTAGGCTCGACATATCCATGACTGTCGAGGTTTTGGTTTTAGGCTTGCCTACGACAATAGCGCCCCTTTTATGAGGAGAACGCTTAACTCTCTATTGACATCGATTCTATTCAGCAGAATACCCCTGCAGGGCATGACGACACAGAAGAGGAGTGGTCTTCTATTTAGCTCGCCAAATGTTGCATTCAGGAGGAAGTTGCGAAAACGTGTCTCATATTACATAGAAAGGGAGAGGGAAGCCTTCCTGTGTTTTTTGTTTGCTTTTGTATGGGCCGTCTCGTTCAGGCATTCGTGCGTCCAGCTTGCTGCGTTTACTATCGCGTTCCATCTATCTATTTACAAGGGCGTTGCAAGGGACACCCAGTTTCGTCTTTGTGTCTACACTCACGCGGCACTGAGATGTTGTCTGGATGGAAATATTTGCATGTCTGCCGGTGCAACTATTCTTCAGATTCCCGTTGGGAAATGTCAACATGGGTTTCTATAGGGTAATGCTCGCTATTGTCGATGAACAGTACGCTACGTTAGACCGGCTCCCTGATTGTCTGCTTGCATGTGCAACACCCGTTTCTGTGTTTTGCTTTTTCTATTTAGGTATAATGCAAAGTAATACAAGTTCTTGAGTCGTGTTGGGTAGAAAACAATAAGATAAAAGTGGTTTAGCATTCCCAATTAGTGAACGAATAAAATACTTTCACTCATTCTCAACAAAGATGTGTTAGAAGCCTCTGATAATCAGCCAAAGTTTCGCTAAGAGAGTTAGCGTAGCATTGAAAAAAATAAGTATTTTAATGGAATTTCGGTTGCCACTCGTATGCCTCATGGAGGTTCGCTTTGTAAATCTTTTTATGCTTTTTGACTATTATATTAAAATTTCATATGAATTTGTAAGTACGCTAACTTATAATGAAAAAAAAAATTAGATTATCACCTCTAGTCCCATACATTACCATAACTTTCTTCGCATGTCATTATCTCGTTTATACGTTCAGGTGGTAAATAGTCTGATATGGCTTCAGTGAAAGTTACCTTTCTTTGTAAAAAGGAAGTGCATTTCTCTTTGCAGATTGCTTATGGAATCTTCCTTTGCTTCTTCACATTCGTTGTTTTGGTAAAAATGCGACCCGAACCATCTTGGCAAGAAGTGTACGTGATTGCATATATTGTCACTCTCGCCGTTGAAAAGATTCGAGAGGTACGTTTTTTCAGCAGCAAGTTCGCTCTTCAAGCCATTGCTAACGAGGGTCCCTTTTATTTGGTTTCGTTTCACAGGCGATGATGTCCGAGCCTGAAAACTTTACCCAGAAGATTATTGTGTGGGCCGTGAAAAAGTGGAATCCCTGCGATGTAGTTGTCATCGTAGTCTTCCTGGTGGGCGTTGCTCTTCGCTTCACCCCTTCCAGTCACGCGGAGGGACGCTTACTCTACTGCCTCACCATCATGTACTGGTACATTCGTCTGCTGGACATTCTCAGTGTCAACAAGTACCTTGGTCCATACGTCACCATGATTGGCAAAATGGTGAGATGTTTTTTTTTTCTATGTTTTTATTGCGGATGTCACTCTATTGTTAAGGGGATTTTGAACTTAAATAAGTAAATTGAGCTTGGGTTTTAATTAATCATGAGCAGTTGAACTTAGCTCAATTCTCATTTTTGATGAGTAGGAGAGCCGATTGGTAGAAATGGTAACCGCCTTTTAAAGATATATTGTACCAGTAGTCAACATTAAAACATGTATAAATACGTAGCAGAAAATTACCATCTTGATATAAGTGTCTGCTAGACACCATGAATTCGCATTTAATCGGCAGGCAAGCTGCCATCATTATTCTAAATATTTATTTCTTTAACACCTTACAGTTTTGAAGCTATTGCAACGCTAAGCAAGTAATATATAACTTGTGTGTAATAATTTAAAAAAAATTATTTTTTGCTTTTGTGTTGTTACACTGAGTGAGTTGCTCAATTTCGCTGATGAATGCTGAGTTTGTAGGCGAGCTATACTCCGTTGCGCTTTAAATATAATTGCAGTCAAAAACTAGAGAGAACGAAAACACGCACACACTGTACCAAATCACATCGTCACGGCACCATTTTTTTATTTTGGTTAGATTATGAAAAAAATGACAGAAGCACAGAGATATGAAAGAAATGGCTTTGCCCTCCCAAGGCTTCTTGATTGGCTCCATCGGCTCCTAGCGTCAGGTGCGCTCCATCGTCAGATAAAATGAAGTATATCGTATTTCACGCAGCGTGAAACACCGAGATGGGGAAAATACGCACAAAAATAGCTCGCCTAAAAGTCAAAACATTCGGTGCGTATCATTTACTTGCGATGCTTTGTCTCCTCTTCGGACTTGAACGCGTGTATAATTTGCTCTGTTTAAATAATTGATAACGAACGAATGTATTATCTAAACTTACAACGTTTAGGTAATTCATTAGCTAAACTTACAAATTACACAGGCGCAGATAAGGGCTGTTGGTGTGATCTTGTAAGACGTGAGATCTAAAATGAATGTCTTCGTTAATATGAGGCTAGCGTCCGACTTGCTTACTCCCGCCACTTTCGTATTTTGGGCATCTATGCTTTTTTCAAAAAGAGCAGCAAATTAAGATTGACTAAATTCTAAATATCGTGAGCTGATGCCAGATGAGTAACAATGAAGACTGTCGTAGCGCCTAACATTGCTTAATGCTTATTTGTTTGTTGTTCATTGCAGGTGATAAACATGATGTATTTTGTGGTGCTTCTTCTGGTGATTCTGATGAGTTACGGCGTCGCTAGGCAATCCATTCTACACCCCCAGGAGACAGCGTCATGGGGTCTAGTAAAAAATATATTCTTCATGCCGTACTGGATGATTTATGGCGAAGTCTTCGCAGACAGCATTGATCGTGAGTGCCTTACAGGTCGCTTCTTATTTTTCGCCCCATGTTTAATCACTCGCAAGATGCACTATTTCCGAGCTCAAATTGTGAAATGACTTCGTGAACTCTTTGTTAGGCCCTGATTCACGTTGAGGCGGATGTTCTGTAATAGCTTATGCTAGATACTAGCGAAAGTGAGGTCACTTTACTCCAAACATGTGAACTTTTAAGCGACACGAGTGATATCAAATTACTGAGGGGGCTCTGAATTGTCAATGACTTTTATAACCAAGGAATTCGCATAAGAATACGTATGTGTGTAAGCATATGCTTCGACATGTCTTTATATGGTAAAATGACTTTACATGCAGCAAATGTTTTAAAAACGATGTTATAGTCCGTTGTAACATCATAACTGCAGGAAAGCTCCTCCTACTCTTAATTCATAAAGCGAAGTTTCATCACACCAATCAGTAGGATCCCATTCTATTTCGTGTCATCACAAAAATTTGTCGTGACCAATTTTTTTTTTTTTAAGATTGGCGCTTAAGAATGCGATGCATCGCCAGTGTTTTGGCTCTAGTTTACACTGAAAGAATAAAAACACGAAAATGGAGGAGGGACAGACACTCACAGTTCATAGTTCTTGAAGGAACTGTGAGTGGCTGTACCTCGTTCATTTCAGTGTTTTAATTATTTCTGCATGAACTATATATAATTTACCCAACACGCTCTGCTACGTGTAGTTGCCTCGGCTCATCGAACAATAAGCATTGAATTTTTTTCGCAGCCCCAGTCTTCCTAATATTTTATACGTTCCAACAAATTGAAGCAAAATTTAGTGAATAAAAATGATTTTTTTTTCAACACACCACGATATTTGTGATTCGTAAGATACAAGGAATAACTCTGCATTTTTTCGAACTTTTTTTAGACAGGTTAATGTTTTGTTATGATTGCAAATAAATCGTTTTTATTGCCAGTATATATTTGTTTTTGTTTCTACTTATTATGCGCTTGACACCATACGAAAGACAGATGCTTTGCCTGCATGTTTGTAGGTCCGTTGTTCTATATATAATTGAGGCGATTTGACTGTTTATTAGCACATAAAATGAACCGACAATGATAAATATGATGATGATGACGGGTGATTATTATGGTAACAGAAGTTCCCTTTTACGGACCGGCAGCCGTGTGCAAGACGGACGGCAAACCGGGAGAATACACCTGCCAGACGGGAAGCTGGATTAATCCGGCCATCATGGCGGTCTACCTCCTGGTCGCTAACATTCTCCTGGTCAACCTGCTTATCGCTGTCTTCAAGTAAGTTTCAGTCAAATAAAATGCGTACAAAACAAATCACAACACTTAAGAACGGTGTTACGCCGAATGTAGCATTGTAACTCGCGGAGATGACCATAGTGACAGTATCTAAGTGTTTACTTTTGATTATCAGTAGATTCCTACTTTTAAGACTGGAGTAATGTCATCAAAATATTAAGTAGGGTTCCCCGTCGTGCCTTGTTTGTTCTACTGCTTTGCTGCGCTGATATGTTAGGTGAGAGGGTGTGGCAGGTTAATACAAGCAACTGTGTGCAATGTGCTATTTATTTATCCAAAACACCTTCTGTGGTTCTCGCCTTAACTAATTTTGACTTGCAGTTTAGTGTCGTATTAACATAAAATGTTTATTTATAATGACGTGCTTGCGCAGTTTTGGGGATTGGATTGAAAACCAAGCGCATAAGATTGCCAGATAATCTGAAGCATGCAAAACAGATATAAAATGGCAACGACGGTGTCATTGTAAATTCAGTATGGTAGATCTTTTTTTAGCAGTAGTAGTCGGCTTTACAAAATAAAGGTTAACAAAAGACAAGTTCATTGATGGTCAAAAAAAAAAAAGAAAAAAAAGAACGGTAAACACTTACGCTACTCATAAGGCAAAACAAAGCGACAGCTGAGGTTAACGTCGGGGCCGATAAGTTGTCATTTCGGAGCAGATGGACTGAATGAATAGTAAAGCTGCGAGCGTGCATCATCGAGTACAGATAGGCGTTTCGTATTAAACTGATTAACACAGCGGACGAAAATTCCATAGTTTTTTGGAACCAATGAGGGTGTATTAAGTATATAGCACTTTGTGAACCTTTTAAACAAATTTGTTGGACAAAATCTATGACTGCTTTGTGGTATGTAAAGAACACGTCGAAAATCGCGAGCCCAAGTTTTAAATCCGGGGAACGACGAAAGTGCATGTGGATACATGGACCTTTTCCTGCCGTTGCTGTGGCTGCCTGAACGTGTTACGCAATACTATAGGACATAAACTAACACCGCCTTGAGGTCACTGAAGAACACTTACAAAATCGCGCACTCAAGGGTTTAGCGTGCAGCTCCACATAATTTCACGCCCGTGCTTTCTCCGGCTTAACACCCACCTAGCTTTATTCGTTTCATAGCCCGAGAACCTTTCTGACATAATTAGCAAAAACCGCCGTGTTCTTATTGTTTCAATATTCAGCAGCCTCGTGCTTATGTTTCTTCGTGCCGTCATGGTGTCACGTGACGACGTATAGTCGTGACGTCATGACATCACGCGACTCACGGTGTCACATGACATCATAAAGTCGCGTGTCGTCACTGTGCGACGTGACTTGAGATGGCAACGTCACTTCATGTAATAGGTGACGTAATGTGCAGCGTGATGTCAGAGTTATGTCGAGTGGCGTGACGTCGAAGACCTGACGTCACGTGGGGAATATTTTGGCGGAGTGCCAAAAGTGGCCCGCGGCGATCTGAAGCGCGGTCGACGGCGCGAAACCCGCGAAGTGTCCCATTAATTAATATCGCGGTAATCATCTGTTACCCTGGACAATCAACATTTTGAGGCAAGCCATTTGTGAAGGCTGGATTGCGAGGAATGAATGATTCTAATAAATAAATGATCAATCCAAGAAGCAAGCTCCCACTAGCTGGACTTGATGCAACATAAACCAGTCAAATGGAACAAGCACAAGTTACTCATGTCACGTGCCAACTACTCGCAAATCTAATGAGAGACCCTTTGGTTGCGATTCTTCCACAGCAACATCTTCATCGAAGTCAACGCCATTTCACAGCACGTGTGGAAGTCGCAGCGCTTCACCGTGGTCATGGAGTACGAGCAGAAGCCCGTGCTTCCTCCGCCGCTGATCGTGCTGTCGCACCTCCACCTGGCCGTCAAGTGCGGCTACCGCTGGTGGAAGGGAAAGAGCCGCACCTTCGACCACGGCCTCAAGCTCTTTCTGGACGAATCGGACATCGAGAGGATCCACGACTTCGAGCAGGAGTGCGTCGAGGGATACTTCCGCGAGAGCGAGGTCCGCATGCAGATGACCACCGAGAACAGGGTCCTCACCACCACCGAGAGGTACGGCCGAACTGCATATGCACTCACTGACAGCTCAAGAACCGCAGGGCGGGGCTTAAGATGTTCGTACTTGTCGATTCGGGATCGGCCAATGCGTCAATCTTAGAACAAAGAGATATTGCTGCACCAGCCAATAGCAATTTCAAAGAGCGAATCACGAGTGGAAAAAGCGAGAATATAATAAGCGACGCCATGCGTTACTTAACTTGTCAATGGCTATGAACCTTTCCAAGAAACACACGACCCCAGGGCTAAAAGAACCCTTTTCGAGCCTATTCGCTGTGTTCGAGGCTAGTCTCTCATTGGCGTTCCTGCTAACCCTAACCATGTGAATTGTTAATTTCGATAGGCGCAGGCTGCATTGGCGTAATTTCAGGCACTGTTCACGGCTAAATTCTCGCCTTTTCCCGCTGTATTTTTTTATTTTTGCTTTTCATGGTTTATGATTTTTTCTGATGACTATCATAAAGCATTGCACATGTCTAAAAAAAACAACAAAAAACGAGGAATAACCTATTATCAGGGTACGTGCCTGACCGAGCGAATCCGACTGAAATATTTGTTTTTCTTGACATTGAGTTTTAACGGCGCCGCCCGCTCAGCCGTTTCAATAGACGAAGCGCTTAGCTGTCGAAAATAATCTACGAAAAAATATATCCCAAATTCGTGAATATTTTAGACCCTCAAATAAAGTGATTACCGATCTACACGAGATGACTCGGACATTAAATTCAGCGTGTGTCAACATTCGGACAATATATTGTGCGTACCAACGGGTGCAGCGTTATAAAAAAAAAAAAGAAAAAAAAAACATTATTTGAGAAAGATATTAAGTAACACAGCACAGCAGTGTTGACAAAAGTCACATCTCGAAGATCGGGCGGAATTCAAGGGGAGCTCATTTTGGGCACGATTTGGGGAGAGCTTCTTTTTTTCCCCACACCAGCATCAAGGCAAAGGAACGGACGCCAACTGGTTCGCTCCCCACCTCAACCCAAACGGCTATTTTTGGCGATGACTGAGAAGATCTCTACGTGGATTATCTCTGGGACTGGGGAGAACAACTGCCATTGTTCGCAAAATCGCGTCGAGGGCCGTTCAACGTTTTTCCCTTCCTTCGTTTCGCGTGAATGTCGAGCAGAAGCGCTTGACTGAATTGCGCTCACCGGCCTTATATGTCAAAGTTGAAGATAACGCGAAAAGGGTACGCGACATGAACAATTAATGAAAATAAAGTGGAAACTTTTAATAAAAGGGTTGGAAAACCTGAAATGAAAACCAGCAAAACATGGGTGGAAAATCGCCCTGAGGGAATTTCAACAGTCCTAAAGAATCGCAGAAAATGTCTGGCTGAGAGGGGGCGCGAGAGTTGCACCAGCGGAATCCTCGTCACCACCATGACGGCGGCATAGGGGCGATTTTCGGAAATGTGTACAGTTGATTTTGAGCCATTTTATTGAACGAGTGGGCATACGTTGGAAGGCGTACATTTCGTATCCTTTTGTTTTAATGACAGATAAAGCATAACAGCGCCCGATTTTTACGAATAACTTAACGGTTGAAGTTTTGTTCGCCGTCTTGCTAAACTCGAGCAAGCCTCTTTAGATGTACTTGGATGGAATAGTTCATGCGTGCCTTTTAATTTTGTTTCACATTTCGATCGTACTTTTCCAATTAATTATTTTGGTGTAGGCGGCGAGAAAGAAAACCGATAGGGTTTCAGTACGAAATAATTCTCTCAGTATTTTGTCTTGGTACTGCAACCACTTCTTTGCATGAACGCGTGTGCCTAGTATAATGGTACAAAGCCATAACATACGACACATTGGTTACACAATGAATATGCGAAATTACTTTATGATACCTCAATTACAAACGCTTGGGTTGTTGTGAGGTGGCTATGATATCCAGTTCTCAAGGAATGCACTATACTAAGCAAGCAAAAATTTCGGTCGCTTCAAAGACCATCATTGTTGCTATAGCCAATGAAATTGCGAAATGGGCCGATGAACACGCTGACGGGCGAGTCGGGATGCAAACCTCATGAACATATTAAACCATAATAATAACCATGATAATAAACACTAAACTTTTTAAACTGTCGGTGGCTGCAGATGGTGTAAATGCTTCCTTGATTAAAGTATGTTAGTCTGTTTAGACGAATCGGTAAAGCTTCAGATTAGTTCTGTGTCCAGATAGGGGCTAAATATCTTAATCGTTTTTCTTCACATGCAGAGTCGATTCCATGTCGCAACGGGTAGAGGACATCCACCAATGGGAGATGAAGGCGAACGCAGCTATACAGAGTCTCGACATTCGACTAACGCAACTTGAAAGCCTCTCCGAACAAATCTCCACGTCTCTCCAACGCTTCATCGAGGCCCAAGACACCGACGACGAAGACGACGACATAGACGGTACTCCTTCAGGCGACAGCGACGCGCAAGCCACTCCCTCGGGGCCTCACAGTCCTTCACCGCCGACTCCTCCTCCTCCCCCTCCTCCCGGGATCCAAGCCCCGACCATACCTCAACAATCGAAGTCGGATGAAGAACAAGGTATAGTTCCTCCCACTGTGGTTGTGGAGCTCTCGGAGCCCGCACTCCCGCCGACCACGTCAGAACCCCTAGCGAGACAAGGATCAGGACGCCGAAGAGGCACCTCTATACGCCGCCGGAACCACCAACGCCTCAGCCGGCAGCTGACGCTCGCGACGAACGAAGTATTCGACCAAGCTACAGTGAGACGAAAAAACCTTCAACGCTGGCAAAGTGTGTGCCAACCAGAGGTTGCAACCGGAACCGATCCGCTTCTGCAACAGCCTGCCGCCAGGCCTAGCCGCCTGGAGCGCGGGATGTCTTGTGTAAGCAGATGGACCGAACCACGGCCTTCGTCTACGAGGGCTCCTTTCCTCTCGACGCTCCGTGGAGAGTACACGAGCATCACCGACGAGCTGGAGAGTACGGCCTGTCTTCTGCCACCTCCAGAGAGCCCTACGTCACCGGCACCCACGCCAATGGTCGCGGCCATAGCAGCCGAGACAGAGATCCTGAGAGATGCAGAGGCGGCCGATTACCAGATGATGGGTGGACTCATTCAGAGGCGTCTACACGGAGATGACCAGTCTCTAGAGGAACTCAGTGACTTCGGAGATGACTCCGACGTCGAGGAAATTGTTGGATCCGGGTCTAGGCGGCTGATGATCCGAGTGACGCCTGCTCCTGAAGAGGGCAGGAGAGGCAGCTTCCCCACAGAAACGTCATGTTAGTTTCCTTTTGTAGGCTCCTGCTCCTTCCATCTTCAAATGTGTTCAGTCATTTGAGGAGTTGATAAATCTATTCCATTTTTTTTTTCAGACGCCGTGGGTAGTCAAAATCTTACAATGCTGGCGTCGCAGCGAGTGTTTGGCAAACGCGACAGAGGACGACAATTAGATTGCAGAAATTAGCAAATAATATTAATAATAGTATCGAGCCAGTCGACCGATCGATTATTCATAAGAGTGCGGTGACAACTTTAAAAAAAGAACTTTTGTAAAATTATACCTCTTTCATCAGAAAATGCCTATCCTAAAAGGGACAATGTGCACCCAGCAAAGGCTTGCGTTGTGAGACAAAACAGCGATATTTAGACCACAAAACGTCGAAGGGTGCTTCGGTATAAAATCTCCCGTGCTTAGTGTGAGTATACGTTTTAGCAAGTTTGGCATGTCGGAACTCAGAGAACGAATTTTCGGTGTAGGCATGTAAATATATAGATGATGGAACGAATTTTTCTCTTGAGAATTGTGTTTTGAAACTTTGGGACAGTGAGATTTCTTGTCGTAGCTTTGACATTTATGCGCACTGAAGAAATACTTCACTAAAACCCCTAAATGTTGGTTATAAATTAATCCCGAGGACAAACATATGCATTATCAAGGATAATCCGCAGTATAAGAAAGTTTTGTCGTCTACGAAAGTATAAGTCACCCACTATTTAATTCAAATCATGCATACTGTACGGTGCTTATATTGTTTAGGGATCATCAGTTGTTAAGGGCTCTAAATTCAATTATGTTTTGAGTAAGCCTGTACATTGTGGTAGGATATGTTGATAAGGATGATGAAATGGTACCCTCGAATGTCGAAACTCAAATGAAATCATGTGCTAAAGTAAATTTCAATTTATTATTTAAGCATGACATTATCCTTTATTGGCAGGTGCCTTAGTACTTCTAAAAATATATTGACCAGGTTAAGGTTACTATAAATAACGGGAGCTAGGGATTATAAAAAAGGATTTTTAACCATTTGTCAAACGCCGAAGGGAGCGATTACGTTCCTCTGACCAGCGCGAAATTCGGGGTTTCCATTTACCACGAGAGCCTGATTTTATAATGAATTCGACATTCGAAGATTCCAAGCCGTATCAAAGTATTCCAAATACCATGATACCGACAGGCACCCACGGACTGGAGACTACAAGATAATTTTATTACATAATTATTGTATTATTGTGCGTGCTTCCATCGGTGCTTCACTTTTATCAATGTGTACGTCTGTGTTTTTCTGTGTCTATACACGACTTTACAAAGTATGGCTATCATGTACTGAGAACATTCATTGATATACTTATACAAGTTTCCACCATATTTTTATACCAGGTTGGTATCTTTATATAGTTTCACATATAACATATAACTTTTTTTCTTAAAATTGGTTGACAGTTTTGTTTAAAACTGCCTTAATATTTTTAGGTAGGTTTTAATTTGTGTGCATAAATTTAAAGAAGCGAAACTATTTATAAGAAATATATACAAGAACCTGTTTCAGATATAAAATTAGGGTATTAAGATAGTTTCTGAAGGAAAATTTAGAGCAACCGGACTCAAGGAAGAATAGAAAAAAGCTCAAAGCTATGTTAGATGTGACAATTCATTTTCATTTCAAAAGTTCAGGCCCTTTCCAGGCTAAGCGGTTACTGATTTATTTGAAGTATAAAATGTTATTCTTTCACAGACCCCTACGTTGCAGACGGAACATACTACACATTTTTTACCACATGCTTTGTCGTCGTATTGTTTTTACAAACGCTTACATTCCTATTCTTATATCGGTTATGATTACCTATAATGATCTACAATATTTCACTTAGCATTAGAAATTGTTTACATGCTACAAATGAGGAAGTCCTGAATGACATATCTTAGGCTCCTTTAGCGTGTATATAATAGAAGCGGGTTTGTGTTTTACACTAACAACTGGCTGGTTCCTAAACCAAACCAAGTACTGAATAAGACACGAAGAAACGTGACAACCTAATATCCATATCTGTAGGGTAGTTTTTAATATTATGATGAATATTTTTACTAGCGCATAGTTGATTCCGTTTGTGGATCACTGAACTCCTAGTTAAAAGCTTTAATTTTTGGAGTGGGCTAAGAGTCTTTTCTTTTGTTGACACATAGTATCAGAGTTTTGTGATATCAGAAACTTAAACTAGAAACACGCTGAATTCGGAATAGTAAAGGCTGGCTGACTCACTTGCGTTTGAGTGATATCAAGTGTGCTGAGGTCAATTGTGATCACATACGACGACAAAACAGGACAACGCAAATAACGCACTGGTACGCGGGCCCCATCTATTTGGTCTTGCCCTAAAACGGCATATAGCAAGTCTGACGGTTTTTTACACCTACTACTGCCGGTTTGATACACCTACTGCTAAGAGCAGAACGCACTCAGGTACATTCAATTGCGAGCGTGTTAACCAGACCTAAGGACACAGACTTGCTGGATTAGTGCTAAGGTGTGTTGTTGTTCAGGTCTAGACATAAAGTTTTGTGTGTTTGTTCCTGGTTTTCAAGCGATGTTTCGAGGATAAGTTTTAATATGGCGGTCAATGAAGGCAATACTTCGAAGTTTACACTATTTACTCCCTCTCGTGTTTCAAGAGGGGTATTGATATTGCTCCCCTTCTAGCCTTTTCTGGACATTTCGATGGGTGCTGCTTCCTAATTTTAGATCCAAACAGAAATGTATAATGAGGACCAATTACAGAAAAATTACTTTCGAACCATATATGAAGAATTTACTACGGTAGTAAAATAACCGAATAATTATATAAAAAGATAATCAATCGAGTCAGAACACACACTGTATGTTTAAAATGAGCCGTGAATTAGTATTGCAAAGTTACCATTGACACAGCAATAGGTTTACTTTATTATGTAATTACCAGTTCAGATCAATTCCTGGTCAATATAGTGCACCATACCTTGTGTTTTGTTTCTTACGAGGAACGTATTTGAATACACCTGTTGAGTTTAGTTGTAAATAGGTACTTTCGAACAATATTTACCTTCTTTGCACCTTATAATGAGCAGCAAACCTCAGTAAAATACAGACTATTCTATCGGTTCCAGCGGGTGTCGCTGCGACAGGATAAGAGGTAAATAATGAAATGAAAGGACTGTGATAACTACTGTTGTACACATTACGGTATGAAGAATGTATATAAGGTGTTACATATTTGGCTAGTCATTATGAAACGAGAATATATATTTCAAAGTGTTGAAGACTGTTAGCTGTGAGCTAAAATGATGCAGACTATTCAATAACATCTTGTTTTTCCTGGACATAGCTCGTAGCCACCAGGAGAGGCATGGTAGTAAAAGTAAATCTTCATAAATATCACGGTATAAATCTTTTCCTTCCAGGTTTTTACGTACATGATATTAAGCACTAAATACATGCACGAATAGGAATATAGGTAGTGTTTTGGAGGCAGTTAGATTCTACGGCTTTGAATTCAACCTAATACTGACACCTGAGGCTATTTAACATGCTTAGTATATTCTAAACAGTATTGCTGTAAATCTGTAGAAACAGTTTTGTTTAATCATTATCTAAAGAAAATTAAGCTAGAAAAACAAAAAGAGTGGTCAGAATAGGAAATTTGTAGTATTGGGAGTTTATATGCTGCATCACAGAAAAACAGTAGGCCCAAATTATCCACACTTAGCTTGCTCAAAAATTAACTCAAGGAAGCTGAATAAAAAGTTTAACCAAGTGAAACATTGGCATAAAAGTATTAGACGTAAAGCGTGGTTAGACTTCAGTTTGCAATTACAAATTGGCTCTTGTCTTAACAATGAACCCTTTTTCTGTCACAAGTTCGTTCACCAAAAGATAGAGCATAACAAACATTGTAAGAGTTTCTTATTAAAAGTGCTTTCGTGTAAATTAACGAGACGGCGTATACACATAAAAACACCGCTAAAAAATTGAACTTACTAAAATACACAAGACCCTGATTTAAAAAAAAAAGAGAGCAAAATTTATTTAATTAGAGTAAATAGACCTCGAACCTATTTTTTTTTACACTGGGTACTACGTAAGGCTGTTATTGCATTTGTCTGAAAATTTTTGTCTCCTTAGGTTTACACTTTTACTTACTCTAATGTGCGTCTTGAAAATGTGATCTTCCTTCATAAAGAAATATACCAGAGAGTGTAAACGCCACCAGGCCAACGCACGCAAAACCTGTTTCAAACGCATGTGCTTTTGACAATGCTTGAGTGTTCTGTCTTGATTGTGTAGAGAGCCCTGAAGTTTACTTTATGACCTCCAAACAGAAGCTTGTGCCCTTACATTTGGTATCCGTCTTCGCTTCTTGGCTTCATAACCATGCTCGTACATGGTCAACCTCCATATCAAAATAAGTGAAGTGGGAATTTATTACATCAAAGCGTTTTGTGCATTTCCACACGAGACACCTTAGATAGCCAGAGCACCAATGTTTACAAGACACAGCCTAACCGAATTTTACCAACGTCCCAGTTGTTCCTGAAAAAGGTATGTTGATATTAATGTAAGATAACTCTGTATGATAAAACTGCCGTTGGTATTATCACTAAGCGACGTTATTTCTTGAGCGTCAGGCCTCTTTGTATCCCATAAAGAATTGTATCATGACCGCCGAACCTTTACCGACCACTGTTCCTGTTACGAGGTGATGTTGATGAATTTTACCTGTAGATATCACATGGTTATTTTACATTTTGAAAGGCAATAAATTCTTCTAGAAAACGTCTTCTATGAATCCTTTATTGTGCATTGCCTGTGAGAGTTTTTGATCTTTTGTTCAGGTTGTTGCAATTTTTTTAATAACATGTTTGTACATTTTAGAAAACTCACTGGCTTTACCTTTTCCGAATTTTATTATCTCTAAAGCAATCCACGAAGACTGTCGAACACTTTCCAGGTGAGTTCAGTATCCATGGTAATAAAACCTGAGTCGGGGGTTTTATTACCATGAATCACCACCAGCAAGCTTGTTTTTTAAGTATTGTTGAGTTCAGTATAATATTGTGTAAAAAAGTGGGCGAAGTACTCAGACTTATGATGTCTAACCATTTACAAAGTCAGTGTGTTTGCTCTAGCCAGCCAAACGTGGCTTCTGCAAAACTTTTCAAACATTTGGTTACTTCAAAATTATCTTTTTGTAAAATATCAAGCTCGTTCAAAATAATTAGGCATCAAGAGAAGGAAAGCTAACGGGATCAAACAGTGTGGTACCTAACAAAAAAAGAAAATTTCTCTTGTTTATGCGCTCACATTATCCCACTTATACAACGACGCCAGTCACGGTCAAAAAAAAGTATAAATCACCGCGTTGTTATTTAGCACCTCTAGATGGAGCAGATAAGACCTATCCTTACATTGTATAGTGGTAACTGCGCTTCGCTCTCATACGTCTACAAGTTAGCAGTCTCTTTTTTCCCATCAAATTTGAGAATAGTGCGAGTTCAAGTAAGATTAAAGAATCTGGCTTGAATACCTTATGAATACAAGCAACTTAAAAGTTTATGATGATTTACTTCTAGCAAAAAAATTAAAATCTCAAATGAAGCTTATATTTGAAGCACACATTGTGTTGCCACTTAAGAGCTGTAGAGGAGATCTGCGTCCAGTACGCCTTTGTTGCCTTTTGTCGTGCCTTCACAGATATTACTCACGAGATGCCAAACTTTGTTCAAGTAAGAAAGCTCACGCTGGAGGAGCCTCTATTGCCGATCTAACGTGCTGGGTATCACTAAACGTTGCTCCCCAAAGACAGCCTCTTTTAAAAAGTGCGCCCCAGCCACACAAGTACCATACCCGGATGGTGGCGCCATCTATGCGATGTGACGCGAAGCGCAGAGGTAAAACGTCGATCCTTCTGCTTCTCTCTGAAAATGGCGGCGTTTGAAACTAAATTTTATTTTTATTTTTTGGTCCACATAATGTCATGTTCCATATCTCAGCTACCTATTTGTACCGCGGGCGGAATCTAACGGCAAACTTCCTGCTTTCTGCAAATCAAAGTTTTTTTTATGTCAGCCAAAGAAAAACAGGTTTCATTTTCTCTGAAGCGCGCATTCTGCCGTTTGCGAGAGTGCAGAAATGTTACTTCATCATAGTTCCATTTAAATTGGGTATACTGCAAATTTGAAGCTAAAAGTAATATACTTTAGCGCATTGTCTTTTGTGCCAATATGCGCATTGCAACTACTGACATCGCCTATGTAATGTTTGCAATGCAACTAAAAAATAAAGCTATTTCGAGATAGATGTGATTTCATATAACGTTTCAGATTTCAATAGTAACATAATAGAAACAAGAAAAGTAGACTGTGATATTTTTAATACACAAGTTTTATTTTCCCACTGTCGACTAGGACTTCCTTTTTTATATTTATCCCAGCAGAAAAGCAAAGAATCCAGAACAAAGCTGTTACTATAGCAGAAGATCAGAAGGATATGTGGCAGAAACTGTGAGAAAGTGCCGATGGGAATATTATTTATAAGTATCTCTAAAATCTTTTTTGTTACACACGTTACGTAGAGTTTTATTGTTGTGCTTTCGATATCAATATTATTGTTTAGAACATGTTGTCGGCTTAAAATATTTCCTTTATCAAAGTAATCTGGCTTCCACAAAGTGGAAAATATTTTAATTTTTTTAGAAATATGTTAAATCAAAGTTACTTGACTTAAATCAGATTAATTTGATAGAAATAAAATAATTTTATTTAAACTACTACATTAGAAAAAGATAAATTTTGTAACTAGATGTGCTTTAAAAATGACTGCCTGATACAGATCTTTCTCGCCTGACCGTTTTGTTGCTTTCAATGCAACATAAATGTCCATCGAACCATAAAACAACACAGACCAATGGTAAATAGGAAAATATTTTCGGTATCGTTTTGACAGAAGGATTTTTTGAAATTTTAATGATCGGTGCACTTCAAATCAAAATTTCAATCATTCAGGATTTAAAGCATGATACGAAGAGCGAGTACGATTTATATCATCATGATATTCATTTACCACCCTGGTTCTATATGAAAAAAAAGAAGTGCGACTCGTTTTTTCTTGCGCCTTTTTAGCCTAATTATTTGGTTTTATTATTTATTTTAAATACAAGTTTTACTGATAGAAAATCTTTTTGATGAGCACATAATACATATCGCTGGATCAAAGAACATTCGCCACCTAGAAGTCGATGCACCCTTCGTATCAACACAACTTCATAACTATTCCATTCATTCAAATAGTTTCAAGTAGAGAGCGTCCCCCCAAAAAAACGAAATTTCATATTTCATGTTCTCTTTAATGATTACAATGACACTTGATATGGGGCGAAGGGTTTGTAAAGAAAACATTTTGTAGTCTTGAAGGAATTGTGGCTTTTATAGTTTAGTAATAGAAATCAAGGCCATATTAAACATTTTCTTTAAGATAAATAGATCAACATGAAATGCTTAGATGGGCCAGTTGGTACATCGTGGGAAAATAAGCGCCAAAAAAACACGGACAAAGAGTAGATTGACAACGATACAGGGCGCACTCTCAACTGAATTTATTAGGAAAAAACCCCATCCCTTATGAGCCCCTCTTCCTTGCGGTAAGAGACTGCATCGACCTGAGTGGGGTTGCGGCTTTTCAGAGCTCTTGTGGTGTCAATGTTGAGGCTTTCCTTGAGCTCCTGTCTTTTTATTTAAAGAACACGTTTGTGACGTTTGAGGGAGGTGTTTATTTACAAAAGAAGGGAATTTGCATCGGTGCCAGTGTCGCGCCGGTTTTGTGCAATATCTTTTTAAGTAAGTGCGGAAAGGCGATAGTGGATAGCACTGATATGAGTGATGGCAAATACAAGATATTTAGGTATGTGGATGATTTTCTCATCCTGGGACGCAATCCCGATCTCTCTAGCTGTGAAGTTTCAGAGACGCTAAAGGTGTTCAAGTCTTGCTGCCGCGGATTGTCATTTACGCACGAGACTCCTAAAGACGGAATTATACAATTTCTTGACCTCAAGCTAAGTTTTCTAGGTGAGCACATTTGTTGGGAGTACTCCCCTAGATCTAAGAAGGGGGTCCTTCCCTTCAATTCCTGCCACTCCAAGCTAGTGAAGAGAGGCATCGCGAGCTTGTGTATGGAGGCGTCTCTCAGAAAGTCTTGCCTGCATAGCGCCCACGATAGCTTTGTCAGACAAGTAGATCGTCTGCGAAAAGGGGGTTTCCCAATGAGCTCATTGGTCGAAGTGGCTGGGAGCTTGATAAAGAAGTTCAAGGGGACGCAGAAACCACCCCGCGAAAAGAGCAACGTAAGCCCGTGGTGATACCATATATGCACGGTGTCTCCCATAACCTTAAGAAGGTGGCTGGGCGCTATGATGTCCCGGTCGTATTTTCAGCGCCCAACAAAATGTCGCGATTATGCAGGAGAATTAATGATCCACAACCGATAACTGACCCGTGCCATACCAAGCACAGGAATAAGTACACTGATTGCGCAACCGCCGTCGTTTATGAAATACCAATGACGTGTGGGTTAAGCTATGTAGGGCAGACTGGAAGGTGTATTAATGATCGGGTCCGCGAGCACGCCGCTTCAACTAGAACTACACCGTCAGGGCATTTGGCTGTACATTGCAAAAGATGCACTTGCGACCCATCATTTGACAGCACTAAAATATTGGCGAGGTACAGAAACAAAGTGTCACGCGAGCTTCACGAGGAATTTGAGATTAGGAGAAGGGGTAAAAAATGCACTAGCGATACATCATTGGCTCTGTCTACGAATGAGTTTGAATATTTGAAACGTGGTCTGGGCGGAGACTAACGTGACGTGTGGTGTCTGATAGTGTGCTCCCATTGGTATATAAGTTTGTGTTTTTTCCTAATAAATTCAGTTGAGAGTGCGCCCTGTATCGTTGTCAATCTACTCTTTGTCCGTGTTTTTTTGGCGCTTATTTTCCCAGATCAACATGAATTGCGAGAATAAAAAATACAACTTTTATATAGTTAACCAGGATACACATTATGTTGGATTCCTGTTTTGCCTTTTGTTTCAACATTTAGACTGAAAGCAGATGAACCAGGAACATCAGTATATTTTGCATTTATTTCCAGGAGCGCAATTAAATTTGCAAAGGATACCTCTGCCTGATGAAATATAGCTATGTTTAATGTTATTGCTTTTGCATAAATAGCACGAAAACGGCTTATGGACTGCCACATTGGCTGGGATATTTGCAGTACCTACAGGAAAAGAGGAAGCAAGATAATCAAAATGGTGGGAAATAGGCAAGAGATATACATAATGTTTAAATCAACTTTCAGAGGCCATTTCGGGACGATTGGATCATTATTTTCAGTACAAGCAATGTCGCTAAATCGCCATTGTAGTTTTGCATTTTTGGTTTAACTGTAGAACACTGTCTTCCAATGTATAAATTCATCAGAATTTGTCAAGATGTCAATGTTTTGATTGTTTAAATATAGTTGAAAAGGTAGAAAAAAGAAGATATCAGTGCATTACCTAGCAAAGTAAAATTCATTCGGCAGAACCTTGAGTAAGTTTAATTCAAGGCAAAATATATTGCTTATATTATCCCGATGTATAACGGAAATTACATAGTTGAAATATTCTAGTTGTCTCCATAAATATATTTGCCTCTTAAAGTATTTCGCCGAAATCCTTCAAATTAAGGATTTCGACATTTTAATCTTGATAATTCATTGGGGAGAGGATCACACTTACATTTACAGATTGCTCTGCATTCTTCTATTGTGTAAAACTGATTCGACATCCCAGATGCACAACGACGAAAAAAGTATACTTTTACGTAGTTATAAGTCCCTATGTCATAGTAGAGTTTTCTTACCAAACCACGATAGGTGTAATCAGGTTTCTTCACACATCGGTTTTCGGGTCTTTGCAGCAAAGCAAGATTCAAAAAATAACACACGTAAACGGGACAAATATTAATTGATCGTATTTTTAAAGAATTTCTACTTACCAAACTTATTTAACATAATAAAACCAAAAAGTCCACATAAGCTTTGAGGTAACAAGAAAGCCAGCGTGAAGCCCATAAAAGTAGTCTGGGTCCCTGACTGAACAAATTAAGACCTTTCCGTAAGACAGATGTTTTAGAAGCCGCTCAACAATATTTAGTTATATTCATGAACTTTTTATCTACATATTTTTATATTTGTGGCTGACATATCATTTCTGCAAAACCAACTGGCATACCACAAACTGTCCCCTGTTATCATCGTGAATAAGTCTAGCAAGAGCTGCTCTTTAAAGCAACGTCTAATTAAAGAGATCGGTTACGTGTTAGCAGTGTTGGCTACAGCAGGTTACTTTTCTCGCTAACGTGGCAACGTACTGGTTACCTTTACAATGCATTTACGTGTAACGTACTTACGTCACTTATTTCAAGTAACGGGTAACGAAGTTACGTTACATATTGCTTTTCTAGTAGCTGAAAAAGTGCACTTACATTCTTTTCGTGTTTCAATACTTCGTTTTACCTTAAGCCCAGACACTGCCAACGCTACGAGCTGATGCAACCAATCAGGGAGCATCAAAAGGGCACCATTTTGGTAATCGTAATGATCTATACATGATGTATCATCGCTGAACCAATCGTAAACAAAAAAAGGAACCAGTGAATTGCGCTTTTCCGGTGTTTGCTTTGTCTCCCTAGCGCGTAGCGTCGGCTGCGTTGGAACTTAGGCTGCAACGAAGTATAGGATCCAATTAATTAATTATTGCACTCATTCCACATACCTTCGAATTTGGTCTGTCTTTTCCCCACCCGAAAATTGCCACCCTATTGAAAATAATTCTAAAGGGCCCATCAGCCTTGAAGGATTATGGGACCGCACAGGCCTTCAAAACCCTTCAGATATACCCCTCAGAAAAAACCCTCCAGCCCGACAGCCCTTCAACCCCAACCCCTTAGCCCATCAACCCTTTAGACGCCCAAATGACTGTGAACAGAAGACAGAAATTCAGTTCAAAACGTTATTGAAAATTTATTGCGGATATTGAGTTTTACATGCGTATTAACACTCAAAAAGACAATAAAAACCAACGCTTGTTCAAGCCCGGGCGCAAGCAGCTGTCGACGAAAGAGATCATATAAAATAGGAACAACTAACTTCTTTATCACAACGAAAAATATATTTCAAAGTACTCACAATGCCGTTGGGTAAATTCCTGATGTACGGTAGTTCAGCTAATAAAACGGAGCAGGTGCACCTCACGTACACATACACAGTCCCAGTAAGCACGTTTAGCGAAAACCACGAACTTGCAAGCAGATCCCGTCACCGTTGAGAAATTCCGAGCACAGTCACGGTTTTGTCCACGATGTCGTCGGGGCGGCGTCTTCGGCGTATTTTTCGCTCGCTGGATTCTTCTGAGGCCGGTCGGACGAAGAGCCGCAAAGAACAAGGCGGGACAGCGGCCGTCATCCGCCGTCTCAGGACCCACAGTGCCATGATCCCGGTGCGGAGGCACTACATGCGGTTGAACGCTGATCCCGGCTGCCAGGCTTGCTGCGAGTAGGCCGACACCAGCCACCATCTCCTTGAATGCGCTGAACACGATGGTGCTCGAGCGGTGCTGAAGGCGGCCAACGCCGAACTGGGGTTCACCTGCGGAACCAAGGAAGAAACGGCACGGATTAAAACAGACCAAGGGGCGAGCCCTCAAAGCAGCGCTTACCTTTCTGGATGTAGGAAACGGTGCGTACCAGATCTCCATGGCGGTGAGAAACAAACCGCCCACGAGCGGAAAGAAAATGGCTATAGCGGCCTCCTGACTTCTTCGGCTTCCTCACACCACTCTCTCCCGCCGACCATTGGAGAAGCGTGCTGTCCGGAACTGGCGGTATTGCACCCTCTCCCCATTGGCGGGGGGAGAGAAGCGCAGTGTGTGTGTGTAGGCATTGTAAAAGGGGGGGGGTGGATTTGAGTTGCCTGTTCGTGTTTTTGGCGACGGCGAAAAAGAGAGGACTTCTGACTTTGGTGAAAAGCAAAATAGTTTTGTTTATTTACTTTTTTTCCTTTTTGGGGACAGTCCCCCCCGGGGAAACCGGTTCCCGGCACGAGTCGCTGCCGCTTCGCCCTCGGAACCTCCCCAGCGCAGCGTCCCTGAATTTGGGCAACGCGCTGCTCTCGGCTTGCCCTTTTTATTATTATTAATGCAACAAATAAAGCTTGTTCTCCTCAAAACGCCGCTCGGCCAACAACACTCGGCCCGCGCCTTGTCAATTCTCCACATGGGGCGATCGAACCCGTAGCCCCCTTGGCGACCGAACACCCGGCCACTGACAGACGGGTCGAGGAGCCCAGTTGTGTTTGATAGAAGAGCAGTAATAAAAAAGCTGACCGTACAGACATACGATCGACATTCTCCATATAATTATTTGTTTTCCCTTTGTGAACAATACGTAGCTATGTTCTAATTCTGCGACATGTATTTTCTCCACCTAGGCCGTGCCCCCACAGAGATCTCAAGAAGCCTGAAGGTTTTCCCGACCCCATTAGAAAAGTTCTTGACAGGGTTTCAGACATTTCAAGGCATTGTAAAGGGGACTTCAGACATTTCAGGAGAGCCTCTGACGGGGCCAACGAACCCACCAGGAAATATCGGTTCACCTTTCAAACATCACAAGAATTCCTGAAGTCCCCCTCACACCCTTTAAAGAATTCCTGAAGTCCCCTCAGAGCGATTTTCAATAGGGCACTTTGGAAAAACCTGAACGCCCACGCCCATCGTCCCCCCCCCCAAAAAAAAAACAAAAAAAGAAAAAAACGCTAACACCGAAAAAAAAAGAAAAACTCGGTTGCCGTCAATTCACAAGTAAATTGTAACCCAAAAGTAACGTGCATTAGTTTTTATCTCTAACGGTAACAATAAGACGTTCCTTTCATCTTGACGTAACGTAGGTCGGCAACGCATTCCTTTATTTTGCAAGTAACGTGCAACATGGTTCGTTATTTCTTTTTTGTAACGCCTACAACACTGCGTGTTAGTATAGTCAGTTTGCAGTTTTTAGGATAATGTATACTTAAAGAGACAGAAAATACTTGCAGCTTTATTGGGTTATCGTATTCAGTTTCGTTCGAGAGGACAACCACTGATATTATTATTTCATGAATTTGCTAACTTTAACACAGCGAATTTGTTTAGACGCGGAAACACAAAGTGAAACCAAGAAAGTCTCGTGTTGTTATACTTTCGAAAATCCGTGAGTAATACGTTTGATTTTTTTTTTCATTTTTTAATCTCGGGAGAATGGTAAAAAAAAACTAACTTTGAAGTCATAAAATTTACAATTCTTTTCTCGTGAATCGCATTTTTAGCTAAAAGTAATCAGTGCACTCGCTCCTTAACGCGGGAACCCATAAATCACGACTGACTGACAAGCGGCGTCCGTAGTTCCACCAAGTTCAGCAAGGTTCGGTAGTGCCATCTGTAGTTGTGCATCGAAGGTAAGTGACGGGGTCTTTGATGGCTGTTTTATTGCGGAAATCGGCCGTGCAGAAATGTAATTTTTTTTTTTTTGTAGGATGCTTAGAGCTCGTAGATTGAGTTTTGACAATAAAACGAGGATCTCAAAACGGGCTTTAGGTTTAAATCAGGCTGGAGGAGAAGTCAGAATATCCAAATCTCTCACCTGTTGTAGACATGGTCAGCACCGATGCAATTTTGGCAAAAAAAAGGTTTGTTTTGGTACCGATCGACGCGTGAGGTTTTACGTGATGTATATATTTGTTTACCTAGCTATGATGGATATCAGTAATATTATATACCCCCGTAGCAAAGAACAGTGTATAGAAGCATAGAACAAGCTTCCTCAAAGCATTTAACTAAAAAAAATGTTTTGTTAAGACATAAAATTTTAATGTTAAGAATCATTGACGTATTCATAACGTCGAGCTTCATTCTAACGTCGTGTAACACACTTTGTGGACATTTTCTGCCGGTGTAAGGTTTTTCTAAGCATGTCATGCAATTAAAAAACCTGCTTCAGCACTTCCTTATTTCTAAAAAAAAAAAGAAACCGCACGAGCAAAATAAAAGTATAATCGTGTGTACTTCGATACTACCGTAATATTCCGAGAGATAGCCCACCTAATATTAAAATGAGGTTAAAATAAGAAGGGGGCTAGAATCTTACTGTGTACACTTATGAAAAGTTCAAAAACTCTATTTTTAGATCATGTTTTCCTGCCAAACTGGTTATCGCGGCGGGAGACAATGAAAAAAATATGACGTGTACTCCCCAGTCAGCAATGATCGCTCATATCCTGCCATATCTAACCAGCCACATTTGCACTGAGGTCATCATTGATCCAAATACTACGATCACTAAAGCTGGGCTATCTTTCGGTGTTTATAAGAAAATAGCAAATCAAGCCAAAAATACGGGCGGGTTGTCTTTCGGGGATGGGGTATCTCTCGGGACATTACGGTAAATATTTCCTAGGGACACCTGTGTGCGCAACTCGTAGAAGTGCATTTAGATATATAAATTAACGAACAGTACTCCGTATGCGTGAGGCATAGAACCCAAGAAACCAACCACAATCTCATCAAGATGCTTGAAATGAAAAAACATGCTTTGTGGAAAAAGCCGTGCTCCATAAAATAAAAAAAGGAAAAAAAAAACACTTTGAAGTGAAAAAAAAATTAGTTAGGTTTAATAGTCCAAAATTTCCAAACGTTCTGTTGATTGTTTTTGTTTTTTGTTTTGTCCAAAACGTCGAAAATGCATTTTGTATTTTGATTCAAAGTAGCCCGTCATGACCGTCTTGCAGGGAGCTTTAAATCGACCGCAAGAATCGGTTTCTTAACCTATCGTGCTACGATATTGTGCAGCGTTGCCCACAAGTGGTGCATTGTTTCCAGAAATATTGAAAAGAGCGAACTTACTTGAGAAAAAAAGTAAAAAAAAAAAAGGCTTAACTACTATGGAAACTCAGCGAAGCCACTGGTTTTCAAGCAATAGGGCGCCCTATCGTTCGAAGAATGGTGGCTTCGCTGCGTTTCCATAGGAGTCAAAGCCTTTTTTTCTTTTTTCTTTAATGCGAAAACATCAACTATATCCAGGAACGAGCCGACGCCATCAGCCGCGCCAAACGGGAGATAAATTTCCGAAACCGCGATCTGAGGCATCCCAGCTTTGAAACCACGCAGAAAGCCACGCAAAAAGGCAGTGATATGAAGCCGCTGCGCTTCGGTTTCAGTAAGCGCGTCCCCATGGCGCTGCGTGTCAGCGAGGCAGCGGCTGCACCGCTCCACGCCCAAGGTCAGCGTGGCGAGGACAGCGCGCGCGCTCGACCGTCGACCTAAGTACGCCGCAGACGAAATATGGGAGCGGAGGAACGAAACGCATGCTTTCGGTTTCACAACTCATAACAAGTGCTAAGATGTACCTCGAGCTTCTTCTTTCTCAGGTAAGTTCGCTCTTCGCAAATTTTATTTAAAAAATGCACCACCTGCGGGCAACGCTGCACAAAATTGTATCTCGGTAGGTTAAGAAACCGATTTTTGCGGTTGATTGAAATAGCCTGGCCGCTATCTGAATTCACACTGTGGTTTTGGTGTCAAAAGCTGTTCCATGGTTTTGCTTATCTAAGATATCCTAGCTAATTCAGACGTGTTTGTCTTTTGTGCAAGAAGTCGAGCTATCCTCTAGACGTCGGAAAGTGTTGTGTAATATTGATATCGCAGTTAGATATTCATCAGTCAGCCTCCCACTGACAGATAGCAGTAGAGAGGACAGTGTTGAACTTCATGGGTGATTTGTTTTTTACTTCAGTACCTATCTCGTGTTTTGGCTATGCATATACGCTCAGTTTGGTCGATCTTGACAGCTACAATGACGACCCATTTCATGAAGACGAACGTTTTTTTTTTATTTTTTTATTTCTGCAGTTGTGTTCGTCAGCTAATGTGACCCTTGCTCTGGAGTGCACACGACTTCCGAAGAAAAGTCGCTCCTTCAAAGTAATATTGTCTTCCAGGTGTTATTACAACGAGTCGGGCTCATAGTTGAATGTAGCTAGAAAAAAAACATACATGTAAAATGAAGATAAGAAGGAATAAAATGCTGATCACACTAATTGGACGCTAAAACTAGATTAGACATCCTGCACATTTAAGCGTCAAGAAACTAAAGAAGAGGAGACAAGAGAGCCCTGGGACGTCAGTACGCCGAGCTCAGGTTGGAACGCTTAGTGGGTACACCTAGAGCTAGCAGCCTGTCTGTCCACTAAGCTCGTTTAACGCGTTAGAACGTGGAACGCCGGCGCACGGCGTTTGGCTTTTGCATTCGAATTTATTTGTTTGACCAGTGAAGTGTAGATACATGCATAGCCTTCTCCATACTCCAAGGCCTGGCAGATTTGGAGCGCGAGGATCTGGTAGCACAGAGCATCAAAGAGCCATTTCTCGGGAAGGAACCTGGACCTCAGCGCACAGCTTTTGCAGCGGCGAGGACCCGAAACACACTTGTTCGCTCGGGAAAGGTGTGTTTCGGTTTCTCGCCGCAGCGAGGCGCCAGTCACGTGGCTCTCCTCTCCCCCGTTGCCTGCCGCTGCACCTTTTTTTTTCCATTTCGGCGGCCGCTTTTCGTGGCGATCTGCCAGGCGTTGTCAGTATATAGGAGGCTTTGAGAGAGGCGGCCTTTGTCTGTACTGTAGTCGGTGAACGCCTTAGAACTCGTAACACCGGCGTCAAACGCCTGGCCCTTGCATTCGAACGCGTTTCACGAGTGCAGGGAATTCAAAGGCAGCTAGTGTTAGTTCTATCCAATAATCAGCTCGAAATTCTGTTGTCATCGCGCGCTCTCGTCTCGTACTCTTCCTCAGTATTTCGGTGCATTGCGTTTCGTATTGTAATCTTCAATCATATAAATACACAACCGGAACACGCCCTATATGTTGCGGCGGAGCATTTTTAGACGTCTATTATTCTCGTGTAGGCAATTATGCATGAGTATACGCCAATATTTTTAATGCATATTATTGAAGGATATTTGCAGACAGTGACTACAAACCACACTCTAAAAGAGCCCCTACGTCTACTTTCCCGCGCAACACTCAGAAAGCCAATCACCGCCACTTACAAAGGAAGCTCAGCGAATGACGATGCCGAAACTGATGTTTAGAACAAAAAAACGCAGCCTGAGTTGTGACATTAAGCAATGCAAGCGTGACACTTTGCATTGCTTAATGTCACAACTCAGGGTGCGTTTCTTTTTTTTTTTTTTTTTTGTGGAAACATAAGTTTTGGCATTGTCGTTCGCTGAGCAGCCTCCGTAACTTGCGGTTAATGACTCTCCGAGTATTGTGCGGGAAAGTAGTCCCACGGGCTTTTCTTAGAGTTCACTCTGCTTAGCACCGTCTTCGCTCGTAAAAACTATAGCGGTTCGTCCATAAGTCGAGGCAATAGTCTCGGGAGCGTGAAACACAAAAGAGCAAAAGCTGCGTCGCATCGCGTCGCCGAGCGGCGTAACCATAGCAACAGTTGCTTGCGTTCTACGGTGGGGGAGCGGCACTCGGCCAAATCGTAGCATCAGAGGTTGTTGCTATGGTTACACCACTCGGCGGCGCGACCCGGCGCCATATTAGAGAGTTTTAGCAGACCGTTTCCGCAGCCCGCTAAGCACCCGCATAGCGCTCCGTAGTCTGCCACAAGACCTTGAACTATTAAGACAAGGCTGGCGGCGCGCATGCGCAGCTGCGGCGTTTTCTTTGCGGATACCGTAGCGAAGGAGAAAAACGGTCTGCTAAAACTTTCCATCTGCTCACATATATTTCATGCTTGAAAAAACGAATGGCATGACGTGCTTATTTTGGGTCAAGGTGTTGCGTTAGGAAAGGTAACGACGACGACGATGCAGTGGCCGCGGCGGCGCGTCACCGCTAGCGCTAAAGCCCCTTCATGTTTTAAAGGTAGCGCAAGGTGCGTCGATGCACGAGGCACGTCCAACGTGCAGCCCTTAGGAAGATCATGGCGGCACAACGCAGCACTGAGCTACATTTCAGACGCCATGTTGTTCCCAGAAGTGGTGCGCTCCACGTGTCTCAAGCATTTCCACAACAATGAATGGCGCCACTTTTCCAGGATAGAGGTGCTTTATGTAGCGCCATGGCCCGCCATGGAGGACAGCTTAAAGGACAAAATAAGTGATGACAGAATTATTTGTGGAGGACGAGCCGGCACGTGGGGCCTGGCGCCGAATTGTCGTGCATGCCACTGCGGCATTGTCGTCTTCGCCTTCCTCGCAGCATTTGTTTTCACTTTGAGAAAAGCGGTTTCAAAGGAGAAAGTTAAAGGAGAGAGATATTAAAAGAAAAAAATAGAAGGAATGCGTTGGCATGAATCAGCGCAGCTTGCAAAAATAAGGTCAAATTGCACAGACCAAGCAATATCACTACACGAAAATTTACTGTATTCATTCCAAAGGACTATGATGTTACACTGCATCAGAAAGGGTTACAGAACCGCGGTATCGTACGAAAATACTTAATTCGGTTTGTAATCTAATTGGATTGAACTAGAAAAAATAAAGAAATGACTGATTTATCTCCGCTCTATGAACGCGGTTTATTTTTAAAACGAACTCGAGAAAGTTTAATTATCAAGTAAATTTCTCGGTTTTATGGCCAGGAGCTATGACACAGGGGGCATACGTGCATTATTTCCACTAGTCAACTTATTCGTTCTCCATGAATATAATATTGAATGTTTAGGTTTCAAGAAAGTTACCTCCATTGAACATCACAATTTTTTTTATGTGGATACACCTGTCGTGATTTATACTTACCAGTACACATTAATTCACATTCTTCTTTCGTGTTGAAAAGGTTTGAATCTCCGCTAACACGGCCACGAAACATGCACTTGCGTACACATTTGTCAGAGTCTATGTCGTAGTAGTATCTTTGTACCAAACCAGAAAATTCATTATCTGGCTCCTGCAGACACCGGTGTTTCACTTCATCTGTGAAATGAAGTTTCAAACGATAAAACAATTAAACGTTTCCATAAAGTAGTAAAATATAATATATATATATTTTTTTTAATGTCAAGAAAGCCGTCGTTTGATGTCTCATTATAAATTGATAGTGCATGAAAAAAGGAGGTTTCGCAGGCCGATTAAATCCGGGATTTTAGATTGCGTAGATATCACAGAAGGATGTTGATAACTAACCGGTTTTATCAAAGATCATTGTCAAGCTGCCTATTTATTGATAGACCTAGCATTCAGAATAATTGCATAATTAGATATATTTTTAAAGTATTTTTTTATAAACAAGAATCAACGTATAGTTTTATCAGAAAGACTCTGTGCATCATAAATAGGTACCCATTCAGTGAATTTTAGAAAGATTTGAAACGTATTTTTGTTTTCCTAAGTTTCGAAAAGGCATCGATTTCCAAAGCGCAGTGTTGTTCATTTGTCTCTTTTGCCCCGCCGGCCTGGCCCCTGTAGCGCACAACGTAACTTTTGCGCACTAACACGCTTTAATCGCGCTCCATATATTTCTCAATTTTACTAACTAATTTGTTTTCGGTTGCACCCAACTTTCTTACTGAAACCTATGTTTAAATTTACTAATTAAACAGATTGCAATGAGAGTAAAGGACCTTATTTATCTGAAACTTTGTGTGCGGCTTTCCAATTCTGGAATCATATCAATCGGGAGCGTTAACCGACGGGCCGTTAAGCCCCGTATTACGGAGTGGTGTGGCGATATCAACGAAGATTGCTCCTAGAGGTGACATGAACACGTGATTTGACTTGTTTCGTTTTAAGTACTACGAGAAGTATGGATTGTTAATAACGTAAACAATGCTCAGCCTCGTATATTAAATTAAATTAATTTTTTAAGGAGTTATTCAAAATTTGTTTTGTTTTTTTTTCGCCTAAGACCAATACTGGAACACATGATACGAAGTATATATTTTCCCTGAGCAGAACCAATGCAATAAAAGAAGAACGAATATTTCTGGCTGATAAACAAAATATACTAGAAAATGTTGTGGTCTTCTGTCTAGAATACTGACATTATAAGTCTTGAAATCTAACTGCAATATTACTTAATAAACAAGCGAGCTGGTGATGTTTCATGGTAATAAAACCCAAAACTCAAGACGTCCCCTTCTGTGTTCGTGCCCTTCTGTGTTCCTGAGTCTCGGATTTTATTACCTTGAAATCTAAAAGATTTGAAAATAATATTATTAAACCGAAGCTGATACACGTTCTTTGATAGTGGTTGGCTGCATATTATTGAGTTGATAAAGTACGAACTTTTTTTAGATAAAATGCGTCGAATCTGCTAATTGAGATCATTACAGGATTGTGCACTTACTTGTACAAGTGTTCCAACATTCCTTCGCAGTTGGAAAATTGTTTCCACTATCTTCACACCCAAGAAACCTTTCACACCTTTTAGTCTTCGTGTTGTAACCATACCTGTTTTCAAGCGTACGGCAAGAACTCATATTTTGAATTGGTAGCTTGCATTTATTTTCTACGAATCCTATAATAAAATAGATTAATTAAAATGGCAACAAATTAAAAAGTAAATTAATCTGAGGCAAACATGCTATACAATGTTACACAAAGAGAAGGTTCATCTGTGGATGAGTCTGGGGTTGAAGTATGCCCATCAGAAAGAGTAGTACTACATACCATGACAACCGTCTGCAGTCTCAGGAAGTTTCAAGGGAGCGCCTCGAGATAAAATCGAAACATATCTTATCCTATATTAAAAGCTGTAATGGTAAAGACCTTCAGTGGTCTCCTTTATAGTACTGACTTTCACTCTTTCCTCACCAAACACAGAGCAGCACATATATGATAACGAGGCACTATGCGGAGAACAATTCGGGTGCTTCTTGTCCAGGAGTTGCGGTGACTTCGGAAAGACGCCTAGCTCTTCTTGGCTTTGATTGAAAGGATAGCTAGTAGACAATGTTAGATGTCTCAAACTCTATCCACTTGTTTTTTTTTTAATCAGCAAAAAACAGCTAGGTGTTCTGCCTGTAGCGTGCATTTTATGATTCATATGCCGGGACAAACATACTGGTGCAAGACCTCGGGCTCGCCGTGCTCGAGCTACGAGCACCGACTGCGAGACTGCGAGACCACGAGCGATTATATAAAATGCAGTTTTTACCGTATACCAGTCGGTCGGCCAATTCTTGTATCTCTACATGCCATTAGCCGGAAAGATCCGCTATATTGAAAGCAGTGCCAAGTCATTTTTTTCTTCTAGATTGTCTCCCTCGTTCCTCCTCTCCGCGAATCTCTCCCTTTCTCATTTCGATGCTAGCGCCCCCTAGGCTGCCCTCCTGCCGATCTCCGCAACAGGTGACTGCTGGCAAACCCTTGCTAGATCGGTGTTTTCTACGCGATTTCGACTCACAGCTTTCATGTTTTCGCTAGGATATGAGCTGCGGGTATCGTCGACGTCTTTGTTACTGGGTGTGTTTTTCCATTACTTCACGAACGCGAGTTTTGTCGAGGCTTCGGCTGTGTTCTGCTCGTATCATTCGGTTCGAGATCAGATGCAATCTTCAGCTTTATAATCGTGCATGCAATAAACTTTAGCAGTGAGAAAGACCGACCTAATCTATCCTCTTCAGCAGGCAGGGAAACTAAGGCGATAAGCGAGAAAATGTTTCTGTTATGGAATGCTAACCCGTGATCTTAGGCTGCCAAAGGAGTAAACCGCACCACAGTTTTCATGTCGCCAACTCCCTCATTTCCGAAACAGTCGACGGCAAATACGAACACTGCTTGTGCCTATTTGTTTCAACCTTTACACGCAAAAGTAAAACGAAATGAAAAAAAAAAAAGTGAATGAACGTCTTTTTTTTGAACAGGCGCAAGTGATTTAGTAACGCTGACGTCATAGCGGCAGTTCGATGACGTTTCTAACAGCGAAGCAGGCGACACACGCTCACCGATAAATTAAAAAAAAAAAAAAGAAGCTACGACAGGCAGCTGTTGTAGTTTGTATACGTATACAAGCCGCCGGAGAATGCGAGGCCGCGACACGGTAAGGCACAAATGGCGGACGGAAGTGGCAAACCGAAAACGGGACGGACGCTCGGGGAATCAATTGTAGTGGAAACGAAAACTTTGAAGAGTATGAGGAGGTTGTTTATAGAATGGAAGAGAGTGTCGGAAGATCAATCAATGGCGCTACATTTAGTATAGAAGGGATTTAATTAGCCGCGTATCGAAGAGCCACCTGGTGGCGACGCTTGCAACCAAGGTGAGACGAGGACTTTATCTGGCAGCTGCGACGCGCTCGGTGTCCAGATCTGTGCGCCGATAAACTGAGGGAGACGGGGAAGACGAGGGAGTGCAGGGACGTCAAAACATCGATCTCTGGTTCGAAGGATTAGGGGGTAGACCATAAGTTAGCTACCTTTGTCTCCACTGCGCATCTCGAATGTATCAAATGCGAGAGCCAGACGCTGGACACCGGCGTTCCGTCTTCTAGCGCGGTTGGCGAGTGCAGTGTACCCACTAATCATTCCAACCGGAGCTGGGTATTTCCGACGTCGACGCGCGCTATGCGGGACGCGAGGTCGTCTGCCTCTTTTGCAGATGTTGTGGTGACGTCACAACAACGAGCTCTGATTGGTTCTGAATAAAAGATAGTTGGTAAACATCGAGGAGGCTTGCTTTTATGTCTACCCACTATCTTTCGATCAGAGCCAATCAGAGCTCGGAGCACCATGGCCCAAAGGTAGCTGACGCTACGAGCTGATGGTACCAATCGGACAGCGTCAAAAGCGTACTATTGTAATGTTCGTCATGTTTATGAATCTTCTATATTCGCTGAACCAATCATAAACAAAAGAGGCCCAGTGACTTGCGCTTTCGACGCGGCTTGTTTCTTCCCATGAACTTGCAGCGACGGCTGCGTCTAGACTTCAGCCGAAACGAAGTATACACCTACATCGAAACATTGAAAAGATTTATGAGTGCTCATTACTATCATCCAGTGTTGCAAAGTTGCCACTCCGGAGTTGGAATGATTCTGGAATTATTTTGCACTTTCGCGACCTCGGAGTTGAATGTGAAACAAATGGCGGCAGCGCTGGGGGGAATGGGAATGGGAATGGAATTGGATGCCTTTTTTTCCGGAATGGAGTCGGAAAATTCTTACGCGAGCTGTGTCGATTTTTATTTTTCTCTCAAAATCTAGGACCTACGGTCTGATGGCGCAGTTTAGTAGCGCATGGTAAGTGGCTCTTCAGACAGCATCACTGCACTGGAGGTGACTGACGGTTTGGTTGTCTCACTGGCTTTTGCTCCTTCGAGGATGAATAAATCACGCCTTCAGGGAAGCAACTAAAACTGAATAGTATTAGACGGATACGATGTCGTTCCTGGCGCCGCGAGACGCGACAAAGTGGCATTTGTAATTATGCGCTATTAGCATGAAGCTTTTAACAAGGGTGTCGCACCGAGCACGAAGCGAAAACCGGAGCAAAACTGTTATCTTTAAGTGAACCGGAGCAAACGTGGAACCGAGCTCAAACATTTAATATTGAACCCGAACCGGAACGGAACCGTAATCTCAATTGCCGGTTACCGGTTCATTGGAAACGGCTCGGAATAATAAAATTATGAACCGCGCCTTCTTTCGGATGTAGCGCGCAGGAGGATGCAACTGGACAATAAGACGGCTAAGAGGGGAGCGTGGCTCGGCAGGCCACCGTCCCGAGTGCAGCTGATCCTAGTGTTGCCACTGTCTGCGACAACCCTTCGGCTTAGTGGAATAAGCGCTTTGAAGAAGCTTTTGCATAGTTTCGCAGACGTCTTAGCGTTCGATAACGTCGGCTATTTTATGCAGCTTTTTTCGAGTCACACAAAGTGGCTCTCAATGGCCATTGTTTTACGTTATAAGAATGAGAGAAATGGAATGATGGAGTCCAGCCATTGCCGGAGCGGGAATGGGCCCGGTGTCTCCATTCCGAGGAGTTGAATGGAATGAAATTGTCGGAAAGTGGAATTCCCCGGAACGGGATTAAAATGGAATATGTGTGCCCATCTCGTAACACTGCTTTTATCAGCGATTTTTATCTCTGGTGAACCCGTTTTCTACGAAGAGTGACCATATTCCTCGGGCCCATAAGCGGGACGCGCAATAAAGGGGAAAAAGGCATTGTGTTTTGAGACTCGAAAATGTGAAGTTTAGGTAATAAATCACACCTATTTTATTATTTTGTATGCACTATATAAGCATATGTTTTACTTGAAGTTTGCATTCTGTTTGGCATGCACATGTAATACGTTTGGTTAGAACATTTCTTTAGTATTAATAAATCTATTTTTGTAGGTGCGACGTTCGGAGTACTGCGTACATGTAATAGGCTAATTAACCTTCAGCATCAGAGATACAATTCATGCACTTTCACAGATGATAAAGAATGATAAAGGTCGAACTCAACACTTGAAAGTAATAAATTGTAATAAATGAAAAGTAATAAAGAAAGCAATCACACTAGAAGAAGTTTACGCCTCTTAGAGAATTAAACACGAAAAATAACTCGCGAAGAAATTCTTCCCTGACATACTCTTACAAAAAAAAAAAAGAAGAAAATGGTCTGTCATCAAAATTGTCTTAAACATAGACTTCAGAAGGTAGTTCACGCTTAAAAGAGTTCATTTCATCAAAAATGTCCTAGCATGGAGATTCTAAATCTATAAATGAGAGTTGCATGCGAATTAATGGTAAAATTTGCCCTTTGACGAAAAATAAAATAGAAGGTGGTGTCTACAAAAGTGAAAGGGTGTATGAAAATGCACATAGCTCACTAGGTCAGCATTAAATTGATTATGAATTACTTTGGGTGTACAAAAAGAATATCACGGGTGAGTCGATGAGTGGATAGATTTAAGGTGCCTCACGAAACGTGAGCAAAATCACTTCTGGCAAGGATACGCATCGCACAGAAAAAAAAAACCACTGATGTTATATTGATTTGAGCCAAAGGGCCTATTTAGAAAAATGAAGAATGTTAGGTATAATTATGTATTTACTTACTTTCTAGCAATTCACTTCTTAATAATTAAATTTAGAGGAATTGTTTTAATAAGTAACCTTCCGGACGGCATCTATAATGAGTCATCATCATTCGCAGAAATATAAAGCACATTCAGCATTCTGCAGCTTTAAAAAAAAATAGAAGAAAAAAAAACCACTCAATTTGGACGCGATCGGTGCCTTCCAACATGCATTTGGACGCGCATCAAACCGCATATTTGGGCCAGAGATCCTTTTTCTCGCGGCCAAATCGCGCAACTAAACGTTCACCGTGACGAATTCTTCGCATAACAGATGTGAACATTAGAATCAAAGCATATTTTTCCCATGTCATTCGGACAGTACACAACGTTTCATTGTCGCCAGCTCGCACCACACTTTTTTTTTTTTTTTTTTTTACGAGAGAAGCCAGGCAGTAGTTGCGCGTTTTTGCCACGGGGAGCACGGCCATCGGAACGCATGTGCGTTGTGACACAAAAGCGGAACGTAAAAACACTTTCGATTGAAGCGTTTTTATTTAACGCCGTATAATGTTGCACGATCCTTATAATTTCCGTGAAAGTCAGGTGCCTCTATGCCTTCAACATTTTTAGTTAAAATCCTATTATCTTAAATGTATTAAGTACCTGCTTATATCCAAGTGCTAAAAAATGCTTTCAATGTTTTTTTTTTTTGCAAAGACCATTATGACATTACCTTTTTTTTTCTCTGCGATGCTTACTTTTAACTGGATCAATTTGGCGCGCATTACGTGAAACACTCTGTAGAGTGAGATGGCTTGGAACTAATTATATGCAATAATATAACGCATGGAGTTTTTCACAAGATAGTGCTAAAATGTACTTACTTCCACAGCGTCGGTAGCATTCGCGGAATGTGTAGAATGCGTTTCCATGGGTTGGACAATGGTGAGGTGGTAAAGGTTTACACTCTTGCGTTGTATAATCATACCAAATATATAGCTCATCACCATGGCTACAATTAGTACGAAACCCGGATGCGCATAATCCCAGGTCAGGAACTTCAACCATGAAAGGGGAAAGAGCAATAATCATTTAAATAACTGCATTCTGACGTGCGGGGCAGGTGGACCCTAGACTCTTAGCAGAACAATTGAAAAAAAAAAGAAACCAAGAACACATACACAAAATGTAATGTGTTATTTTAATTCGAACATCAAAAAAAAAGTGGTGAGTGTTACCTTTCCCATCTGTTCCACGTGTATTTATTAGGCTAGACGGGCATTATTATTACAGTAAGTCAGGTAATTAAATGAAATCAGTGAATTAACTTTTTAATTATTAGCTTGATTGGTGATGTTGCGATTAGTGTACTAACGGCAGATATGATTATGGGCTTATCTAAATAAAAGAGTAATCAAAATGTCGGAAGACTTCGAGATAATCAACGATTTGCTTTCGCGTTTTTTCTTGTCTGGTCTCCAAAGTAGATGCAGAAAGAGTGCCTAAACTTAAACCCAAATTAGCTTTAGCAGTGTGAGTAGTCGTTTTGCACATCTCTTCATTATCTCCGCCGCGTGTGCTTGTCAGATGCCCCAAAATCGCACAGCGGATCGGTTATGACGAAGCGCCCAAAAAGGTGAGTTATTTTTTTACACATTATTGTAGACGGGATTTTCAGCACTTTCGTCGTCCAGGTTAGAAATAAGATTACCGATATGCAAAGACTGATCGATAAATATCTAAAAACCTGATAGTATTTCGATAACTAATTAAATTGGTGTCTGCTCTTATTGAAACTTCCGTCGATATTGCAATAATGCGATCACCACAAGACCAAACATAAAAGTTAATTACAAATGTTAGTTAATTAGCCGACTTACCGTGAAGGCTATTTCCTTATCTCATGTACTGCGAGTCTGATAAATGCCCAGTGAAGATTGCACCTGTTTAATCCTCACCTCTTTGTTATTTATGTTTGTTAAAAATAAATATAGACGCTCTGCATATTCCTTTTCTTATCATTTCAAAAGCGTTCCGTAATATTTTGTATGCAATATGAATATAAGCTACGAAGGGTGATACAAAAGTAATGTCTCCCCATTTTGTTTCTTAAAAAAGATTATTGCATTGCTCATGTTAACATGAATGATTTCTACCGTCTTCAGTAATATGCAGTAATTTTAAGTCAAGTTTATATTATTATCTACTTTTTCTTGGCATCTATATGATGCTTAACTATGATATTCTTTGGTAAAGGAGTAGTATGGGGAGGCCTGGAAAGGAATTGAATCTTTGTACGTGCAGCGCTCAACGCAGCAAACGCGGCGCAACGCAACACACGTAGAAACATTGTGATTCTGTGTTTAGAGATCGACAAAAATATTTGCCGTTACAATAAATGGTCATTGAATAGAGGTGAGGTACGTCTACGTCCATGGAGGCTTTGCTTAAGGTTTCCTGTTCATAGATTGAGACGAGATAAAACCTTGGAAGTAAAATAAAATGGTTATGTAAAACATAAGTGGTTCAATCAGTTATAGAAAATATCTAACTGGATTAAATGGCAGTTTTCTTTGAGTGCCCGTGTTAGCAATGATAAACAGCCAACGTCAGGGGTATTACTTGAAATATTAATATCAGCATATAAGCATTTCAATATTTCTACTAACTTAAAGGGTGATCAAACTCCCCAAAAAATTTCTAGGTGCATGTATGAATCACGCATATTACACAAAAAATGCCCCCTTCCCCTTCCAGACAAAGCATTAGCGCAGTATCCGTGCAAGGAGGCACATTTGTAGGTAAAAGGAACACCCACACGAACAGCGAAGCCACCAGTTTCGGATTAATTTCTAACGCTAATTGTTTCTTGTGGTGTAACTCTTGAGCGAAAAAACTCGTTTTTTTTTTTAAACGTCGGAGGGTTTACAGGCTGGTTGTGTTACTCAGGAATTACACCGTTTTTTTTTCTTTGTTTTTTTTAGGGGGGGGGGGGGGGGAGAGATTTTGCGTGGTTTGAAGGAATAGTAATAAAAGCGAATATATAGAAAATACGTCTTCGAGCTCCTGCAATACTGAGTGCAAACAAAAATACATCTCAACTGAAGTTTGACTTGAACAATGCACAAAATTGCATTTGGAGAAGAGAACGCGGCGAGATAAAGGAAGATTCTACATTATGAGTATAAACTCAATCGTTCCACTCACACAAACACACGCGAAACACATGGTAAGTTACAACGTTCAGTGTGTAGCCATCTTAAGGTAGCATTCTTAAAAAAAACGCTGAAAAGCAAAACAAAATACTTAAACAGTTTAGTTGGGACACGCGTGTAAAAAACTAATAGTTACTCGTGAAAAAAAATCTAACGCAATATTGACGGCTAGAGATTTATTTGAAATTCTGAACGCAAAGTCCATGACGCCACGGAATGGTCCATCCCTCAACGAGATGGCAATTCGCTCTTTCTACCTCACCGTCAAGGCGAAGCCGATTTACCTCTCGTCCCCGCGCCCAAAATGCCGAGAGAGAAAACAAGCAAAAAGGAGGTGACTACCGACTATATCGCGTCTCGTGCCGTCAATATTGCCCTATATCTTTTTTCCGCCGAAAATAAATTTTTTGGCCCAAATGTCCCAACCAGACTGTTTCAATTTTTCTTCCGGAACTCCTTAAGGTTGCGCGACTGTCTGAACTTTACGCAAGGGAGACGAGTTTATTATTGTTCTGAATGACATGGTACGTACGAGTATATTGATCAAAAAAACGTTTTTACTGGGATCGTAAATTTCGGACGATCGGTGAAGCGGAATTCCTGCGATACGAATTACATCCTGCTGCCTCCCCAGAGCAACCGTAATTCAAGGATTGAAAAAAACATTGATGTCACAAGCTTTTCCTGACCTGTGCGTACAATTTGTTTCATTTCCTTTCGAGAGTGAAACCGTCAAAAACATGCATACACTTACCTTTACATTTGTTAATGCAGTCGGACTGCGTGTCAAAAATATTTCTATTTCGTGTGTTATATCCTTTCCATATAAACTGGACGCATTTTGTTGCGTCAGAATCGTAAGTCCATTTATTAACGCCCTCTGTTGGTATGCGAATGGGATAGTCCTTGATGGCGTCATCAAAACACCGCTCCGGTACATGTTCTGTTTGAAGAATGTGATCAAGAAAAAATATATATACAAGACGGTAATAGCACTTATTATAGCCATACTGTATTCCCCCCTTATGGTAATATAAACTTTCATGTATTATATATATATATATATATATATATTTCGTTTATTCGCGCTAGTGGAAAACACTAAACCTTGCAAATATTGTGCTTTTTTTATTTTATTGTGTTGCCGTCTCTGAAAGTTAGACTAATATGTAAAATAAGAGAAGCAAACCTTTGGTGTGGCTCTGCACGTAATACGTGTGGCGGTGACATGGTTTTGTGCCAAAGAAGTGCAAAAGATTAATTGTTTTTCTGCGTGCTTTAAAAAACACTCATTTTGTTCATTTTTATATTTCATTTTGGTAAATTATGCTTTCGAAGAACATGCTTTGGATAGAATTCTTTAGTAACCTATTCTAATTTATAACTGTTTTTCACAATACCAGCAGTAATTTAATATCTTGAATTATGAAACACGTTTAGCGATCTAATGACAAGCCGGAGGAAACCAATAAAAAGTATTGAAGACCAGAACCACTTACTTCTGCACCTGAAGAGACAGTAGTCTAGACTGGAGAATGTGTTTGCTTCAGTGTCATCATATTCAGCAGTACTAAGTGTTGCAGACAGGCATTTGTCGGTATATTTATCGTAGAAGTATCCGTCATGACCGTAAGTGTCATTGCCAAAGTCCGGATCAAGAGAACAAATGTCCACTCTTACGGCAGACTGACATGAACTCGAACAGGTACCTAGAAAAGGGAATGTTATAGACATTTTGTTTGCTCTTCATGTATACATGGTGCAGCACCCCAAACATGGTTCACCGGAGTCTTGTCAAGAAACCGATAAAAACTAAGTCTCATCTAGGAATGAAAAGATACCAACAACCAGGCCCTAGACAAACAACTATGTCTTATACCCTAGTTACACGGGAGCTTTCAACTGCCATTGAGTCAACGACAGTTGACTCAATCGCGATCGGCCGGAGTTACACGGCGGCGCCAACTGTCATTGAGCCGCTAATGACAGTTGAGTTCAACTGAGCTCCCCTACCTCAGTTCAACTGAACGGACTTCCCCAACTGAGGTAAAATGGCGCCTGTCCGCGGGACCGCTGCCGCCGACCATCGTTTCCGAGGTACTTACTGTTTCGGAATGCAGGGGGAGGCGTCTAAAAAGAATCGTAGCAGCAAAATATCCGGGAAGGAATAGCTTTAGGCGTCCGAGCTGCCGCTAAAACGATCCCGGCTAGCCGGCAAGCCCAGCAAGCATGCTGGCAAGCCACCAAACGAGCGAAGATGGCGGCGGGACCAGCTGTGTGAATGGACAGATAGTAATAGGTGCACCCATCGCAGCGGGTGGTAGCTAGCTCCACCTAGCCTAAAATATGCGCAACTTAGCCCTGAATCTGCTTTTGTACTGATGTAAACGCCGCTAAAAAGCAACAAAGTATTGAACATAATGTACGATATACTTATAGTAAATAAAATATGTTTCTCCGAGTAGATTACTTTAACAATTAGACTGATCACGTGGCACAATAACTAGTTTCGTTTTAGCTTCAACTGGGTTCTAGAGAGCCGTGTAGCACCATCTCAGTTCAGTTCAGTTCAATCACAGTTGGGGCCGGTAACTGTGATTGAACTCAACGACAGTTCAAAGCGCCCGTGTAACTAGGGTATTAGACCAACAAGTAGGCCCTGCATTGTTACAGTTCTAACATTGTTCGTCAGGGGCGAGTACAACGCTGACAGGCAGTAGCCTGCAGTGTATTGCTTTTTTGTCTTGTGCGGTGTTTCTTTTTTTTTTTTTCTAAAATCACCGCACAAGAAGAAAAACGATGGCGTAGTGTCTGAGGTTGACTGATGAAAATAAACGGCAGTGGATCGGTTGATGTTTCTAAGTGTCATATGAATGTGCCATAAGTCTATAAAAAATGAAAGACCTTTAGAATCGCCTGTAACGCCGAATTAGAGCGCAGCTCTTGAAGAGCGTGTCTAGCGGAAAGAAAATTCCCCACTAAATGTAGCGGGGAAATTTTCTAGATGATGTCACTGGTGACGTCACTGATGACGTCATAAGTGACGATGACGATGGCGATGACGCTAAATTCCCTGCTAAATTTAGCAGAGAAATATTTTTCGCAAGATTTACCCGGGAAAATTTTTCCGCTAAGTTCAGTGTGGAATTTAGCGTCATCCTCATTGTCATCGTCATCGCGCTGTTACGGCGACGGCGACGGCGACGCCGCTCAAGCCACAAACGGGCGCCTAAAGGAGCGACGAATATCTGACGAACGTCGCCCTACGGCACGCTCGCTTTACGCGCGACGATAGTAGCCACTGTGCTGATGCCACGCGCAGAGCAAACGCCGCCGGGCGATATTCGTCGATTTTCCGCCGCATATTCGTCCCATGGAGCTGCGCTCTAAAACTTCTGCTCGAAATTGAGACCTTGAAAGTTTAAGGCTTGGCTAGGGGTCTCTTAATTAACCCTTGTTTCCCTCAACTGCTCAAACAAGCTCAGATTTTTTTCGTTTACGGTTTTAGCTGCTATGCAGTATACAGCACAGTTATAAGATGAATGTTTCTTTTTTGTTTATTTTTAATACCTCGTTAGCTGAACTTATGACTCAGACTTGTGCCTATCTCAAAAACTTTACTCAAGACACTGTATTTCAAATACTTTTTAAAGTATCTTCGTATCTTGCAAATACCTTTGATCGAGGGTATTTGATACTCTAGTTTAATTACAATTCCGACTACCTTGTACTCATTATCTCAAATACATTTTTGAAATTCCGCCATTTTCCGAGATTTTCGGTATGAAGTGGCGTGGGCGTAGCACGAGCAAACGTAAACATTCTATCGAGCAACGAAATCCTCTTGCTAGCTCCGATAAGCTACTATGACTTAAATAATTAAATTGAGGTCGTGAAAACATCACTTTTGGGCCGATTGTGACTCATATTTCATAGCCAAGCTCGTACAATGAAGGTTTCCCCCCGCCTTCCCCAAGGTGCATTTTGTTTCCATAGAGTTTGCCCAAAAAAAATCACCAAACAAAAGGTGTGGTTTTAGGGAAGTAAAGATGCCACCCTGAGTCGCAACGCACACGGGGAAACGACCTACGACAACAGTGCAGACTTGAGTGTCGAGAAAAAAGCAAATAAAAAAAAAAGATAAAAAGTGGACCCACAAAAAATACCTTTTTGTTTTGCTTTTTTTTATATTTGACCCCGCTAGGGCAAACGTCCGGGTTTCCTTTTGTTTCTTCTCTTCTTCTCTTCAGTCCGTCACCTATTGCTCTCTCGAACACTGTCGGTAAGCGAACATTGATAAGTAGGGAACAGGGCAGGAAACCCAGGAAACTAACTAAAAGCTGGATGACCTCTCAAAATGCCAACAAAGCGTTTCGCAACGTTAAGTGCCTTTCCGAACGCTACCTAAGAGAAGAAGGTGCGACCACTGCCGTGGCTATTATGTGGGTTCTCTTTGTTATCCATTCACTCATATCCATATCCCAAGTTCGTTCATAGTGAACTCCGCATATAGGAAATATGGATTGTAGTTAAACGATGCGTATAACGTGCGCCGCAGGAAGTGATATCAAGCGATGTCACTATTGGCGAGGCGCTCTGACCCGTTGGTCACCCGTTGGTCACCCCCACACCTCGATTTACCCAACACAAGGCCTGTGCACATGCCCACAGGTCTTTTGGGCATGTTGGGGCACAGTGTAATGTAAAAATACCAACAACCAGTGAAGTGACGTTAAGTGCCGGATCTCTCCCGAAAGCAGTCGTCAGAGGATGCGAGCTTAACGCCCTTGGGCTTTTGTGCTAAGCTGGGCAGCGTGCATGCTGCATTGTTCACACAGGCTGGAGGGGTAACGAAAGAGCCCCTCCTCCTCCTCACCGGAGAACACAAACTCCAGCCAAACGCTGACGCCGCGATCGGTTAAAGGGCTGTTTATACTCAGTCGTAACGTCAACGAGCGCGCGCGCTCGTTCACGCTCGCTGACGCTGTCTGCAAACGGGGTGTCTATATTGCAACGTCAAGTTGAACGCGGCGCCGCGCTGAGCAGTTCGACGCGCGACAGCGCAGCTTGCGACGGACTTGTACATTCTTTTAAGGCCGTTCACACTCTTGATACCGAGTACGAACCGGACAAACCAGACCGGTTTTTAAGCCTTTTGCGACTTCTTAGGACCAGATCCGTTGCAGCGGAGCTGGTCTTAAGAGATCGCAAGAGGCTTAAAAACCGGTCTGGTCTCTCTCGGTCCTACTCGGTCGCAAGAGTGTCAACGGGCCTTAATTTCAACGTTGGACATCGACGGCGACGACGGTGGCTATCCCAGAAGCCCTCGCGCTAGTGCCTAGCTCATTCGGCAATCCGGTTGTCGGGGTCAGTCGGAGTGTGCGAGATGCTAATTTCTGAGATCTGAATCTGTCGTTCTTGCTCTGTGTCGTGTGCTGTTGTCGTGTTCCCATGTTGGTGTGTGTATCTAACGATCGTGCGCTTGACTGGGCAAGTGTGTGCGTGGACGTGGACTGCTCCCAGGATGCGCTACCCTCGATTCTCGATAGGCCTATCGACCCAACGAGCCGGTGGTGGTGGGCCGTGGTGTTGGGGTGCCGGCAAAAGCTGGAAGCTCGATGACGCGCCAAAGGTAGGGTTAATTAGAATTAAGGATGACCTAATGTGTGTGCTATTTACAATCTGCTAGTCGCACTCACCGGCAGTCGTTCCCGATAGAAAAGGCGTCTTCGAATGTCCGGTAACGGCGGACGCAGTGAAACCTCGGAACTATTTAGCCGGCCAGAAATTTTCAATTGGGCTGTCTCAGGCCAATTGACGGTCTCAGCTTGTAAACGATAGTAGCGATACGCTATGACAATAGGATTGCATCGTGCATGGTTTGCAAAATGCGTTACAATGTCGAACCTGTACATTGCGTAATTTAGGCATCGTCCGTTCTCTTTGGTATCCGTTTTTCAAGTTAGCGTGAAGTCTACTATGATGATTACACACCGGATATCTGTCAGAAGGACGTCTCTGTGGAACATCGTGTGCATCGATTTCATCGAAGGATTCCGGCGGAATCGCCGGAGTCGCTTGGCACGATTCCGGCGAACCTGCGAAGCAGCTAGGTTCGGGATATGGTCCATTCGTCACATGCACACTCGTCACAGGACGATTGGTCACAGGACGATTCGTCACACAGGAACATTCGTTATAGGATGACTCGTCACGCGGCCAACCGGTCCCACAACAGTTCGTCCCCCCAAAAATGTATTGTTCAGTTTGGTTCGGACGTCAAAGTGGCTAACCTCATATCTTAGTATGTCTTTGGCTTCTGAAAGGCGAAGAATTTGTAACAAACGTTTCAGCTTCTGGTTCGGTCCCGAACATTAAATGCTGGTTCGGCATGACAAAGTGGGTCACCTCTTATCTCAGCATGTCTTTCACTTCTCAAAGTCAAAGAATTTATAACAGACGTTTCAGCTACTGGGTCCGTCCGGAACGGTGAATGCGGAGGCCATATAAGAGCGACTATTTTGGAACTGAGACTGCATTCGAAAGGATAGAGGTGATCGCAACAGAGAGAGGTAGAGCCCTGATGCTGCACGAGGGGTACACGTTCACATTCAGCAGAAAGAATTCCGATACTTATTAGTTCTGTCAAATAGGCGTATGCAAGGCAGAACTACTGATTTGGCTGTCAGTCGGATTATTACTCGTTCAAGCCAGCAACTGAGATCAACCTGTTGAAGACCCGTAATATAATGAGAGGAAAGGCGGATAAGCATTTGAGAGAAACTCCTCATCAGGGAATGTGGGCAGACTCGGTCGATGTGACCAGTTGCCCGCATGACGAGCCATCCTGTGACTAATGTTCCTATGTGACGAATTGTCCTGTGACCAATCGTCCTGTGACGAGTGCGCATGTGAAGAATCGTCCTCATCCCGCTAGGTTCGAGAGACGCGATATCGGTCTTTTTCTTTTTTTGTTTTTTGTTGACATTTGTATGACATTTATGATAAAATAAATGCTGATTTGGACTCGTTATCACCACCATTTGCTTTGTTTTTGAACTGCTAACCGCTGCTTTGTCTTCTCGACATTTTTTTTGTACTATATGTCTGAGCGATCATGCAGCCTTGTGACGTCATTTCCAGCTCGTTCTTTCCGCAAGCGCTATTGGTGGATCTGGTTCAGCATTAGAACCCCATTTAGAAACCGAAACCACGGTTTAATAATTGAAAACGAGCGTGTTGTTGAATTGATACGAGCACTTGATAGAGTAAAACATCGAGGACGAATACGAAGACAGGACTTCTTTCATTGAGCAACAGAACATAGAATGACACAAACCATGAAACCGCCCCGCGAAAGTTTCAACGTTCTTGAACGTTCAAACTTTCGCGCGGGGCTAATGAAATAGAGCTATCGCGTATTTCATGAGCAATCGGGATTTCAATCTGGAATGAAATTCCAATTGCTCATAAAACACACGGTAGCTGTAGTTTTGTTTTGATTTTATTCTTTACGGTTAAAGAGCGTCACTTAAAAAGCGAGTAAAGTTCGCCATGAACGTCACGTCACACCATTAGTGAGTTTTAGTATTGCCTACACTATAATCGGGGACAGGTTTCTGTGGCAATGGAGCCAAAGCCACCGAGCCCAATAACGCCATTTCTCACTCCGTTGATTTATATTCACCACGTCGTGCCACTGAATATCCTTCAATCAAAATACTTTGCTGGATGTGACCTAGCCAACTTAATATGATAGAACTGTAATGTTTTCCTTCGATTTCACAATGTTGCTATAACTCTAATGAGGATGTTAGAAACTGAAAAAAAAAGTAGCTCCATTTTTTTTTTATAAAGTTTGTCGCAGATTTTGTTTTATTTTTAATTTACTGCAAAACTAACATGATTTATTTCTCGTGTATGGTTATCGTCCATACCTTCCGTGGGCTCGCACTTTTTTTTGCCCCTAAGGAATGTCGCCAAGTTTGGCAACCAAAAGTTGTCAAAACGAAACAAGAAAGTGGTGTGCAACGTGTACGTACAAGTGAGACGAAGCAAACCGGAACTCCCTAATGTTTCCGTATATCGGCTGGTCAGCGAGTTTACCGGCGTAAACGAGCAAAGGTTTGGATTATGCCCATGATCGCATGGGTTCTGCAGCGCGAGCTTTCACTATACGTGTCCGGCGCTGTTGCGCGCTACCGACGTCCCACTAGGGCCAGTGGTAACAACTGAACGCGATTCAAATGAGAATCGACTTCGTGCCGTAGCGAATCTGCGCTCCTATTTCGGTATATCGCGTTCGCGCTATAATTTGTCAGCACCAGAGGAGTCTACGTATCAATAACCTCAAAACGGCCGCGCGCGGATGAAGTTAGCGTCATTCCATAAATCTACGCAGCATCTCATAGTTTGTCTCAAGACAAGCATCGTTCGACGAGATCGAACCGCGGTGTAATTTGCCTTGTAAGTCGGTCCGAGTGATTCCGTGAAAGCCTTGGCTTGTGTGTAGAAATGGGTGAAACGTGTTGGCAAGGACACGCGGATAACCTGCATGCTCGGCAATCGTGGTTCAGTACCCCCCACCGCGATCCTTACTGTCCTGAACTGCTTGGCGCTATAATAAGGTGCCGTTAGCTCTGCTCTCTCTCTCTCCCTTTCCCCCTTTTAACCCTAGGATTATCTTCAGCGGCACAAATATATTTTCCCGAGTATAGCAAGTGCAAGCTCTATGCGTTTGCGTTGGTGTTGAGTGTTCCCCACAGCTCTCGCGCAAAGCCCAAACTGCATCCTGGATTGCTGCACGACGACGACGCACACGAGCATCATGGAGCACGAAACTCTAAACTCAAATTCAGTGCGCATGCGTTTGCTCCTGTACGCAATGCTAAAACTATATCGTAGGTAAAAGTTCGAAAAGAGCGTGACCTTTCTACAATGCAGTAAAAATCCGACTTCATTTACGCTACCGCGGAACACATGCCACAGCAGCAGATGCTCGGCGCTTGCGTCAATCGCTATCATTGTTGCGCCGCTGATGTTTTTGCGCCGCCTCTTGAGTGCGACCTTAAAGATTTTCACGCCATTTTTGCTTCCGCTCTTGATTCCGCTCCCGTGCCCCATCCGTACTTCGTATAAAATGAGCCTCTTCAGGTCGCTGTACCTGATTTTGGGTTGTTGGGACCCGATACGGGCCATCGAGGCGTGATCATACCGTGTGCAAGCTGGTCTGCTCGGATGATCGTCCAGATGCGCAAACCCAACTGCAGGGCGTCTCTTCCTTCAAGTGCCCGGCCTTAGCTCGTAGCCTTTTGCATAGCATCTTCTATAAGGGGTATTCACACGAACGAGAACTCCGCGGACGGATGTCGTGACGTCAACATCCCGGAAAACTCCGTCCTCGGCTCCGCCGCCCACCTGCGGAGCTTTCGTGCTGACAGCGCAAAGCCTCCGCGCCTCCGCCACGGAGAACAGCGGCGCGAGGCGTCAAAGAGGGATGACGTATGTCTCACGTGATGCGCGCTCCGCGGAGGAAAGGGGCGGATTTCTCCTTCGTGCGGATACCCCAATAGTGAAAAAGCCTGGCTGATCGCCACGAGAAGCGGCCGCCGGAATCGAAAAGGATGAGCGGCACACAACGGATGAAAGGAGAGCCACGTGACGAGCGCCCCGCTGCGGCGAGGACCGAAACACACTTCTCCCGAGCGATGGAATGTCCGCTCGTGCTCCTCGCGTTCCTCTCGCTATACCGCTTCTTTTCGGCCGGTCTGAAAACCATGTTTCGGCTCCTCGCCGCTGCAAAATCTGTGCGCTGACGTCCAGGTTCCCCGAGAAATGCTCAGTGCTACCAGATCCTCGCGGTCCAAATCTGCGTCCGGGCACTCTATGGCTCCGTCTTCGAACTGCCAGGCTCTGTGAGTAGAGAGGAGGCTCTGACATTTGTCGTGCACTGGCGTCGCGTTCGCGCTCGAAGTTCACAAGACGTCGAAGCGTTACCGAAGGTAGAAAGAAATGGAATATATACAGCCTTTAACAGACCTTTCGCTAAATTACCTGAGCTTCAAAGAGACCGCAGGTACACGCGCTGCACGTGCTCGCTTTCCCTATTGAAAGTGCAACTCCGCCTGCTTCTGGCATAGGCGTTGGAATGATGTGAGAACGCCAAATTCTTATTGGCTGACTGAAAAAAATAATTGTGGGTAGACCTTGAGGCATCTTGCATTGAGGTCTACCCACCATCCTTTCGACCAAATCCAATCAGAGCTCGGCGTAACTCTGACGTCACCACAGCTCCTCCGCAACGTTACTACATTACCTCAGTTGTGGAACTCCCGCGGAAGGGGGTACCCCCCGCACTCACTTCAGTCCGCCTCCCGTCGTTCGAGGCGCCATCTAGATTTTCGTTCACGAACTATGTCTTCCAGAGAGTACGGTGGGGCGCCATCTAGACGCTGCGCTTCGAAGCGTACGTATCCCATAGAATACACTGCAGTTACCAAAGCAGCCGTCGGGCGCGTCGAACGATTGGAGTCCGCGTACCGGCGTTCCTGTCATTCTTTTTGATGCTTGAGTAAATCGGCAAAAGGCCTACTGATTGAAACTTATCCCTTGGAGATCTCAGGCGGTGAAGCGGTGAGCTCTACAGGAAACGATTTCTGCCATTCATAAGTCCATGAGTCCCTGGTTTAAATCCAGTTAGACGGATAGAGTTTGTTTTCTTTTAAACTCAGATGCGGCCGCGGCGGGCGCGATAATATGATTTTATAACGTCACCGGGCGTTTTCCGAAAAAGGACAATGCAATTTTTTGGGAAAAATGTTCACGAATAGCTGTCACTGTAATATCATCTTATAACTTTTCAGACTGGCAGCCAACCTTTCACTCAGAAATCTCGGACGCAATGGTAGGCTACCGTTATTCGGTCAAAGTAATTACAATATCTCTAATTGCTTCTGATTTAGGGGCTTCGAAGTTTAATAGAACACGAGGTAAAGCAATGTTCTTCAGGTTGAGTCAAATGGGTCGATGGTTGTTTGAAGGGACCGTATAAATAGGTTTCTGTGCGTATCGGGCTAAGGTTTTAGGCAGAGGTGGCTGAAGAGCGTGCATTAAGGGTATAAGCATTTCACTGAACAAACTTCTCTGTGTAAATAGCTAGAAATAAAAAAAAACTTAAAGTTTTAACACGCGGCCGTAGTCTGCTAATCAAAGCATGGCCTCCGAGATCCCGATGCGCGCGAACGCTTTTCCGGAGTCCCATTCATGCCGAGAGGGCGCAATCGAAAAAAGAGAAGGTGGCGGCGTCTCCCCGCGGGGAGGCGCTCCCAACCCAGTCGTCGACAGCATGGCGCGAGGCAGGAGAGTTCAAGAAAAAGGTCTTGTTACGTCGAATTACTGCAATTTCTACTCATGGATTTCCGTGTATTGTGGAAGAACGGTGAGCAACCGCTCTAGGGAAGCAGATGGACGAGTTGTGATGCTTATTTAATTTTAGATGATCATCTGGACATGCGGGGGCTAGAGCTATAAGCGCGTCTTTTGATATATTTGACTTCAATCGGTATAAAATCCCAGAAAAAAATTAGCTCCGTAGATACAAAATTTGAATTTCACTTAAAAAGATCATTCTGGATTTTTTTTTTTTTTTTAATCTTTGCACGTTGTTTAGGTAACTTTTTGAGCCTGAGCACGAGGTTTGATACTATATAGTGCGGTCCGTCTTGTCCTTCTTTTAATAATTTTTAGTATTTATAACGCAATTTTCGCGGGTCATATTGCTGTCTTTGCTTTAACTAGAAGTACCTTTGAGCCGGTGTCACACTGCTTATACATTATAGAAAAGAGAGTCTGCAGATATCAATCACCATGATATCCGTGGTTCGAATGCCGCGTGCCAAGTATATCCTTGAACTCGCTGAGGTGAGGTATTCAAAGCTCAGGTCTCGTGGGGACTCACGTTTAAATCACTTTGCAGACTGTCTTTTGTATGATGTATAAGCAGTGTAACGCCGGCTTTAGAGAAACAAATATGGCGGTGAGGTACGACCACCCCGCAGTGATTTCGCCATTTTTTATATATACATATATACTTCGTGATAATTTTAGGTACTGATTTAAAAGGTGGGGCGATATCTTGCAAACGTCTAGCTTTTGGCATCTGTAGTACAGACCACCGTATCCCGTCCTGCACCTTGTGATGTAACTAATTGATATGCAAATAGACAATGGGATCTTAAGTAAAATATCTATTGTTTATTTATAAATTCCATCCTTGTTTCAACCTAGGTTCATTCGGTGTTCCAGCCTGGTATATTTAGATTACAAGTCTTGAATTTTTAGATTAGACGCGAAGTACTTTGCAATGCAGGAGCTTCAGGCAGTTTCTTTCGATACGCTACCCCGTCTGTCATAGTCATGCTTATGCTGACCAGGAATGGCCTTACAAACTTCTCTATTACAATCCTAGAATGTTTTGTCTCATGGTCAATCTCTTGTAGCGCAAATAAAACTCCGAAGAAAATTGAGCTTCGTAAAAAAAAAAAAAATATATATATATAGTTCCTTGAGTAAAACTAACCATTCTGTACTTCCTTGTTTGGAGCGCAGCTCTTAGGCACCCTTTTCCGACTTGAGCGGCGTCGCCGTCGGCGTAACCGCGCGTTGTCACCGGTGACGTCATTAGTGACGACGACGATGGAGATGACGTATTCAGTGAAGATGACGTCACTGGTGACGTCATCAGTGACGCGTGACGTCACATTAGCGTCGCGTGATGTCACTGGTGACGTCAACAGTCACGATGACAATGGAGATGACGTCATCAGTGACGATGACGATGACGTCATGGGTGATGATGCCGTTATCAGCGATGTCACTGGTGACGTCACTGATAACATCTCCACCGACGATGACGACATCGCATTGACGTCACGTGACGTCACTATGACGTCATCACGATGATGATGACGACGCAAACCATCACATCCGTTATGTAGCTGGCACTTTGTGATGTAACTTGCTATGCAAGAAAACAATAAGATATGTAAAAATCAGTTTTTTTTATAAATTTCTATCTTCTTCCAACCTAGTTTCTTCGTCATTCCAACTTTCAACCTGGTTTATATAGATTTATATACAGATTCCAAACCTTAAATGCTGTAAACATCTTTTTTTCTTTTTTTTGCTGATTTCCAGGTTTAAACAACTTGTTAAAAAAAAAAAAAAAAAAAAAAAAAAACACGATCACTCTTTTCTGCGACTAAACCCGCACGGAAAGGACGAAAAAACAAAAATCACAAGCAGCAGTAAACATAACCATGTATCACAGTTCAAAAGAAAGGTAAAAGTCTCGACCGGTTTGGACAAAACGCGGACAAAGTTCTAAACTGCTCACTCTCGCTGCGTATAACCTAAAAAAAAAAAAATATCGCCGCATTTTTTGGTGGTCCGAGAAAAATTGTTCAGGAAAAGCAACCCCTCAGGGGAACCTGTGCACCCAAATTGGGGATGCACCCATTCCTACGCACAGATGGATTACGCCAACGAGGGTGCACCTTGTGTAGGCACGTATGTGTGCGTGTTGATGCGCGAAAAGAAACGCCGCGCCGCTAGTCCCTTAAAAGGGCATTCGCTTCACACATACCGAAACATACAAAAACATACACGCACACACACATGCTTTAGCATCTATTTTTTTCTTCACTGTGGTTCCTCTGCCAACCCCACGAACACACTTCCAAAGAATATGTTGCCAAAAAAAGTAATGGTCGTCTTTGCCCTCTTTGGCTCGCCTCGTAGACTTGAATGCAAGGCCCGAACCCGGCCGGGCCCTTCATGAATGTAGCCATGGAGCCTGAGCCCGGCCCGCGGGGTTCAGGCTCCACGGCTACTCAACTAACTTGAAACTACGACAATCAAATATTGTACCATGCTCTCCTTAAGATGAGAAAAAAAATATTTAACAGGTTTAACTATTATCAGAAATAAAAGATATATCTTGAAGTGGCACATTTAGCTGAAAACACAAAGCGATATGCGCTGGTACATTGAGGAATATATGCGGAAGAAATGCTTACATGTTCTTGCGATTGCCAGAATCCATACAATGTGAATGAGCATTACTAGATGCATGGACGGTGATGTGTAGCATGTAAGACAATTTTTTGTTGTAGCGGATTTTTCATCACCTGCGAGATAAAATATATACAGATTGTAAGCACAAAAAAAAAAAATAATAAACGCTGGAAATTTATCTTACCGCAGGTTACAGACTTCTGAGCTAAAGGGCAGCTCCTACTTGCAGCTGGAACCTTTGACGCGCCCATGGCGTCTGTTCTTGAGGTTGATGAAAGCAACTTGATTCATTGACGCATTTAGGAAGTCGTAAGATATGACGTGTTCGTAGCAGATGGTGTGAAAGCATGGTTGAAGATGCAGCCCTGTTACGCATAGAAGACACCAACAGAACAGTACGCAAAATCATATATGTATGAGTCTATTTCCTATGTAAAGTTCTGCTGATTCTGTTATTCGGTGTAAAAAAGAAACTAACATATTGTAGAAAGTAGTCAGGAACCATTCAAAGCTGGTCCAACCAGTCGTAATATTTCAACCACAAATAATAGAAATTATTTGATGAATTTTCGGTAAGGGTCATAGTATGATAAAAAAAAAAGTCCTCTCCTGCAATTTTGGTTTCATATTAAGCGAAGTGAATAGAAAGTGGGTTATGACAATGTCTTGCTGAGTAAGAATTCGCCGGAAGTTTGAAGTGAATATATTCATATGGAGGGCATCGTATTGGCAAATCGTATTGGCCATCGTATTGGCAAAAGTATTGAACTTTGAGTTCAATACTTTTAATTAATTAGCACAAGGTGTTCGGTTTTGTAAATATATGTTTCTGATATGTTTGCTCATCTCTAGAAAACGTTTGCGCAATGGTGAATATACATATTTATACTGTAGAACATTCCGTAGTATTCTATATTCTACTAGACTGCGCCCCAAATGCCAAAGGGTAGTCAAAACAAAAATTCAGTTATATCTTTCCTTGGCAAAATGCGCACATGAAGGTATATGCTCATATGTGTGAAAATAATCCCTGTTCTTTCCCTCTATACATTATGAAAAGAAACACGTTAAGTGTATTCCTTTATGAAACATTAAATACCTTTCTGATATTTACTTCACCATTTTCAGCGTTTCACTTTATATTTGAGCGAACGTGCGAAAATATCTTTTTGTCGAAAGTAGAAAATGGAAAGGTTATGTACTAGCAAATTTAACAACGCAAAGCAACAAATCCAGGGTTTATATGCTGCTAAAATATAAAATTTCAAATTATGAAGAAATAAAAAAAGTGTGTGCAGGCGTCTGGTAGCGAGCGGTAGTGTAAGGTGAAAACTTTCCTTAAAAGACACTTGCAAAGGAAACATTTTTTTTTAAACAGCTTAGATGGGAAGAGGTTGTCATAAAAGAATATTACAGCTAAAAAAAGTTTTATAGCTATATTTACGGCGCTATAAAATTTGTAGTTGACGCCCGCCGGCGCCGCGGAAAAGTGGCCCTTATTTATCACGTAACTTGCCCTTATTTATCACGTGGTGCTGGCACTCTTTTGGAAGCTTCGTAGGGCGTCTAAAAGTAGCTTATTCATCTTTGTTTGAAGTATAACAAAAAACTAAGATGAATAAGTAACTTTTAGAGCCGAAAGGAAACTCCTGAAATAGCGCAAGCAGACGTGATAGACCTGTGCGCCGGTCAGACGACGGCGGCGGCGCCCCGAAGCAGACGAACTTCTGCGGCGGTGGCGACGGCGGCGTGGAGAAACGCGTTGAAGCGGCGTTCGCACAACACTCAGCGTGCGGCGGCAGCGTGACTTTGCGGCGGCGGCGACGCAGCGCGGCGGCGCGCGGGCCTACCACGTGAGCAGCGACGGCTCCCGCGAGCGCCAACTACAAATTCGTATAGCGCCGTAAATATAGCTCTAAAAATGTTTTTCTTCGTTGTAAAATCGTTTTATGACATCCTTTTTCATCTAAGCTGTTAAAAAAAATGTTTTTTTCCTTTGCACGTGTCCTTTAACAAGAAACATATTTCTATAGCTATCAGTTTAGAGGATCTGCTAAACACGTTTCACGTGACGGTAATTGTTCCTACGTGCAAATTGAACGGTATGAACGATAACAAATAACAGTGCTTCATTCAGAGTTTGCGGATGACCAATTTGAGCGTGCCTATTTCCTATGTTAACATAATGTTTCAGTTACTAACTTATAATAAAGAATATATAATGCGCTATCTTCATGACATCGAGACGCATGTTCCCAGATCTGAGGTGGTGTAAGAGGGCATAAAGCCACAGCAAACTTAGCGTAATATTTTAGTCATCTCTCAATCTTTGAAAATGTATGCATATTACAAAAAATATAGAAGAAAATACCGTGTCGACGATTATGTATTTTTCCTTACTTTTTCATTTGCTGAGCGCGTTTTTTTAAAATTTGAGAAAAAGGGAAAACACGTCATCAACAGGTTCAAAGTCAGTTTCGATATCAAAATGTATTACTTTTTTTTTCAAGCCTAGAAATATATACATAATAAAATTAATTTAGGCACTATCAACAGAGAAGTGAAGCACTTAAAATAAAGTAGTAATTTAATGCTTTAAATTTGGAATACCGCGAACTAATAAAGATATAAGATATTGGGAACATTTGGTTTCTGAATATGGCTAACACCAGCATTAAAACTTGAGATAGCGTAATTCATAGCTATGTACTTGTAGTTGCTTCGTCATGTCACTTCCAACCTTTTGATTGTGATTGTAAACCGAGCTTGAACCGATATTCTCGGAGACCTATATTTGTAATTCCATAATGAAAAAAAAAAAAAAAACGAAAACGGATGAAAGGTGAGGTTTTGCATTTAGGAATAACTTTTAATAGTCGAAAGTACGAAAATTTATCAGTTCAAATATATTATTTTGCTGAGAAATTTCAAAGTTGAGAAATAATTGTATAAAAAACTCGAGGCATTAATCTATCTGCCATTTGATACACTTTACATTAAGAGCGCCTAAATTCTCAAAGGAGGTATATCATCTAAGGGACTGCGATGACCTATCACACGTAGTTCTGAAAAACATATAAACGATCTAATTGATATGCTTGTCTGGTTTAGGATGAGGCCACGATCATCAACTTTGAGCTCATGTCGGTAGTATAAACTATAGAAATTGAAAAAAAAAAACAGTTGAATCGAACTGCGGGCAGGTGTTTTTTTTTTTTTTTTGGTAGTGGTGATTTCCAAAAGAAAAAATAACCCTTGTGGGAACGTCGTTACCTAACGACGGCCTATTTTTAATTCTATGACTATTCCAGTAGGGATATGAGGATAGATTATTAGTTGAATTATTTTAACACGAACCTATCGTTAAAAATGTAGAACGATATTAAGAAAGCAAGCACTCATTAGTTAAATATAGGTAGTAAAGCTAGTTATGGCGCACAATATCCTTAATTGGCTGCCGTGTTAGGGCGTTAACAACGCGAAATTGAGATGTTCTAATTTCTTGAAAAGATTCGACGTAGCTTGTCTGAATACTGGAAACTACATATTGGAAAAAAACAAAAATAATGATTATGTTTGCACATGTCTCCAGTGCGTGTTAATACCATGCACGTCGCATGAAAACATATTTTTGATCAGCTCATAGGAAAACAATTCGGCGCATTAATGCGTAAGAAAACTGTATAGTTGAGGCGTTCAGGCTAACTAATCGACCACACGCATATCAAGTTTAATAATAATAAAAAAAATCTTTATAAAATTGTCAGACTACATTTTTCATCAAATTCAATATTAAATTTAGGTAATAGAACCAAAACGACGAACGCTTCAGTGGAAACAAGTTGAAAGTCCACGTTTGTTTATACGTACATCGTGAAGCTAGTTTCTAACATTACGGTTTCCGGCGGTGAAATGCTACGGACTGCGTCTTGATTCAAAGTAGCAGTGAGAAACAACGCGAAGCAGAGATAAATGGAAGCAAAACAAGGGTCAGAACAAAAGCACGAAACATGTGCATATTTCGTTAAAGCGGTACTCCTGAGATTTTTCGAGTTACCAAAGGTGATGGCGTTATCTGAACGATCTGCTCTTTCTAAAATGGTGTTTGGTGTCTTGCAGCTCATCTTAGTTAATTAGAAAAAAGCAAATTAACGCGATACCGGAAGCAGGTTTTTTACTTCCGCTTGTTAGGTGTCGTTATCTCGGGTGGCCGACTTGTGACGTCACTGGAAGTCAGGTTGGGTGCAGTCAGCTGTGCACTGGTTAGCACGTGCGGCGGTGCCAGCACCTATTCGCGACTGTTTGACTGTTTGTCTATCTTGATAGCGATTCAGAGTTTTACATAGGCTAAAAAGGAAAACAAAAAAAGTATACCTTCCTAGAAAGACTTATGGTTAAATGGCGTATTTTTGTGATCGCGGCGTTAATTGGGGACTATCAAGCTATCGACGATTTTGATTTCGATATCAGCGTGTCACCATTCTCGTCGCTTACCCTGAGACTGGGGGGTTTTTTGAAGAGCAGAAGTAACAGAAAAAACAGACAGGTCTCAACAGACAGGTCTCAACAGACAGTCAACAGACAGCTTTCTGTTACTTCTGCTCTTCAAAAAAAAAACCCAGTCTCAGGGTAAACGACGAAATGGTTGACTTCCACCAGCTAGCCTGTACTTTGACTCTTTTCTCACCATTCTCGTTTGACCCGCCGACGTTGCCTGGTTTAACGGCAGTGCAGACGCAGGCTGGGCCCTGCAGCCCGTGGACAGGCATGACGACTGGTAGGAACCTGACTCATTATATCATTTTATTTGCGTTTGCTTTGTTCTCATCCCGTATGCATGTCGTAGGTGTTTCTAAGGTGAATGCCGACCAGCACAACAAGACGCCGCACTTGGAGGCGAAGATCTTTGCTGCGCAGAGATGACCGCATTGAACCTGTTTCTAGGAAACAGCTGCGTCACACGGCACGAGTTGTTTCCGCTGTTATGCGTCCTCAGGGACTTCTTGGAGGTTCAAGCCCTCCGTTTGCGGTATTACGCTTCAACGTACTTGGAGAGCAGAGACGACCAGAGGTACGGCCAGCCTTTTCTGTCACTTCTGCACATTTAGCCAGTGAAATGTTCGAGCGCGTGCTCAACTTTTCGACAATTCGGAGCGGTCCCCGATCCACTCGATGACTCGTCTCAGATCTAAGAGCACGCGCTAGTAACCTTCCCTGCGCGAATGGTGTCCACGCTTGAGCACATCTTTCTCCTGTTTCACATAAAGTGCGAACGAATCAAAAACCACAAGCGCGAATATGTTGCTTTGAAAATTCGCTTGCACTGCGCGAAACCGCGCACCGGCGATTCTGCATAAGCGCCAGCAGTGTCGTGTGTGCGCAATGTGCCATACAACAAACGAGCATCAGGGACTATGAATGATACTCGTGGATAAGCAAGTTGAAAAAGAAAGTTTGAGGGAGTGGATATGCGTTTGTTTTTCTCTGAATACCCCGGTATTACGGCGTAGCGGCTCTTCGTGTGGTAAGTGTGGGGCCTCCTGGGTCAAGGAAGTCACCAGGAGCTGGCAGCCTGCATGCTTAGGCGAATCCGGGAAGCCTTGCCATCATAAAGCTATGTCATGTTTGCATGGACATAGGTAAGTTAATAACAAAACTCAGTTTATAGATTCACATTTATTATTCGAGAATCCACTATATAAAAATTAGTCCACACATCACAATTTTGAAAACTGCAAAACAACTATATATCAGAACTGAAGATTGTGAGGTGTGCAAGCAAATGTTGCGGTTAATTTACGAGATAAAACCGACCTTTCTCAATTTTTTTTTCGCAATTTGTACAATTTTAATATATCTATGTGCACTAGAGAACCTCGAATATTACGTAGGAGGCAAGTTATACTTGGCTTGCATTGGTGCCACATCAGCTGCCACTGTTCCATACCAAGCTCCCGTGCCCGTACTTTCGGAAGCATACATCTGACACAATCGAATTTGTTATTTTCGGCAAGGCTTGCCAAGAAGAACGAATTTGATAGTATGAGATGTATGATGCAGAAGATACGGGCACAAGAGCATGATATGGAGCAATGGCTGCTGGTACTGTACCATATGACGTCACGTTTAGGCTATGTATACATACTGTGAGTCTTGGCGAACAGAACCAAGAAACACCAAAATAGAGTAAAAATAAAGAATATACAAAACACGCTCTTCTGGTGCATTAATAGCATCTATATCACAGGTAAGACATCGAAACAAACGACCAAAAGCAAATCATGAGAATAAAAATACACTCGGGAATCAGTTCAACTGTTGCAGGAATTTCGCGACACAGTCATGCTGGAGCATGTTAAGAACATAAAGAAAAGGACAAGTGATCACTGAGGGCAGCAACTTCTCCGGGTAGACTGTTCCAAACCGAAATGGCAAAGAGAAAAAAGTGAATTATTTATATAAGTGATGGATCCCAATGGAAAAGCCACCATCATCATGAACTGTGCACACAGCGATGGCCATCAGAGCTTGTGCAAGTGCGCGAGACACGCAAATACTCTGCCGCGGGACTTCGAACTGAACAGGGGTAGTGCCTAGCTGGCCGTCTTGTATTTTTCTATCATGCTCTTGGGTATTTCTCATATTTTGGCACTTATACATGCGGAGCACAAGGGCCCCGCATGTATAAGAATGGTGGCGAGAAAGAGGTGTGCACGAAGCTGCGTATGGTGGCCGGGGCTTGACACTGAGATCGAAGACGCAGTACAGCACTGCCGTAAATGCCAAAGCACACAAAATAATCCACGCAAGACAGCAATTCCTGTATCGGAATGTCGACAAACACCTGGCACACAATTCATCTAGACTTAGCGGGACAAGTACACGGGCACACCTAAGGTTCCGCTATGTTCAAAGGTAATGCTAAGAATTCTTTAAAATCGGGTAGATAAATTTCTCCCCGGCCCCCCCCCCCCCCCCATGCCCTCCCCCTCCAAAATATTTCTTTCCCCCCGCTTCAATTAGATTGGGCACGACACATGACCGTTATCTTCCACAAAGCCTTCCGATGATCCCACGCGATTCTGTTGTCTGCTTTGTACTGGCGTCATCTTCGCGCGAGGTATGGAAGCGGCTCCGTTGCTGAAAGGCGCGGCCGCAGTTTTTTTTTTTTTTTATGTGCCACGACCTCGGCGATAACGTGATGCCATCTCGCTTCGCTGCGCTGTGAATTGTACGAACAACATTGTGAAAGGAGAGAAGCTCTTTACCGTCCCGAGGGGAAAAGGAAATCTTCAGCGACGAAGACAATGGCTCCACTGGATCGGTCGGAAAAGTCTCGAGGGAGATGATTGTGTTTGATGGGTAGTTAAATGCATGAGGCGCGTTAAATATCAGACATCGCATATTCCTCCATGTGCAAATGCAGAGTTACAGGTAGTATTTAATCGTTATAAAATAAGTATGAAGTAAACAAACTTCTGGTTTGGCAAAACGATCGGTAATGCTAAATATTACCGAAAAGTCCTGGGTTCGCACGCATCGTGCTGTCTTTTATTTGCCTAACTTGAGTGATGCCGAGTCTGCATGTGTGCTTCGTTCAATATACTGTAGGGGGTATTCACTGGAGGGCAGCAACGTGGTGTCGTTTATTTTAAACTTTTAAAACGTTCAGCCACTTCCAAATTAGTAATTAGCCATTAGGAGGATGAAACTAACGGGATTAGACGGTGTGGTATAAACAAAAAAAGTCAGTACCCCTTGTTTATGTACAACTCACTATGTCCCACCTAATGCAGATACCAGTCAAGGTCAGAAAACGAACGAAGAACCGTGTTGTTATTTAGCATCACCGAATGAAGCCGCTAAGAGCTATCTTTAGATACTATAGCGATAACAGCACTTCTCGCTTACGTCTACAAGTTAGCAGTCTCTTTTGAACCATCCAATTCGAGAATGATGCAAGAATATAAGTGATATTGACCTATTAAATGTTCCTCAACCCTTTGATGTCTGCCTTAAATACCTGATGACTACAAGTAACTTAACATTTTATGACGATGTACTTCTAGCAACAAATTAAAATCTCGAATGAAGCTTATATTTGAAAGTCACGTTGTGTTTGCACTTAAAACATGTAGGCGAGCTTTGGATCCAGTACGTACTCGTTGCCTTCCTTCGTGCCTTCACAGATCATGCTCACGAGACGCCAAACCTTTATTCAAGTAAGAATGATCACGCCTAGAGGAGCCTTTATTGCCGATCTAACATGCTGGTTTTCTAGCCCCAAAGACAACCTCTTTCAAAAAGTAGCGCCGTAGCCACACAAGTCACATAAGCGGGTGGTGGCGCCATCTATGCAATGTGACGCGAAGCGCAGATGGAAATCATCGTTTCAAGTCAAATTTGGGGGTTTTACGTGCCGAACGCACGACGGGCTTCTGGCCAATACCACCTAGAAGACAAGGCCTGCGCATGACGTTTCGTTAGTAGATCCCTGACCCGCCCCAAGCGGCAAACACCCCGAAGCTTGACGAGAGTATATATGGGCCGCTTCAGAACCACGGCTGCGTTCCAAATCTTACCCAAACGGATCCGAGTTACTCCGACGGGTCGTGTCACGTGACAAGACAGATATTGAAAAACGCTGGACGCGGGTGGGTTTGAACGCCAAGGTATAAACACTTTATCCTAGGGTAAGATCGAGTAAATTTTGAAACACGGCCAACTACGTCGCATTCACTTGCGGCCACAGCTGCGTGCGCGTCTGCTGAGCGCGAGCTGATAGCGAGCTTGCAGGTCATTTGTAACGTGCATGCGAACACTCCCTCGGCCAGAAGCGCCGGCTAGCACACGCTCCTGGCTTCGGGACGAGCACTTCTCGAGTGTGCGCTCGTTCTGCCGAAGAACGCTTCAAAGCAGCCACCTCGAGCTCTCGTGCTTCTGGCATTGGCTGCGTTCTCTGCTTAGGAATGAACGGAGTATGAACAGCGCCCTCAAAAATGGCGTCCAGTGCCAGCGTCCAGCGCCCAGCGGAGGGCTTTGCAACCCTTCGCACATCAGTAAGGCATTTTCACTCATGCATTTGACGCTCCACGTGAACGTCTAACTTCATCGTATGCTATAGCAAAAGACACTCGACATGAGCATGTGTTTCATTATCTGCTACACAAACCACTGAAGCAGTCAATGGAGCAGACGATGTTGCAGACGATGTTGCAGACGATGTAGCAGACGATGTTGCTCATCCGGGCTAGCTAGGGGGCGCTGAGGGGATCTACTAGTGATGACGTTTAGAGGAGGAAACGCGCAGGCCTTGTGTTCTAGGTGGTATTGATCTGGCACGCCCCAGTGGAGGACTGAGGATTAATTTCGACCACCTGGCGATCGTTTCATCTACTTTTCTCGAAGAATGGGGGCTTCTTAAAAATAAATTTCTTTTTTCGTTTTTGTGCACATTAAATCATGTCCTCAAAATTAAGCTATCTTATGGCGGACTTTCTGGTTTTGCAAATAAATCAATTTATCGGGGCGGAAAAACAAAAACGGTTTCATTTTCTTTTAAGCGCGCATCCTCCATTTTCGAGAGTGCAGAAATGTTACCTCTTTGTACAGTATACTGTAATATGAAGGACCCACTGAGAGCGTGTGGCCGAGACGGTGGCGGCTGGGGGTGCCGCGTGCTGTCCGGGCGATTTCATACTGCTTTGAAGGGTGGACACTCACTGGGGACCCGCTGGGGCCTGGACGTGCCTGATTGGCGTCAAGCCCAGAAATCTGTCGCGAAGGCTGACAACAAACATAATCATCACTGCTTTGCTCTTTTTTCTTTTTTTACCAGTTGTTTGGGTGTAAAATGTCACAACAAGCACTGCTAAATATACAAACGTAAAAGAAAAAAAAAAGCTTTAAACAGCGCAATCTTTCGTTATGAACATAAAAAAATACAGAGCTAGTTGATTGCAGGTACAACTGTGACAAGACATTGAGCTGCTCCCCGCAACGAAACCGAAACTAGGAACTAATAAGCGCGTGTTGCGCTTCAGTTGAGCTCTAAGTAAGTCCTCCCCTCGGGGCTGAATGGAATTGCTCGTAGCGCGCGCAGCGCCCCCGCCAGTCACCGTGTCGGCCACGTGGTCCCCGAGGGTCTTTCATATCGCAGGAGACTGTACATTTAAAGTGTGGTGTTCGGCACAGTTAAAATTGAGAGTAATACACTTTTGCGCACACTGTGATTCTTGCTTATATGCATTACAACTACCGACATTGCGTCTCTAATGTTTAAAATTCAACTGAAAAGCAAAGCTATTTTGAGAAAGATTTGATTTCATTTTCATGGAATGTTTCCCATTTTAATGGTAACATAATTTTAATGAGAAAAGGGGATTGTGATATTTGTAGCAGACTAGTTTTATTTCCAACTGTCGTGTAGAATACAATGTCTTTATTTTTATTATAGAAGGATGGCAATGAATTCTGTAAAATGGTTTTACTATAGCTGGGTATCAGAAGGCAATGTGGGAGTAAAAATGAGAGTGATAATGGGAATATTATGTCTAAGTACCTATATAATATTTTATCTGTTACATTCATTACGTAGAGTTTTATTGTTTTGCCTTTCGACGTCAATAATATACGTTTTAGACAATATTGTCGGCTTAAAGAGGAAAAAAGATGGCCCACGTCGACTGCCTGAGTAGGATTCCGGAAGGACCAGCAACGGACCTAATGGACGAACTTCTGAGTTTTCGGGTTGATTGTAAACATATAAATAAAACAGCGCAGACGAACACAGTACAAGTAGAAGGGACACAGAAACAGCGCTGTGTTCCTTTTGTCCTTGTGTTCGTTTGCGCTGTTTTATTTTTATGTTTACAATGCACCACCGACTAGCCCACCTCGAAACATTACTGCAATCTCGGGTTGATGTCCACGTCACCATGAATCTCGATGATCAAGTAATCACGATTCAGCGATCGGACCCAGTTTTACCAGAGCTGGAAAGAATTCTGGAAAAACCGACGACAGAAAGGGACAGAGGAAGAAAAGCGAAAAGTGAAAGAGCTGAAGCTCTGGCAAGCTTTTCCGCATCAAAGAGGACGGACGAAAGTTGCTCTTTGTCATCCCAAAGACGATGAGAAAAACGCTGTGTGTTAAATGTCATGACATGCAAGGACACTTTAGTGCCGATCGAAGTGTTGTCGGGATAAAGGAGCTGTATTGATTCACACAAATGAAACGTTATTTAATACAGCACATCCAAGGCTGCTTCGAGTGTCTGCCTGCCAAAGTTCCAGGAGGAAAGAAACCTGGATTTCTTCACTCAATCCCTCCAGGAAAACGACCGTTCGAGGTGGTGCACCTTGACCACGTTAGAATGTTCCTTCGAAGTGGAAGACGCAATCAGTGGATCTTCGTGTTGATCGACAACTTGACCAAGTTTGTGAAGCTGCACCCCGTACGAGACACTTCAACAAAAAGCGTGCTGCGATGCTTGCAGAGCTTTGTCACCGAGTTTGGCCTAACAGATCGCGTAATCTCAGATCGAGGATCTTGCTTCACGTCGCACAGGTTCGAGAGCTTCTGTCAAGAGAAAGGAGTTAATCACACCCTCAACTCGGCTCACCACCCAAGGGAAACTGGCCAGGTCGAACGCGTCAACAGAACCTTAGTCCCGACGATAATAACTACGGTTGAAGACCCCAGCCACAAAGACTGGGATCTCAAGATCAAGGAAGTTGGGAGCCACCTAAGCGCAGCCAGCAACGGGTCGACAGGCACCAGCAAATTCAGGATGCTGCATGCTTACTAGCCCCAAGTTGAAGACGGACTTTTGCGGTGGCTCAACAAAGAAAATGAAGAATGGGAGCAGCCGGAGAACCGTCATGAGTCGGGCCGAGAGGCTATAGATATACAGCACAAGCAAGAAAAGTCAAGCGAATACTTTGACAAGAGCCATTTCGTAGCTCAAAGGTTAAAAGTTGGAGATCTGATTGTGATGCGTTTCCTCCAGAGCACACCGGAGAGCCAACGAAAACACAAGCTAGATTCAGGGGTCCCCTTTTCGTGACCGAAGTCCTTCCAAGCGACACTTATAGAGTGTAGGAAGTGAAAGGCACAAAAAAGCGGATCTACGCCACCACCACCTAAATCACCCAGCTGAAGTTGTGGAAGAGACCAGGTGGCGAGACTTAGAGCGATTCTTCTGGTGAAGAACAAGAAGACGACCCCAATGAACAACCTCCATGGAAGAGTGGGAGTTGAAGGTAAACATGTTCGGCAGATATCTGCCTGGTTGGGTGAATTTAAATGTAAAGAATAAAGAAATACGCCAACCAAAAAGTCGAAAAATTGTCCCAACGTTTCGAAACAGTTCGTTTCTTCCTCAGGGGCGACTAAACGGGATAATAGCTTCTTTGTCTTTCTTTGAACTGGCTATCTCTTCTTCTTCATTGTCGATTGCTGGTTGTCTTCGTTTCGCCTGCGCCGTCTTGATTGTATCTCGTAACCCATGAACATATAAACTGGGTAAGGTGCCTAGAGACCTATTGATGTTATTTGCGGTGTTTTGAATATGCCAGGATTCTATCAGCTGTCTTCTGCGTAGGTTCGTCTCAGTACCCAGAATGCTTGCATCTTCAAATCCGATACGGTGGTCATTAACTTCACAGTGCTCCGCCAGAGCACTGCGTTCGCGGTCGAAGTTGCGTACGTCATTTTTGTGTTGACGGAGCCGTTCTTGGAAGTTTTTAGTTTCTCCAATGTAGGAGGCGGGCACTGGGTGCAGGATATTTGGTAAATTACACCCTGGGCCCTTTCCTTGGGTGGACGACTTTTTGGCCGAGGTAGAAAACGCCCGAGTGTGGTCACAGGTTTATGGGCCACGGTGACGTGTTCTTTTGCAAAAATCCTGGATAGTGTTTCCCTTATCCCTTTTGTGTAGGGTATGCTGATGCGTGCAATCGGTTTAGGACGTGCAGTCCCAGTAGGTTGCCCGTCTCGGCGACTGCGGTTTAGACGGTGAGTGATCTGGCGAATGAAGTTACCTGTGTATCCATTATTTTTTAGATCACGGGTGATCGCTTGCTCCTCTTTCCTTTTGTCTGTTGCAGATGAACACATATTCTTTGCCCTCATCAGAAGTGTCGAAACTACTGACGCTTTGTGACTTAGCGGGTGGTTTGAATCAAATTGGAGGTATAGTCCCGTGTCGTAGGCTTCCTATACACTGTAAAATTCAGTGCCTCACCCTGTCTTTTGATTAGCACGTCAAGGAAAGGTAAACAGCCGTGCATTTCGTGCTCCACCGTGAATTGGATGGCTGGTTCAATGGAGTTCAAGTGAGCCAGGAAGTTGTCCACTTCTGACGCTTGCATGATACAGAAGCAGTCGTCGACGTACCGCAGGAATATTTGGGGCTTGGGGTTGAATGATTGTAGCGCCTTGTGCTCAATCGCTTCCATTGCCAGGTTGGCCATTGTGACTGAGATGGAAGCGCCCATTGCCGTTCCGCTGGTCTGTTGGTAGAACTCCCCCTTGAAGGTGAAGTAGGTGTTCGAGAGACAAAACTCAAGTAGGCGACAAGCAGTCTTGGGTAGTAACGCGTTACTAGTAACGCGTTACTGTAATTTCGTTACTTTTCTGGTAACTTGTAACTGTAATTTCGTTACTTTTCTGGTAACTTGTAACTGTAACGAGTTACTTTTTGAAAATGTAACTTGTAACTGTAGTTCTATTACTTTTTCTGAGGTAACGATGAAAGTAACGACGTTACTTTTGTCGTTACTTTTCAGTTTCTGTGAATAATATATCACTGAACGAGTACATTTAGACATTCTCTTTGCTTTCCAAATTGTCTGTTCCGACATTTCGAGTGTCAAGTTATTTTTTACACAAACTTGTGAGTACGCTCTTTCTCGCCAGTCACGACCCGAATATAGCCACGCGTAGATTTGGTTAAAAAACAATGTAGTTATCTTTAGCACGCGCTTATATTTTGTGAGTGAGCACTTACATCTTGGTATCTTGAAGAACTATCTCTTTTGCGGTTCTTCTTTTTTCTGCGCAAACGCTTTTTAATCGGGTGAATCAAACATGAACCTCCAATACACGCGGAGGGCAGTACGAATGCTTCGTATTTTGATTAGCGCCACCACTCCGCACTGCGCATGTTTCGTATTTTGATTTGCGCCACTACTCCGGTGTAGTGTCAACAGTCGAGGCAAAATTTACTGCTGCTTGCGTGGGGTTTGTTTCTGGCTTGCCGGGTACGAACTGAAATATGTCCAGGGACTATATGAAGTCAGCGCGACCGTCAACGAGCCAGCAATGTGCTAGTGCTACCAAGGATATGAATGATGATAAGAACAAAGAACGACTACCATGGCCGGCGTACATAGAGTATTTTGCTGTGGTGGAGGGGGTTACTAACGACGTGACAGCAGAAAAAGGCACTTTGTTGCCTCAACGCCTACTCGGCAATCAAAAACCTGTTCCGGCGAAACAACGAAGCAGTCCCATCCAGCGCGTTAGACGAGCCCCTGTTGAGTAAGGGCAGGGACGTGTTCGTTATCAAACAAGGAAAACTTTCAGACATTAATTTGAGAAGCAACTGCTGCAAAGTTACAATATGAAGTAAAACGTACACTTTTTAATTTCATGCAAATAAACTTGGTGAAAAGCGTTTTCTAGTTTTTCCAAATTCTTTTGTTATAAAAAAGTAACTGAAAAGTAACGTCGTTACTTTTTAAAAGTAACTGTAACTGTAACGAGTTAATTTTTTGTAGCGGTAACTGTAACGGTAACTTCGCTACTTTTTTCAGAAAGTAACTGTAACTGTAACGAATTACTTTTTAAAAGTAACTTACCCAAGACTGGCGACAAGTAGGTGTAATTTACCAAATATCCTGCACCCAGTGCCCCGCCTCCGACATTGGAGAAACTAAAAACTTCCAAGAACGGCTCCGTCAACTCAAAAATGACGTACGCAACTTCGACCGCGAACGCAGTGCTCTGGCGGAGCACTGTGAAGTTAATGACCACCATATCGAATTTGAAGATGCAAGCATTCTGGGTACTGAGACGAACCTACGCAGAAGACAGCTGATAGAATCCTGGCATATTCAAAACACCGCAAATAACATCAATAGGTCTCTAGGCACCTTACCCAGTTTATATGTTCATGGGTTACGAGATACAATCAAGACGGCGCGGGCGAAACGAAGACAACCAGCAATCGACAATGAAGAAGAAGAGATAGCCAGTTCAAAGAAAGACAAAGAAGCTATTATCCCGTTTAGTCGCCCCTGAGGAAGAAACGAACTGTTTCGAAACGTTGGGACAATTTTTCGACTTTTTGGTTGGCGTATTTCTTTATTCTTTACATTTAAATTCACCCAACCAGGCAGATATCTGCCGAACATGTTTACCTTCAAATTATTAAAACTTAGTTAACTTCAGAGCGATGCACCTCAGAATTCACAGTACAAAAGAAAACATAGATCTTAAAACCTTTGCTTACGAAAAACAATGTTTATCCCAAAGCAATGTTAGGGAAAAATGGCTCGTCTCTTCGCTTTCTAATATTTTGATGTCATAAAATATATGAATTGACCATTTTATAATTTCCATTTTTTGTTCTTGAAACGAACGTAAAATGTGCTATGCTAGTACAACTACATATGTAGAGTATATTACCTTCCTGATAAGAGTAGTGTTTAACACATTGCCGAAGAGGATGTAAATCTACGAAGACACCACTTCGGAAGCATTAACAACGTATTCGATTTTCTTTTTATCTACGCGTGAAATAGGTTACATAAATATCTTGAATATTCTTAAAGAGTCCAAATAATAATCAATAGGGTCAGACATAAAAAAATCCTACATCCAGAATAAATAGGAAACCGAAAATCTTGTCATTTTATGAACAAAAGATAAGTTGAGCTAGTTCGCCGCATCAAGAAGGATAACCACTATCGAAGAATGCCCTGACAACGACCAATATCAGAAATCTAATTGGTTACGATACGATGCTCACTTTGTAACTAAGATGACACTTTATAGTAGCAGGTCATGAGTGCCACGAAATAAGTATTACATATTTAGGGAAATGTTTTGAATGTAGGAGTTATCGCGGAAAACTGGACATATAGAAGTTACCTATCACATCAATGAAAAGCCGCACACCGAGCTGGTGTGCGGCTAGCGCACACCAGCTCGGAGCACGTGTAGCGAAAGCTCGCGCTGCAGAACCCAGGGATCCTGGGTTCGATCCCTTACCCCTGCCCGCTTGTATCCGGATGGGCATCGTACCGGCGCGCGGTCGTGTATCACTACTGTATGGTGCACGTTAGACCCCAGGCTCGCGGTTGTACCGCACTGGCCGAATTGCTCATTTAGACCTGACACCAGACGCCCACTGAGGCAGACTAACTTCCGGCTGTATAAACATATACGGAACAATTTGCTTGAACAGGTTTATGAAATTTTATCATAAATTGTCAATTATCTTCAGAAACACCGTTTTAATCCCCGGTGAGTTAGAAACAACCAAAAGCTTCATATCACAGTGCGAGGAAGATTAAAATGTTTAAATTCAACTGAAAAGAACTGAATAGGCGTACAAACTTATTTATAGGATGTTTGTAGTGCTCGGGAGCTTTGTTTACACGCATGTTTGTGGAGTAGAATTGTATAACACATCGAAATATGCGGAAATTTTTAATACCGGATCTACAACTTCCCACGGAGCTGAGACTAAACATTTTAGGGCTGTGTTTTAGTTAATATTACCCGCAACCACTTCTGCAAACATTGCGAATTCGCTAAATTAAAGCAGCGGTGTTCCTAACTCATCCAAATAATAACAAAGAATCGCGTACCTCACTTTTTTCTTAGCACAGTCTGTCCGCTGTTGTTTAGTACTACTTAAAGCTGATTGTTTTCTTAACACCTGTTTATGCCCAATGTGCGGAAGTGCCGCAGTTAAAAGAAAGAGTTTGAAGAATTGCCAAATTTAATAAAAATTATTATTTTCTGAATTAGGTCTCATAAGGAAATTGAAGTGTGCTGTAAAGGCTGGTTCAGACATGTACAACGAGCGCGATGCGTCCGTTGCAACCGAAGCGACCGGAACGACCGCTCTGCGCCGCGCGTACACACACCTGCAACCACTGCAACAAGCGCAGCGGGTCGGTAGCACGGCGACCGCCTCTCCGTTGCCGTCAGCTGTTTCAGCGGTGCCTCCAAAAAGAAGGGGACGCGCTGCCACTCACTTGCGTAACAGAAAATAGACAGACCGTCTTCTATGACCTCAAGCTTTATTACTCTTTTCAGGATAAGCTTGCAGGGTAGTGCATTAAAAAAAAAGAAAGAGATGCAGTACGCCGTCTTGCACGATCACGACTTTAATACACGACTTTGCCAACAGTACAAATCTCGCCACACGCCTTTTCTACGATTATAAAAGACGATTTAATCTTAGCAACGATATAGCAACGTAGAAATATAATTTGACAGACGATGCGAGCGTTCAGGATTGCTAACACTAATCACCTTTTTCGGGCGATGAAAACAAGTAAAAAATTCGCATCCTTTATACAGTACGCACCAGTAATACCTTGAACTTGGGCACACGCAAGGAATGCGCAAAATCAGAAATCCGGGCGATGTTCGAGGACACAAATGCTTAGAAAGCACCACTGTAGTCGAAGTAAACAAACACGACGGCACGGGCGTTTCTGCTGTCTTGAGAGTACAACCACGACATCGCCGCACGAGTAGGTGGATCTTCCCTTCTAATACGTGCTGGGTTATCAGAGCGACACACGACGAAAATTCACAGTCAAGGCTAGCGCTTTTACGCGGAACGATGAACTTTCACCCCGACGTCGACGATCACCACCGACGCCATGTTTGCAGACAGGAGTCGGCCTGGTCGGCCCGCGACCGGCAGACCGGCATGCAACGCGCTCGACCCATTCTCCTCGACCTGTGATTGGTCTGTCGTTGCGGTCGCTTCGGTCGTTTCCAACGCATCGGGGAAAGTTGGGCTCGCTCCAACTCCTTGCGTCGTGAACGACACGTGCGAGCGTCCTTCCGTCGCTATGGCAACTGACGATTGCAGACCGTTGCAACGGTCGTTTCGGTTGTTCCGGTCGTTCCGGTCGCTACGGACGCATGTGTGTGAACGGGCCTTAAGAGGACGATGACTAACATGGAATGTACATTGACTCGTTCTCCAACATTTTAATATTTGAACCATAGCAATTATCTTTTATACTTAACTGACATAGAACTGACCAACGAGCAAAAAGCGCCCATAAAGTCTATCTCTCCTTAACTTACGTGTCCACGCCGTGAGTGACGTCAGCAGTGGAACATAGGCGCAGAGTGAAGCGACCACAGTCACAGGCGCTCTTTGCCCTCTTCGGGTTTTAAGCTGGGGGGTCTTTCGCGTGCAGTATCGCCCACAACAGATTTATAAAGAAACTTTCACGTAACTGATGCCGCATAATAAGGTCGATTGTCATTTCACAAACTGCAATATGCCTCCTAAAATAAAAGCCTGAAAAGGTAACTAAAACTTTTTTTTTTAGTTGCTAGCTGATTTGCCTACTTCGACTCTTTTCTTTTGACCCTATAATTAGCACCAGAGTTAAAAGAACCCTAACGCAGGCGTTCTTTATTGTCAATTTCAGGTCTAGCTAACAATACCCTCTAATGTGAGTACTATATTGAATCAATGTTCAGAAGATGAATAGAGCAGGTAGTATACACTGCGTGTTTTAAAGGGATACTTCAACGAAATTTGAAATATTCCCGTCGTGTTCAAAAAGAGTTTGAACATGATCCACAATATCCGTAAATGACAATCGCACGCTTGTATTTTGAGCCTGATGTCTGTATTTTTCATTATAAACGACCCACTCTGGCAAGCGCTCGGAGAAGGCCCAGCGGAGACCACGTGACATCCAACGCAATCGTGACGTAGGTCGTCTCGGGACGAACAAAGCTACCGCGATTCTGACGTCGAGAAGATGGCCTAGTCGTTCCAGCCACCGAAGCGGCTGCTTTTGTACGAATTTTGAGTGACGGGTTAATCTTCTATAATCTTCTAGGGGGACAATAGCGACTTCTGCGACACACAAAAGGCATTCTCGGGAAGAGGGAAGTTCCTCTTTCCTCTCTTCTCTCGTCGTGGCCGGAGGCGAGACAATAACCGTCACTACCTCTCAAGGTTCCTAGACGGGCATTACAAGCGAGGCTTTAGCGACACCCACCAGGTGCTCTTTGCTAATCGTTTAATTCGTTTTAAAATTCATTTTCGAGACTTTTTTTAACAAGATATTGGTATGTTCGATGTGATACTGCTCCTTTGAACATATATAAACCAAAAAATGAGCGGCGAAATTTTGTTGTAATATCCCTTTAAGGATTTAGAGATTTTTTTTAAACCCTTGAAAAGTTTCATTAACGTGGTCTCTGCCGACATAATGTAGAGGGCTAATAGTTGCGTTAGATAAAACAACTAACCACATATTTTACAATAACGTTTTAATTATTGGAAATAAATCTATTGCATCAATTACAAGCTCGCTGAGCTCCACTGAAAACTACTAAATTAGTAATTTTTAGAAATACTGAGCTTGTGAGTAGAGGAGCAGGGCGCTAAATTTACCACTCGTGCAACGGGCACAATGCAAGTAATAAAAAAGAAAAGGGGATAAGACATGGAAAACCACCCAGATGCTTCATCGCACCGGTAGACTTTCGCAAGCTCCACTAGTGGTCATTTTAGGGATTCACTGTACATCTTACGTGCTTATAGTCTCTCTAAAGTTGACTGATGTGGTTATTTGTGACGCTCTGGACAACGACTCGGACTAGGAGTTGTCTCTCTAATTCACTTCTTCAATGAGGCTCAGCAAGTTTATAAATGAAACCATATGTTTATTCTTACTAATCGAAAAGTTCGTGAAAAGATTTTAGCTAAGTGGTTCATTCATTGTGACGATCATACATCTTGGATATGTCTCCATAACTTCCCTGCACAAACGAAATTCGTGTAGTTTCCACGGCTATCGTAAAACAAATATGTAGAGTATAGAACAATACCCTGTATACTATATGACAGTACAAGCGATAACAAAAATAAACATGGCTCGCAATCTCTCCTCTGCTTGCACCACGAAGGTATAATTAAATAATTAAGCACATTAGATATATGTAAAAGGCCAGAAACTGAAATAATTTGTCACCATGAACCTTGTCCGAATAAAGGTGGCGGCAAGTAACGGGTACGTAAGCATACTCCTATGAAAAGTTCTGCTGACGCCCAAGCTGCTCGCGCATGCGCAAGACATCCGCCGGCTGCTCATATGGCAACCCACGCACAACATATGCTCTCCGAGATATTGTCTCGGGAAATGCGTCTTCTAGATGAGAGCCTTGGTTAAGCTATCGCTCCAGCGGTGTGGCACGCGAAAACTGTCTCGTGGGCTCACGACTCCAGCCTCGGCGGTGCTTAATCTCGGACTGTCTTCATTAAGGTGCTCTTTCGAGCAAGCCAACCAAGCTTCCCCGCTTCGCCGATGCACATGGGGACGTCCCCCTTCAGGCAGCAGAATAGCTCGTGAGTACGCTGCACTCTACTTGGAAGAGCTTCAGTGTAAGGACATTGTGTAGGGACACAAAACACTACGACACCTCTAAATATGTAAAATAATTGGATTTTTAATTTTACTTACTTCTGCACAGTGCATTGCACTCAGATTCAGACTTGAATCTGTTTTCATCTGAACTTCCGTCAGCATTTCCAAACACAAACTGGGAGCATCTTCCGGCTTTCTTATCGTAATACCATTCTTTGAAATATCCTCTGCCTTCTCCCTGTTTTGGATCCAAGAAACATGCGGCTTTTTGCCGCCCATCTATACAGTAGGCAGAACCTGAGACAAATAAATCATTGTTATTATATTATGAATTGGTAGTTATTTGATAAAGATTTATTTGCTTGTATTTGTGGGACTGTTGCGAATGGAACAATTTTACGCTCGTTTAAACAGAAACTCTGGCATAATTCAAAGTGCGTGAATCTTAAAATAGTATTCGAATAAACGTAGCGTACTGTTGGCACTAGAATGAATTAACTCCCAATAAAAAAAAAATATCAGTAAACTCAGAATAGCTTCATTTGTCTATAGCAATTTTTTTGCACTGGTCATTTCGTTTGAATATTTCCATTGATTACCATGTTGGATAGGCAGCCCTTAATCGCAGTCTAATAAATATTGTTTTAGAATGTTTAAGCTACGCGGAATAACTACATTGTCTGCATTACCGGCCTTTACTCTTTACGGTATGCTATTTAGTGTCGCAAATTTAATGTAGTTAATATAAAATCCGCAAGTAAATATGATGCCAAAACTAACATTAAAATATACCCCCGTTTTTGTAGTTCCGTGATGGCACTGAAAGGCAGGCTTCCGGGTCGAGAGGGCAGTCTAAAAATAAACTATGCCAAGCAACAAGACAGTGAGTGTGCAGGCGAGCTAGTGATAGCTACTCATGTCATACAACACCTGAGACTGGTGAAAGAAATGGGAAGCTCTTTAGTAGAAGGAACAGAGACAGAAAGGGACGTCTCTTTCCGTGTGTGAGACGTCGCTCTCTGTGTCTGCTCCTTCTACTAAAAAGTTTCCGATTTCTTCCACGTTAGTCTCAGGAGTTATATGACATGATTATGCCAAGCATCTGTTTCATGCTGCAGAGTGGGTGCTGGAGCGAGCTTCCAAACGCTTCATTTAATACCACAGAACAGCTTGTAATCGTTTGGGAACAAACTCTACGGTCCAAAGAGTGCAGTCCTGCCTTCTTATGACGTCACATTTTTTTAATTTTTGACAGCGGAGATTGTCACTTTGAACAGCATGGTGAGGACGAAAATTGAAACTTCAATAACTTTGCGACAAGAAAAAAATATTTTGGCCAAATAATTGCGATATTATTGCAACGATGCTCGTTGGTGTGTTAGCAAATTTTCACGCAAATTGGGAGCTATGAAAAAAACGCCGGAATACCCGTTAAGGTAACATCTAAAAGAAAAGGCACACTTCAAATATAATGAAAGCAAATAACTGACCCAATGTCTTGAACTGAATGAACTAAACCAAATTACGAATTTCCTTTAAAAAAAAACAAAAAAAAAAACAGATGACTACTGAGATAGAGGGCCTCGAAACGTGAAAAAAAAGGATAAATTCAGAAGACTCAATATAATCAAAGGTCAACCAAATAATATTACCTGGTAGGTGTGAAGAATTAATAATCTTAGAGAAGTATTTGATCGATTGAACCCATGTGACATATATTTTCGTACATAATAAAGCATGAAAGCAATATAAACAAGAGAAATGTTTTATATGTAAATCATGAACCGGCAAAAAAAAAACGTTTATAAGCTTAATTTTGAAAACAAATATGATTTCTATATCAATAAACATACCGCCTCAGTTTTTTTTTATATCAAATAAAATGTCATGACGTCGAAAATTGCATATGGCCGGTGTTTTAAAACTAGCCGTTTCAAAAGCACATAACTAACAGACTAAAAGCCCGAGATCAGGAACAAAAAGGGTCGACACGACGCAAAGACTGCTGTGTAGTGGTTGGGCGCGAAAGGACCCGGGGAGACCGGGAGCTATCCTTGGTGGGGGAAAGCGCTTTATTCGGTTTCCAAGTCTTGCTTGAACCGGCTCCAGCTCCGACTGCCCGTCTCCTCTCTTTTTTCTGCCGTAGTCAGTTCTCCTTTTTTTCCGCACTCCGATCGGTGCACACCCCGGGTACCAACAACAATCATTACAAAGCCCTATACCCAGCTGTCTTCATCACAAAGTGCGATAACCCGTCGGCGACGGCGCATAATTAGCTGCCTCATGCATGCCGCATGCATAAAACGCCCCCCCCCCCCCTATTTATTTTTTAATTAAAAGTAATCAAAGTATGCCTGTCCTTTTACACTGGTAGCATTTAGAACAACGAAAAAACGAACTGCGCGCACATTCCCGTTCTTTCGGTGTGGATGATCACAAGAAAAACTGACACCACAACTTCTTGAGAACATCTAAAGCTCATTAACCAAAAAACCAAACTCAACCCCGTTACAGCCTTGACAACGCATCAGCAGGGCGGTTTCTCGTCTCTTTTAAATACCGTACATCCAGGTTAAATTTCTGCAACGCAAGCACCTAACGGATAAGCCTCGCACTATTTGATGCTGCTGACGCCAAATACCGCAAAAGTATTGTGGTCGCCGTGAATTTCCACCTCCGCCCCAAATAGCCACCTTTTCAACTACCCCAAAGCTCACACAACCACGTAAGCCTCATGTTCGATTAATGACCACCGAGTTTGGAGAGCATTTAGCTTTTTTTTTTTTACAGAGAAATGCCATCGGGCACTCTTTCCCATCATCTGCGCTTTGGGCGAGACATGCCCCTATCGCTCTATCAGATGCGTCAGTAGACAAAACAAAAGGCAGGCTGGCATCTGGCGCTCTTATAATCGCAACTTTCATCAGGAGACGTTTTGCCTTTTGAAACGGTTGTTCCTCCTCGTCGCCCCACGGTAACACGTTCGGAGTCTTGTCACCAGTTCGCAGGGTCAACGTAAACGCCACTTCAGCATAGTCCGCAGTGTAGTCTCTGTAATAGTTCATTGGCCCGAAAAAGCTCTTCAGGAGCTTGCCTCTTGGAGCTGATCTTGTGGCCCGGGTAGTATATGACCATTCCCTTGTCAAGCCTTCCTTTGGAAAGCTTTACCGTGAGCCCCACGGGACTCGTGGTCTCGAGAACGTTTTTTACATGCTAATGGTCTATAGGAATGCACTGCAACGTCATCGATCCATGCGCCTGCATATTCTTTGTATGGTTGCAGCACCTCATTCACCGCACGCTGAAAAGTTGTCGCTGAATTTTGCAACCCATACTCCAAAACTATCCAAAAGTGCTCCATCTTGTAGAGTACCCAAGACTGTGGTAAAAGCTGGGAAACTTGGTCGAAGAAAAAAGACAGGAAAAAGAGCGTCTCAAACTCAGCTACTGCGTTTACAATGGTTGACCTTGTGACGTCGGTGGTCGATGATTAGGTTGTGGATATATAAGGTTTCGAGGAAATAAACGCAGTAGCTGAGTTTGAGACGTTCGTTTCCCCTCTCTTTTTTCTTCGACGAAGTTTCCGTCTTTTACCACAGTCTCGGGTATTCCACAACATGATCCACTTCCACCAGCTCGCCTGCGCACTCACTATTTTTTTCAAGCGTACTGTCTACGATTGGTTACGAATGCCGTAAACTCCTGGGACCGTTCTTCAACTGGTATCTGCCAATACCCACCGAGTTATGTACGGGAGCCCGGGAGCTAGCCTTGGGGGGGGGGGGGGGGGGGGGGGAGCGCTTTACTCGGGTTTCAAGTCTTGCTTGAACCAGCTTCAGCCCCGAATGCCCGTCTCGTCTCTTCTTCCTTTCGTCGTCAGTTCTTTTTTTCCGAGCACCAATCAGCGCACACCACGGGTACCAATAAAGCAATATTCATAAAGCCCGGTAACCCGTCGGCGACGGCGCTCAGTCATCTGCCTCATGCATGCCGAATGCATGACAGTGTTGTTCCTCGTTCGCCCAAGTCTCGGAGTTTTATTATATAATTTTCAGCCATTACCATCTCCTCTTCGCCCTAAAGTTCTAAAGATATCTATTTTATAACTTAGTAGTTGACATGCTAATGGTATAATGAGAAAGCTTGTGCTAACGGTATAATGAGAAAGCTTGTGCTAACGGTATAATGAGAAAGCTTGATTCGGAGCAAGGTTATCATTGGTTATGTAACTACGTATATTTTCAAACCTATTTCTTAAACAACGAACAAACAAAAGAACGATTACGATCAAAATTAAAATTCCTACGTGTTTCATGGAAGTAAAGTATAAACGCATCTTATGGAACTCCCTGCCAGCAATAAACTGCAACAGCGGATATCGTCGAACTAGGTGTTACATTCGAGTTAGTCTTTACATAGAATCTGCCCTAAATAAAGTGTATAGCATTTAATTAAACGAAATGTGTTTATAACAGAATGCTTGTGTTCAGTGTAACGAGCATAAAACATAACTTTACATAATCGGTTTACCTTTAGCAGCAATTGCAAAGATGAGTACGATCTTAAGCAGCATATCGTAAGTCGGCAGGGTATTTAGTGATGATATGTCTATATATTGGTTCAAAGAGAAAGCATAAATAATGGTATGTGCATTTCCTGCATCTAAAAACAAAATAACACCAGAAAACATGACAAAACCCAGGAAATGAACTTCCCCGAACCCGTGCCGAAAGAAAGAGGGGGAAAAATCTTCGGCGGATTTGCGCAAATGCTTACGTACAGAATTTTCTCCTTTCGTGTCTTTCTTCCAAGATATGCTTTGTTCAAATATTTTTTTAATGTTATTCAATGTTATTCAATGCATTTAATGTTATTCAATGCATATTAATTGAAACACGCCAGTTCAATACTCCGGTTTCAACCAAAACAGCGCAAAAAATATGAATATTCTAAAAAATGGTCATACTGCACCTGCAACCCTGGAAAACTTTAAAAACGAATTGTATTTTTCCCGATTGTTAATAATTTACAGCTATCCTTTTTGTATAGAAAATAATTTTATACAAGAAAAAATGAAGTAATTGTCATAATAACAGAGATATAATATACACACATATGGCTGTCTTCACACCAAGTCACAGGAAAGTTTCGAAGGTCAAATTTTAATTTCACAGTAAAAGGATATGTTTTTGGAAAAATCTTGGAATGATTGACAGCGCAAACGGAATTTTGGTGAATTTGTTGTTTTTGGGTAATTGACCATTAAAGGGCAGAGACAAAATACGTTTTCTCCACCTTTCGGGAATTCCATATATGAATGCTATCTATTTTATTATTCCTAAAAATAAAGGACTAAGGCTGCGTTTTGAAACTCATAAAGTAGATTTCATTAGAGCTTCTAAGCTTGTCAAACACAAAGTTGTGGCCGAAGTTGATGAAGCGCACCGATTGGCCTATAACGATGATGACTCTGCGTTTTTTTCGACAACGCCAATCTGCACGCTCCGTGATCTTTCGCCTCCCACTTTGTGTTTGACGAGTTTAGGGCCCTAAACAACGGACTTAAGAATTATATATATTTTTGAATGTTTTATTAATTTTGAATTATGTTTTTTTAGGATTTTGATTAAAATTCGGCAATTCTTAACCTGTGACCTATGTAGGATATTTTACTAACCTCGGCATCAAAAGAAAGCTCAAATTTAGCTATTTTCCATGAATACAGATTGATATTACATCAGACAACTAAAAGCTGATACATAAAATAGAATTAACAAAAAACGCTTAAAAACCTTGAAAATTCAACATGAACTTTATACAGAAGCTTCATTGATATTTGCCTTATTTTTTATTAATTGCAATGTATACTAGTGGTTTATGAAATCATATAAATAGATTGTATGAGCGCAATTAAAGCTTAAAACTTGTCAGGTGTGCTTTGCAAAAGGGTAAGCCTTGTTGCAGAGTAGAACACATTTTACTCCGCATAATGCACAACTTCACTTATTTACAAAGCTACAGGATAATGAAAAAAAAATAGGTAGGTAACCTTTTACGCCAGAATATTAGCCAGAATGGCAGCTAATTGAGGACGCAGTAACAGAACAATTGAGAAGATTTAAGCTATTACCACAATCCTTTCTTTATACCAATAAAATGAGAAGGAAATACAAAGTTAATTCTTATACAGTTGGTCTTTAATTTGCTGATTTTTTTATCATTCCTTGCTTTCAAATGTTTGTATGATATATTTTATTTTAAACACATCATAATAAATTTGTATCGAATAAAAAAGTCTAAGTTTGAGCTTTCCGGTGATCAAAAAAAATTATTAAATCGTTTTAAATTAATCATATTTCAAAATTTGCCAAAAGTCAGTATAAAACAGCTCAACATTTTTTTTAATTAATTCTAAAATTGATATTTATAATTTTATTAAACAGTGATAAATATATGTCGAGAATGTAAAAGAAGACTCTGAATACAGTATTCCGTGAGTGAAGAAAGTAGCGTGCGGTCAGACATGAGATTCCCAACAGGTTGCAAAACACACGTTGTGTCATTCTGATGATTCTGTTGTTGAGCATTATAAAGCACTTTAATCCAAAACATTAATTGCCGTTTTACAACGTGCATATGATAAGGCTTAACATTTAATTTCGTTCAAATAAACAAACACTATATATTATACTAATATGCTGTAATAATCCACTCTCCACTTTTTTTTAAATTAAAATCAAACAAATAAAAAAGTATTTAAGAAAGTCAATTTAGAATTTGATAGAGTTTCGAAACATTCATTAACAATTGTATTCAAAAATTGTATTGTGTTCATGTAATATTGATAGTGTACTCATTAAACAGAGCTAGATTAGAGCTTTCTGCCGAAGTCAAGGTAATTAACATATCTAAAACTCACCAAACGTAAAACATGCCAATGTTGAAAATCATCAAAGGCCTTACAGTTCGACATTTCTTCAAATTATTCAATAATATAAATTTATTTTGAGTCCTTGAGCAAAATGAAATTTACTTTGACAGTGTCATAAAGAGGGTCTCGGCGCTTATTTTGAGAACTGAGAAAAAAGCGAGAGGTCAAACATGCAATCCACGGCCGGAGGCAGAAATGTCCGTTTTTGCCTCGGCCACTTCATTGGTGCACAACTCAAAAACAAAAGAATCCTGACAAGGTTTTCGTTTCCTCTGTCTCGCATGTCGAGGACGCTATCGAAACATACATGTTTGGTCGAAATAAAAAAAGAAAAAGTGACCCAAACATTGCCTGAATTGAGAAGAAAACACCCGTAAATGACGGACCTTTGTCGCAAAATGTTTTTAATGCTCGGATTATATCTCACGACGATTAAACATCCAAATAATTCAGTCATAGAATTAAGGAATGCAAATTCTAATTATGTTAAAAGACTTCCACGCAAGGGGAAACAATGGTAGATCTTCGGCTGTAACTTATAGCTGAGAAGGCTAATTAAGCTGTAGCTGCTTAATCTACACCTCATATATGTTTTGGGGTATATCAACTGAAAACCGAAACGATATCCGGCGCTAGCGGATCAATTCATTTGGAGATTGGCCATTTGTGCGTTGTGTACAAAATATAAAAAAAAACATATGTAAACAAAGTCGGGGCTCCCACCCACGCTGGGAAGGTGGTTGGCCAGAAAGGCTCTGATATCTCCTGCAAGGATTGTCCATCGCACAATTCCAAATCAGTGACACAATAAAGTAAATTCATTGTACCAAACTTTTTATATACAGTGTATTTCACGTAAGAGTAACATAATTGTTAAAATTTGTGTATTTGTAACCGCATGGAACGTCATAAAATGCGCGATACTCAATTACTAGTTCGCTAATTAACTAAAATTACTCATTAATATATTAATTAGTAAAATAAACCTGTGGTTCAAATTAGAAACTTGCTGAGCGTCATTGAAAACCACTAAATCAGACATTTTCACAGACTTTGAGTGCATGAGAAACGTAGTAGTGCACTAAAGCCTTTCATATCCACAAGCTAATTTTGCGGACAAGGGTTCAGTTGGAGGACATATCAGTCCTCGTTTTGATAAAGCACAGCCCTTTCAGACTCCGGCCGGAAAGGGAGTGGATCGGTGGGACTGTTTCGTTCAAGGTCCCAAGTCCTCAGTTCGGGATTGAGGACACCGTTTACAGATCAGGTGAAGATCAGTGTGAGTAGGATTGTATAACTAAGGTTGGCTATTTGACGTCAGTGGTCGGTGATTAGGTTGTGGATATATAAGACTTAGAGGAAATAAACACAGTAGCTGAGTGCGAGATGTTATTATCCCTATCTTTTTCTTCGACCAAGTTTCCCGGGTATTCTACATCATGATGACCTATACAGCAAGCCAAGAAATTGACGTCACGTGACCTATTCATTTCTCTCTTTCGATCGCTTCCCCTCTCCCTCCCTTCCCTTCTCATCTACCTCCAAGCCTACCTCACCTCCCTTCCTCCCTACCCCTTCCCTCTTCCACTACCTCCACCTTTCTCCTCCATTCTCTTACGGTGCCCTCCCTCTCCCTCCCTTCCCTTGGTCATGCGACACACCAGTTCAGGTTTCCCATTCATCTGCCGTTCATTCCCCCCCCCCCCCCCATTTCCCTCCCAATCCCTCTCAACACCGTAGTACAGCGCTCTCTTCCCCTCTCCAGTTGACTACCTTCCCCCCTTCCATGTCTCGCGATACGCCAATTCTCTTTCTACCAAAAATATAAAAATACAGTTTTTTCACTCCCGGAACGACTGTTTAATGTATTCCTAGCTATCAAAGCAATTAATCCTAAATACTGCAATTTCTGCATTATAAGCTTCCCCAGTGTTTCTCCGCTGCGGTGCCTTACTTAGTTGGGCTAAGTGAATTTGCAAGCTCCATTAATGTCGATTACAATTGTGCACAGCTATGTATTAAGAAAATGAGAGCAACATTATCAGTTAAGCCAGAAACATTCTCTCTGCGAGCTTACCCCGACATATTTACGCTTGTTCTCAATCTTTAATAACTATATAAGCTCAGGAACATTTCCTGAAAGATGGAAAGTCACTAGTTGTCGTTACGGTCTTTATGTGGGAAAAAAAAAGTTATATTTGTAACTATAAACCGAGTTCTCTTCTCAATTTTTTATCCAAAGTCTTCGGAATGGCCATCCGTCAGTACCTGTCTTTCAAATTTCAAAACTAAGATATTCTCCATCAGCATGGCTTCATTTAGTGACAGAATGACGACTCAAATCTTGTTAATTTTACGTCTGCCGCATTTCATGTTGTATATAACAGAGGTTAGTTAGATGTTGTCTACCTTGATTTAGGCAGGGCCTTTGATGTAGTCACTCACACGATTCTATTATAAAAATTTTACGCTTACGGGGCATGTGGCTCAGTACACGACTGGTTGAAAAGCTACGTGTAAAATAAAGAGGCTTACGTCCGTGTAAACAATATGGACTCTTCGCTGTACATGGCATGTTTTGGCATTAACCAGGGATCTTTATTAGTACCTCTTCTGTTCGCAATATTCGTAATTGACGTCTATCGTGCTATCTTAAACTCTTCATTCCTGCAATATGATCACGATATAAACATTTATAGATAAATATTTCCTTCGGATTTTGAGCTAAGCTCGAGGGAGATGCATGTTTTTTCTACCAATGGCACTCTGCCAAGGACCTTTTAAAGAACCCGTCTAAGGCAAAGGTCACGACGCTTCCTTGGAAAACTCATAATACTATTTTTTGCATTCTATGTTCATGGAAATACTTTGTGTCGAGTTGCTGTAATGAGAGATCTGTGAGTCATGATTGATTCCAACTTGCGCTGCTCGGATCACGTGGGTAACCTGGTTAACTTGTCATTTCGCATGTTGGGTGCTAGAATATTCCTCGGTTCTATGGAATGGAATCGCTAAAACTTATTCTTTGAAAGTCTAACGAGTAAAAAAAAAGTCTCGAAAATTGCCTTGCAATTGTGTTGCTACGCGAAACCTTCTTGGTTTAGTGCTAGTAACTTCAGACATTTCTTCTCGAGCAGTGCCTCCAGGTCTCTCCACTCCTCTGCACCTCATTTACTCCACCCCATTTACTCCATTCACTTCTCTCCACCCCAGTCACTTATTCATTTATTGACCCATTGACTTCCCCCTTAGTGTCGACCTGTGTCCAAAGGGTATGGGGAATGTAGTGTAGTGGGTAAAGTGAATTTATATGTTGGTCACGTCGCATCATGTCGCATGACGTCATGTTTCTACTACATTCTGGATACTAATATACACGGAGACATAATTTTTTAGCATTACGAATAAATTGATGGCAATATGTCGGTCATCATAATCAGTGAAAAAGAAACGTATACATTGCACAAACAATATGCACCCTCCGCTTCGTTCAGCATTAACTTAAATTCGCACAAACATGTATGCATTTTACATAGTATCAGATGTGATTCTGTTGCCTAAAGCCACTCGATTGTGATCCCAGGAGACGGGAGGCTTGTGACGGTTGTCATGGCCCCGGTTACAGCGGTACCAGCCGAGTGCAGCTGTAGCCTCCACCGTGGTAAGTAGAGTTCCTGTATAGGCTCCCTACGGGAGCCAGAGTTGCGCATTTGTTTTCCCCGCGCCGCCACGCCGCTATTCGCCGAGATCCATCACGTGAGGAGCAAAGCATCCGGTGGCGTGCAAGAAAGCCACCTTTACGGTCGCTCCGCCGACGTTTCCCTTGCCCCGGCGTATGTTTCCCTGCTTTCCGCCTCCTTTTCCTCCTCTCCTGTTTTCCATGCGCGGCGGCGCGCGCGGCGCCGCTATTCGCTAAATTTAGTCACGTGAGGAGCAAAGCATCCTGCTCGTGCGGGAAAGCCGGCGCTACGGCCACGCGCCGAGGCTGAATGCGCAACTCTGCTACCGTAGGTAGCATATACAGGAACTCTAGTGGTAAGGAGAAACTAGCGCCGCAAGTCGCAAGTGGCAGAAAGTAGGGCGTGAGACTGAAAAAAGTAAATCAGTCAGTCAGTCAGATGGGCCAAAACTTTTTTAAAACAGGGCGGGCATTTGTAGGAGGAGTGCCTCTGGTATCGTGAATAAAATAAAATCAAATCAAATATCGGGAGACCGCCAGATGGCGCCACCAATGTCGTTGGCGTGCGCAGGCGCGGCAGGCGCCCTCCGGCCCTCCTCCTCCCCCTCTCTCTGCTCTCTCTCTCTCTCCCTCCCGCTCCTTTTTGTATTATTATTATTATTTTTTCGGTTTGTTTTCCTCGTTTGCTCGATCGGTGTCGCGCTGGCCGCTGCGAGCGGCCAGCGCGGCACCGGTCGAGCAGACGAGCCGCGCGCGCTACACTTCGCAACAAATGCGCTTCGCGAGATATTAATTACCAGTGCAATAAAACAAAAACAGCACGTTCATTGAAATGTATATTTTATTGAACACCATTCAAATTAGTTGCAGTATTCCAAGCACGTATTTACAAACTCCGTCGGCAGTCCACCGCCCCTTGAGCGGAACCAAGAACTGTAGTAGGCAGTAAACGTTATCAAATATGTAAAAACCAAATTAACCACTTTAATGTACAAACTAACAGAACAGCACTTATAATCGAATTATCTAAATGCGTCTATAAACAACTCCTACAAACGAAAATGCTGAATACCCAAACAAACTAATCAACTCCGATATAAAGCAGGCTTGCATTTTAATTTAATTAACGCAGGGTTGCAGGCGAGCTCCATAAGAATAAACGATAAATAAACCATAAACAAACTCCCTAATTGGCAACGCAAAGAAGAAAAAAAAATCTTCTGGAGTGACTGATTGTGGGCGCTTTTAGGTACTCTGTCCTAGAAGCTGTCAAATTAACTAAAGACTCCGACAGCAACTCACTTGGAGGAACCAGTCCTTGCAGCAACGGATTCGTAACAAGAACGGTGAGGCACGTGTTTTTCCGAAAACGAATCTTCCGACATTTTGCAAACGCGGTTGCACCGGCGTGCTTGCTGCACAGACGACACGGACGCAGCTTGCTCACCGGCAGGCTTCCAAAGTCCTGGCGCTTTGCATACGCAATCCATTTCGATGCTGTAATGGAAAGATTGAGAGATCATATATTTCAATGCTTCCAGTTTCGAACGTTGACAAAAAAGTTTGATATAAAGGCTCACCCGCCGTTTGTTGGAAACCGGAAGAATAAGCACTCCGAGTTCTTTTGAAGAACTGTTACTCCACTTGGCCGCGCAGTAGACTCCGTAATACGCCGTCATGAGGCACGCAACTCACTCGGCAGAATCTCTGTCAAACTAGAGACGTCTCTAATCCTTCTAACCATTTTCTGAGCGCAGACGCGCGGCTCCGTACTCCGTGAAATCTACACTTTCGATTTCAACACGCGCGGAACGGTTTGAAAGCTTGGAGTGACGAGCTCAAGCAAAAAGAGAAGACAAAAACGGTCGTTTGCCCTCACACTGAAGGTTGGTGATTGGTCGGAAGAGCCCAGAGTGCTTCAGTTTTGGTAGCGAAGATCCTATTCACGACGCCAGCGCTCAAAAGTACAGCGGCGAAACAGTCTGGCGTGAGACTGTTGGCTAGACCAACGAATCTGCTCTTTGGGTGGACGTACGAGAGAGAAGCCAGCGACGCGGCGCCCCAATCGGCCCAACCGGGAACTCCGTTAGCTGCATTCGGCTGGCGGTACTTTGTACACCAAGATCGCTTGAACTTGGCCACAAGCGTTTACCAGCCATTCCCCTCAATTTGTTTATTGTTCTATTTTAATCGCGAGCTCAAGGGTCCGAGGGGCATCGCACAAATTCAATTCGAACTTTTATGTGCACTTCTACGAAGTTCCGAACAGCGATGCCTAGCTGGTTAACAATAGCTTGCCAACCTATGGACGGGCTTGGTGATTTTACCCCTAAAATAAGCCAAAAGTTTAGGTTCGGTTAGATGTGTGTATTTTAGCAGGCAAAAAAAAAAGGACATCGTTTACAGGAATAGTTTTAAATGCAAGAGCGTTTCGTTCGGCACCGTGAGGTCGGCCAGGCCTCGGGATACCATGACTGCAACGCGAGTTAAGGCAGGCATTTAGCCAGTGAAGTAGAATTCCTAGCATTCACTAACTCGACCGCACGTCGATGTATGTTTATATGCTTAACCAAGCATGCGATCCCAGGTGTTAATCGCTTTGGAAATTAAGTAAAGACGCGCCATATGCGCGAACGCGGAGAATGGCGCAGACAAGAAACTCTTAACTGAACGGGGCACAGCGGACCACAGCTTTTTGGGACGACAAAGCAAGCTATTGCCACCAAATGCACGTTCACCTGGAGTGCCGACCAACACCATGGGCACACACCGTCTTCACTTCTAAATTCCCAATCAAAGATGTGTGAGACAATAGTGCGCCGACACATTAAAAATTGAACCTGAAGCCGAAGTTGAATCGGGGTTATTTCAGGCTGAGGAGTCGTCCGCGAAAGCATGAAAAGGCATGTCAGATTGACTTCACTTCCAAAGCGTCTTTGCTAAGACAGAGCGGTGGATCCACTAGATTCGTAAATATCTTGAATCGGAGATGCAATTCTACTCCAATATCCCCTTAGGTTTACTTAACGCAAAACCAAAAACTCTGGATGACTTTCTCAACATAGTTCAGAATCTTAATCAAGCACTTCACAGAAGATATTCACGCCACAACAAGATCAACTATAAAACACTCAAAGCTCAAAATCCTTCCTCAAAAGTTTTACGTTTAAGTAACAAAAAAATAATCAAGCTCCTTTACTAGTCGATGCAAGAAAATGTGCAGAACTATCGGTGTAAAAACTTAATATTCCGAACAAAGTATAACAGTAACTTGCGTTAAACACTTAATGCAGGTCACTCGCATGGGTATCTCACAATAAGACAAAAGATAAATCAAGAAATTGCTCTAACAATGATTGGGAAAGAGAAATCCGGAAAGTTTCCATTGTTTAAACGTTCCAGCAAATCGTTCACCAGGCACACGCAAAAATAAAAGGTAACTTCACAATCAACACGAATGTCATCTAAAACACGCACACACAGACACATATTATTTCAGTCTTGTGCCAGAACGCCATCGACACTAGCAACGTACACGTAGCAATGTGTTCTATCAAGCTCGTAACACCAAATGGTTAGACACAAAGAACAATTCAAAGCCTTTTAGCCTAGACCTTCGAGCGGACCAACTAGATTTGGAACCCAGTACTGTGATGAAGTCGTGTTGGGCTTTTACTTGTTCAGACTTTTCAGGGTTTACTCTACCGTTATAACACAAGATGCACGCAACCTCACTTTGCGCGCGAACCACTCTTGGTCGACGAACTGTGGGCGCCCTCAGGCATGTTCTTTTGCGACGCTACCTGCTCCATCTTGCGAAGCGTCTTATACGGGTTGCTCTGGCAACGCAGCTTAGAAGAATAGAAAGTTGGGCGAGTTGGTAAGAATCCATTTGAAAAACAGCGCGAAAGACACACGGACAAGAAGGAGAGACACAGGACGAGGCGCTGACTATCAACTATATATTTAGAAGAAACACAGAGAAATTCACGCGAGGATGACTTCGTCTTTTTCCTCTTCCTCCAGTCATTCACCATTTTGCACGCTACCTTGTAAATCATATCAAATTAAAACACAACAGTACACTAAATCACACCAGCACAGGTATACGTCCTCGCGTCTTCTTCCTCCTTTCTTCTTTCTTCGAACTTCAATCTCGATCTTCAAGTCTCTGGTCAGCCCATGTCCAAAAAAACCATCTCAGTGTCCACTAGGTTAATGGATGGTTGGCTCATGCACCCGGGTTTTCGTTTTTCTATATGGTAAGCTTCTACTACCTCCCTCGATAGCTGGTCTTTGTGTTTAAACAGCACGTTTGTGTCGCTAAATCATGGCTGACATCCACAATCCCGGCAGTGGACAGCTAAATGGGAGTACGCGTTACCTTTTAATGAACTGTTGTGCTCGCGTAGGCGAATGTTGAGGCAACGTCCCGTCTGACCTATATGAGAGTGACCGCACGAGAAAGGTATTTCATAAACGGTCTCCCGTGCACAGGACACGAAGTTCATGCCATGCTTTACGCGACATCCAAAAAGTTCTGGCTTACTTTTCCTGCCAGCACGCTTATTTACCACGTTTATAATCCCGCTTAGTTCGTTACGCGCTGAAAAAATTACGTTGACCTCATACCTTGAACCGACTCCCTTTAACCCGTGTGAAAGACGATGGATATAAGAAATAACGGCGACGTTCTTTTTGTCTATCATGGCCTTTTCTTTGTCAGGTCTTCTGGAATCAATCTTGATGTACCGAGTCAGCTTATCGCAGGCTGAAGTAATAACTGAGTCGGGAAAATTAGTCTCGGAGTCTAGCGATCTGTGCCGAGAAGCTTTCTTTCATGTTATGAAAACAAGCTTTTGTTAACGCTGACTGTAAGCAAGAATACGCAATACCGTTTTTTACAAGTTTTGAGTGTGCCGAACGATAGTCTAGTAATTTCTTCGTCGATCTGAGGTGGTGCATCCAGCATACATGATTGTCTTTCACGTCAACAAGGATATCTAGAAATTGGATTTTGTACTCCTTAGGAGTCTCGGAGGTGAAACGCAGTCCTAACCCTTCCTCCGCGAACGTCTCCAACACTTCACTCATTGTTCTACTAAAATCGTTTTTCTCTACAAAAACCAAGTAATCATCTACATATCTAACAACGTTTTTGGTGCTCTTCGCCAACCTGTGCTCAAGGGCCCTATCAACTTTACCCAGAAAAATACTGCTCAGCATAGGGGCCACTCTTGAATCTATACATACACCTAACTTTTGTACATAAACGTTATCCTTCCAATCGATAAACGTAGATTTTAGATGCATAGACAAAAGCTCAAGGGACCCTTCTACTGAGACTCCACTTTTTGTTCTAAACCTCGTTTCATCGTTGCATTCGAAAATACATCCTTTTACACTCTTCTTGAGCTCATGATGGGGCATAGAGTAATATAACTCTTCCACATCTATGCTAAATGCGCTACACCCTTCTAGATTTTGTCTTTTAAGAATTTTATAACAGACATCGTGAATGACTGGTGGAAGAGGAAAACGACGAAGTCGTCCTCGCGTGAATTTCTCTGTGTTTCTTCTAAATATATAGTTGATAGTCAGCGCCTTGTCCTATGTCTCTCCTTCTTGTCCGTGTGTCTTTCGCGCTGTTTTTCAACTGGCAATGCATTTGAGCCTGAGTCGCGTAGATGATCACATGTAGGATCGGCCGCCGGCTTTAGCGTTTCTCTCTTTCCTTTTCACTATCTTCTGTGCTTTCGCAACCTCTGCAAACGCTTCTACACAGCAACCTGTGGTTTTCTCTCCACCCAACATTACGTTCTGCTGCGTGCATTCTGAGGGGTGGCATAAACCTTCGTCGGGTTTTAATGCCTTTCCGGTAAGTACATGATCCAAGTTGTCAGCCGCTCGCGTTTCTTGCCTCGTCGAAGGAAAAACCTTCTGCCCTGTATTCTTCGACTAAACTTGTAGGACTCAGTGGAATTTAGTTCGTCGTTTTGAAAATACAGATGCAAGGTTTTAGGTATGGTACTTTACCTCAAACTGTGCGGTTTCCGCTGACCTTTGAACTTTTTCTTTCCTTATTAGCGGCAACTTAGCTTTAAGCCCCATTTCTAGCGCTGTCCTCTTTGAATGTGAGATTCCTATTCCCCCACTTCGTGGTCTTGCCGCTCGCTCTCCTTAGCGTTTTTTTTTTTTTTATAATCAACCATGGTGTACCCGAGTTGCTCCCTTAAGCCATTCTCTAAATAACTTCGTGTTCATCCCTAGCAGTTTCCCAAATCTCACTACCTCACCCAGGTGCATTTTCTCGCCGGGTAAAAAAGTAACCTTCCACAACTTTAGTAAAATAAATACGTCTTAATTTTCATTGCGGCAGTCAGACGTTTCTTCCTCAGAATTACTTTCAGTTTTAAAACTAATAAATAATATAAATTAAAAATTCGCTGAAATACCATAGATCTCGTCCAGTCGCAACCGCCAATGTAACAAAAAAAAGTTTTAGAAAGCTGAAGAAAGCTTTCAAGAAAACTCCTGCGATGGAGCCTAGGAAATCGGCAACGTGTATTATCAAAAAAAAAAAAACAAAGAAAAAAAAAACAACAATCGCAAAAAAGGCGTATTTACGAAGTCCGAATCAGTTCGAAGACTCAGACGAGCTGTAGTGTTGGCGTCACTATGAGGGCTGTGAGGTTTTCGTCTTGGAAATGTGGGGATGTGAGCTGGATCATGGACGGGCGTTGGGGAGCGGGTGTTTTTGCTTCCCTTTCCGTGTTAAACCGATGGAAGGACTGACAGGCCGGTGACTTCTCTCCATGGAATCGATCTTTCTCGAGGGTCGTGAAACCGCTGTTGGTTCTTGGCGGCTATGACCTGGCAGTAAAATCCTGGTTAGGGTCGTGTCCCTAGCGCTCAGTCCTGGCTACCGGCCGCTGACTGGTCCGCACTGACTCTGTCGTGCCCTTGTTCACGCTATCTTCCTCTCCTTCTTTCTTCGCTCTTCTTCTAACAATATCCAGATCGGTCGGTGGAAGAAACGAGTGATCGCAACGCCATAGCCTAGAAGGCGAGTGGCGAGCTGGCGAGAAATATTTCCTTTCCTTGTTTCTACACAAAGATATTTTACGAGCTTTGGCCAATAAATAAGACTGGTGAGAAAGTGTGGCTCATTATTGCAACCTTGCAACTTGACTGCTATTTATTCAACACCCCCTTCCCCCTTCTATACACCATTGCATACAAATTTCCATTGCTGGCAACAGTACTGTAGGCTGTCATGAGTCAACCCCTTTAGCAGCGTCAGCACCGCCGTTTTTCTTTTCTTTACATCATCCACAGTTCCTGCCATGCCAGTTTTATTCTCGGTGAGCTAGGAGTTTCCACCTTAATCTATTTATTTTGCTTCTAGGTTGTTCTGGAAAGTCGATGTTTCGTCAGATGTGATGATCTTTTAGAGTGAGTTAGGTTCTGCTGAGTGTCGCTCGATAAGGACAGTGCACATGTGTTTCCGGATATCTTTTTTTCATGACTCAATGAAACGTTGCGAAAATTAGTAAGATCGTTCGCAGCGATTTCCAATTAATCATTCGGGTGATAACACAAAAGGGAAAAATTTACAAAGAAACTGTTCAAATGTGTCATCAATTCAACATGAGCAAAATTTGTACCGAAGTGATTTCCAAAAAGTTCAGCCATAAAAATGCACATGTGCACGGATTCATGGAAGGATTCGCAGCGCATCTTAAATCACTAGAAAAGGTCATTAGCTTTGACGAGGTACGTAATTTCAAAATAAACTTGTAAAAAAAAGATGAGGTCAATGCACTGGAAAATTCCAACCTCTCCAAGAATAAAAACGGCAAGATTGTGGAGGAGGTAATGAACAAAGCGGGGACGCAACTGGAAGGGTCGCGACACTCCTCGCAGTTTTATTATTTAAAATAAATGATTTAGTGACCTTTTGGTTATCTTTGATAGCTTTAATAAATATGTTAAATTTGTTTTCATTTCTGACCACGGCAGTGAACCTAGTGTTCCTTCAAATATGTTGTGTATTCCATTAGCAAACATCCAGGTTAGCGTTTCCGGTGTACACAATTTTCTCTTGAACCTCGACTGCAAAACATGTTACGGTCCGGAGGATATTCCTAGTTATTTTTTGCATCGTTTTTCAGACTGGACGTCGAGTGATACTTAGCTATTATTTTCTCTAAGTCGCATTCCTCCGGAATGGCACGTCGACTTTGGAAGTCAGCAAAGTAGTTCCTAAAGACAAAGAAGGTAATAAACAGTGCTTAAATAAGTATATACAAATTGCTCGTACGTCCTCATTCAGCGAATTTCTCGAACACAAATTTAGAGCCCTGCGCGGGTAGTTTGACCATCGCATCGGATCCGCATCTGAAAAATTCGAAACCGCATCCAACCCTCGAATCCGTGCATTCATTTTACATCATAAGATCAAGCATAAATAAAAAATTAAAAAACTGGGTGGTAGGAAGCCTCCTGCTTACCTTCGTACAAAGAATTCTTCGTGTCAGAATATGGTGAAAGTCATTGGATCGTATCCTGTCTCATCGTATTTATAAAATAGACGATCATTTTTTCCAGTGACAGTTCGCGTCGCTGGAAGGATGATGGCAGTTATGAGACTGTCTTGGGAGTCCGTGACCCTGACACGCTGTCCTAAAAACGCGCTCAAAAGGGGAAAAAATGTATTTTTTTTGTTTTGCTTTGTAAAACCCACTTCAAGCAGACGCATATTTTATAAACATGAACATTAATAAAGGACAGACTAATAACAATGCGCCGCATGGGCCAAACAATAACAAAGTGGGAGGGCAAAGACGCTTGTTCACCGCAGCAAACTACTTGCGTATATGTGGTAAAAAGAGAGTAAACCTTTGGGGAAATGTCACAATATTCAATATTGACACCTCTTATCGGTTTCAGTTTTAGACACAAACCCTCAAATTCATGCTCGGAACCATATACTTAAAAAGAACTCAATGCCAACTGTCGAGAAATAGAAAACGCACACACACAACGTTTCACTTGCCGAGGTTGCTGTGTAGAAGAAACAGAATAAAGTCAACTCAGATGGGTTGAGACTAGTTCCTCTAATCAGATATTTCCAACCTTTGGTGAACTTGATGATGGGGGGGGGGGGGGGGGACATGCACGAACAGCGCTACTAGAATTAGGTGCGAAACAAGTGCTGGCTCAAGTCACACCACTTCAAAGGACTGGTTAACGTTTCCTCCATTTACTTGTTGGCGAAGAATCCACTTGCAGGTTTCTAATTTCTTGCGGCTCGTACATTTTGGGTTTTCTTTGCCCAAGGAACGTTTTCTACTCTTTCTCCGCCAAAAAAGAACACGCTTTACCGGGGCAACTGATGCTCCTACAGCCTTTACGTCTTGCATGGGAAGCGTTTTTGGCGAGATAGGACGTTCTAAAGCGATCTTTGGTGAGAATCACATCGTTCTTGACGTAAAGAACAATGTTTTCCCCGATTGGCACCTTTTTTTCTAAAAGAGTAGCTTGCTCCCGCAATATATTAGGTGATGTACTTCATAGTATAATACACCTATTCAGTCTACACTGTGTGGACTGACACATTTATGGGCCGCCTCGGCACAAATGTAGAGACGGACCCGCGGATTTTCGCATCCGAACCACAATCCGCCAAATCTAATTCATTATTATCCGCATCTGTCAGTTTACGGTGGATATCCGCGGATATGCAGGGCTTTAAAAAAGGTATGTACAGACGTTTCCGAGTATCTTGAAGGACATTCATTTCTCTCTCCTCAACAGCATGATTTTCGCCGACTTTTTTCACCCCTTCGAAACTTCTGAAATTCACTCGTGACATTGTTTCTTCCTTGAATTGCAGAGGGCAAGTTGACGGCCTTTTTATTGATTATCCAAAGGCTTTTGATAATGTATCGTACTCCAAGTTACCATTGGTGTTTTAAGCCATGCTTAAGAATAGCCATTTACTAGACTGGATTTCCCATTACCTGATTTACAGGTCACAGTTTGTTTCAATTGCGGTTGGATCTTTTCGGAGGCTTCGGTTAGTTCAGGTGTGCCGCAAGGACCGCTGTTAGGTCCTCTATTATTTATTTTGTATTTTAATGATGCAGTAAAACACATACCGGTTAATATTCGCCTCCTTGCCGATGACAGCGTTCTGTGCAATGACATGACGTCCATTAACAATCACCCTTTACTTAACAAATCTTTCGTGCACTTCATTAATTGGAGTAGCAAATCGCAAATGAATTTAAACTTTAATATTTTTTTATGAGATTTACAAATAAAAAAATCGCCTTTGTTTTTATTTATGGTACTTATAATGTACTTTTAAACGAAGTTCGCGAGTTTAAGTACATGGGGGTTTCCGTTACGCTTAATCTTAGATGGGATAAACATGTCGACTTCATCTGCTCTCTAGCCCTTAAGAAGTTCGAATATATCAAACGCACTCTGAAATGCCCCGCCTTGGAAGTCAAACTAACCGCTTAAAGAACCCGTGTTATGCCTACCCTAGAGTACAGATCTGCTGTATGGGATACGTATTTAAAGAAAAAAAAAAAAAGGCTCGAGGTACACCTAAGCATTTCTTATGAGTTTTGAATGCGAAAGCATGAATCTCGTTCTTGCGCGCGTCCCCGGAGAGTTTCCGCGCCTCGCTGACATCGGCCGTGTCGTCGGCGGCACGGCCGATGTCAGGGACGCGCGGCAACTCCTTGAGGATGAGCGCGGGCACGCAGCGCCATGGGGTGGCGCTGATTGAAATTGACATGGAACGGCCTCCTTCGGCTTGATTTACTTGCCATTTTGCGTGAATTTTTGTGCGGGGCTGGGAGGCCTCAAATCGCAGCTTCACGAAATTATCTGCCGTTTGGCACGGGTGATGAAGGCGGCTCACTCCATGGGGCATTAATGCTTTCGCAATAAAATATGACAATCTACTTGAATCGGTCTACACTAAGGCTGTACGATTTGTTTTTAATGGGTTTCTCATCTTTTGGGCTCGAACCACAGTGGTTGGAGGCGAAAGATAGAGCGGTTCAAAATGTTCGACGGAATGGTGAATGAAGACTGCGGCATTGAGCGAACAAAATACTTTTTTTTTTCTGCTACTACGTGCACCAGAGTGTGTCATCCATTAAATGGTCTATTTTAGTGACATGAATTGTTTTAAAATTTTCATTTTAGTGCCTGTCAGACGCCGCCAAACGTCGGTCATCCTTGTCGAAGCTTATTCTAGGCGAACGTACGTCCGATCTTCCTGGCGTCGGGGGTACTGCGGCGCTGGAGGTTCACGTCGGGGAAAGGTCTTGCGGAGTTGTCGATAACGGTGGTATTCAGGTCCAGTAAAGAAGCTGCGACGATTGAAGTATTAGGCACGCCGGTGAGTCATTGGAAGTGTCTTGCTCGGGCCGTCAGTGCGCGCTCGATGTTGGTGGTTTCACTCACAAAAGCGTTGACGGTCCTCAGCGGGTTGCGAACCAGGCCTCCTAACATTTCACCCTTCACGCCACGCATGAGGACGCGAAGTTTCTTCTCCTCGGCGGCCTCCGAATCGGCTCGGGCACTCACACGCAGGACATCTTCAACAGATCTCCTTACCCTTTCATTGAGGCCCTGCGCCCTTGTTTGAAGACGGGCCTCTGCCCGCTGCCGACGGTGGTGGTTGATGAAAGTCCACTTCGATTCGGCAGCGCAGGGCTCCCATGAAGTGAAGGAGGCTTCATGGTTTTAAAACCGGTGACTAGCAGTGCCTTAAAGAGAGAAGTAAAGGTTGTCGAGGTACTGCTCAGTCGTCCGACCGTTTTGGCGGGTTACATTTTCATAGTGTTGCAGCCAGTCTTCAATATCCTCGTGAACCTCCCCGTCGAAAGGCGTCGGAGTACGGTGTGCGACGGGCAGGTATACCACGGCGGCGGCGGGCGATGTCTTTGACGTCTGGGTGATTATCGTCGAACTCGTTGGCTACTTGGTTTTGGGTGGCAAAAGTCTAAATTCCGGGTGTAGGCCTTCAGTGCGACGACTTAATCGAGTCTCGGTAGTGCCTTCGTTGGATCTTGGTGGGCTTGGCGTCGGACTTGCACTGTTGGGCCATTGGAGGAGGACGCTGCAGGGACATGCATTTCCCCGCACCTCCACCGAATGGTCACGAATGATGAGGTGACGAAACAAAGAATAACTGAGAAAATCAAAATGTTTAATGGGGCGAACTTGTGCTCAAAACAAAAGGAAACAGAGGATAACAACAGAATGTCGAGGGCGTCGAAGCCGGCGTAACAGCAGGATCGAAGACTGGAGCGAGACTGACTCCGCTCGCCACGCGGAGTCCCTTATGTACCCGCGTGGGTTTCTGGAACATTCGGCGTAGAACGTTTGGCGTGTAGAAAATTCGGAACTTGATCAGTCGAGAATGTTCTCAAGTTTTACGAGAACGCCAAGTTAAAAAAATAAATAAAAGAACATTTCGACGACTGGAATCGAACCTAGGCCCTCCGCGCAACAGCAAAGCGCAGTAATCATTTGGCCACGCAAGCGCTCGCTCGGCGGCGCACGTGGCAATATTACTAAATCAGTAATTTTCATAAAGATTTCGAGCACATCGGAAGCGCAGTAGCGCGCTGAAATTTTTACTCGCGCAGCAAGTACAAGGGTAGAGCTCTAGTGAGGGACGAAAAAATCGCGCGGGCGCCTTGTGGCACTTCTAACTTTGTACCTGCTTCACGAGTTGTGAAGCAGGTACTTTGAGCGTGCCAGAAGCAGGTACGCTTCTGGCACGCTCAAAGTCTTTATGAAAATGAATGATTTAGTGGTTTTCGATGAGGCTCGGCAAGTTTCCAGTTAAAGCCATATGTCCATCTCTACAAATTCATAGGTAATTAGCCATTTTTAAATAATTAAAAGTAATTAGTAAGTATCGCGCATTTTCAGATATCCGCCATCCCGATTAATGCGGTCCCGAAATAAATTATTCATTTACTTCGAATACATTAATATTAGAAATTTAATGACAGTCTTCGCTGAAACACCCAGTATGCAGGCATACATAATTACATTCCTATCGCAATATTGAAATATACTTTATTTCTCAAGTTTTTTAGGACGGTCGAAAATTTAATGGCAGCTCTTATTCTATATTTGAAGGAAATACTGTAGTATGTTTTGTTCGTTTTCGGTGTTGCTTCTTTGCATTCAGAAAATAATTATAGTGCGTGCATCAGTGGAAATAATTTAAATGATGTTGAAAAACTTAAAACGAAGAATAATGTAAAATATTCATGAAAAAAATCCGGAACACGGAAATCGTGTTACGTAAGCAGCCGCTGCGAAGTGCTGAAAGCGTATATTTCCTATTTCCGTTGACATGTGGTTGGAACGTTAATTTTTCGGTATTTGCCTTCGTACGTCGTGATATGCGTCATATACAGGAAATGCACATTCCATAGACGCTGTCATTTTTCAAACATTACATAAAGGCTCTACTTCTGACGATCCTGCAGACGTTGCAATATGCTGCTCAAGATCACACTGGTCCTCGCTCTTGCTGCGAAAGGTAAACCAATTTTATAACATCAAGGCTTGTACTCATTGCAGAATATATAAGCTTTATATAGCGTTTATTAATGCGCCTCTCAAGCGTAAACTGTTAACAATAACTACAGCCCCCCATATTCCGCATTAAAAACAAAAGGACTATACGCATAAAAGTAGATGCTGCATTTTTAAGGGCTTTTAATGTGAGCGTTTTCGCTTGAGTTTCCCAGTTTGCCCAACAACACGCGTTGCTGCAGTTCGAAACCCGTAGGTACATCGAATGACTTATTTGATAGGTTGCACTGAAGACAGATGTAGATAGATGGATCCTTTTATTGAATACAACCTCCTGTACTTTCGCTGTTCGTGAACTATAGTTTGATAACCTTATATTTAAAATACCATAAATGATAAGGGTAAAAAAAAGCTTTCATTATGCCATTAGTATGCACAACCCTACATGGCTAGAGACCAGCTGTCAGAGACATTGTTTTTGTTGAAAAATATGTCATGACTTTGAGGATCGTTGTTATTGATAATGTTGATGTCAGACGGGATCCATCTAAAAGATGAACCCCAGATTGTATACCGCTTCTAATGCGAGCTTTTCTATACTGGGAGGAGTCAGCCGTCTGCATTGCAGTATGGCGCTGCAATGAGAGGCGGCCAGAAGTGGTCGAAACTAGAAAACAATATACCGCTGCTCCCACGGGTGTAAAATCTAGCCACTGCGAGTTGTACAAACATGCAACAAAAACGAAACATTATTCAATTACATTCTTCATCCCCAGACACGCAAAAATAAAAATAACGGACACACACACACACACACACCGTCTTGAGGTGTGTTGCGTGTATGTCCGTTGCTATATTTCTTTGCCTTGACATGTGTTGAAGTATCGAGGTGATTCATCAACTTGGCTGCGCTTTTTTATGATTTTTAAGCTTTATGAAAGCCTCGAAACTACGAACTTACATTTAGTACAAAATGCTTCACTCGTTTCAGGTTCCTCCGATTGCCCACGTTGGCGTAACACAAGCGTGTGTTTACTCGAACCAAAGATGAATGACGGAATTCCCGCCGTTGGATGGTTCTATGAAGTCAGTGCCGGAAAATGCTCCCCCACTGTGTTTAAAGGGGTTGGAAGTCCTAACGAAAATAGATTCTCATGCCAATGTCAGTGTAATCAAGTGTGCAGACGTGAGTGTAATGAAATATACAATATATGTGAATCCACACTTGTGCTCTTTATATGTTTCCGCCTGTACATACCTCCTAGAAGACAAGAGCCGGTACTTGTCGTCTCCTCTGCTTATCATCTCCGCTCCATGTCTTTCATATCTCCTTGTCTTCTCAGCTCCTTTCTTCCTTGTCTCCCTCCTTATCTTCTTCCCCAACTCATCTCCTTTAAACTTCATCACTAGTAAGTCCACGCAGAGCCGCCTAACTATCGTCGGAGCAGGGCGCCTTGCAGCTTCTCTCTGCGAAGGTGACGCTAACACGCGGCGACGCTAAGACAAGCGACCGGTCTGTGTCTGCCTTCATCCAATCCGTAGTTTTTTTTTTGTTTTTTTTTTTGTGTTTTTTTGCGCGTCTCTCGTTGTGCGGCGTAGTCTCGTTGAGCTTGAGCACGTTTGTCGCTTGGGGCGTGGCAAGGATCCACCAATGATGACGCAATGCGCAGGCCCTGTCTTTTAGGTAGTATGGGCTTGTACCGCGCACTTGGCGCAAAATATGTCGGTTTCCGGTTGTTTTCTAAAACTTTTCTTCATTTGTTTTTTTTTTTATTTTATTGCCTAAGGTTGCATTTGCTTTACACAGCCGGCAGCGGTGGTTTACAGGTCACATGTTGCTAACCCTCTGGCTTTCAAAGACCCATCAAACAGCGTGTTCAATGCTTTTAAAAAAAAAAGAAAACTCGCTAAAACATTTAATACCAATTACACGACAAGACCTGAGACATTCCTGTTCTAGCCTCACCATAACATGATGTCGTATTGTTAACGACGCCTACCGATCGCTCCGAGAACATCCGAAGATTGCTTAAATACGTTTTCCGGAGTGCGCTCCAACATAAAGACACATATACACGCTCCCTCCTCACATAATCTGGTCCAGCTGGAGCTTGCTTTTCACTTGGAGCGAGTAGAAGGTACATTAAACGTGACGTAATGCGAAGGCCTCGTTTTGTAGGCGGCAATCACTTGTCCAGCTCCATTGCTCAAATCCGCTAACACTTTAATCAGTACGATGAACATAAATGTTCGTAATTTTGTAATTTTTGTACTGGTGTGCGATTTAAATTTGATTTTACTACTTACCTCACTTGAAAGGGGATTTGTTCTAACACTTTTTGTTACTTTTGCTATTACTGCAGTTAAAGTACGGCTGCCCCCGCTTTAGGTACTGTGCTTTATCATACGTTGTTCTTAATAAATCTTTGATGACCACAATCAATCTCGCTTGAGATTGGGACAGAATACATGGTGCAACAGCGCGATACGAGTTAACACACACTAGTTTAAGAACGCAGGCTAGCAGCGTACAATGACATCTGAGCCACTGGTCGAAAAAGAGGACATAAATATCGGAACCCACACGCAGAAGCCAAAGTTGCGGGTATTCTGCATGTCTGCGTTGCGAATCCGGCATTACATATCCCCTCATTTTTTAGAGGATTTATAAAACATGCAGGCTAAATATATATTTATTTGTTGACATAGCGAACATAAAAGCCATAACCAAAAATACTTTGCATTTTCGTCCCCAGTCATCATGTCACCTGACGTCACGCGACATCATGTCAAGCGTCGCTCTACGGTGCACGCCGTTCTTCTACTTGTCCCTCGTGTTCTTTAGCGCTTTTATCTACAATGTACAACCAACTCACCCAAGTTCATACCCTTCTGCGTCACTCTGCCACGTGACTTCCCGTCACGTGACCTTATGACTTTACGCAGTGACACTGTGCTCCTCGATCTTACGTCATGCCGCGTGGTCACGACATGACATGATGTCAGATAACTTGACATCGGAGTGTGAGGTCGTAGTGTCGCGTGACGTCAATGTTTTCTAAGCTCAGCAGTTAAACTCCCAGATTTACAAACCGACTTGTATATTTATGGGAAAAGTTGTCTCAGTTCAAAGCATATCATACTTCGTTATTGACAGTGCGCCGGGGCAGTGAACGTGACAATTATATATTCATCGTTGCAGCACAAATATGAACTCTGAACGCTGCAAAATAAAAGCTAGTGTTAAAGATTTTGAAGACGACACCGATAAATGCTCTTGATACGAACCTTTGCCACTGGTACGATGCTCATTCCGAGCGAGACAGACGCGGAGGAAGATTAAATCCCAGCGTTCTGCAGCGAGAGCACAGAATGCTTTTCTTTTCGAAATACCTTACATTGGCAATCTCGGCGACATATTTTTTTTTACTCGCAAATATTCTTATGTTAGACGTAAAAATAGGAGATATTGATGCGAAGACAATAAGCTGAAAGCAGCAACAGACAGATATCAGAGTAAAAAGGTATATGTGTTAGAGCTCTAAAAGAGGGCCACACTAAGGAATTTTAAAAATGCTTCAAGGTTGCCAACTATGCCATCCTCATAATTTTTTAACGTTTTTTTTTTTTTTTTGGTGGGAAAGGAGGGGGGGGGGGGTGGCTTTGGACACTTTTATAAAAAAAAGTGTTCCACCAGTTAAAAAAAAAAAAGTTCACTGTCTTCGTGTGCTTTACGCTCCAGTATGCATTCGGTATTTTCATCAACAAAGATGCGTTTATTGGCAACGTTTAGCTGTGTAGTTTTAGAGACGCAACAACCTTAGGTGTGAGGCGTCTGGTGCAATTTAATATTTTACACAGTACTCGGTTAAATAATTCTAAATAAATCGCGCCATAATTTGAGCTCCACAAAATGATGAGGAATATAATGTTTTTGCTTAGTACCATTACTAAGGTCACAAATATAATTAAGGTCTTATTAATACCGCATTCATATATATATATGAACAAAAAATGAAGGATTTTGCTTCAGAAAATATTACATCTTTACATCAAAATACTTTAAGGAGTACAGTGTTTTACATCAGATGCATCTGGTTTTGTCACCAAGATTTTGGACTCCAGGTAAGCTAATTTCTATGCTATCACTCACATTTGTGTAGCTACATCTTATTTTATATGATATTATTTTGTTACTTAAACAAGGAATCAACTGATCGTGTATATTTTTTTTTCTAGTTAGTTAAATTGAATATGTTTTGGTATCCTAGGTGACGTACCAAGTTTTTGCTTTGAAAATCCTCCAAACAACCCCGGGAAAGGTGGACCCTCTCAAAAGTGGACTTACAGATCTTACAACGGGCAGTGTGTCCAAATTCCATGGAATGGTGCTATTGGGTCTTGCAAGAACATATTTGACTCGTCTAATGAATGCGAACGATGGTGTAAAAGTAAGTGGAGCACTGTACACCCACAATAGCTGCCGGGGAAATTAAATCACTGTACCGTTTGCAGCTTAGGTATGGGATGTAGATTGTGTTTCATAGTTTATTTTGACTCATATATATGAATTTCAAGCGACGTTCAGTTTAACAAATAGGCAGACACTCAGATCATACACTGCTCGTTGCATTACCTGTGGCCATCAGTAAACCCGAATGGTAGATGTCAGCCTATGCAGCAGTGTGTACACATGGAAAAATCGACGCGTATCTGCAATAATTAATGTAAGAGACCGTCGCGTTTCCAAATACTTGTAATATAAAAGTAATCGATTTTATTATATGCAGAATACTTAAGCATGTCCAACTTTAAGAGAATAAGGGAAAGTTCAACTCAAATATCTAATAACGCACTTGAGGCACATATACATGAACAGGCGTTGTTTATTCGCGACTGCAAACTTGAGCGTGCTCCCTCCATTTCTCTGTTTCACTTATTAACCGCCAGGTTGCGGAAGTTTTTACTGCATACATGGAGAGGCGGTAGCTCCCCGCTTATATACACTACGTCTTTTTCGCTGGGTGGCGTTGCCTCCCCTAGAGTTGCGAATACCCTAAGGTAGTTTGAAGCAATGGCACCCCACTCTTTTAATTTTCCCTACTCAATTTAGAGATATCATGGCAATGTTTCGAGGACGGAAGTCGCTAAAAGGCATTTCTCCGGAAGCTCAAATGAACGAAGTTGGTGTAGTTCATTGCTCGCAGAGGGGTCTGCAAACAATGCCAGAAACACAAAGATCATCAGACGTAGCAACCACTCTACGGGTGCTTCCCAGAAAAAAAGAATGCGAAATGAAGGATGGACGAAACACGATGTCAGATATTCCACCAGCTGTAAACACAAGTACTAAACATAATTGTAAAATACACAAAGAGAATTCAATTGAGGAATGTCTACTATCATATATGGGTTAAAAACAGGTGTTTTTTTAATTTCGAATTCAATATCTTCTATCTCAAAAAAAACCAAAAAACATTGGTGATGCCCTAACAGAAAAAGAAAAGAACTTAAAGGGTTAAAAAATGCCATGAATAACGTTTGGTTATCAAGTATATAGCGGTATTCGAGAATCGTATTGGTATAATTATCTGCTTAGGTTATATTTTTAACTAAAACATTTTGAGTATTTACCGATTTCTTAATCTTTCTTGCTTGTTTTATATGCTTGAAATCAACTGTAAACAAACTTACTCCTCCCACTCCTCTCCTAACACCCACAACTAAATGAGCATTTTGTTTAGGGTGCTGATAAAATTTCTATTAAGTTCCAGATTTCGGAGTTTGCGCAAAGGGGATTAAGAGCGGGTGTATACCAACAGACACCAAGTGGTATTGGTTTAATTATAAAACACTTACATGTCAAGAAATGAACAAAACCGAGTGCCCGAACGGGGAAGGAAATGCCTTTCGAACGTTCTATGAATGTAACCGGCGATGTGGAAGTAAGTTTACAGTTAGTTTTTTTCTAGAAGGGTCGTATTCATTAGAGATGGAAACAATATGATTAATTTCAAATCGTCGTGAAATAGAGTCTTTATTCTGCCACCTTATTTTTCCTCTCCATTTGATAATAAACACAATACATAAAAATACCCAGTTTCTCGTGACTAATAAGCGACCTTGTTGAACGTATAAAAAGGGTATTATGGGTCAAACAATTTCGTATAAATGGTGTAACTTTTGGGGTAATCCACCCATAATTAGTATCTATTTGACAAAGTTTCTCATCTGTAGCGGAAAGTTCAGCTGGCTATTTAGGCAGACTAAATCCCCAATGTATAAACGCATGCACAAACACTTAACTTTAAACCTTTCTTTGGCTCCAGCTGCCTAACTGTGCGATATTTGCCATTACTAAAATATTGACTTACAACGGTTAGTCAAACGATATTTGTTGTTCCGTTGAAGAAAAGGCTCGAGGGCATGTGATGCAATAAAATTAGAATTATACGAATATTTCTTTTGTGTGCTCTAAGTATCGCGGGAAATCAGTTTTACAAGTTAGTAATTTATTCCATACAAGGGATAAAATGAAAGCAGCAAGTTAATTTTTTGATTGAACTTGAAAACGTCCTCCTGGAAGCTATGGTAAAGCTGGAATGACCGCCATTCTTGCAACGCATAGAATTCACTAAAGTGGTTATTGACATCCTCGTTCTTTAGTCATAACTCAAATTACGAGCTCTAAGCATGCTAAAAAAGCTGAATTTACATTAATGTGCGGCCGATTTGCGCATTAAAAGAGTGGTCACAGTCCCCGTCGGTGCAGTACGACCATAGGCGCTATCGAACTACCGACTCTTTCTAAATGTGGTCGAACGACGGATGGTGCATATCAGCCTATCAGAGCGATGCGTTCCAGCGTCGACAAGGACTGGCCGGCCATTCGTCCACGCGGGAACCCTTCGCCTGTGCCGTGTAACGCCAAGTGGGAGCTGACCCCACTTGGCGTTACACTGCAGGGACTGCGCCTGTACACCGTTACTTAGCAAGGCCATTGTTTTATATCAATGCAAAGACCAAAAAACTCGAGAGATTATCGAAGCTCATAGAATAAAGAAGGAGGGGCCAGCAAGCGTGAGTCAGGCTTCCTTGAATTTGCTGGACAGTGAGGTCGAATTTTTAGAACGGGGATGACGCATATCGAATTGTGTAACAGAAAGTACCCAATTTTCTGAGGCGCATGCGCATTTCCTTCGTGATTGGAGAGTCTTGTTGTTGTATGTTTTCTTCGTGGTTTTCTGATAATCAACCTTTCAGTTGTTAGTCGGCGCTCGTCCTGTCCAGTTCCTTCCTCTGTCCCTATAAAATTCGCGCTGTTCCATATGATGAAGCTGTGGCCTTAAGCCCTTATACTTCGTTTCAGCTTTGGTCTGAGCGCGGTCAATGTTATGAGCCGAAGGGCCAATCGTACAGCTTAAAAAGCGCAGCGTCATGGCGTGCTCTCTCTGCGCTTTATAAAACTAGCCGGCAAAGAAGCACGCACAGAGAAACGGCGAATACCGGCTGGTCCTATCAACTGCAGAAAGCACGCCATGACGTTTTGCCTCTTTCGCTGTTTGATTGGCCCTTCGGCTCATAACATCGGCCGCGCTCGGACCGAAGCTGAAACGAAGTATAGTAGCACTGCGCAGCGTCAGAGTTCAGTGAGTGACTAAGTTCGTTATTGTCAATCTCCGCTCTTCCATCTCTGTTGGTTATTTTGCATGTTCGAACCGTTTAACAGTAAGTAATAGCCAGTTCAAATTGACGCTCCAAGACTTAAGCAATTACAATGTAAAAAAAATTGCATTGAACTTATTACTATTTCGCACTACTTTAACGAATATTGGATGAAGTGTAATATTTAAGCGTCGTTCAGGCTATTACACTACTTTAACGAATATTGTATGAAGTATAACATTTAAGCGCCGTTCACACTCTTGCAACCGAGTAAGACCGAGAGAGACCAGACCGGTTTTTAAGCCTCTTGCGACATCTTAGGACCGGATGCGCTGCAGCGGAGCTGATCCTAAGACGTCGCAAGAAGATTATAAACCGGTCTGGTCTCTCTCGGTCGGTCTTACTCGGTTGCAAGAGTGTGAACGGCGCTTTATGATGAACAATGCAAACTATTATATGAAACTATGCGGCACAGAGTGCGATGCCACCATTTACATCATGGCTCAGAAGCACTATTGTGACCGGAGGGTTTGACCAGATATAAACATGTTTAAATAAAAATCCAACGCGAAATCCACAGAATTCAAAGGCACAGTTATGTACCTGTTTTCTTGTTGTCTTTTCAACTTCTTTATTCTCGTCCGCAACAAAACGAGCTTTGTGGATTACTCGTATTTGTTGGTTTTGTTAGAGTCCGCTCTGTGTTAATAATATGTGAAGACTCTGAAACATTGCAATATCTTACTCAATGGCTTAAAAATATACAGGGTTTGTACAAGACAAGTGCAGCATGCCAATACAAAATATAAGTTCCTGCGCATATCTGGCATATCAGTATGGGTACAATACAATTACAAAAAGGTGTGAACAGTTTAAGGGATGTGACGACGGCGGAAACAGCTTTGAAACAGCAAAGGAGTGTTGGGAGACCTGCGCAAGTAAGTAACTATGCCTATTTTGAGATTGAAAAAAATTATATGTGATGCTAGACGATCCAGGATATAAATAAAGCTCATACATATAGATGACTTCTTTTAAAGCGCAGCTCTTAGGTACCAGTTTCCGGCTTGAGCGGCGTCGCCGTCGGCGTAACCGCGCGGTGCACTATGAGAGATGTTCCACAATGCAACGCGCGGGACTCGTGAGGTCACATGTGAGGTCACGAGTGACGTTACGAGGGTCCCGCGCGGTGCATTATGGGAAATTCCCCATAATGCAACGTGGGAGAAGGAGGAGGAAGGAGGAGAGGGAGGAGGACGAGGGGGAGGGGAGGAGGAGGAAAGAGGAGGAGGGGGAGGGAAGAGGGAGGAGGAGAGAGGAGGTTGAAAGATGATGGCGAGGAGGAGGAGGGGTATACCCTCCTCTCAGTACCCTTCCCTCCTCCTCCTCCTCAAGAGCTGCGCTCTCATTTGGCGTTACAGGGAGTTGTAAACGCCTTTCATTTTTTTTAATACATTGCTTTGAAATATAATAAAGACGTCATTATTTTATGAACACCATTAGATGTCGGTACTGATGGTCGGCTCACCTGGCAGCAAAAGCAACACACTGGCGCGTGCCCGTCTCTGTGCGTGTACACACGTCGATCCCGGTTTTATCATTGCAGGGTGCGTCTTCAGAAAGTACCATGGCGTAGAAGGTTTTATCTGCTTAAATAATATTTTTAGTTAGACGGGGTTCGTTTAAGAACTATTTCTTGTATCTTCGACATGTTTAGAGTTGCTCTAGAGTGTAAAGTCCCGATTTATTTTATACATATATTCAGTACCGTCAATTTAATGTTCGTATTTTGCTATTGCATATTACGAGCGCCTGTTATTGCTTTGAGATACAACATGTCCAATAAATTCCAAAGCACTAACATAACCTGAATACTTCTTAACGAACTCCCATTAAATCCGCAAAATTAAACTGCGCTTGACATTAAAATTAAAATATGGAATCAATTAATCAATATGCTTATTATAGTGTCCAGAAACAACCTTGGGGTCGTGGTACTTGCACACTGGATGGAAATGAATACATAAAACACACAAATACAGAAGAGCAATGCACTGTACAGTAACTGCATATAATCCTACACGACGTACACTGAGCCGAATGATAACAAAATAGAGTCTCTAGTTCTTGTTTACAATTATGAGAAATTGCAGTAACATAAAAACAAGTTTGAGAGGCACTCAAGACGAATGATATAGGAAGCAGTAGCACAAGCACACAGCAAACAATGTCTTTGCTCTCCGAAATCAACCTTAAAGTGAACCACATTCATAATTCACACGCCGGACAGGTGTTCAATAGAAATAACAAATGCCCTGTAGCACGAGTTAAAATATCGAGTTTCTCAGAGTACTGGTTATAACACTTATATTGATTGCTTCTGATTCGAAGAGTGAGTGGGTGTCTTCGTTATAATAATGGCCGATAACTTTAGCAGAAAACAAAATTGTCTTAACACTGGAAAAATAAATGTAAAAATTCTTGCAGTTGAAGATTCTCAGTCAGTTCATGGCGTTCGCAAGGCGTTCGTCTCGTCCGATCCGATTGCTCGCCTTCCGCTGGCGTTCAGCTGGCGTTCCGTCCGCTGTCATTCTGGCGTTGCGCCCGTTCCGCTCACAATCAGCCTGGTGTTCCCCCTGTTCACCATCACTGTCAGTCCTCGATCTTCTTCTTTCTCTCTTGCTTTTCGCGTCGCCGAGATTTCTTTTTCTCGTCTTCTTTCTTTTCGGACACAGTCACGCGCTCTCAGCCAAAACCTGAACAGGTTTCACTCGCGAAGGCCGATGTCGTCATTGTCACGGGTGAAGTGTAAATCAGTGTTGTTATTAGTTACTTTGCCCACTGTATATATTTCGCTTGTTTTGTAACAACTTATTCAGTCTAATAAATGGGCTTAAAAGACTAAAAGTTTTGGAAATATAAAAGGATGATTGATTCCGAGTAGACACACGTGGAACCCTAAGGCACACTTCAGACAAGAGGCTTGGTGAATTAATCGAACCGTGCAATGTTTTAAACCAAAACAATAGGTCCGGCTTCTGACGACACCGCTGCATGCTTAACAAGTCAACACGCTCTAACGCTGCGTCGGAAGTTGAACAATGAACATCCGTCATAAGGTAGCGATGTTTAAAAATGGAAATAAACTTTTCCTGAACTCGTTCGATTTGGAATGAGTTAGTTTTAGAGATTCCGTTTCACACAACTGAGGTATATTCTAACTGGGGCACGCATAACAAGCGGTACCACGTGAGAAACGCAGAAGGATGCTTGAAGTTATTCATTAAGCGAGAGGAAACAGCCAGCGTGCGCAGAGACGAGTTAACGAACCTATGTTGCGGGACTAGAGAATCGCAGGCTGGGATCGAACATTACTCCCAGATCTTCCATTGCACATACCCGGGACAGGGGTTCACCATGAATACTATATGCGAAAAAAATGTATTCTGTGCCTTCTGAGTAAATCTCATAACCCTGGTTTTAGCACGGTTTAAGGGAAGATTATTTATTGGCTGACCACCTCCTAAAGAAAAAATATTTATCTTCCTGAATCCTAACGCAGTCATCTCAACTAACTATTTCTTTGAAAGTTTTAATGTCATCAGCCTATTGCAAGAACAAAGAATTAGAAATAGGGTCAGAGACGTCATATACAAAAATTGTGAACAGGAGTTGACCTAGGACGGACCCCTGAGGAACGCCAGAACTTGTCCTATACAATGAAGAGTTCATAATGTTGTGTCGAACGTACGCTTTCCTGTTTGACAAATAGCTTTGAGACCAGTCGTATACTCTGCCACAATCCCCGTAGGCTGAAAGCTTTGATAATAGGATCATATCATTTACACCGTCAAATGCCTTGCTTAGGTCAAAAGAAACCCCGTCTAGCTGACCTCCGTTGCAGGCTACCTAAGATGCGGCAGACATAAAACTTACAAAATTTGTAGTCGTTAATCTGCGGTCATAAACCCATGCTAATCAGCGAGGGTTAAGTTTCTAAATTTGAAAGACAAGAATTGATGAATGGCTGTTTCAAAAAGTTTGGAAAATAAACAGAGTAGGGAAATTGCTCTGTAGTTGAGAACATCACCTTCCTTTCCCGACCTTAGAACCGGAACGACCACGGCAATTTTCTACCTTTCAGGGAATATTCCTCACCTTAATGAGTTGTTAAATATTGCACATGGTGTAGGTGTGACTATATCATGAAATGTTTTGCCAATTGCAGATGGTATTCCATCGTGTCCCACAGACAGCGTGGCTTTCATTTTTTTTACTACCTAGCTCTACACATTCCTTGTCGACATTAATGTAACTTAGTAGGTCACCGAATTAATTCGAGTGAGCCAGCTTGACGTAGGAGCATACGGTACTGTCTTTGTAGGCTGAACTAAAATGATCTGCAAACAGCTTAGGCACGCACTCCCCAACTCTTTTATGGTTATCCAAAAACATTTTCGATACAATATCCTTCACGAAACGTGATTTAGTGTACCTTCAAAATTTCTTACGGTTTTTGACAAGGTCAGGTTTCACTGACGCACGATACGCCAAGCGGTCACGGTTTAACATTATCATACATTTCTTCCTGCAACTCTTGAGTTCTACCTCCCACGTTGGGAGACCACCTTTCTTGAACTTTCTGTGTAAGAAGTCTTTCCTTTTTAGTAGCATTCTTAGTTCATTAGAAAAGCAATTAGGAAAGCGAGATATCTTTAAAGAACTTAAAGGGATAAATCTGTTGATGGCCTCTCCAATTAATCTCGCAAAGAGAGCTGCTAATATGCATCAGAGGATTCTAAAACCTTGGACCAATCAACACTCGATAGGTGGGGGAGCATCCCGATGTAGTCTCCTGATGGAAAATTGTATAAGATGCGTGGTAGAGAAGCCTCAACAGGAGCGCAAACCGAGGAATCATCAAAAGAAAGCACCAAGTCAAGGACTGGATGATACTTAACCAAAGGAACCATAGGGACTTCACCTCGGGCTACACGCACGCAATCCATGTTTGAGAGACACAAATCTAAAGCATCACCTTGGTGGTTAAGAATAACGTTGTGCTGTGCAAGATCTATAAAAGAAACAAAGTTTAGGATGTCATTGTCTTTCTGCTTGCCATGAAATTTGTCAGTCGAAACATTAAACTGGGTCCAGTTGGTGCCTGGAGCTTTCAAATCGCCTAAGATTAAGACATCACGCCCGTGTACTTCGTTAAAGGTGTTCTCCATGCCATTGAGACACATGCGAAGGTCGTCGGGCGTCGTTTGCGGAGGCAGGTAAACAAGGCCAATAAAAAGGCGTACTTTCTTTGCACACTTGATTTCTACCCATAAACTCTCGGGAAACGTTTCTACATCTTCGCGTCTTTCCGAGCGAAAACGCCCGTCAACGGCCGCTAACACGCCGCCTCCAGTTGTATCACGCGTGGCCAAGTCGCGGTCACGCCGGTGCACCACAAATAAAAATGGAAAGTAATCGGAGGACCCAATGTCACAGCATAACCAAGTTTTCGTAACACAGAATATAGAATAACTGGATAGGATAGCGTTATAAAAAAAGCAAAAAAAAAACAAAGAAAAAACAACATTCGTCCTTTTGTGCATGAGCCGCGGACGTTTTGATTAACTAAACCAACGTGACTCATCACCTTTGTTCGGTCGTCGGGGCGCCCTTTGAGACATGGAGAAGGGCTTGTCGAAGGGCGCCTCTGAAAGGTTTAAAGGGGCAGGATTTAGGCCACACGGCAGGGTGAGCGAGTTTCTCAAAATCCTCGGCAGCAACGGACACATGGATGGAGGCGTACGAGCCGTGCCGATTCCTCAGACACCGGCACTCCAGTTTGTCAAGCCCGACGGAGGATAGGCGAGAGGAGACATCGTCACAGGTGGTGTCCAGCGCCAGTTTGGTGACGCAATAAGGCTCTCCGACTCACTGACGGCGAAGCGACGCTCAGCTTTGAGGTCTCGGATGCCGCAGTCAGCGCGGGGGTTCGAGCCTTCGGGCGCGTCGGCCCCAGATGCGCCGCTCGCCCGTCACGTGCACCATCCTGGCTTGGTGCAGTGGAGTTCAACTCGACCCTCAGAAGTGCCGGCTTGAGTTGTGGCCGACTGCGTTTATTGCGAGAGGGCTTGGGTCCCAGATTCAGGTGGCGAGATCTGTAGCTCACCTCGGGCCTCTGCGGCAGTTTTTTCTCCTATGAAGCGGACGGGGAGCTGCGGCTCTGAACAACTGCAGCAAAAGACGACGCCCCACTTGCCTTCCCCAGGCCTGCAACTTGAGCTCGGCAAGCCTTGGCCTCGTCCCGGAGCGAGCAGACAAGCAACGCCTGTTGCTCCGTGTTTCAAGCCCATTCAGTCCTGAGCCGCCTATTTTCTTCGGTCGGACAGGTCACCTGGTCCGTCATAAACGAGATCCCCTCCAAAGCATCGAGAAGGACGCCGTGCAGAAGCTGATGGGATGGTTCAAGTTCACGGCGCTGGGCAGCCGCGCGAGCCGTGTAGGAAGAAATGGGCGAGGGGGAGCAGCCCTCCCTCTGGTGGCCGCCGTCGTCGTTGTCGCCCGCAAGCTGCTCGCTGCAGTCGTACACCTCGCTAGCCCTAACATCCCCTTCGTTAGGGCTAGTAGGTAGGGAGCTGTCGCAGTGGCTGCAGATATATGGGCTTACCCCACTTGTTGGAAGAAGGAGCTTCTCGGCCGCGAGCATTAAGCATCTTTGATGTACGCGATGGCGGCACTTGGCGCAGCGAAATCTGCGGTGTCTCACGAAAAAGACACGGAGACAGATGCAGCCTGCGTCCGTACTCTGCGGCCTCCTCCTCAGCCGAGTTGCGAGTCGGAAAGAAAGTATCAAACCGGATAAAGAAAATTGACCTTGTGGAACGCCCACATTTTGAACATCTACTTCTGTCAAAAGAAACACATTGACAATGTTCTCAGCTGCTCGAGCAATAAGTTGAAACTCGTCCCAATATTTTCTTATGCTTCTTGTGTCTACAAGTTGTACCGTTATCGCACTTGCACTAGGCGGAGAAGTTTTAAGAAAGGAAGGCAAGTCAGAAAGTACATTTCTGTTTTCTACTGCTACGTTATTTTTTTCAATGTTCCTAGTGCTAGCGATGAGTAGCGCCGTTGAGCTCTCGTCCCTTTGGCGAAGATGGTGCCGTTCTTTACCCACAGGAACTTGTACGATTCTTCCCTGTCCTTTGTTCTGGCTTGAAAGAAGATGTTCTTGCTGGTTCCTGTTAAGTTGTCATAAAAGCATACTTTCTGTTGTCTTCCTGTCCCAGGAAGCGTGGCCAACTTCTTTCGAGCACTCATTCATTGTTTTTTCCCGAATACAGATGTGAATTGAATTAAAATCGAAGATGCCCCTTCGCGCCGGGAGCACAGGCGATGGCGTGCTAACACTTGGGCAGGGTTAAAGCCCTCGATGCTCAGTTTTGTTGCAAGGTCATCTAATGTGACTTTCACGTTTTTATCACTTGTACAAGGAACACCGTTAATTTCCGTATTACACCTCCTGCTGTACTGTTCGGTCGAATGTACGGTGTTTTGTAGGTGTCCAATCATTGAGGTTTGATCGGACACGGTAGCCTGCAGAGCTCCAACTTCCGATCTGAGTAGTTTAATATCTCTTCCATCTGGCTGCGACTAGCCGCATGACAGATTCGCACTTTTTTTACAGACTTTTGGAGCGCCTCGATAGTCTGTTTTAGAGCGCCTACGGATGGCTTCAAAGATAAGAGATCGTCTACTTTTCGCAGGAAGGTCGCAAAGGCGATCAACATTTACCTTCAACAAGTGAAGGAGCTCGAGTTTTTTTTAATATATCTAGAAGGAATGGCGCTGACGCTTAACCAGGTATCCCTATTCCTGCATGTGCGACAGTTCCAATTTTCGCGTTTATTGTTTCCCATTGATTTAAATGTCTTTTGCGATTTGCCCGAGAACGCGTTAAGATAATACGCATGATTACGGGAAGAGCACTTCCTATAAATTCTCTCACTCGGCAGAGACTTAAAACACATAATACACTCCGATGGTGATGATGATGATAATCATGATGACAATAAGAATACAAATAGACGTTTACAGTTTTCCGTAATGCAAAATTAGAGCGCAGCTCTTGAGAAGGAGGAAGGGAGAGTACGGAGGGGAGGGTATGGCCCCTCCTCCTCCTCCGAACACTTCCCTCCTCATCTCCTCCTGCGCTTCCATTTAGCGGAACATATTTGCTACATTTCCAGCTATAATTAGCGGGAAATGTAGCAAAAACTTTCCGGTAAATTTAGCGAGAAATTTAGCGAAAACATTCCTCTAAGCTTAGCGGAGAAATTTTCCCGCTAAATCTAGCTGAACAATTAGTGGGGAACTTTTCCCATAATGCAACGCGTGGTCACGCACAGTTGCATTATTCCCATAACGCAACGCGCGGTTACGCCGACTCCGACGCCGTTACTGTTGTTTTTTCTTATTTGCCAGCGAATTCATTGTATTTCAGTTTCTTGTGTGTAACAGGGTTCAAGATATTTGCCGCAAGGGTATGAAATGCCCTAGTAAACACAGTGGCGTAGTGTGGTACACGCAGCAAAATAGATAATAAAATTAATATTAATAATAATACTTATTAGTATTATTATTATGTTCACTGATGTCTTCTGCATTCCGTGTTTTTACTGCGATTTGCAAGACTGTTTAAAACGGCAAATATTCCTCTAGAATAATGTCTACTCAAAAAATACCATGATTCTGAAATAAGCAGTCAAGAGACACCGCAAGTTTAGCTTTTAATTTCTGTTGGAATCTTACTTCCATAACAGAAACAGTTAATTTTCATTGTAAATGTAGGGATAATTACTTAAGGAAAATGATATAGCATGCGTCGAAACCGCGGACCACTGCAAGGTGCGTGCTTTTTTCTCTAAACTTTTTTTCAACGATTCCTGTATGAAAATCCCGTGATAGGACAATACCGCCTTACTTAATCTCGATTGATATTAATTTAATATACAGCTGCGCTTCTAGTTACTGTGTTGTTACTGTTACTGTTACTTGTAACTGTGGAAGCTAAGGTAGAACCAAACCTAACATTCTTTGGTTAAAGTCTTAAAATCGTGGCCTCTTTTGTCAGACAAGTGAAAAAGCTAGGCTTCACTGCTGGTAGATTGGCCGTCATCTGACATCTTCGAGCCTAAATTGACGAACATGGGCCCGGTTGTGCCGCACTGCTCCTCTTTCGGTTTATCAGTGCCATCTTTGAGTAGAGTCTAGCACTTCGGATGTTATGTGGCGAGCCAAAGCAAAGCCATATATATGCCAAATAAAAGTACTGTGGCACAAACAAACGCCTTGGAGCAAAACTGTGTTGAGTCACAATTAAAACCCTAGGCAAGCAAAAAAGCGCCGAAAAAATACAGGGACACAGACGAAGGGAAACAGGACAAGGCGCACTCTCAACTGATGTTTATTGAAAAATTCACACGTTATATAGCCACACACACACACACACACAAAAAAAAAAATCTTTTCTATCTACTCAGCCCGCGTTTCAAAAATTCAAACTCATTTGTAGATAAGGATACCGACGTGTCACTTATGCAATTCTTGTCTCTGGTCCTAATTGCATACGCCTCGTTTAATTCCCGCGACACTTTATCTTTGTATCTAGCCAAAATCTTGGTGTCATTGAAGGCCGGGGTGCAAGAGCATCTATTGCAATGAATTGCAAGGTGCCCCGAAGGCGTCGTTCTTGTAGAGGCAGCGTGCTCTCGGGTGCGATCATTAACGCACCTGCCCGTCTGGCCCACGTATGTCATCCCACACGTCATGGGGATTTCATAGACGACGCCAGTGGCACATTCAACGTACTTATTTCGATGTTTGGTAGTGCAGGGATCTGAAGATGGCTGTGGTGAATTGATCTGGCGACAAAGTCGCGCCATCTTATTGGGTGCTGAAAAAGCTACCGGTACATTGTAGCGCTGGGCTACCTTTTTCAGATTGTGCGTTACATTGTGCATATATGGAATGACAACAGGCCTCGTGGTCGGTCTATCGCTGTTTGATTTCCGATTACCTTTAATCTTTTTGATTAAGCTTTCTGCCACTTCAACCAAAGCTCTCAACGGAAAACCAGCCCTCTGCAGGCGTTCTATCTGACCCTCGAAGCTGCCTTGCGCACTGTGCAAACATGACTTTCTGAGAGAAGCCCCCAGGCACGAACTGGCTATGCCCCTTTTCACTACCTTCGAGTGGGCGGAATCAAAAGGAAGGATGCCCTTCCTAGTTCGAGGCGCGTACTTCCAACAAACATGGTCCCTAAAAAACGACAGCTCGAGGTCCAAGAATTGCAGTTTGCTTTCTTTTTGTAACTCATGCGTGAATGTCAACCCGGAGCAACACAATTTAAACACGTCTAGCAACTGAGAGACTTCACTGCAAGGGGGCCCCGCCGAGCGGCTAAGGATGAGGAAATCGTCGACGTATCTGAAGATCTTCACATTGTCATCGTTCGAAATGTTCAAAGCGATGTTTTTTCCACAGCTGCCTAGAAAAATGTCACACAAAACAGGTGCAACACAGGACCCGATGCAAACGCCTTTTCTTTGCACATAAAGTGAAGTCTCTCAGTTGCTAGACGTGTTTAAATTGTGTTGCTCCGGGTTGACATTCACGCATGAGTTACAAAAAGAAAGCAAACTGCAATTCTTGGACCTCGAGCTGTCGTTTTTTAGGGACCATGTTTGTTGGAAGTACGCGCCTCGAACTAGGAAGGGCATCCTTCCTTTTGATTCCGCCCACTCGAAGGTAGTGAAAAGGGGCATAGCCAGTTCGTGCCTGGGGGCTTCTCTCAGAAAGTCATGTTTGCACAGTGCGCAAGGCAGCTTCGAGGGTCAGATAGAACGCCTGCAGAGGGCTGGTTTTCCGTTGAGAGCTTTGGTTGAAGTGGCAGAAAGCTTAATCAAAAAGATTAAAGGTAATCGGAAATCAAACAGCGATAGACCGACCACGAGGCCTGTTGTCATTCCATATATGCACAATGTAACGCACAATCTGAAAAAGGTAGCCCAGCGCTACAATGTACCGGTAGCTTTTTCAGCACCCAATAAGATGGCGCGACTTTGTCGCCAGATCAATTCACCACAGCCATCTTCAGATCCCTGCACTACCAAACATCGAAATAAGTACGTTGAATGTGCCACTGGCGTCGTCTATGAAATCCCCATGACGTGTGGGATGACATACGTGGGCCAGACGGGCAGATGCGTTAATGATCGCACCCGAGAGCACGCTGCCTCTACAAGAACGACGCCTTCGGGGCACCTTGCAATTCATTGCAATAGATGCTCTTGCACCCCGGCCTTCAATGACACCAAGATTTTGGCTAGATACAAAGATAAAGTGTCGCGGGAATTACACGAGGCGTATGCAATTAGGACCAGAGACAAGAATTGCATAAGTGACACGTCGGTATCCTTATCTACAAATGAGTTTGAATTTTTGAAACGCGGGCTGAGTAGATAGAAAAGATTTTTTTTTTTTTGTGTGTGTGTGTGTGTGTGTGTGTGTGGCTATATAACGTGTGAATTTTTCAATAAACATCAGTTGAGAGTGCGCCTTGTCCTGTTTCCCTTCGTCTGTGTCCCTGTATTTTTTCGGCGCTTTTTTGCTTGCAATGAACCAACTGGCCCAAATCTCCACTTTAAAACCCTAGGATTGCACAGCTTGCGTCAAGTTAGGCGGGGTTTTTAAATGCTACCTAGGTTATCTCAGTTAGTGCTTTGCTGAAGCGTATTATAACCTTGCGTCTATATACTCGGCTATTCATATTGATAACTTCATAGTAGTGTCTAAACCAATTTAACCAAACAGGTGTTTCTTTAAAAAATGCACACATTAGATTTCTTTCGAGCGGTGTACTGGAGGAAACATTTCGTGAACTGAGATTTAAACATACTGAAACCACAACATGTAGCATTATCCACATCAGTATAAGCCAGCCTTATGCTAGTGTGCGCATTCTCGTTCATTACATACAATTTCAGGTTTATCCGTTAAAATATTTTAGGGTTTGAATGTTAATAAAACCGAAGCACATATTTTCCTTCCAGAAAACCCAATAAGTCCTTGTGCGCAAAAGCCCGACATTAGTAATTTGAAAGGAGCATTCTATCGCTATTATTATGACATTGATAAAAACGTATGTGATTATACAAGTCAATTTGCAAAGCGCAGTGTCTCTGGACAAACAAACATCTTCTATACTCTCCAAGATTGTCAAAGACTTTGCACTGGTAAGTCTATAAGTTTTGTTCTTGCTATCGGCTTCAGGAGTTAGTGAGAACAATATCAATAATAGCTCCTATTATTGAAACCTCAACGGTGACACACTATGTACACTATATAATAAGGTGATCAAAACTCACCACGTCTTGCGTTTTTTAAGATTTCAGTGAGTATAGAAACTCAGAGAAGGACCACCATAGGTGTCCTGCGTTACCCAAGGGGTGCTGCGAAAAGGGACTTGTTAGGATTTTTTTTGGGGTAGTGCAATCTTGAGCGTCTCAAACTGTCACAGATGTAGAAGCGTGGCTCTTCTGGTTTGAAATCCCAGATCGCGAGAAAAATACAAAGAAACAACAAAAATTTGAACGCAGTCCAAGCGCAGGTTAAAGCTAAGACGCTAAAGGTCCACAAGCACAATCGCGTTTCAACGCATTTGAGTGCGTTGCGGCGCCTTTGCGGCCGGGGGCGGTCGCTTGCGGTACGACGCACGCGGTCCCGCAACGCTCAGTAGTGTGGCGCATGGCGAGGAGATCAAACTATAGGGGGCGGGCTGACCCGTACGTTGTTCTCACAACTCGGTGTTTACCCAACACAAGGCCTTTTGCACATGCCCACAGGCCTTGTGGGCATGTTCATGTCACCTTCTTCAATAGAGCGCTGAGCATGGTTTAATGCAAATATACTAGCAATAAACGAGATTAGCTTAAGTGCCAGATATCTCCCGAAAGCAGTCGTCGGAGTATAAGAGCCTAAACCACTCCGGCTTTTGACCTGGGCTAAGCACCGTGCATGCTGCATTGTTCATGCTGGCCCGATTGGTATAAAAGAGACCCTCGTCCTGCTCACAGAAAAACACGAAATCCAGCCGAACGCTGACACCACGTTCGGTTATGTCAGCCAAGCGCTGAGTCATTGGATTTCTTGCCCCAATCCCTGTAGTTCTAAAGTTAGCCGCTTGGGGTGCTACGGTCTGATCTCATCCCCAATAGAAACTCGCTCAACTTTCTAATACTTTGCGGTGCGTTCGGCCGATCAGAAACCGAGGAAGGAGCGGAAGGTCACGTGTTTGCTCGCGCCACTAATGATGCGTATCCGGCACTCCGTTCGCGGTACCTGCATGTTCCTTTTGGGGTGCGGTGGGAAATGCTCAAACAAGTTTTAATGCAAAAGCATTAACTATTCCATCGACCAAACCGGCGTTATCAGATTTTTAAGTTGCGCCAAACGGCACCTGAATTCCCCTGTCCCATGGAGCGAAGCCTGTAGTCTGTAACAGTCACCCCATTGGCTGGCGCGCGGCGTAGTTCCGAGGAACGCCATCCCACTGAAAAACCCACTTCAGGCGCAGCGTCCCGGCCGCCAGTAAGAGGGAGCGGCTGGCCGCACAGCCAGCAGTGCCCGGCCGGGTAGACTCCTGAGAAGCTGCACGGCCGAGCTCAGCGCGGCGCGCCGCTTGCAGGAATACGCTACGTATACAACTACTTTTGCACTACGACAGGTTAGCAGTCTTAAGTTTCGTTGTTTCTTTTTTTCATTTTTTTCAAAGACAACGATGGTTAAAGCCGGACAGAGTTTGTGACTGCTTGGAGCTCAGCTGGTTGGTATGACATGCTTCTGACTGTTTCTATCTGAACGCTGAAGGAAAAAACGAAGGAGCGGAGGAAATAAGACACACACTGCTGGACTATCATCCATTTACTGAAATTCGTCTTTTTCATATGCTCTCATGAATATACTATCGAGTTCTCAGGGGTAACTTCACCTTCTTTGGTATGACATTGGGTGGCTAACGTTCACGTGTGCCTGACTAGGTTTCTCACATGGAGTGCTCCCAGAAGGTACAGTTTTTCTTTCGAAAATAGCCTAATGGAGGCAGCACTCGCACAGTCGTCCCCGTTCGCCTCAATAGCCAGAGACTCCAAGATTTTCCCTGCAAGCTGGTTTTTGTGTATTCTAACAATGTTAACGTTTGTAGAATCAGGAGCACATTGGCATACTCGGCAATGCGCCGGAAGGTGGCCAGCTAACGCTAGTGCACCAACGGAAGCTACATGCTCCCTGTTGCGGTCATTAATACATCGCCCAGTTTGTCCAATGTAGCACTTGCCACATGACAACGGAATACTGTACACAACTTCTCTCTCGCAAGGGGCGTATGGTGTTTTGTACCCGATGCCGCAGGTGGACTTCTGATTTTGGTCGCTCGTACAATTCGCCTTGCGGCACATGGCATATGCCTTGTTGGGGGCTGAGCATACGACCTGTACGCCTTGTCGGCCGGCGATCGTTTTTAGGCGATGCGTTATCCCGTGGATGTATGGCATCATCACAAGAGGTTTGGGGGGCTTCTTTTTTTGTTGGTTGTGTAATTTGTTATTTTTTGCCACACTTGCTTGCAGAGGCTCTCGCATACCGGTATTAGGAGTGTGCTTGTGTAACCAGAGTCCTGAAGCCTACAGAGCTGTTTATGAGAGTTTTGCCCGACTCTATGGGGGCATGATTTTTGTAATGCGGAGACAAAAGCTTTGGTAGCCAACCCTCGTTTTATAGTTTCTGTGTGTTCTGAGTTGCTTGGAAGGAATCCTTTAGATGAGCTGGCTTCATACATCCAGCACATATGGGTAGTTTAGAACTCCAAGGAGAGATATGGAAACCGTATGGACAGGTTTACGCGAAGTTCCTGGGTGAAAGATAATCCTGGGAAGCTGTCTTTAAACTTGCGTTAGACACTATCTAAACACCTGTTACTCAGCTCGTCTGCATCGGAATTGCACAGTATGAGAAAGTAATCTACATACAGGAAAATGGCCTCAATCCGTCGATCTTTAAGATTTTCTACTCGGGATCCTCTGCAGACTCCACTTTCCTGCACATAGTGTTGCTCCTGGTGTGAAACCACAGTCGCTAAGACGTATATTCCTAAACGCTCCAAGAAGCTATCAAGGCTCATACCAGCTGCACTTTGGAAGCATTGAAGGCCCTGCTCCTTGATGGTTGTCCGGAGGATCATCAGGAGAGTGACATGCGGAATCGAATAGTACATGTCTTGGATATCTAAGAAGAAACCTGGAAAAATTTAACATCTTTTTTCATTAAGAAAGTAAATCACTCGGTCCGAGCTTGTTATCCTGAAGGGTCGTTTACTTTAACTTACGATAGAATCTTCGCCAAAACCTGTAACACTTGACTTTGCCATGTGTGTCTCTCTGATACGGTGGCGCGAAAAGGAACTCCGTTTTCGTGTGTTTTGTTGCCGAGAAAAAAACACACAATTCACTTGGTTGCGCTCCTTTGATAATGATGATAAGGCCTCTGCATTGTTTAGATTCGAGTAATTTTAGGATGGCTTTTCTTGCTGATTGAGTTCGTTTTGGATCTACTTGTTTGAAGTTCTTCGCTATGGCTTGTGTGGATTTTTCTTTATCCGACCCCGAATCCAGAACTACAAACCCTCCCTCTTTGTCTGAAAAGCATAGCCTTTAGTTTTTGCGACGCAGTTCCTGGACGGTTGAGGCAAAGGTCAACTTTGCAGTGTCCGGGTTGTGTAAGCCGGCCAGGCATTCAAGTCCCTCATAGATGACTTGCAATGATGTTTTCTGGGGTGCTTTGAATGCTCTTTCTCGTACCACTAGGAGCTTATCAATGGCGTCTTGCCTTGGTGGGAGGCAGAACTTAGGTCCTTGTTCGATCACGCGTCGGGCTGGTGGCGAATAAGATACGACCCCGATGAACTGGAGCGGCGAGCTTTTGGGTCCCGTCGTGACTCTTCGTGCTGTATGTTGTTTTCTTGTTGGGAAAAAAACACATTTTCGAAAGGTACTCCGTGGTATATCTTGAGTTTCTTCGCACCACCACCGCGCGATAGCAAGTGTTGACCACATAGTCATCACGCGCTATAGGTCTCAAACCTTGAGCGCGTGATTACTATGGGGGCAACTTTCTTTATATCGAGTCACCCAGGAACGAAGCGGTGTGGCATTGTTTCCATAGAGTGGTTACCGAGATCCGAAAAATTTAGTCGACGCTAACAATAGAACCAGCTTTTAAAGTATCTGCAGTTATTTTTTTTTCTGTCCTAGAATGCACGTGACATAGCAACCCATAGCTCTCGTCAGAAAGGGTTCATTCACTCAATAGAGCGTTTTCGTAGATCGTTTTCGCCGCTCCTCAAAGCTCTCCCCAACCCACTCTGATACCCAGAACTCTACAGTCAAGAACATCGGCGCGCAGGCGCAGTAGCGGCTGTTTCGTTGCTGATGGCTCAGCGGAAGGGGAAACGCGGTCTACGAAAACTCCCTATTCACTCAATAAAGGGTCTTAGTAGATCGTTCTGGCAAGCCCCGCTCCGCTATACACTAAAGCGACGACGCTACTGTGCATGTGCGATGCTAGCGGTGCATTAGCAGAACTGCGGAAGCTAGCAGAGGCGCGCTATTTTACGTGAGTTGCGAGAAACGTGGCGCACGTAGCGCGGCGCCCTAGCGTGAGTCTCGTGAGAACAAGTCTCGGCTAGACTAGGGAGAGCCATCAACATGGCCGTCACGCCGCGACTGTCCGGTCTGTCCGCTTCGCGATCGCGGATCTGAGGGGCGGATTATATCTTGCTGCTGCGAGAAGTAGCCGCGACAAAGCCGATCCAGGACTGACACTGGTAGCGATTTATGGCGGACGTGCTAAATACAGCCACGGGGGGAAAACAAGCTGCGCAATTCGTGGTACCTTGAGCACAGGGTGCGGCCTCCTGCTCGGCAGCTATTGTCGTGAGGACACAACCGACCAAGGGAGCGAGCGAGCAGGCGGATCTGAAGGACTTCTGTGGCGTTTTATTTGCGTAATGAGTGAGAAAGATGAAAGAAAAACAGACCGCAACGACACAACAAAAGAGTTTCGGTCGTGGTAATTTATTTTTGAAGATTTCTTCTGATGGCTTTGGCTCTTGACTCATATCGGATTGGCTTGAACAGCTTGACCATCAGTTGTATTCAATTACAAACAAAATAATCATTTACTTAAAAAGAAAACAAGCAAAGAGTAGCACTTTATTCGATAAAATAAGAATATTATATAAAGATAACTACGTTAATAAAAAAAAAATGCAAAAAAATGCTTTACAAACTTTTGCTTTACTCAAGCCTTAGTGTCTCAAAGAACCGCTAGTGGCGTTGCGTCAGTTTTTATAACGCTGTAACATGTAGCAGTTTGCAAACGTTCCACTAAAACGTGAAATGGCTGTTCCGCTACGCTGTAGACAGCACACTCAGCAGAAGACGTTAGGGGATTGCGGATAGCGTAGCGGGAGTGACGGAACGATCTACTAAAACACTTTATTAGGGAGTTTTCGTAGATGGTTTTCGGCGTCCCGCAACGCCCTCCGCAATCCGCTACGGTACCCGGAACTCTACAGACAAGACTATCGACAGGCAGCCGCAGTAGCAACTTCTTCGATGCGGAGGGCTTAGCGGAGGGGGAAACGCGGTCTACGAAAGCTCCCTATTGGCTGCTTGGGGTGTTTCGGGAAGGGGGCGCCGCCGCTGCTGCAGCTGCTTATCGTCTCCGCGGTGTTTGTCTACACCGCATGCGAACGCCGCCGTTGTTGAGGGTCCTGTACGGGTGAAGTCCGGGCGAAGTCATTGCACCGGGCCGTGACCCAACGTTCCGGCCACTTGCAACGCTCGTGTTCGTCGTTCTTCGCTCAAGAATCTCTTCATAATGTCCGCACCCCCTATAAGGCCTTTTTTCAGCCCGAACAAAAGATTAAGTAAAAGGTGTAAAAATATTTTCAAAGACGCACATAAATTATAGACGTTTCAGCACAAAAAAAAATTGATTTAAATATAGTTCTTTTTTAGTACGCCGCGACATGTAATGTATGACCATATACTCTCCGACCAAAACGCAAACGTATCTTTGGCAAGATATTGTGATTTTTAAGTTATTTTACAGTTACAAGTTTATTTTTCTTAATATTATTGAAGTGCGTATAAGTTCCCTGCATCCGTGCTATTAAAAACACACACACACACACAACGAACAAAAAAAACAAAAAAAAAAAGAACGACACAGTTTAACGGCAGTGACGCGCCACTTTTCGCCTTCTTGACCTCCATATTTATCCCCATTTCTACGAATACTACTATTATAAGTGCTACAAAAAATGTCTTCATACTTATTGGTTTGGTTTGATGAAAAAATAATAAAACAAAGTACTTTAAAAGGTATCTAGATTTTGTTCTTAGAAGCCAACGGCTGCTAATATCTACTTCACAAGTATTAGACATTATGCCTACAATATTTGACTTCCGTATTGAATTATTAGAAAGGCGCAAATGACTGAATTGTCTCGTCAACTTAGCTTGAAATTGTGTGAAAAGAAACATAAACCTTTAAAGTAATAACGGCCTTTAGTTTTGTTTATAACTGAAATATCCCCAATATTTACGACGATATGCAATTAAGGTGGTTGTAATCCTTCTTTACTGACATTTTTTACTGTTATCTCATTTATAGCTGCTCACGTACCTCAAGAGGAATATTAAAATGAAGGAGCTGATGGCGCCCTGACTTCTTTGAATAAACTTCATAACCTGATAGTCTTGCTGAGGCATTCCATGAGTCGGCAATGCTTTTAACGATGCCATTTCTTTTAAAAATCTTACTCTCAAAATAAAGGACCTAGTTTTACCTCATCTCTTGTCTTTTTTTATTTTCATATTTTACGTAATTCACGCATGATTACAGAAACTCATGAGGTAAAAAGGCTTGAGTAAGATTGACTACACGCCTTGGCGCGTGTCTGTGTATTTTGTCTGGAAAGATTATTATCAAAAATCAACAATGGGAAGGAACGACGTGCGTTTCATAACCAAGGGGCCTGTGCTGAAGATGAATAAATAAAATGGCAGTATTCATAAATAATTTTTGAATATTAATTTTGCCACTTTATTTATTATTTCCTTTCTATATCACGGAATATCATAAGATTTCAAACATTTGAGCTTTAAATATGAAAAGCCTCATTCATATTCATATCAGCTGTAAATTCATATGAGCTTTCTGTTGATAGTGAACTTAAATACGTAGACACCTGTAATTTAGTCACTATAAAACTCGCTTGCCTATAAGAATGTCACAATTTTCTTGCTAGGCGTACCTGATTTTCTCTATTACTAACCTCAAGAATTAGATTCACAAGCTCGTGACCTTAACGAAGTATTTTCGCGACATTATAAGCATACCTCGTTTCACCATTAGTCACTCAGAGCGCAGTGAAAGTCACGAGCTGATGAAGTCAATCGAGCAGCGTAACAAAACACGAGTCGTTCTTTTCTCAATACTGTGACCAGGGTGTCGAACCGGAACCGAACCGAACCGAAAACCGGAACCGAACCGTTATTTTTAGCCGAACCGGAACTGAACCGAACCGAAATCTTTGCCGCCATCTTGGAACTGAACCGGAACTGAACCCCCAAAAAATATAACGGTAACCGGTTCAAAGCGGTTCAAGGAATTGTTTTTGTTAGTATCACAAAATAAATATTCGAGAATAAGAAATTGGCAGCTGCATTTCTGCATATATTGATCAAATCGTCATATTCAGAACTGCTATGTGTGAGAAATTATGGGTTCCCGTAGCGCTTTTGTTCTGGCAGTAGGATTAATCATGTGTCACGTGGTCACTTGAAGTGCATAGTGTCATGTATAATGATTGGACCGCGTCAGCGACTGGTGTGTTTACCGCGCCAAAAAAAGTGGTCCCTCAATGTCCCCTTGATGACATCATAGAAGTGTTGTGCTGTCGCCGGTCGCGATCTTGGCGGTGTCCCAGCAGCGGTGGTTGATGTGGCCGACGCCTGTTCTGCTGCAGGTCGCTCTCCAGTGCAGCAGTTCACGGTAGCTTCGATAGCCAGAAGTTGGGACGCCATGACGACCGCGACACTCGCGTTCGCTCGTGCTTTTCGCCAGCATTCCTACGACGAACCGCCAGAATCGCGTCATCCGACAGCAGAATACTCCAGCTTTTATGACGTCATTTGGTAACACTTTGGGCCTACTGTTAAGAGAGATGGAACACTAAACACACCAGTCAAAAACGCGCTCCAGGCACCCTAGTGTCAAGACATGCTGTCAAGTAATGTCACGTCACTTGGCCCAGTGACGTCATGTGACTCACTTCGTCAAATTGATTTAAATTTAGAACGTCACGAGATTTATTGGCGTTGTTGACATCGTGACGTCACATGACATCACGACTTCGCACCGCAAGTCATGTTGCACCCTAGCGTACTCGCTTGTCAGGAGCCGGAGTCGAGTGCTCGGGTTTATGACAGTCAGCATCACCAACCTCTCGCGTAATGGGTCGTGGTCAATTAAAGATGAGAATAGTAGAACCTTAACAATGTCTGAAGCTCACCCTTTACTCTAATTAGCGTCCGTTCACGCGACCGCTTGTTCTAATTGCGAGTTGAGTAGGGGGGGGGGGGGATCGTTTCTTTCCTTCATTTTTTCTGCGTCTCATCGGTATTACTATTTTTTCAAGTTATCATAGTCAGGGATTAGCTCTTTACGGTATTTACTGAAAGTACAAAAACTGCTGCACGACCTATTTTACGCCTATACATCATTGAGGCACCCAAACATGTTTTCGTTGTTCCTACTGCCTCAGATAGTTGTCTTCGTGAAGCATTTACGAAATGTATTATTAATTAATCCTATGTTACATAGAACTACAACTGTGTACGAGAGGGATATCGGAAAAGAAAGATTCTAGTGGCCTCGGAGGGACATTTTCCCCCAAGCTTCGACCATCTCCGTAGTTTGTTTATTTTTGGGTGCAAAATAAAAGCGATGGAAAATTATCCTAACAAGCCGAATTAACACCCACAAACGGAGTAGGGAGTCCCTCAGTAAGAAAAAGTAGTCTCTAAAGAAGCAACGAAAAAAGTAAGAAAAAAAGTAAGAGGGGGGGGAGGGTACTTTTAAGAGCGTACTGTGTTGTAACGGTTTCTCTGCTCCGAATTTTCGGCATAGACAAGAAAGCGTGGCCCCGGAAACAAGCATCTTTGCAAAAGATACTCTAACCAGAAACCGCGATTTCGTGGTGCCAGGTTCTCGCGCCGTTCCTCACGACGCTGCTCCAAGCAAGAATAATTTGTGTCTCTCAAAGACATGGCTTGCACTCAAAGTGAACGTTCTGCAGCGTGCATTTTGCATTACCTGTTTTAGAGCGCAGCTCTTAGGGGCCCGTTTCCGGCTTGAGCGGCGTCGCCGTCGCCGTCGCCGTCGGCGTCGCCGTCGGCGTAACCGCGCGGTGCATCATGGGAAATGTCCCATAATGCACCGCGCGAGCCCCCCCACCGGGGTCACGTGACCTCGTGGGGGGTCACGTGACCCCCCCCCCCCGAGGTCACGTGACTCCCCTGAGGTCACGTGACCCCCTCCTCAAGGTCACGTGACCCCCGCCGATGTCGCGTGACCCCCCGATGACGTCATCGTCACTGATGACGTCACCGGCATCCACATCGTCATCGCCATCATCACTGATGACGTCACCAGCATCCACATCGTCGTCGTCATCATCACTGATGACGTCACCGGCAACCACATCGTCATCGTCATCATCACTGATGACGTCACCGGCATCCGCATCGTCATCGTCATCATCTCTGATGTCACCGGCATCCACATCGTCATCGTCATCATCTCTGATGTCACCGGCATCCCCATCGTCATCGTCATCATCAGTGATGACGTCACCGGCATCCACATCGTCATCGTCATCATAACTGATGACGTCACCGGCATCCACATCGTCATCGTCATCATCACTGATGACGTCACCGGCATCCGCATCGTCATCGTCATCATCACTGATGACGTCACCGGCATCCCCATCGTCATCGTCATCATCTCTGATGTCACCGGCATCCACATCGTCATCGTCATCATCACTGATGACGTCACCGGCATCCACATTGTCATCGTCATCATCACTGATGACGTCACCGGCATCCACATCGTCATCGTCATCATCACTGACGACGTCACAGGCATACGCATCGTCATCGTCATCATCACTGATGACGTCATCAGTGACGTCACTGATGTCGTCACCGGCATCCGCATCGTCATCGTCATCATCACTGATGACGTCATCAGCGACGTCACTGATGACGTCACCGACATTCGCATCGTCATCGTCATCATCACTGGTGAAGCCATCAGTGACGTCACTAATGACGTCATCGGTACCCGCATCGTCATCGTCACGGATGACGTCATCAGTGACGTCAGTGATGACATCATCGGCATTGGGGGTCACGTGACCCCCAAGGTCACGTGACCCCCCCTGGTTAGTTTACCCCCCCCCCCCCGTGCCCTTCCCTCCTCCTCCTCAAGAGCTGCGCTCTAATTCGGCATTACAGGGAGTTGTAAGCGGCTTTCATATTTTATTTTCTGACTAAGAGCAATTGCAATAGAGCCTTCCGGAAAATCCCAAAAGATTTCGCTGCAGTGGGAATCGTGGGGCTGTTCCGATATACGCTCGGTGCCGGCTCGAACGCTTCGTATATTTTAGTAGCGACGCGGTTCATTCTCTTATAATTAGGAGCTTAGAACGCCCAAAAATAACGCGGACACAAAAAGAGCTCATCGTATTCTCCGTTTTGCTTTCCTTCTGCCTTCTCTGTGTTATTAAACCACAGAACATTAAACCAACGTCAACTTCGTCCCGACCTCCTGATGAATTTCACGTGCCGTACATCGGAACGTCACAATGCGTCAAGCATACAATGGGGGCGCCACATATTTCCGGAAAGGTCTATTACCACCAGCATAGTGCGATGACGTCACGTGCATACCATGTTAAACAGTTCAGTTTCCTTATGAAATGCGATGTTCGTAACACTAGCGAAAGCAGATAATCGAATTGTATATTTGTGCAGTATAGATAGCAGTCTCGCGATGATATATAGCAGGCAAACAAAATGTTAGAGCGCATGACTGAAAGCACAAAGTTGTAAAGTGAGTGCAAAAAACAAGTGCACGTCAAGGCCGAATGTAACATTAATTTCCGAGGCGGTATCTCCCGAAGTTTCAAGTTTATCCAAACTGATGGCCAAATGTAATTTAAGTTAGTGATATATGAATCTTCGTCGGTCCTTTGTGCTATCTATGTGTAATGGGTATATCATTACGTCTCTACAAAAAATTTTTTGCGCTAATGCGTCGTGCATCAGATTCTTTTTAAGATTACCCATTTATTTTCGTTCTCTTTCTGCCCATTTCGCGTATTTAACTTCAGATCTATTATATTAGCACAAAGTCCTATTATGCATATCCGGCGACCCGGTGTTTCACACTTCCCAATGGCGAAATAAAAGAATAAAAAATGTTGCCACAGCCCTCAACCGCTGGTGTATTCGAGTATTGTCCTTCTGTATCGGTCTCAAGCAGTTATGTGGCATGGTAAAAGAACACCACGTAAAAGACGGGGCAGAGAAGTAACACACAGGACCAGCGCTAACTTGCAACTAAAAGGTATATTTCGTCTTCTATGCGCAACTCTTTGATTACGTCTGTCAACAACTAACGAGCCCGTCAATTCATTGTGTTCAGTTATGTGAACTTAATACAGTCACGTTTATTGATGATAATAAAACTATATTGAATTACTGACTGAAGGTTTTACAACATAAATGAAAGGTCGATCACCTTGAAGATATAAATCATTAGTAAATTCACCCGCAAATTATCTGAAAGATCCTCTGCAAATCTCTTTTGGCATTTTTATCCTCGATAAACCCGAAGCGATTTGCAGTAGCGCTACTGTGTTCCTCACACATATCTAACTTAACAAACATATAGAAATCTGTTATTCCCTCCTTTATGTCACGAACAGCAGTTTTATGTGTCTTTGGGCAGGACCAAAACAAAGTTGACAGGGAAGCGTGACGGAACTATGACGATTACGCACGCAGAACGTCAGGGCTGTCATGTCTAGTAGAGCATAAAATACTATTTTGTTCTAGGAACCACGATGAGTTTCCTCTCCAGCCTATGTTTGCTCGAACTAACATTTTCAAGTTGTAATTTTTGCCACGCACTATATCTAATTTGAACGCACTGCCCTATAATGTTTTTATCTCCCTGACTTCAATAAAGCACTAAATCATACAAACTCGGAAACAGCGCAAAAAAAAACTATAAAAAAAAGCAAGGGACAAAAACGAGAAGTGACCGAGCACAACGCTGACTGGCAACTGAAGTTTATATTTTCTGTCACATTTTTGAATTCGAGCGTTGATTGCATATTGTCACAGTCTTTGCTATTCTCCTTACTGCTAGTTATGTAAAACGAGGATTGAAATTTTAAAATGTGCCTTTTATATATAGATCTTTGCATCTTTTAGATCAGTACGTTGATCGTTTCTTCCGACAGTCATTGCTATTCTTTTTACTGTTAGCTATGTAAAACGATAGTTGAAATATTGAAATGTGTCCTTTTTTATTAAATACATCTTTTGGAAATGTACCCCACACCTGCAAGGTCCTAATCAAGGCCTGCAGTATGTAATAAATAAATATATAAATAAAATATCAATTAACTAGTGCGATTCTTATTTTCAAATGGAATTGACCTGCATAAGAAAAATGTTCACTTGAGTACGCGCTATTTTAGGCTAGATTCGACCTGAGTGCGAAGCTGCGTATAAATGACAGTGCACCATTTCGGATCCCTTTTATCGGCATGGTTCTTCGCCTGCATCACGGCGCTGAGTGTAAAGGGTGTTAGTTAGGAAAACGAGTGTTGTGATTGTCACCGTTTTTATAAAAGGTATGTCACTGATCCAGAGTGACTACAAATGCATGCGTTTGTCATAAATATTTCAACTGCTTTTAGCTCAGTCGCGTCGTCATCATATACTGGGTGCGGCCATATGTACTTACACATTTGGCACGCCTTGCGAAATTCGAATTCAAAACGTACATACTTGAAATTGGGCACGCGAACCTAATCTCGCAAAAAGTTTTGATTTTTTTTTTTTTTTAGAGCTAAGGTCATAGTAAAGTATTAAAAATATAGCAAAAATGGCGATCGTACATTTCCTATGCCTTGGACCGGATGTTCATCGTCTTCACACTGGTTTGTGAGATTGCTCCCAAGTAGGCATTGTTTATATATTTCGTTAAAAGTAATAATTATCGCGATTATCTTGCTCATCGCCAGCTTCTGCTATTGAGTTTCGGCGTTGTTGCGTTCAGCAAGCAACCTGGGAGTGACCTCAGAAACAAGTGTGCAGACGACAAACAGGCAGGTATAGGACACAGGAAATGCACGGTCTACGATTTTGCTTTATTTTTTAATAGTTCACGACTTTAAAATTGAGCTCTAAAGAAACAAATTGGAGATACAACTTCTTAAAAACTACGTCCGCGCGCCCAAATTCAGATATGTACGCTTGGAATTCGAATGTTGCAAGGCGTGCAAAATATGAAAATATGTTGCTCCTTACGGCCGCTCCCGGTATATTGTAAAACGTACTTTGTAAAGTATATGTTATGATATTTACAGCGACAAGATACCCATTCCATGATTTTAGGTACTGCAATTAATTCAATAGTTCAAGAACACAATAACGATTCAGCTTTTAATCCTGCGATATAAAGCTGTACCAATCAGGGTGTTTTAGGTGGCCTACTATACTTCGTCACTACCTTTCGATCAAGGTAAAATATATATAACTGAGGTAAACAGATGAATGCTCAGTCGTATAAACACGACGTTTCTTTATGATAATCTAGATTTTATTTTACTGTTGTGTCAAAATAAATCACGCAATTTCTAATTTTTGGTACCTGAAAATAAAAGTAGACTGTACGAACGATAAACAACTATACAGTTACTCGTTTCAAGACCATCTTTAGTTACTTTCTTTGAAAATAATTAAATTTAAAGCCACCCAGATTTTGTTCCTACGGTGTCCACGCACAAAGCACCGACCAAGCGCTTGTCGGTAGCTCGCTACCAGTGTCGGCGGCAACGCGTTACAAGTAACGGCGTTGCTGGTAACGCGTTACTTTTTTCTGTAATGGAATAACATACTCGTTACTTCTTCGAGGCAGTAAGGGAGAACGTAATTACGCTACTAGTTTCAAATAACGCGTACTAGTAGTTACGTCACCTGTTACGTATTCTTCCCAGGACCTGAAAACAGTATTTTGTTTTCTTGCTTTCATACTTGGTCTTACTTTCAGCCCAGACGCAACCGGCGCTACGAGCTGAGGGGACCAATCGACTGCGTAAAAAAAAAAAAACATCATGCTGTCTGTCATGTTTCTGAAGTACGTGGTCTACCATCGCTGAACCAATCACAAAGAAGAAAGATTCAGTGACTCGCTCTTTGACGCTGCTTGATTGGTCCTATTAGCTCATAGCTTCGGCTGCGTCTAGATTTAAGCTGAAACCAAGTATAGGCCCCAAGTCATTAATTATTGCACTAAATTCCATCTACCTTCAAAATTTTGCTTGTCTTTTCCCCGTCCCACATAGGAAAAACCTTAACCCCTATGCCCTTTGTCCCAGTGCCGAAAAAATGCAGTCGGAAAAGAACAAAAAGAATATTGTTACCGTCAATTCATAATTAAAAAGTAATAGAAAAGTAACGTGCGTTACTTTTTAACTGAAACGCGTTCCTCTTATTTTGAGGTAACGTAGGTCGGTGACGCGTTCCTTGTATTCGCAAGTAACGAGTGACGTATTTCGTTACTTCTTTTCGGTAACGCTTACAACACTGCTCGCTACGCCCGTGCTACAAAGTGGAAGAGGACCGGCCGTTTGTCCGTGCCTTGTGATCATAAGGGTAAGGAAAATATCATGCCTCGACTTGAAGGACGCTCTATGTATTTAATTAATTAATAAATACACTTCCTCACACCCACTGTCTGCTGATCCACTGCGCTGATCCCGCCGGCAGCGCGGAAAGCGGCTCGAAGTACTTGTAGGCCTCGAGGGACCTGTACGCCTACACCCTGTCGGCCATGAACTAGCTTGGCGAAAAACAAATAAATAAACGACGACGTGAGCCGTTGACGTTGGTGGCAGAAACCTAACGTCGAAACTCCAGCAGTCCTTGTTTACGGCGTACAAATCGCCTGAGGCAACGCCGTCCACGCACAATTTGTCTCGATACCGCTGCCGTTCAGGCTCGGGTAGCGAGCTCAAATAGTCGGGCATAACGTATGACATACGTTGAGAAGACATACGACGCAGGAATAAAGCTAAAAGCGTCTCTACAACGTCCACAACATGCGCATGCTACACAATACAATGGCTAAAAACACGAAGAGAACGGCCGCTTTTGCCCACGTAGCTTTTGCGCATGCGCGGCCTTCTGTCCCTGTCGGTAAACAGAGGCGCGCCGCGTATCGGTCTATAATAATCCTCTTCACTTTAAAACAATTATAATACATGTAAAATGCGAGAAATTGTAAAGAGGAATGGAGAAGAAAGAAGAAAGGATGGGTGATGCAAAGGGGCGACTGACTGAATCGTCCTGGGCGCGCCAACGCTGGACACCTGTCTGCGCGGAGCGCGGGCTGGGGTGCGATGTCGCCTAACCCGGTGGGCCCCTGAAGGAAACCTAGCCCGGGCTTGGCTCAACTGCCAAGACCGTAGTTTCATCAGACACGGGGACACTTAGCTCAGCCAGACATACAGGGGTTCTGAACCCATCTGCAGGGCTCGGGGCCTATGGTGATTGAGGACACCACTCACCAAACACCCCCAAGGGCACAAGTCGCCTGTGGCAACGCCACCCTGTAAAAAGGCATTCAGTACATGAAGTAGATACTGATCGAGCCAAGCGAGAGATACACCTGAACGAAAAAAGAATGAAGTCACAGCTCAGATATATGATGGACGCCAAAGCGCGGTTGTCTGTCACGTCCAATCTATTTTACATCCTTCAAGTGAACTAATAGCCATCATGAATGAATTCAAAGCTACGAAGTAAAATGTGAAAAAAAAAATAATGAAAGCTGAGCTAAAGTATGCACAGCTTTCTTAACCGAAATACCTAATAATATTTTTGCTTCAGATCTCTTTCTAATTAAGTGTGACACCACTTTTTCAGCTACAAATAGAATGTGCTCATCTGAAACCTATGACTTCATGCTAGATTTGGGTCATTCCTCCCCTGCAGTGTGCTGGCTTTCTCAAAATGAAATAAGGTGGCCTGATATCGATCACAGAAAAAATAATTTTCAAGGCCAGTGCAGTTTTTGCAAAGCTTTTCTTTGAGGCTTCCTTACGCTCAGTTACTTTTGAGAAAAACAGCCAATAAGTAGATTATGGGCAAACAAAATCAGAATTAGACAATCCACTGAAACAATTACCCAAGTAAAATCATCAATTAGTTGAATGTTCAGGCGGTCCAAACTTGCCAACTCGATAGCATTCACCAAAAACTCTTTTCATTGCATCAGTTGCCAAAGTAAACGTGAAACACGTTTAATTTGGCAATTTTAGCACGGCTATTTTTTCGGCTAAATTTAGCAGAAAATTTTCCCTGCAAAGTTTAGCGAAAAAAAAAAATCTCCGCTACATTTAGCGGGAAAAATTTTCCGCTAGCATTTGCTTGAACATTTTTTTCACTAAATATAGCGGAGATTTTTTTCTTCGCTAAACTTTACAGGGAAATTTTTCTGCTAAATTAGGCGGGAATTTTTACCACCAAATTTAGTGGGAAGATTTTCCCGTTAATTTTGGTGGGGAAATTTTTTCGCTAATATGGCGGTGACATTTTTGGGCTAAATTGAGATGGAAAATTTTCCCGCTAGTTTTAGACGGGAAGTTTTTCCGCTAAATTTAGCGGGGATTGTTTTCCATTAAATTTTCCTGCTAATTTAAGCGGGGAATTGGACCAGAAATTTTAGCGGGAAAATATTCCCACAAAATTTGATGGGGAAATGTTTCTGCTAAATATAGTAGGAACATTTTTTCCGCTAAATGTGGCGAGATAATGTTTTCTTAAATTTAGCGCAAAATGTTCTCCTCCTGCTCCGCGCGGTCACGCCGGTGGCGCCGGCGACGGCGACGGCGCTCAAGCAGGAAATGGTCGCCTAAGAGATGCGCTCTAAAAAAAGCTGCACTGAAAGTTCACTAGCAGCAGATGTTGAAAGTGCGTCACAACCATATCTGCGAAAGCAGGGAAGAATGACGCACAACGGATTTGTTAATGCGTCATAGCAGAAGCGTTTGTTATTTATGCAATGAAATATGAGTTTTTCTTATATGTTAAATTTAATCTGCTTTTTTTTCTAGATACAGCCAGTTTTTAAGATGCGTATTACACGAAATATATTTATTCATTTTTTTCATTCAAAATACTTTATAGGGTTGTCGCAATTATATGAAAATGGACTATACAGTCTGATTAGCATTACAAAGGAATTGCAGCGAGCACCCCGACTCCATACAAACAATAATACGCAACTGCGCGCATTAAAATGACCCATAGATTTGCACAGCTGGGTGTCATAAGGCGCATAATGACACAAAAAATGTTAATACCCACATCCTTTAACATCTCATGTAATTCAAAGTATAGATACAGTGCCCAGTTCACAAGGAAAAAATGTCGTTATTTAATTAGCTAATATGTATGTGGTTAACTTTAAACGAAAATTGTTGGATCGGAAACTGAAACAGCGGCTTCGGGAAGATCAGTTCAGAGCTTGATGGCACGTGGCAGGGAAGAATCATTTAATGAAAATGATGTGCCAAAAACGCGTTTAAAACGTTTAGTTTTAAGGTTACGTAGTTCCTTGTTGAGGGGTTCCAGGTGGAAGAACTAAGTCCCACCTGGGCTGTGGCATAATCGTTGAAGTAAGCATAGAAATGTCACGTCAATTCAAAAGGCGGTCAAAAAATTGACCGCCTCTTACTAATACTTCGCAATGATCTGCGACAGATGCTCGAGACCTTGTCGATAGAAGAAAACGAAGCAACCTGCGTCAGCGAGCCCTCAATCAAGCTCAATATCCGACTTCGTTTAAATTATTTTTATTTTGTACACAACGCACGAATATCCAATCTCCATTCTCAAAATAAATTGATCCGCTAGCGTCTTACAGTCAGCACATCGCCTGCAGTGGTCTGCCAGGTGTCCCCCCGCGTTGTTCTGCACAAAAAGATTATGCTCGCGTGCCCTATCGTTAAAACCTGGCAGACCACTGCAGGTGATGTGCTGACTGTAAGCCTTTTTTGGCTGAAACAAAGGTTTTAAAGAAATCAAAAGATAAGACCGAGAGAGAGATTATAGAGGCGTTTTATATCAAAAAGAAGGATGACAAATGCGTTAGCACGCCTTCTCTCTTTTTGCTTCAGAAAGAAGTAATGTTTCTAGATAGCTGCTTGTGAGAGTTTGTGATTGGTTGGAGTGTGGGTTTGGCATACGATCTTGTGTATAAAAGTGACAGTGTTGTTTCTAATAAAATCAGTTGTGAGTTAGCGCCCGTCCTGTCGTCTTCGTGTCTTTATTGTCCTTGTGTTGCGCTTTTTAACCTTTTAAATCAGTATGAACCAACTCGCCCAAACACAAGTTTTAATTCTGAAATTCACTCTTGACATCATTTCTTCCTTGAATTGCAGAGAGCAAGTTGACAGCCTTTTCATTGATTATCCAAAGGCTTTTGATAATGTATCGTACTCCAAGTTACCATTGGTGTTCAAAGCCATGCTTAAGAACAGCCTTTTACTGGACTGGAATTCCGGTTACCTGATTTGCAGGTCACAGTTTGTTTCAATTGCGGTTGGATCTCTTCGGAGGCTTCGGTTAGTTCAGGTGTGCCGCAAGGACCGCTGTTAAGTCCTCCTTTATTTATTTTGTATTTTAATGATGCAGTAAAACACATACCGGTTAATATTCGTATCCTTGCCGATGACAGCGTTCTGTGCAATGACATCACGTCTATTAATAATCAGCCTCTACTTAAAAATCTTTCGTGCACTTCATTAATTAGAGTAGGAAATGACAAATGAATTTGAACTTTAATGATATTTTAGAGCGCAGCTCTTAGGGGCCCGTTCCCGGCTTGAGCGGCGTCGCCGTCGCCGTCGCCGTCGGCGTAACCAAGGTCATCCCAAGGTCACTTGACCCCCAAGGCCATCCCAAGGTCACGTGACTCAAGGTCACGTGACTCCCAAGGTCACGTGACTCCCCAAGGTCACCCCAAGGTCACGTGACCCCTCTCCCAGGGTCACGTGACCCCCAAGGTCACGTGACACCCAAAGTCATGTGGCTCCCCAAGTCACGTGACCCCCGGGGTCACGTGACCCCCGATGACGTCATCAGTGACGTCACTGATGACGTCACCGGCATCCGCATCGTCAGCGTCATCATCAATGGTGACGTCATCAGTGACGTCACCGGCATCCGCATCGTCATCGTCATCATCACTGATGACGTCACCGGCATCCGCATCGTCATTGTCATCATCACTGATGACGTCACCGGCATCCGCATCGTCATCGTCATCATCGCTGATGACGTCATCAGTGACGTCGCTGATGACGTCACCGGCATCCGCATTGTCATCGTCATCAACACTTATGACGTCATCAGTGACGTCACTGATGACGTCACCGGCATCAGCATCGTCATCGTCATCATCACTGATGACGTCGCCGGCATCCGCATCGTCATCGTCATCATCACCATCCACATCGTCATCGTCATCATCGCTGATGATGTCATCAGTGACGTCACTGATGACGTCACCGGCATCCGCATCGTCATCGTCATCATCACCATCCGCATCGTCATCGTCACCATCACTAATGACGTCATCAGTGACGTCACTGATGACGTCCCCGGCATCCGCATCGTCATCATCACTGATGACGTCACCGGCATCTCATTGTCATCATCACTGATGACGTCATCAGTGACGTCACTGATGACGTCATCGGTATCCGCATCGTCATCGTTACTGATGACGTCATCGGCATCGTCATCGTCACGGATCCCCCTAGGTCACGTGACCCCCACCCAAGGTCACGTGACCCCCCCTCAAGGTCACTTGACCCCCCCCCCCCCCCAGTACCCTTCCCTCCTCCTCCTCAAGAGCTGCGCTCTAATTCGGCGTTACAGGGAGTTGTAAACGGCTTTCACTTTTTTAGAGCGCAGCTCTTAGGCGCCTGTTTCCGGCTTGAGCGGCGTCGCCGTCGGCGTCGGCGTCGCCGTCGCCGTCGGCGTAACCGCGCGGTGCATTATGGGTAAATTTCTCCGCTAAACCTAGCGGAAAATTTTTCCCGCTAAATCTAGCGGAAAATATTTTCCCGCTAAATCTAGCGGAAAAAATTTCCCCGCTAAATCTAGCGGAAAAAATTTCCCCGCTAAATCTAGCGGAAAAAATTTTCCCGCTAAATCTAGCGGAAAAAATTACCCCGCTAAATCTAGCGGAAAAAATTTCCCCGCTAAATCTAGCGGAAAAAATTACCCCGCTAAATCTAGCGGAAAAAATTTTCCCGCTAAATCTAGCGGAAAATATTTTCCCGCTAAATCTAGCGGAAAAATTTTGGTCACGTGACCCGGGGAGTCACGTGACACCCCGAGGTCACGTGACCTCTGAGGGGGGCGCGTGTTTGCCCCCACGTCACCCCACCAAGGTCACGTGCCCTCGGGGGGGTCACGTGACCCCCCCCCCCCCCCGAGAACACGTGGCCCTCAGTACCCTCCCCTCCTCCTCCTCAAGTCGTTTACCACTCCCTTACAGGGAGTGGTAAACGACTTTCACTTTTTTATGATATTTACAAATAAAAAATCGCCTTTGTTTCCAGTTATGGTACTTATAATGTACTTTTAAACGAAGTTCGCGAGTTTAAGTACCTGGGTGTTTTCGTTACGCCCAATCTTAGATGGGATAAACATGTCGACTTTAGCCGCTCTCTAGCCCTTAAGAAGTTCGAATACATCAAACGCACTCTCAAATGCCCCACCTTGGAAGTCAAACTAACCGCTTACAGAACCTGTGTTATGCCTACCCTAGAGTACAGATCTGCTGTATGGGATACGTATTTAAAATTAAAAAAAAAGGCTCGAGGTACACCTAAGCATTTCTTATGAGTTTTGAATGCGAAAGCATAAATCTCGTTCTTGCGCGCGTCCCCGGAGAGTTTCCGCGCCTCGCTGACATTGGCCGTGTCGTCGGCGGCACGGCCGATGTCAGTGGCGCGGTATGTATGTATGTATATTTGAGGCACAATCTCTTTGTAACGAGAGTCTTGTAAGACATGCCAATAAAAGCAAAAAATAAAAAATAAATAAAAAAGGACAACAACGAAAGAGAACTGGTTAGCACGTGTGTCCAAAGTTCGCCAACCGTCACTTTCGCACAGTCAAAGTTAATCAGTTCACATGACACCGTCGTTTTAAGTGAACGCTTGCCCCTCCAGCCAAAAGTAAAGCAGCGGCTATTGGCCATCTTGGTCACCTTGGTCGTCTTGGTCACGACCCCGATTTTTCAGTCGAGTCTGCCACCATGCCTCGAGCCTCCGCTTGGAGCATACTACATGGGTCTGTTCGTTGGTGAAACCAAGTGCCTGCTCCAAGCGGGCACCAACGAGAGGCCTTGGGTGTAGCGCCCTGCACGCAAGCAGCAAGTGGTCGATTGTCTCTTCGCCCGCTCCACACGCACTACATACCGTGTCAGTCACGCTGCTATCGTACTTGCTTCGGTATAGGCGGGTACGTAGGGCACCACCACGGGCCTCTATAAGTAGTCGACTGCCCAGTGTGTTCCCGCAGAAAGTAACCGGGGCAATCTCCGTCTTTAGAGACGCGTACATGTGCATGGAAGTGTATTGTAGCATGCCGCTCATCCAACGGTCCCTCTCAACCCTCTTCACTTCCTCCCGCACTGTGCTCATCCACTCTTTTTCTGTTTGAGGTTCAGTGGCCAAGCTGAAGATCTTAAACTTTGTCCCAAGACGAGTGACTCGCTTCCTCCACGTCGAGTTGATATGCTTCAGGTGAATGTACATAAAAACTCGCCTGGCCCACCGGTCTCCGTTCATGTACCGGAGACGTGTGTAGTACTGAAGCTTGCTGTTTGCCTCCCGCGCTTCAAAGGAAGACCAGCCGACATCGCCCTCTATCAGTTCATTGGCTACTTGTCCATGACACCCTAGTGCCTGTCGTCCGACCTCCCTTTGGCGCCGCTCGAGATATGTGCGTAGCTCACTAGGAAAACATATGACTGAGTTTCCAAAAGTCAGCCCGGGCACAGCCACAGCCTTCCAAAGTTCTCGGGTGACAATGTACCGGTCACAGCTCCATAGGCTCCGCCTTCGCAGTATGTTCCGCTTGCTAACTGAGGACTTCCTGAGGCCCTCATGGTGCTCAGTCAAGTAGTCCTCTCTAGCCGACAGTGTTATTCCGAGGTACCTGTATTCGGTGTGAAGAGGTATGGCTGAGCCTTGCAGGATGAGCGACCCGAGATTGCACCCCTCGCCAGAAAAGATGACTGTCGCTGACTTGCCAGCATTGAAGCGTAGTCGGAGGGGTTCCGCTGCAGTTTCACAGGCGACGAGCAACCTCCTCATGTCTTCCACACTGTCGGCCATCAGCACGAGGTCATCAGCATAGGCAAGGCCAGGGAGTCGCCACGCTACAATATCACCATGCTGGCGGTGTTCCAAAGTGAAACCAATGCCAGTGTCTTCAATGGCCTTTTCCATGCTAGAGGCATATAGCATATATAACGTCGGCGACAACGGACAGCCCTGTCGTAAACCTTTTCCAACTGTGACCTCGCCTGATGTCACACCATTGAAGGATGTCGTCACCACATTGCCGTCGTATAACCGACGGATCAACCTCACCCATGTTTGGGGCATATTAAGATGTCTCAGCCTTTCCAGCAGCATTAGGTGAGGGACACAATCATACGCTTTAGCAATGTCTAGAAAGCAGCATATCAGAGGTCGCCTCTCCGCTCGCGCTATCTCGATGCATTGGGTCAATGTAAACAGGTTATCGTCCAACCGCCGCCCAACTCGAAACCCGTTCTGCAGTTCCGTAAACACGCCGGCTCCCTCAGCCCATGCTGTGATTCGCCAATTGATGATAGTCGTGAATACTCTGTATACAACTGCCGTGACGGTGAGCGGTCGGTAGTCATGCAACAGCTGCTTGTTTCCACCTTTTTTCGAGATGAAGGTTACTCGACCGCGCCTCCAGTCAGTGGGGATCGGGTCATCTCCGCAGCATATGCGACTGAACAAGTGGGCCAACTGCTCTTGAGCGTCGGGTCCCAGGCCTTTCAGTACCTTAGCCGGGATTCCGTCCAGGCCCTGCGCAGTGCCGCCGTTCAACCGCGCGAGAGCGCGTGCGACCTGTACTCTTCCCACGATGGTGGTGTTGTCACTCGTCAAATTAAGTAGCGGTGGATCTTTGATATAAGGGCCTCCTGCTGACACGCTCTCATTACCGTGGAAATCCTGTGTCGTCCCAAAAAGATTGTGAAGGTGTTCATCCAAGAGAGCTCTAACGTTGTGCACTACACCTCCATTTTTGGCATCGATCAGTTGGGGAGAATTATCTCTTCCATCCAGTGTTCCAATATAACGCCAGAACTTTTCTCGGGCTCTTTTTCCACCCTTTCTGATATCTTTCATCACCTTGCAATCATGTATCTGTTTTTTCTCCTCGACGATAGATTGTGTTATTGCCTTGAGCTTCTGGTATTCCTCCCAGAGTCGCAGAGTCTCCGGTGCTTTTCCAAGCGTCCGCAGAGCCCGGCGATGGTCTCGGTTTGCGTCTTGCCTGAGTTGGATGGATCTCCGGATTTCAGCATCCCACCACGATACAAGCCGTCTTTTCCCGCTTGAGCCTCTCATAATCGACCGTGTGGTGATTGCCTGCCGAAGTGCATTGGCATAGTCATCATAGATGAGGGCATTTATGCGCTTATCACTTTCTTCGAACTCCTGACATACTGCCTCAATATCACATTCACGTAATTGGAACGTCATTTTACGTTTCGGCCGGCTGCGTTGTCGTTGGATTTCACCAAAATGAAGTATGATGCTGTTATGATCGCTGCCAATACTCCACTCGCCATCTTCATCTACAGTTATTTTTTGAAGGCGACGTGCGAGCCTCTTTGATGACAGGGCATAGTCGATACATGCTCGTCGGTCCCGGGCCATCCATGTGTGTTGCCCCTCACATTCCTCTCTGAGGTTTAGAATCTCCAGGTCGAACTCCTCCGACAGCTGTCTCAGCATTCGGCCATTGTCGTCCTCACGCCCGTCAATCTCAACCAGATGGCCATTAAAGTCCCCCATAACTAGCACAGACAATCTTCGATCTAGGTTTTCGATGTCACGTTGAACGCACTCCAGTATGGCCTTATTCTCCTCATGCCTGGAATTCCCCACGGAAAGGTAAAGGGTGCATACCGCCGTCGGTATGTTACCCACCTGTCCTTGAACCCACAGGTGTTCGCAGCACGTTTCAGATATCCTTATCCATGCTTGTCCTCCACTTGGCCAAAGGAGGCCCACACCACCTCCCCGTCGGTCACCCTCCACCCTGTTACACCCAGTCCAGCACCAGGAAGGGTCTACTGGGGGTTCCTCAGCGTCCCGCAAGTGTGTTTCAGCAACCCCGAACAAAGAAAAGCCTTGTTCCCGGAGTACTACATAGAGCTCAGCCCACTTTCGTTGACGCCTCGCACTATTCAAATTTAAAAAGCCAACGACAGCACTGCCTCTTTTCCGTGGTTGCCCTTGCTGCCGCCGCGCCAGAAACTCGGTCAACACTCCCGCTGAAGCTGCATGGCTGCTAGTTGCTCTCGGACCAGTTGATTCACAAAGTGCGGCAGCTCTTGTGATGGGGCACTAGTGGGGTGCTGAAGGCATCCGGTCATCAAGTCGGTCAGCATTGGGTTGCACACAGGAAAGGTCTGTCTCGCAGTAGGCCCTAGAGCAAACGTTCCTTCCTGACTGCCTGTCCTCGATGGGAGTGCCCCACAGCTTTGTCCTTGAAGATGTCCGTTGGGTGGTATGAGGAGTGGGGGCACCCATATTGCGTGCAGAGGTGACGACTGTGACAGAGGATGAGCGCGGGCACGCAGCGCCATGGGGTGGCGCTGATTGAAATTGTCATGGAACGGCCTCCTTCGGCTTCATTTTCTTGCCATTTTGCGTGAATTTTTGGGCGGGGCTGGGAGGCCTCAAATCGCAGCTTCACGAAATTATCTGCCGTTTAACACGGGTGATGAAGGCGGCTCACTCCATGGGGCATTAATGCTTTCGCAATAAAATATGACAATCTACTTGAATCGGTCTACACTAAGGCTGTACGATTTGTTTTTAATGGGTTTCTCATCTTTTGGGCTCGAACCACAGTGGTTGGAGGCGAAAGATAGATCGGTTCAAAATGTTCGACGGAATGGTGAATGAAGACTGCGGCATTGAGCGAACAAAATACTTTTTTTTTCTGCTACTACGTGCACCAGAGTGTGTCATCCATTAAATGGTCTATTTTAGTGACATGAATTGTTTTAAAATTTTCATTTTAGTGCCTGTCAGTCGCCGCCAAACGTCGGTCGTCCTTGTCGAAGATTATTCTAGGCAAACGTACGTCCGATCTTCCTGGCGTCGGGGGTACTGCGGCGCTGGAGGTTCACGTCGCGGAAAGGTCTTGCGGAGTTGTCGATGCCGCTGGTATTCAGGTCCAGTAAAGAAGCTGCGACGATTGAAGTATTAGGCGCGCCGGTGAGTCGTTGGAAGTGGCTTGCTCGGGCCGTCAGTGCGCGCTCGATGTTGGTGGCTTCACTCACAAAAGCGTTGACGGTCCTCAGCGGGTTGCGAACCAGGCCTCCGAACATTTCACCCTTCACGCCACGCATGAGGACGCGAAGTTTCTTCTCCTCGGCGGCCTCCGAATCGGCTCGGGCACTCACACGCAGGACATCTTCAACAGATCTGCTTACTCTTTCATTGAGGCCCTGCGCCCTTGTTTGAAGACGGGCCTCTGCCCGCTGCCGACGGTGGTGGTTGACGAAAGTCCACTTCAATTCGGCAGCGCAGGGCTCCCATGTTGTGAAGGAGGCTTCATGGTTTTAAAACCGGTGACTAGCAGTGCCTTAAAGAGAGAAGTAAAGGTTGTCGAGGTACTGCTCAGTCGTCCGACCGTTTTGGCGGGTTACATTTTCATAGTTTTGCAGCCAGTCTTCAATAACCTCGTGAACCTCCCCGTCGAAAGGCGTCGGAGTACGGGGTGCGACGGGCAGGTATACCACGGCGGCGGCGGGCGATGTCTTTGACGTCTGGGTGATTATCGTCGAACTCATTGGCTACTTGGTTTTGGGTGACAAAAGTCTAAATTCCGGGTGTAGGCCTTCAGTGCGACGACTTAATCGAGTCTCGGTAGTGCCTTCGTTGGATCTTCGTGGGCTTGGCGTCGGACTTGCACTGTTGGGCCATTGGAGGAGGACGCTGCAGGGACATGCATTTCCCCGCACCTCCACCGAATGGTCACGAATGATGAGGTGACGAAACAAAGAATAACTGAGAAAATCAAAATGTTTAATGGGGCGAACTTGTGCTCAAAACAAAAGGAAACAGAGGATAACAACAGAATGTCGAGGGCGTCGAAGCCGGCGTAACAGCAGGATCGAAGACTGGAGCGAGACTGACTCCGCTCGCCACGCGGAGTCCCTTATGTACCCGCGTGGGTTTCTGGAACATTCGGCGTAGAACGTTTGGCGTGTAGAAAATTCGGAACTTGATCAGTCGAGAATGTTCTCAAGTTTTACGAGAACGCCAAGTTAAAAAAATAAATAAAAGAACATTCCGACGACTGGAATCGAACCTAGGCCCTCCGCGCAACAGCAAAGCGCGGTAATCATTTGGCCACGCAAGCGCTCGCTCGGCGGCGCACGTGGCAATATTACTAAATCAGTAATTTTCATAAAGATTTCGAGCACATCGGAAGCGCAGTAGCGCGCTGAAATTTTTACTCGCGCAGCAGGTACAAGGGTAGAGCTCTAGTGAGGGACGGAAAAATCGCGCGGGCGCCTTGTGGCACTTCTAACTTTGTACCTGCTTCACGAGTTGTGAAGCAGGTACTTTGAGCGTGCCAGAAGCAGGTACGCTTCTGGCACGCTCAAAGTCTTTATGAAAATGAATGATTTAGTGGTTTTCGATGAGGCTCGGCAAATTTCCAGTTATAGCCATATGTCCATCTCTACAAATTCATAGGTAATTAGCCATTTTTAAATAATTAAAAGTAATTAGTAAGTATCGCGCATTTTCAGATATCCGCCATCCCGATTAATGCGGTCCCGAAATAAATTATTCATTTACTTCGAATACATTAATATTAGAAATTTTATGTCAGTCTTCGCTGAAACACCCAGTATGCAGGCATACATAATTACATTCCTATCGCATTATTGAAATATACTTTATTTCTCAAGTTTTTTAGGACGGTCGAAAATTTAATGGCAGCTCTTATTCTATATTTGAAGGAAATGCTGTAGTATGTTTTGTTCGTTTTCGGTGTTGCTTCTTTGCATTCAGAAAATAATTATAGTGCGTGCATCAGTGGAAATAATTTAAATGATGTTGAAAAACTTAAAACGAAGAATAATGTAAAATATTCATGAAAAAAATCCGGAACACGAAAATCGTGTTACGTAAGCAGCCGCTGCAAAGTGCTGAAAGCGTATATTTCCTATTTCCGTTGACATGTGGTTGGAACGTTAATTTTTCGGTATTTGCCTTCGTACGTCGTGATATGCGTCATATACAGGAAATGCACATTCCATAGACGCTGTCATTTTTCAAACATTACATAAAGGCTCTACTTCTGACGATCCTGCAGACGTTGCAATATGCTGCTCAAGATCACACTGGTCCTCGCTCTTGCTGCGAAAGGTAAACCAAATTTATGACATCAAGGCTTGTAGTCATTGCAGAAGATATAAGCTTTATATAGCGTTTATTAATGCGCTTCTCAAGCGTAAACTGTTAACAATAACTACAGCCCCCCATATTCCGCATTAAAAACAAAAGGTCTATACGCATAAAAGTAGATGCTGCATTTTTAAGGGCTTTTAATATGAGCGTTTTCGCTTGAGTTTCGCAGTTTGCCCAACAACACGCGTTGCTGCAGTTCGAAGCCCGTAGGTACATCGAATGACTTATTTCATATGTTGCACTGAAGACAGATGTAGATAGATGGAGCCTTTTATTAAATACAACGTCCTGTACTTTCGCTGTTCGTGAAGTATAGTTGGATAACCTCATATTTAAAATACCATAAAAGATAAGGGTAAAGAAAAAGCTTTCATTATGCCATTAGTATGCACAACCCTACATGGCTAAAGACCAGCTGTCAGAGACACTTTTTTTGTTGAAAAATATGTCATGACTTTGAGGATCGTTGTTATTGATAATGTTGATGTCAGACGGGATCCATCTAAAAGATGAACCCCAGATTGTATACCGCTTCTAATGCGAGCTTTTCTATACTGGGAGGAGTCAGCCGTCTGCATTGCAGCATGGCGCTGCAATGAGAGGCGGCCAGAAGTGGTCGAAACTAGAAAACAATATACCGCTGCTCCCACGGGTGTAAAATCCTGCCACTGCCAGTTGTTCACACATGCAACAAAAACGAAACATTATGCAATTACATTCTCCAACCCCAGACTCGCAGAACTAAAATTAACGGACACACACACACACACACACCGTCTTGAGGTGTGTTGTGTGTACGTCCGTTGTTATATTTCTTTGCCTTGACATGGGTTGTAGTATGGAAGTGATTCATCAGCTTGGCTGCGCTTTTTTATGATTTTTAAGCTTTATGAAAGCCTCAAAACTGCGAACTTACATTTAGTACAAAATGCTTCACTCGTTTCAGGTTCCTCCGATTGCCCACGTTGGCGTAACACAAGCGTGTGTTTACTCAAACCTGAGATGAAAGTCGGAATGCCCGCCGTTGGATGGTTCTATGAAGTCAGTGCCGGAAAATGCTCCCCAACTGTGTATAGAGGGCCTGGAAGTCCTGACGAAAATAGATTCTCATCCCAATCTGAGTGTAATGAAGTGTGCAGACGTGAGTCTAATGAAATATACAATATATGTGAATCCACACTTGTGTTCTTTATATGTTTCCGCCAGTAATACCTCCTAGAAGACAAGAGCCGGTACTTGTCTTCTCTTCTGCTTGTCATCTCCGCTCCATGTCTTTGATGTGTTCTTGTCTTCTCAGCTCCCTTTCTTTCTTGTCTTCCTTTTTGTCTTCTCCCCCCCCCCCCCCCCCCCACACACACTCATCTCCTTTAAACTTCATCACTATTAAGTCAACGCAGAGCCGCCTAACTATCGTCGGGGCAGGGCGCCTTGCAGCGTCTCACTGCGAACGTGACGCTCACACGCGGCGACGCCAAGACAAGCGACCGCTCTGTGTCTGGTTCATGCAATCCGTAGCTTTTTTTCTTTTATAGTGCGGCGTAGTCTAGTTGAGCTTCAGCACGTTTGCCGCTTGGGGAGGGGCAAGGATTCACCAATGATGAAGCAATGCGCAGGCCCTGTCTTCTAGGTGCTATGGGCCTGTACCGCGGGCTTGCCGCAAGACATGTCGGTTTCCGGTTGTTTTCTAAACATTCTTTTATTTTTATTTTTTTATTTCGTTGCTTAAGGTTACATTTGCTTTACACAGGCGGCAGCGGTGGTTTACGAGTCACATGTTTCTGACCCTCTGACTTTCAAAGACCCCCAACCAAACAGCGTGTTCAATGCTTTAAAAAAAAAGTAAACTCGCTAAAACATTTAATACCAATTACACGACAAGACCTGAGACAGTCCTGTTCTAGCCTCACCATAACATGATGTCGTATTGTTAACGACGCCTACCGATCGCTCCGAGAACATCCGAAGATTGCTTAAATACGTTTTCCGGAGTGCGCTCCAACATAAAGACACATACCCTTCTGTGTCACTCTGCCGCGTGACTTCCCGTCACGTGACCTTATGACTTCACGCAGTGACACTGTGCTCCACGATCTGACGTCATGCCGCGTGGTCACGACATGACATGATGTCAGATTACTTGACATCGGAGTGTGATGTCGTAGTGTCGCGTGACATCAATGTTTTTTAGCTCAGCAGTTAAACTCCCAGATTGACGAACCGACATTAATATTTATAGGAAAAGTTGGCTCAGTTCAAAGCATACCATACTTCGTTATTGAAAGTGCACCGGGGCAATGAACGTGACAATTATATAATCATCGTCGCAGCACAAATATGAACTCTGAACGCTGCAAAATAAAAGTGAGCGTTAGAGATTTCGAACATGACACCGATATATGCTCTTGCTACGAACCTTTGCCACTGGTACGATGCTCATTCCGAGCGAAACAGACACAGAGGGGGATTAAATCCCGGCGTTCTGCAGCGAGAGCACAGAATGCTTTTCTTTTCGAAATACCTTACATTGGCACTCTCGGCCACACATTTTTTTTTCCGTGCAAATATTATCAGGTAGACGTAAGCATAGGGTATATTGATGCGAAGACAATGAGCTGAAAGGAACAACAGACAGACACCAGAGAAAAAAGGTATATGTGTCAAAGCTTTAAAAGAGCGCCATACTAAGGGCTTTTAAAAGTGCTTCATGGTTGCCAACTATGTCATCCTTATAATTGTTAACGTTGTTTTTTTTTGTGGGAAAGGAGGGGGAAGCGGCTTTGGACACTTTTATAAAAAAGGTGTTCCAACAGTTTAAAAAATGTTCATTGTCTTCGTGTGTTTTACACTCCAATATGCATTCGGTATTTTCATCAACAATGATGTGTTTGTTGGCAACGTTTAACTGCGTAGTTTTAGAGACGCAAGAACCTTAGGCGTGAGGCGTCTGGTGCAATTTAATATTTTACACAGTACTCGGTTAAATAATTGTAAATATATCGGGCTATAATTTGAGCTCCACAAGATGATGAGAAATATAATGCTTATGCTTAATATCATTACTAAGGTCACAAATATAATTGAGGTCTTAATAATACCGCATCTATATATATATGAACGAAAAATGAAGGATTTTGCTTCAGAAAATATTACATCTTTGATATAAAAATACCTTAAGGGGTACAGCGTTTTACATCAGATGCATCTGGTTTTGTCACCAAGATTTTGGACACCAGGTAAGTTCATGCCACTGCTATCACTCCTATTTGTGTAGCTACATCTCATTTTATATCATATTATTTTGTTACTTAAACAAGAAATCAACTGATCATGTATATTTTTTCTATTTAGTTAAATTGAATATGTTTTGCTATCCTAGGAGACGTACCAGGTTTTTGCTTTGAAAATCCTCCAAACAACCCCGGGAAAGGTGCACGCTCTCAAAAGTGGACTTACAGATCTTACAACGGGCAGTGTGTCCAAATACAATGGAATGGCGCTATTCAGTCTTGCGAGAACATATTCGACTCGTCTCAGGAATGCGAACGAATGTGTAAAAGTAAGTGGAGCACTGTACACCCACAATAGCTGCCGGGGAAATAAAATTATTGTAGCGTTTGCAGCTTAGGTATGGGATGTAGATTGTGTTTCATAGTTTATTTTGACTCATATATATGAATTACAAGCGACGTTCGGTTTAATAAATAGGCAGACACTCAAATCATCTACTGCTCGTTGCATTACCTGTGGCCATCAGTAAACCCAGATGGTGGATGTCAGCCTATGGGACAATGTACACATAGAAAGATCGACGCGTATCTGCAATAAATCATGTAAGAGAGCGTCGCGTTTGCAAATACTTATAATATAAAAGTAATCATTTTCATAATATGCAGAATGCTTAAGCATGTCCAACTTTAAGAGAATAAGATAAAGTTGAACTAAAATTTCTAATGACGCACTTCAGGCACATATACATAAACAAGCGTTGTTTATTCGCGACTGCAACCCTGAGCATGCTCCCTCCATTTCTCTGTTTCACTTATTAACCGCCAGGTTGCGGAAGTTCTTGCTGCACACTTGGAGAGGCGGTAGCTCCCCGCGTATATACACCACGTCCTTTTCGCTGGGTGGCGTTGCCTCCCCTAGAGTTCCGAATATTCTAAAGTAGTTTGAACCAATGTCAAACCACTCTTTTGATTTTCTCTGCTAATTTTAGAGATATCACGGCACTGTCTCGAGGACGAAAATCGCTAAAGGGCATTTGTCTGGAAGCTCGAATGAACGACGTTGTTGTATAGTTCAATGCTCGCAGAAGTGTCTGCAAGCAATGCCAGAAACACAAAGATCATCAGACGTAGCAACCACGCTGCGGGTGCCTCCCACAAAGAAAGAATGCGAAATGAAGGATGGACGGATCACGATGTCAGATATTCCAACAACTGTATACACAAAGAGCATTCAATTGAGGAATGTCTACTATCATAAATATGGCTTAAAAACTGGTGTTTTTTATTTTTGTTTCAATTTCTAATTCAATATCTTCTATCTAAAAAAAACAAAAAAACTGGTGATGCCTCTAACAGAAAAAAAAACTTAAAGGGTTAAAAAATGTCATGAATCACGTTTGGTTATCAAGTATATAGCGGTATTCGAGAATCGTATTGGTATAATTATCTGCTTAGGTTATATTTTTAACTAAAACATTTTGAGTATTTACAGATTTCTTAATCATTCTTGCTTGTTTTATATGCTTGAAATCAACTGTAAACAAACTTACTCCTCTCACTCCTCTCCCGACACTCACAACTAAATGACCATTTTGTTTAGGGTGCTGATAAAACTTCTATTAAGTTCCAGATTACGGAGTTTGCGCAAAGGGGATTAAGAGCGGGTGTATACCTACAGACGCCAAGTGGTATTGGTTCAATTATAAAACACTTACATGTCAAGAAATGAACAAAACCGAGTGCCCAGACGGGGAAGGAAATACCTTTCGAACGTTCTATGAATGTAACCGGCGATGTGGAAGTAAGTTTATACAGTTAGTTTTTTTTCTAGAAGGGTCGTATTCATCAGAGATGGAAACAATGTGATTAATTTCAAATCGTCGTGAAATAGCGTCATTATTCTGCCACCATATTTTGCCTCTCCATTTGATAATAAACGCAAGACATAGAAATACCCAGTTTCTCGTGAATAATAAGCGACCTTGTTGAACGTATAAAAAAAGTATTATGGGTCAAACAATTTCGTATAAATGGTGCGGCTTTGGGGTAATCCACCCAGAATTAGTATCTATTTGACAAAGTTTATCATCTGTAACGGAAAGTTTAGCTGGCTATTTAGGCAGACTAAATCCCCAATGTATGAACGCATGCACAAACAATTACCTTTAACCCTTTCTTTGGCTCCAGCTACCTAACTGTGCGATATTTGCCATCACTAAAATATTGACCTACAACGGTTAGTCAAACGATCTTTGTTGTTCCGTTGTTCTGTGTTGGACTAAAAATTGGCAAATGAAGTTAAATTTTTTGAAAACAGCCGTCATGACAGTGTCCTGTAAAAAAAAGCCAGTTCAATTCAGTTACCTACTAGAAGGACAACCAGTAAAGCGGATCCAGGAGCACAAGTATTTAGGACTTCTTTTTAACAGTAAACTGAACTGGAACCAGCATTTATAATTAACGGTTAACAGAGCGAGGGGCACTTTGTTTGCGTGTCGTAGGAAATTAAAATTTGCCGATTTTGACACTAAACTTATTGCTTATAAAAGTTTTATAAGGCCGGTGCTCGAATATGCTAGTTCAGTATGGTGCCCTTTCACTCAAAATGGTATTAACAAGCTTGAAAGTATCCAAAAGTTAGCTGCTCGGTTTATTTTTAATGATTTTTGTATAGAAACATCGTCCACTGAATTAGTTATTAGAGCGAAGCTTCAACCGTTGCAAATGAGAGCGAAAATTGATAGATTAAAATTGCTGTTCAATATTCTTAATGGCACTCTTCATGTTCAAAGCTCTAGCTATATACAACCATTATCGACCGGGTCCTCACATCTAAAGCACATGAGAGCGTTAAAACAATACAGGTTCAAAAACGACTGTTTTAGATATTCTTTTTTCCCTCGGGCGATTCAAGAATGGAACGAGTTACCAAATGATGTCCTCGTCAACACAACTGTTGCTAATTTTGTATCTGCTCTTGAATTTATACTTAATTGAGTTTTCATTTATAAATCTGCATCTTGTTTAGATGTTTTGTACCCGCCCCCCCCCCCCCCCCCCCTCTTACCATGGCTCCTTGAGTGCAGCCAGTAGTATTCCTAAATAATAAAAACAGAAAAGGCTCGAGGTCATGTGATACAAACAAATTTGAATTATACGAATATTTCTTTTGTTTGCTCTAAGTATCACGGGAATTCAGTTTTACAAGTTTGTAATTTATTTCATACAAGGGATAAAATGAGTGCAGCGAGTTAATTTTTGATTGAACTTAAAAACGTCCACCTGGCAGCTGTGGTAAAGCTGGAATGACCGCCATTCTTGCAACATAGATTACTTCTCAAGATAAACTGCCTTCCCATAAAATACACTAATGTGGTTATTGACATCCTCGTTCTGTAGTCATAACTCAAATTACGAGCTCTAAGCGTCCTAAAAAAAACAGAATATACATTAGTGTGCGGCCGATTTGCGCATTAAAAGAGTGGTCACAGTCCCCGTCGGTGCAGTACGACCAATGGCGCTATCGAACTACCGACCCTTTCTAAATGTGGTCGAACGACGGCCGGCGCCTATCAGCCTATCAGAGCGATGCGTTCCAGCGTCGACAAGAAGGACTGGCCGGCCATTCGTCCACGCGGGAACCCTTCGCCTGTGCAGTGTACCGCCAAGTGGGAGCTGGCCGTTCCTGTTAAAGGAACAGCTAGCTCCCACTTGGCGTTACACTGGAGGGACTCTGCCTGTACACCGTTACTTGACAAGGCCATTGTTTTGTATCAATACAAAGACCAAAAAGCTCGAGAGATTGTTGAAGCTCATAGAATAAAGAAGGAGGGGCCAGCCTGCGTAAGTCAGGCTTCCTTGAATTTGGTGGACAGTGAGGTCGAATTTTTAGAACGGGGATGACGCATATCGAATTGTGTAACAGAAAGTACCCAATTTTCTGAGGTGTATGCGCATTTCCGTCGTGATTGAAGAGTCGTGTTGCTGTATGTTTTCTTCGTGGTTTTCTGATAATAAACCTCTCAGCTGTTAGTCAGCGCTCGTCCTGTCCAGTTCCTTCCTCTGTCCCTTTAAAATTCGCGTTGTTCCATTATGATTAAGTTGTGGCATTAAGCCCTTAGTAGCACTGCGCAACATCAGAGTTCAGTGAGTGATTTAGGTCATTATTGTCAATCTCCGCTCTTCCATCTCTGTTGGTGGTCTTGCATGTTGGAACCGTTTAACAGTAAGCAATAGCCAGTTCAAATTGACGCTCCAAGACTTAAGCAATTACCGTGTAAAGAAAATGGCATTGAACTTGTTACTATTTCGCACTACTTTAACGAATATTGGATGAAGTCTAATATTTAAGCGTCGTTCAAACTATTACACTACTTTAACGAATATTGTATGAAGTATAATATTTAAGCGCCGTTCACACTCTTGCAACCGAGTAAAGGTCCATTCACAATTTTGCGACCGAATAAGACCTAGAGAGACCACACCGGTTTTTAAGCCTCTTGCGATTTCTTAGGACCAACTCCGCTGCAGCACATCCGGTCATAAGACGTCGCAAGGGGCTTAAAAACCGGTCTGGTCTTTCTCGGTCGTACTCAGTCGCATATATGTGAACGGCACTTGAGACCGAGAGAGACCAGACCGGTTTTTAAGGCTCTTGCGGCGTCTTAGGACAGGATGCGCTGCAGCGGAGCTGGTCCTAAGACGTTGCAAGATGCTTAAAAACCGATCTGGTCTGTCTCGGTCTTACTCGATTGCAAGAGTGTGAACGGCACCTTACGATGAACAATGAAAACTATTATATGAAACTATGCGGCCCAGAATGCGGTGCCACCATTTACATGACTCAGGAGCAGTATTGTGACCGGCAGGCTTGACCAGATATAAATATGTTTAAATAAAAATCCCAGGCGAAATCCGCAGAATTCAAAGGCACAGTTATGTACCTGTCTTTTTTTTTTTTTTGTCTTTTCAACTTCTTTATTATCGTCCGCAACTAATCGAGCTTTGTGGTTTACTCTTATTTGTTGGTTTTGTTAAAATCCGCTCTGTGTTAATAATATGTGAAAACTCTGAAACATTGCGTTATCTTGCTCAATGGCTTAAAAATATACAGGGTTTGTACAAGACAAGTGCGGAATGCCAATACAAAATATAAGTTCCTGCATATATCTGGCATATCAGTATGGGTACAATACCCTTACCAAAAGGTGTGAACAGTTTAAGGGATGCGACGATGGCGGAAACAGCTTTGATACACACAAGCAGTGTTGGGAGACTTGCGCAAGTAAGTAACTATGTCTATTTTGAGATTGCAAAAATGAAATGCGAGGCTAGACGATCCAGGATATAAGTACAGCTTATACATATAGATGACTTCTTTTAGAGCGCAGCTCTTAGGTGCCCGTTTCCGGCTTGAGTGGCGTCGCCGTCGGCGTAACCGCGCGGTGCACTATGGAAAATGTTCCACAATGCAAGGCGCGGGACTCGTGACGTCACATGTGACGTCACGAGGGACGTTACGAGGGTACTGCGCGGTGCATTATGGGACATTTCCCTTGATGCAACGTGGGAGGAGGAGGAAGGAGGAGAGGGAGGAGGACGAGGGGAGGGGAGGAGGAGGAAAGAGGAGGAGGGGGAGGGAAGAGGGAGGAGAGCAGAGAGGAGGTTGAAAGATGATGGCGAGGAGGAGGAGGGGTATACCCTCCTCTCAGTACCCTTCCCTCCTCCTCCTCCTCAAGAGCTGCGCTCTCATTCGGCGTTACAGGGAGATTAAACGTCTTTCTTTTTTTTTTAATACATTGCTTTGAGATATAATGAAGACGCCATTATTTTATGAACACCATTAGATGTCGGTACTGATGGTCGGCTGACGTAGCAGCAATAGCAATACACTGGCGCGTGCCCGTCTGTGTGCGTGTACACACGTCGATCCCGGTTTTATCATTTCCAAGTGCGTCTTCAGAAAGCACCTGTGCGTAGAAGGTTTTATCTGCTTAAATAATATTTTTAGTTGGACGGGGTTCGATGAAGAATTATTTCTGGTACCTTCGATATGCTTAGAGTTGCCCGAGAGTGTAAAGTTCCGATTTATTTTATACATATATTGAATACTGTCAATTTAATGTTCGTATTCTGCTATTGCATGTTAAGAGCGCCTGTTATTCCTTTGAGATACTACATGTCCCACAAATTCCAAAGCACTGACATAACCTGAATACTTCTTAACGAACTCCCATTAAATCTGCAAATTAATCTGGACGCTTTACATTAAAATTAAAATATGGAATCAATCAATATGCTTATTATAGTGCCCAGAAACAACCTTGGGGTCGTGGTACTTGCACACTGGATGGAAATGAAGACATAAAACACACAAATACAGAAGAGCAATGCACTGTACAGTAACTGCATATAATCATACCCGACATATACTGAGCCGAATGATAACAAAATGGAATCTCTAGTTCTTGTTTACAATTATGATAAATTACAGTAACATAAAAACAAGTTCGAGAGGCACTCGAAACGAATAATATACGAAGCAGTAGCACAAGCACACAGCCAACACTGTCTTTGCTCTCCGAAATCAATATTAAAGTGAACCACGTTCATAATTCACACGCCGGACAGGTGTTCAATAGATTTTACAAATGCCCTGTAGCACGAGTTAAAAATAACGAGTTTCTCCGAGTACTGGTTATAACACTTATATCGGTTGATTCTGATTCGAAGAGTGAGTGGGTGTCGTCGTTATAATAATAACGGATAACTTTAGCAGAAAACAAAATTGTATTAACACTGACAAAATAAACGTAACTATTTTTGCACTTGAAGATTCTCAGTCAGTTCATGGCGTTCGTCTCGTCCGATCCGTCCGGTTCGATCCGACTGCTCGCCTTCCGCTGGCGTCCAGCTCGTTTCGTTCACTGTCCGGCGTTCATCTGGCGTTCCGTTCGCTGTCACTCTGGCGTTGCGCTCGTTCTGTTAGCGATCAGCCTGGTGTTCCCCCCGTTCACCATCACTGTCCAGTCCTCGATCTTCCTTCTCTCTTGCTTTTCGCGTCGCTAGAGTGTACTAGAAGGAACGAGTTAGACGAGCTATAGGCTCCGCTCATGCTTTCAGTTGCACCTCAAAATGTGGAAAACGATCAGGTGGAACCGCGGTGGAAGATTGTAGGTGGAACCAAACCACTTCGATTGCAGCGCCACCTTCGCTGCGATCAAGTAACGACACAAATCAAGGTCATATGGGCAATAAGCCCCTTGTGGGCTATATTATACTTTTTATGATTTTGACGTCCGAGGTAACGTCAAAGCAGCACAACACGACGACGCCACAAAGTCGTCGTCGACGACGTTGGGCGACGCCAAGATGCTGTCGTAAGGCCGTCGTGGCATCGCGTCGCGTCGAGGACGACGCCATTTGGCGACATCAAGTCGCCGTTGTGACGCGGTCGTGACATCGCGTCGCGTTGAGGACGACGCCGTTACGCATCATCAAGTCGCCGTTGTAACGCGGTCATGACGTTGCGCGCTACATCGAGGACGACGTGGACGTGGCCGTCGATACCGACGTTGACGTCGACGCTCCACGCAATGTCAAACATCGCTATGACGTCTCGTTAACGCTGTCCTAACGTCATCGTGAACGTCAACGTCACGACAAAGCCTTGACGGCGTGTAACGTCGTCAACGATGACGTGGATGTCGTGAAGCTGACGGGACGTCTTCGTGACGTCGAGTTGCGTTATGTCGACAACGACGTCAATGAACTGACACCAAGCGTCCTTCTGGCGTTGCATTGACAAGGACGCCATCATCTTGACGTCCCGTGACGCTGTCGTCGTCGTCATCAGATTCAACGTTGACATTTTCGTCGTTGTCAACGCAGTATGACGTCAGAACGCAGTCTCGATGTCGTGTAACGCAGGTTCTCAACGTCGATGACGACGCTGACGTCAAGGCGTCGTCGTGATGGCGCATGCGTTGTGACAAGTCAGGTCGCGGTAGAGTTATGTATTGATGTGACGCCTGACGTCTAGGTTGCATAAAATATACTCCTGCGTTCTATCGCCTCTATGACCTTGACCAGTGTGCCGGCCGAGCTTGGCGTTGGAAGGAAACGCGTTTTGTATAAAAAGCGGCTAATGCGAACCACTCGTTCCTTCTAATACACTCTAGCGTCGCCGAGATTTCTTTTTCTCGTCTTCTTTCTTTTTGAACACAGTCACGCGCTCTCAGTCAAAAGCTGAACAGGTTTCACTCGCGAAGGCCGATATCGCAGGTGTCACGGTTGAAGTGTAAATTAGTGTTGTTTTTAGTTACTTTGCCCACTGTGTGTAGTTAGCTTATTTTGCAACAAAAGTTGTTGCAAAATAAGCTAACTACATAGTCAGTCTAATAAATGGGCTTAAAAAACTAAAAGTTTTGGAAATAGAAAAGGATGATTGATTCCGAGTAGACACACGTGGAACCCTAGGGCACACTTCAGACAAGAGGCTTGGTGAATTAATCGAACCATGCAACGTTTTAAACAAAAACAATAGTTCCGACTTCTGACGGTACCGGTGCAGGCTTAACAAGTCAACACGCTCTAACGTTGCGTCGGAAGTTGAACAATGAACATCCTTCATAAGGTAGCGATGTTTAAAAATGGAAATAAACCTTTCCCGAACTCGTTCGATTTGGAATGAGTTAGTTTTAGAGATTCCGTTTCAGACAACTGAGGCATATTCTAACTGGGGCACGCATAACGAGCGGTATAACGTGAGCAACGCAAAAGCTTAGATGCTTGAAGTCCTTCGTTGAGCGAAAGGAAACAGCCCGCGTGCGCACAGACGAGTTAACGAGCCTATGGTACGGGACTAGAGAATTGCAGGGTTTTAGCACGGTTTAAGAGTAGATTTTTTATTGGCTGAGCACCACCTAAAGAAAGAAAATGCATCTTCCTGAAGCCTAACGCAGTCATTTAAAGTAACTATTTCTTTGTAAGTTTTAATGTCATCAGCGTATTGCAGGAACGAATAGTGTAAAATAGCATCAGAGACGTCATTTATAAAACTTGCGAACAGCAGTGGACCTAGGACAGATCCCTGAGGAACGCCAGAACTTGCCCTGTACAATGAAGAGTTCATAATGTTGACTCGAACGTACGCTCTCCTGTTTGACAAATAGCTTTGAAACCAGTCGTATACTGTGCCACAATCCCCGTAGGCGGAAAGATTTGATAATAGGATCATATGATTTACAGCGTCTATTGCCTTGCTTAGGTCAAAGGAGACCCCGTCTAGCTGGCCTCTGTTGAAGGCTACCTGGGATGCGGTAGACATAAAACTTACAAAATTTGTAGTCGCTAATCTGCGGTCATAAACCCATGCTAATTAGAGAGGGGTTAAGTTTCTAAATTGGAAAGACAAAAATTGATGAATGACTGTTTAAAAGAGTTTGGAAAAGAAAGAGAGTACGGAAATCGCTCTATACTACAGAACATCCCCTTTCTTTCCCGACTTCAGAACCGGAACGACCACGGCAATTTTCCACCTTTCGAAGGATACTCCTGTCCTTAATTAGGTGTTAAATATTGCACATAGTGTAGGTGTGACTATTTCATGAAATGTTTTGACAATTGCAGGTGGTATTCCATCGTGTCCCGCAGACAGCGCAACTTTCAGTTTTTTAATACCTTGCTCTACACATTCCTCGTCGACATTAATGTAACTTTGTAGGTCACCGAATTAATTTAAGTGAGCCAACGTGACGTAGGAGCATACGGTACTGTCTTTGTAGGCTTAACTAAAATGATCTGCAAACAGCTCAGGCACGCACTCCGCAACTTTTTTATGGTTATCCAAAAATATTTTCGATACAATATTCTTCCCGGAACGTGATCTAGAGTACCTCCAAAGTTTTTACGGTTTTTGACAAGGTCAGGTTTCACTGAGGCACGATACGCCAAGCGGTCATGGTTTAGCACTATCATACATTTCTTCCTGCAACTCTTGAATTCTACCTCCCACGTTGGGAGACCACCTTTCTTGAACTTTCTGTGCAAGAAGTCTTTCCTTTTAGTAGAATTCTTAGTTCACTAGAAAAACATTTAGGAAAGCAAGGTTTCTTTAAAGACCTTAAAGGGATGAATCTGTTGATGGCCTTTCGAATTAATCTCGTAAAGAGAGGTACCTGTTAATATGCATCAGAGGATTCTAAACCCGGAAAACAATCAACACTCGAGAGGTGGGAGAGCATCGTCTCCTGATGAACAATTGTATAAGATGCGTGGTAGAGAAGCCTCAATAGGAGCGCAAACCGAGGAATCATCATAAGAAAGCACCAAGTCAAGGGCTGGATGATACTTAACCAAAGGAACCATTGAGACTTTACCTCGAGCTACACGCACGCAATCCATGTTTGAGAGACACAAATCTAAAGCATTACCTTGGTGGTTAAGAATAACGTTGTGCTGTGCAAGATCTATAAAAGAAACAAAGTTTAGGATGTCATTGTCTTTCTGCTTGCCATGAAATTTGTCAGTCGAAACATTAAACTGGGTCCAGTTGGTGCCTGGAGCTTTCAAATCACCTAAGATTAAGACATGACGCCCGTGTAACTTGTTAACGATGTTCTCCATGCCATTGAGACACATGCGAAGGTCGTTGGGCGTCGTTTGCGGAGGCGGGTAAAAAAGGCCAATAAAAAGGGGTACTTTTTTGGACACTTGATTTCTACCCATAAACTCTCGGGAAATGTTTCTACATCTTCCCGTCTTTTCGAGCAGAAACGCCTGTCAACGGCCGCTAACACGCCGCCTCCAGTTGTATCACGCGTTGCCAAGTCGCGGTCACGCCGGTGCACCACAAAATAAAATAAAAAGTAATCGGAGGACCCAATGTCACAGGATAACCAAGTTTTTGTTAAACAGAATATAGAATAATTGGATAGGATAACGTTATAAAAAAGAAAACAAAAAAAACATTCGTCCCTTTGTGCATGAGCCGCGGACGTTTCGATTAACTAAACCAACGTGACTCATCACCTTTCGTCGGTCGTCGGAACGCCCTTTGAGACATGGAGAAGGGCTTGTCGAAGGGCGCCTCTGAAAGCTTTAGAGGGGCAGGATTTCGGCCACACGGCAGGGTGAGCGAGTTTCTCAAAATCCCCGGCAGCAACGGACACATGGATGGAGGCGTACGAGTCGTGCCGATTCCTCAAACGCCGGCACTCCAGTTTTTCAAGCCCGACGGAGGACAGGTGAGAGGGGATATCCTCACAGGTGGTGTCCAGCGCCAGTTTGGTGACGCAATAAGGCTCTCCGACTCACTGACGGCGAAGCGACGCTCAGCTTTGAGGTCTCGGATGCCGCAGTCAGCGCGGGGGTTCGAGCCTTCGGGCGCGTCGGACCCAAGTTCACGGCGCCGAGCAGCCGCGCGAGCCGTGCAGGAAGAAATGGGCGAGGGAAGCAGCCCTCCCTCTGGTTGTCGCCGTCGTCGTTGTCGCCCGCAAGCTGCTCGGATGTTATGTGGCGAGCCAAAGCAAAGCCATATAAATGCCAAATAAAAGTACTCTGGCAGAAACTAACGCCTTGGAGCAAAACTGTGTTGAGCCACGGTTAAAACCCTAGGATTGCACAGCTTGTGTAAAAGTAGGAGTTTTTTTTTAAGTGCTACCTAGGTTATCTCAATTAGTGCTTTGCTGAGGCGTAATATAACCTTGCGTCTATATACTCGACTTTTAAATTTGATAACTTCATACTTGTGTCTAAAGCAATTTAATCAAACAGGTGTTTTTTCAAAGAAATGCGCACAGTAGGTTTTTTTCAAACGATGTACTGGAGGAAACATTTCGTGAACTGAGATTGAAACATACTGAAACTACCGTCTCTAACATGATCCACATCACTATAAGCTAGCCTTATGCTAGTGTGTGCATTCTAGTTCATTACATGCAATTTCAGGTTTATCCGTTCAAATATTTTAGGGTTTGTTAATGAAAACGAAGCACATATTTGTTTTCCTTCCAGAAAACCCAACAAGTCCTTGTGCGCAAAAGCCCGACGTGAGTCAGTGGAAAGGAGCATTCACTCGCTATTATTATGATATTGATAAAAACGTATGTGTACGTACAAGTCAATTTTCAAAGGGCACTGTCAACGGAAAAACAAACATCTTCTATACATTCAAAGAATGTCAAAGACTTTGCATTGGTAAGTCTATAAGTTTTGCTCTTGCTACCGGCTTCAGGAGTTAGTGAGAACAATATCGATAATAGCTCTTATTAATGAAACGTTAACGCTGACACACTATGTACACTATATAGTAAGGTGATCAAAACTCACCACGTCTTACGTTTTTTAAAGATTTCAGCGACTATAGAAACTCAGACAAGGACCACCATAGGCGTCCTCCGTTACCCAGGGGTTGCTGCGAAAAGGGACTTGTTAGCATTTGTTTTTGGGTAGTGCAATCTTGAGCGTCTTAAACTGTCACACATGTAGAAGCGTGGCTCCTCTGGTTCGAAATCCCAGATCACGAGGCAAATACAAAGAAACAACAAAACTCTGAACGCAGTCCATGCGCAGGTCAAGAATAAGGCGCTAAAGGTCCACACGCACAATCGCGTTTCAACGCATTTGAGTGCGTTGCGGCGTCCATGCGGCGAGGGGTGGTTGCTTGCGGTACGACGCACGCGGTCCCGCAATGCTCAGTAGCGTGACGCATGGAGAGGAGATCGAACTATAGGGGGCGCGCTGACCCGTTTGTTGTTCCCACAACTCGGTGTTTACCCAACACAAGGCCTTTTGCACACTCCCACAGGCCTTGTGGGCATGTTCATGTCACCTTCTTCGATAGAGCGCGGAGCACGGTGTAATGCAAATATACTAGCAATAAACGAGGTGAGCTTAAGTGCCGGATCTCTCCCGAAAGCAGTCGTCGGAGTATGAGAGCCTGAACCACTTCGGCTTTTGGGCTGAACTAAGCACCGTGCATGCTGCATTGTTCATGCCGGTCGGATTGTTATAGAAGAAACCATAATCCTGCTCACAGGAAAACACGAAATCCAGCCGAACGCTGACGCCACGTTCCGTTTTGTCAGCCAAGCGCAGAGTCCCTGGATTTGTTGTCCCAATACGTGTACTTCCTAAAAAAAGTGGGTGTAAACCTTACGCCCCTTGTCACATATACGACACTCCAAAACTTCAGTTTGATGTACAGCGCGCTAACGTTGTACCGACGCTACCAAATTTCACGAGCGGTTTGATAGCCGCGTTGTACAACTCATTAAAATAGTTAATGTAAGTGTGACTGACCGCAAAAAAAAAAGTTATCGGGGTTTTCTAGACTCAGCTGCAAAACCTGTGTGCTTTCTTTTTTGTGGACTTTGATAAGTACTTTAGTTGTTTAATATGTTGCATCGCACCGTCATCAACCCTCTGGCAAAAGTTGGGGCAGTCAGTTCGACGACAGTGCGCTGTACGTCGAACTGAAGTTTTGGGGTGTCGTATTTGGGACAAGGGGTGTGACGTCTACACCCCCTTTCTTTAGAGTGTAGTTCTAAAGTTAGCCGCTTGGGGTGCCACTGTCTGCTTTCATCCCCAATAGAGACTCACTCAAATTTCCAATACTTTGCGGTGCGTTCGGCCAATCAGAGACGGAGGAAGCAGCGGAGAGTCACGTGTTCGCTCGCGTCACTAGTGATGCGTATCCGGCGCACCGCTCGCGGTACCTGCAAGTTCCTTTTAGGGTGCGGTGGGAAATGCTCGAGCAAGTTTTAAGCAAAAGCATTAACTATTCCATCGAGCAAACCGGCGCTATCAGATTTTGAAGTTGCGCCAAACGGCACATGAATTCTCCTGAACCATGGAGCGAAGCCTGTAGTCTGTAGCAGCCACCTCATTGGCTGGAGCGCGGCGTAGTTCCAAGGAACACCATCTCACTGAGAAACCCACTCCAGGCGCAGCGTCCCGGCCGCCTGTAAGAGGGAGCGGCTGGCTGCACAGCCAGCAGTGCCCGGCCGGGTAGACTCCTGAGAAGCTGCACGGCCGAGCTCAGCGCGGCGCGCGGAGCGCGGCTTGTAGGAATACGCTACGTATACAAACGCTTTTGCATTCCGACAAGTTAGCAGTCCTAAATGTCGTAGTTTTTTTTTTTTTTTTTGAAGACGGCGATGGTTAAAGCCAGACAGAATTTGTGAATGCCTGGAGCTGAGCTGGTTGGTATGGCATGCTTCTGACGGTTTCTAGATGAACGCTGAAGGAAAAAAACGAAGGAGTGAAAAAAAAAAAAAAAGAGACACACTCTGCTGGACTATCATCCATATACTGAAATTCATCTTTTTCATAAACATTAATGAATATACTATTGAGTTCTCAGGGGTAACTTCAGCTTCTTTGGCATGATATTTGGTGGCTAACGTTCACATGTTCCTGACTTGGTTTCTCACATGGGGCGCTCCCAGAAGTTCCAGTTTTTCTTTCGGAAATAGCGTAATTGAGGCAGCACTCACACAGTCGTGCCCGTTCGCCTCAATAGCCAGAGACTCCAAGATTCTCCCTGCAAGCTGGTTTTTGTGTCTTCCAGCAATGTTAACGTTTGTGGAATCAGGAGCACATTGGCATGGTCGGCAATGCGCCGGAAGGTGGCGAGCTGACGCTAGTGCGCCAACGGAAGCTGCATGCTCCCTGGTGCGGTCATTAATACATCGCCCAGTTTGTCCAATGTAGGACTTGCCACATGACTACGGAATACTGTACACAACTCCTCTCTCGCAAGGGGCGTATGGTGGTTTGTGCGAGATGCCGCAGGTGGACTTCAGATTTTGGTCACTCCCACAATTCAACCTACGGCACATGGCATATCCCTTGTTGGGGCTGAGCATACGACCTGTAGGCTTTGTCGGCCGGCGATCTTTTTTAGGCGATGCGTTATCCCGTGGATGTATGGCATCATCACAAGAGGTTTGGGGGGCTTCTTTTTTGTTAGTTGTGTATTTTTTATTTTTTTTGCCACACTTGCTTGCAGAGGCTTTTGCATATTGGTATTAGGAGTGTGCTTATGTAACCAGAGTCCTGAAGCCTACAGAGCTGTATTTGAGAGTTTCGCCCGACTCTATGGGGGCAAGATTTTTGTAATACCGAGACAAAACCTTTGGTAGCCAACCCTCGTTTTATAGTTTCTGTGTGTTCTGAGTTGCTTGGAAGGAATCCTTTAGATGAGCTGGCTTCATACATCCAGCACATATGGGTAGTTTAGAACTCCAAGGAGAGATCTAGAAACCGTATGGACAGGTTTACGCGAAGGTCCTGGGTGAAAGATAATCCTGGGAAGCTGTATTTAAACTTGCGTTAGACACTATCTAAACACCTGTTACTCGGCTCGTCTGCATCGGAATTGCACAGTATAAGAAAGTAATCTACATACAGGAAAATGGCCTCAATGCGTCGATCTTTAAGATTTTCTACTCGGGATCCTTTGCAGACTCCACTTTCCTACACATAGCGTTGCTCCTGGTGTGAAACCACAGTCGCTATGACGTATATTCCTAAATGCTCCAAGAAGCTATCAAAGTTCATACCAGCTGCATTTTGGAAGCATTAGAGGCCCTGCTCCTCGATGGTTGTTCGGAGGATCATCAGGAGAGTGACATGGCAATCGAATAGTACATGTCTTGGATATCTAAGAAGAAACCCGGAAAAATTTAACATCTTTTTTCCTTAAGAAAGTAAATCACTCGGTCCGAGCTTGTTATCCTGAAGGGTCGTTTACTTTAACTTACGACAGAATCTTCGCCAAAACCTGTGACACTTGACTTTGCCATGTGTGTCTCTCCAATACGGTGGCGCGAAAAGGAACTCCGTTTTTGTGCGTTTTGTTGCCGAGAAAAAAACACACAATTCACTTGGTTGCGATCGTTTGATAATGATGATAAGGCCTCTGCATTGTTTAGATTCGAGTAATTTTAGGATGGCTTTTCTTGCTGATTGAGTTCGTTTTGGATCTACTTGTTTGAAGTTCTTCGCTATGGCTTGTGTGGATTTTTCTTTATACGACCCCGAATCCAGAACTACAAACCCTCCCTCTTTGTCTGAAAAGCATAGCCTTTAGTTTTTGCGACGCAGTTCCTGGACGGTTGAGGCAAAGGTCAACTTTGGAGTGTCCGGGTTGTGTAAGCCGGCCAGGCATTCAAGTCCCTCATAGATGACTTGCAATGATGTTTTCTGGGGTGCTTTGAATGCTCTTTCTCGTACCATTAGGAGCTTATCAATGGCGTCTTGCCTTGGTGGGAGGCAGAACTTAGGTCCTTGTTCGATCACGGGTCGGGCTGGTGGCGAATAAGATACGACCCCGATGAACTGGAGCGGCGAGCTTTTGGGTCCCGTCGTGACTCTTCGTGCTGTATGTTGTTTTCTTGTTGGGAAAAAAACACATTTTCGAAAGGTACTCCGTGGTATATCTTGAGTTTCTTCGCACCACCACCGCGCGATAGCAAGTGTTGACCACATAGTCATCACGCGCTATAGGTCTCAAACCTTGAGCGGGTGATTACTATGGGGGCAACTTTCTTTATATCGAGTCACCCAGGAACGAAGCAGTGTGGCATTGTTTCCATAGAGTGGCTACCGAGATCCGAAAAATTTAGTCGACGCTAACAATAGAACCAGCTTTTACAGTATCTGCAGTTATTTTTTTTCTGTCCTAGAATGCACGTGACATAGCAACCCATAGCTCTCGTCAGAAAGGGTTCATTCACTCAATAGAGCGTTTTCGTAGATCGTTTTCGCCGCTCCTCAAAGCTCTCCCCAGCCCACTCTGATACCCAGAACTCTACAGTCAAGAACATCGGCGCACAGGCGCAGTAGCGGCTTTTTCGTTGCTGATGGCTCAGCGGAGGGGGAAACGCGGTCTACGAAAACTCCCTATTCACTCAATAAAGGGTCTTAGTAGATCGTTCTGGCAAGCCCCGCTCCGCTATACGCTAAAGCGACGACGCTACTGCGCATGTGCGATGCTAGCGGTGCATTAGCAGAACTGCGGAAGCTAGCAGAGGCGCGCTATTTTACGTGAGTTGCGAGAAACGTGGCGCACGTAGCGCGGCGCCCTAGCGTGAGTCTCGTGAGAACAAGTCTCGGCTGGACTAGGGAGAGCCATCAACATGGCCGTCACGCCGCGACTGTCCGGTCTGTCCGCTTCGCAATCGCGGATCTGAGGGGCGGATTATATCTTCTGCTGCGAGAAGTAGCCGCGACAAAGCCGATCCAGGACTGACACTGGTAGCGATTTATGGCGGACGTGCTAAATACAGCCACGGGGGGAAAACAAGCTGCGCAATTCGTGGTACCTTGAGCACAGGGTGCGGCCTCCTGCTCGGCAGCTATTGTCGTGAGGACACAACCGACCAAGGGAGCGAGCGAGCAGGCGGATCTGAAGGACTTCTGTGGCGTTTTATTTGTGTAATGAGTGAGAAAGATGAAAGAAAAACAGACCGCAACGACACAACAAAAGAGTTACGGTCGTGGTAATTTATGTTTGAAGATTTCTTCTGATGGCTTTGGCTCTTGACTCATATCGGATTGGCTTGGACAGCTTGACAATCAGTTGTATTCAATTACAAACAAAATAATCATTTACTTAAAAAGAAAACAAGCAAAGAGTAGCACTTTATTCGATAAAATGAGAATATTATATAAAGATAACTACGTTAATAAAAAAAAAATGCAAAAAATTGCTTTAAAAACGTTTGCTTTACGCAAGCCTTAGTGTCTCAAAGAACCGCTGGTGGCGTTGTGTCGGTTTTTATAATGCTGTAACGTGTAGTGGTTTGCGAACGTTCTACTAAAACTTGAAATGCCTGTTCCGCTACGCTATAGACAGCACACTCAGCGAAGACGTTAGGCGATTGCGGATAGCGTAGCGGGAGTGACGGAACGATCTACTAAAACACTCTATTAGGGAGTTTTCTTAGATGGTTTTCGGCGTCCCGCAACGCCCTCCGCAATCCGCTACGGTACCCGGAACTCTACATACAAGACTATCGACAGGCAGCCGCAGTAGCAACTTCTTCGATGCGGAGGGCTTAGCGGAGGGGGAAACGCGGTCTACGAAAACTCCCTATTGGCTGCTTGGGGTGTTTCGGGAAGGGGGCGCCGCCGCTGCTGCAGCTGCTTATCGTCTCCGCGGTGTTTGTCTACACCGCATGCGAACGCCGCCGTTGTTGAGGGTCCTGTACGGGTGAAGTCCGGGCGAAGTCATTGCACCGGGCCGTGACCCAACGTTCCGGCCACTTGCAACGCTCGTGTTCGTCGTTCTTCGCTCAAGAATCTCTTCATAATGTCCGCACCCCCTATAAGGTCTGTCTTCAGTCCGAACAAAAGATTAAGTAAAAGGTGTAAAAATATTTTCAAAGACGCACATAAATTATAGACGTTTCAGCACAAAAAAAAAAAATTGATTTGAATATAGTTCTTTTTTAGTACGCCGCGACATGTAATGTATGACCATATACTCTCCGCCCAAAACGCAAACGTATCTTTGGCAAGATATTGTGATTTTTAAGTTATTTTACAGTTACAAGTTTATTTTTCTTAATATTATTGAAGTGCGTATAAGTTCCCTGCATCCGTGCTATTAAAAACACAGACACACACACAACGAACAAAAAAAACAAAAAAAAAAGCACGACACAGTTTAACGGCAGTGACGCGCCACTTTTCGCCTTCTTGACCTCCATATTTATCCCCATTTCTACGAATACTACTATTATAAGTGCTACAAAAAATGTCTTCATACTTATTGGTTTGGTTTGATGAAAAAATAATAAAACCAAGTACTTTAAAAGGTATCTAGATTTTGTTCTTAGAAGCCAACGGCTGCTAATATCTACTTCACAAGTATTAGACATTATGCCTACAATATTTGACTTCCGTATTGAATTATTAGAAAGGCGCAAATGACTGAATTGTCTCGTCAACTTAGCTTGAAATTGTGTGAAAAGAAACATAAACCTTTAAAGTAATAACGGCCTTTAGTTTTGTTTATAACTGAAATATCCCCAATATTTACGACGAAATGCAATTAAGGTGGTTGTAATCCTTCTTTACTGACATATTTTACTGTTATCTCATTTATAGCTGCTCACGTACCTCAAGAGGAATATTAAAATGAAGGAGCTGATGGCGCCCTGACTTCTTTGAATAAACTTCATAACCTGATAGTCTTGCTGAGGCATTCCATGAGTCGGCAATGCTTTTAACGATGCCATTTCTTTTAAAAATCTTACTCTCAAAATAAAGGACCTAGTTTTACCTCATCTCTTGTCTTTTTTTATTTTCATATTTTACGTAATTCACGCATGATTACAGAAACTCATGAGGTAAAAAGGCTTGAGTAAGATTGACTACACGCCTTGGCGCGTGTCTGTGTATTTTGTCTGGAAAGATTATTATCAAAAATCAACAATGGGAAGGAACGACGTGCGTTTCATAACCAAGGGGCCTGTGCTGAAGATGAATAAATAAAATGGCAGTATTCATAAATAATTTTTGAATATTAATTTTGCCACTTTATTTATTATTTCCTTTCTATATCACGGAATATCATAAGATTTCAAACATTTGACCTTTAAATATGAAAAGCCTCATTCATATTCATATCAGCTGTAAATTCATATGAGCTTTCTGTTGATAGTGAACTTAAATACGTAGACACCTGTAATTTAGTCACTATAAAACTTGCTTGCCTATAAGAATGTCACAATTTTCTTGCTAGGCGTACCTGATTTTCTCTATTACTAACCTCAAGAATTAGATTCAGAAGCTCGTGACCTTAACGAAGTATTTTTGCGACATTATAAGCATACCTCGTTTCACCATTAGTCACTCAGAGCGCAGTGAAAGTCACGAGCTGATGAAGTCAATCGAGCAGCGTAACAAAACACGAGTCGTTCTTTTCTCAATACTGTGACCAGGGTGTCGAACCGGAACCGAACCGAACCGAAAACAGGAACCGAACCGTTATTTTTAGCCGAACCGGAACTGAACCGAACCGAAATCTTTGCCGCCATCTTGGAACTGAACCGGAACTGAACCCCAAAAAAATATAACGGTAACCGGTTCAAAGCGGTTCAAGGAATTGTTTTTGTTAGTATCACAAAATAAATATTCGAGAATAAGAAATTGGCAGGTGCATTTCTGCATATATTGATCAAATCGTCATATTCAGAACTGCTATGTGTGAGAAATTATGGGTTCCCGTAGCGCTTTTGTTCTGGCAGTAGGATTAATCATGTGTCACGTGGTCACTTGACGTGCTTAGTGTCATGTATAATGATTGGACCGCGTCAGCGACTGGTGTGTTTACCGCGCCAAAAAAAGTGGTCCCTCAATGTTCCCTTGATGACATCATAGAAGTGTTGTGCTGTCGCCGGTCGCGATCTTGGCGGTGTCCCAGCAGCGGTGGTTGATGTGGCCGACGCCTGTTCTGCTGCAGGTCGCTCTCCAGTGCAGCAGTTCACGGTAGCTTCCATAGCCAGAAGTTGGGACGCCATGACGACCGCGACACTCGCGTTCGCTCGTGCTTTTCGCCAGCATTCCTACGACGAACCGCCAGAATCGCGTCATCCGACAGCAGAATACTCCAGCTTTTATGACGTCATTTGGTAACACTTTGGGCCTACTGTTAAGAGAGATGGAACACTAAACACACCAGTCAAAAACGCGCTCCAGGCACCCTAGTGTCAAGACATGCTGTCAAGTAATGTCACGTCACTTGGCCCAGTGACGTCATGTGACTCACTTCGTCAAATTGATTTAAATTTAGAACGTCACGAGATTTATTGGCGTTGTTGACATCGTGACGTCACATGACATCACGACTTCGCACCGCAAGTCATGTTGCACCCTAGCGTACTCGCTTGTCAGGAGCCGGAGTCGAGTGCTCGGGTTTATGACAGTCAGCATCACCAACCTCTCGCGTAATGGGTCGTGGTCAATTAAAGATGAGAATAGTAGAACCTTAACAATGTCTGAAGCTCACCCTTTACTCTAATTAGCGTCCGTTCACGCGACCGCTTGTTCTAATTGCGAGTTGAGTAGGGGGGGGGGGGGGGATCGTTTCTTTCCTTCATTTTTTCTGCGTCTCATCGGTATTACTATTTTTTCAAGTTATCATAGTCAGGGATTAGCTCTTTACGGTATTTACTGAAAGTACAAAAACTGCTGCACGACCTATTTTACGCCTATACATCATTGAGGCACCCAAACATGTTTTCGTTGTTCCTACTGCCTCAGATAGTTGTCTTCGTGAAGCATTTACGAAATGTATTATTAATTAATCCTATGTTACATAGAACTACAACTGTGTACGAGAGGGATATCGGAAAAGAAAGATTCTAGTGGCCTCGGAGGGACATTTTCCCCCAAGCTTCGACCATCTCCGTAGTTTGTTTATTTTTGGGTGCAAAATAAAAGCGATGGAAAATTATCCTAACAAGCCGAATTAACACCCACAAACGGAGTAGGGAGTCCCTCAGTAAGAAAAAGTAGTCTCTAAAGAAGCAACGAAAAAAGTAAGAAAAAAAGTAAGAGGGGGGGGGGGAGGGTACTTTTAAGAGCGTACTGTGTTGTAACGGTTTCTCTGCTCCGAATTTTCGGCATAGACAAGAAAGCGTGGCCCCGGAAACAAGCATCTTTGCAAAAGATACTCTAACCAGAAACCGCGATTTCGTGGTGCCAGGTTCTCGCGCCGTTCCTCACGACGCTGCTCCAAGCAAGAATAATTTGTGTCTCTCAAAGACATGGCTTGCACTCAAAGTGAACGTTCTGCAGCGTGCATTTTGCATTACCTGTTTTAGAGCGCAGCTCTTAGGGGCCCGTTTCCGGCTTGAGCGGCGTCGCCGTCGCCGTCGCCGTCGGCGTCGCCGTCGGCGTAACCGCGCGGTGCATCATGGGAAATGTCCCATAATGCACCGCGCGAGCCCCCCCACCGGGGTCACGTGACCTCGTGGGGGGTCACGTGACCCCCCCCGAGGTCACGTGACTCCCCTGAGGTCACGTGACCCCCTCCTCAAGGTCACGTGACCCCCGCCGATGTCGCGTGACCCCCCGATGACGTCATCGTCACTGATGACGTCACCGGCATCCACATCGTCATCGCCATCATCACTGACGACGTCAGCAGCATCCACATCGTCGTCGTCATCATCACTGATGACGTCACCGGCAACCACATCGTCATCGTCATCATCACTGATGACGTCACCGGCATCCGCATCGTCATCGTCATCATCTCTGATGTCACCGGCATCCACATCGTCATCGTCATCATCTCTGATGTCACCGGCATCCCCATCGTCATCGTCATCATCAGTGATGACGTCACCGGCATCCACATCGTCATCGTCATCATAACTGATGACGTCACCGGCATCCACATCGTCATCGTCATCATCACTGATGACGTCACCGGCATCCGCATCGTCATCGTCATCATCACTGATGACGTCACCGGCATCCCCATCGTCATCGTCATCATCTCTGATGTCACCGGCATCCACATCGTCATCGTCATCATCACTGATGACGTCACCGGCATCCACATTGTCATCGTCATCATCACTGATGACGTCACCGGCATCCACATCGTCATCGTCATCATCACTGACGACGTCACCGGCATCCGCATCGTCATCGTCATCATCACTGATGACGTCATCAGTGACGTCACTGATGTCGTCACCGGCATCCGCATCGTCATCGTCATCATCACTGATGACGTCATTAGCGACGTCACTGATGACGTCACCGACATTCGCATCGTCATCGTCATCATCACTGGTGAAGCCATCAGTGACGTCACTAATGACGTCATCGGTACCCGCATCGTCATCGTCACGGATGACGTCATCAGTGACGTCAGTGATGACATCATCGGCATTGGGGGTCACGTGACCCCCAAGGTCACGTGACCCCCCCCCTGGTTAGTTTACCCCCCCCCCCCCGTGCCCTTCCCTCCTCCTCCTCAAGAGCTGCGCTCTAATTCGGCGTTACAGGGAGTTGTAAGCGGCTTTCATTTTTTATTTTCTGACTAAGAGCAATTGCAATAGAGCCTTCCGGAAAATCCCAAAAGATTTCGCTGCAGTGGGAATCGTGGGGCTGTTCCGATATACGCTCGGTGCCGGCTCGAACGCTTCGTATATTTTAGTAGCGACGCGGTTCATTCTCTTATAATTAGGAGCTTAGAACGCCCAAAAATAACGCGGACACAAAAAGAGCTCATCGCATTCTCCGTTTTGCTTTCCTTCTGCCTTCTCTGTGTTATTAAACCACAGAACATTAAACCAACGTCAACTTCGTCCCGACCTCCTGATGAATTTCACGTGCCGTACATCGGAACGTCACAATGCGTCAAGCATACAATGGGGGCGCCACCTATTTCCGGAAAGGTCTATTACCACCAGCATAGTGCGATGACGTCACGTGCATACCATGTTAAACAGTTCAGTTTCCTTATGAAATGCGATGTTCGTAACACTAGCGAAAGCAGATAATCGAATTGTATATTTGTGCAGTATAGATAGCAGTCTCGCGATGATATATAGCAGGCAAACAAAATGTTAGAGCGCATGACTGAAAGCACAAAGTTGTAAAGTGAGTGCAAAAAACAAGTGCACGTCAAGGCCGAATGTAACATTAATTTCCGAGGCGGTATCTCCCGAAGTTTCAAGTTTATCCAAACTGATGGCCAAATGTAATTTAAGTTAGTGATATATGAATCTTCGTCGGTCCTTTGTGCTATCTATGTGTAATGGGTATATCATTACGTCTCTACAAAAAATTTTTTGCGCTAATGCGTCGTGCATCAGATTCTTTTTAAGATTACCCATTTATTTTCGTTCTCTTTCTGCCCATTTCGCGTATTTAACTTCAGATCTATTATATTAGCACAAAGTCCTATTATGCATATCCTGCGACCCGGTGTTTCACACTTCCCAATGGCGAAATAAAAGAATAAAAAATGTTGCCACAGCCCTCAACCGCTGGTGTATTCGAGTATTGTCCTTCTGTATCGGTCTCAAGCAGTTATGTGGCATGGTAAAAGAACACCACGTAAAAGACGGGGCAGAGAAGTAACACACAGGACCAGCGCTAACTTGCAACTAAAAGGTATATTTCGTCTTCTATGCGCTACTCTTTGATTACGTCTGTCAACAACTAACGAGCCCGTCAATTCATTGTGTTCAGTTATGTGAACTTAATACAGTCACATGTATTGATGATAATAAAACTATATTGAATTACTGACTGAAGGTTTTACAGCATAAATGAAAGGTCGATCACCTTGAAGATATAAATCATTAGTAAATTCACCCGCAAATTATCTGAAAGATCCTCTGCAAATCTCTTTTGGCATTTTTATCCTGGATAGACCCGAAGCGATTTGCAGTAGCGTTACTGTGTTCCTCACACATATCTAACTTAACAAACATATAGAAATCTGTTATTCCCTCCTTTATGTCACGAACAGCAGTTTTATGTGTCTTTGGGCAGGACCAAAACAAAGTTGACAGGGAAGCGTGACGGAACTATGACGATTACGCACGCAGAACGTCAGGGCTGTCATGTCTAGTAGAGCATAAAATACTATTTTGTTCTAGGAACCACGATGAGTTTCCTCTCCAGCTTATGTTTGCTCGAACCAACATTTTCAAGTTGTAATTTTTGCCACGCACTACATCTAATTTGAACGCACTGCCCTATAATGTTTTTATCTCCCTGACTTCAATAAAGCACTAAATCATACAAACTTAAAAACAGCGCAAAAAAAAAAAAAAACAATAAAAAAAAAGCAAGGGACAAAAACGAGAAGTGACCGAGCACAACGCTGACTGGCAACTGAAGTTTATATTTTCTGTCACATTTTTGAATTCGAGCGTTGATTGCATATTGTTACAGTCTTTGCTATTCTCCTTACTGCTAGTTATGTAAAACGAGGATTGAAATTTTAAAATGTGCCTTTTATATTTAGATCTTTGCATCTCTTAGATCAGTACGTTGATCGTTTCTTCCGACAGTCATTGCTATTCTTTTTACTGTTAGCTATGTAAAACGATAGTTGAAATATTGAAATGTGTCCTTGTTTATTAAATACATCTTTTGTAAATGTACCACACACCTGCAAGGTCCTAATCAAGGCCTGCAGTATGTAATAAATAAATAAATAAATAAAATATCAATTAACTAGTGCGATTCTTATTTTCAAATGGAATTGACCTGCATAAGAAAAATGTTCACTTGAGTACGCGCTATTTTAGGCTAGATTCGACCTGAGTGCGAAGCTGCGTATAAATGACAGTGCACCATTTCGGATCCCTTTTATCGGCATGGTTCTTCGCCTGCATCACGGCGCTGAGTGTAAAGGGTGTTAGTTAGGAAAACGAGTGTTGTGATTGTCACCGTTTTTATAAAAGGTATGTCACTGATCCAGAGTGACTACAAATGCATGCGTTTGTCATAAATATTTCAACTGCTTTTAGCTCAGTCGCGTCGTCATCATATACTGGGTGCGGCCATATGGACTTACACATTTGGCACGCCTTGCGAAATTCGAATTCAAAACGTACATACTTGAAATTGGGCACGCGAACCTAATCTCGCAAAAAGTTTTGATTTTTTTTTTTTTTTTTTTTTAGAGCTAAGGTCATAGTAAAGTATTAAAAATATAGCAAAAATGGCGATCGTGCATTTCCTATGCCTTGTACCGGATGTTCATCGTCTTCACACTGGTTTGTGAGATTGCTCCCAAGTAGGCATTGTTTATATATTTCGTTAAAAGTAATAATTATCGCGATTATCTTGCTCATCGCCAGCTTCTGCTATTGAGTTTCGGCGTTGTTGCGTTCAGCAAGCAACCTGGGAGTGACCTCAGAAACAAGTGTGCAGACGACAAACAGGCAGGTATAGGGCACAGGAAATGCACGGTCTACGATTTTGCTTTATTTTTTAATAGTTCACGACTTTAAAATTGAGCTCTAAAGAAACAAATTGGAGATACAACTTCTTAAAAACTACGTCCGCGCGCCCAAATTCAGATATGTACGCTTGGAATTCGAATGTTGCAAGGCGTGCAAAATATGAAAATATGTTGCTCCTTACGGCCGCTGCCGGTATATTGTAAAACGTACTTTGTAAAGTATATGTTATGATATTTACAGCGACAAGATACCCATTCCATGATTTTAGGCACTGCAATTAATTCAATAGTTCAAGAACACAATAACGATTCAGCTTTTAATCCTGCAATATAAAGCTGTACCAATCAGGGTGTTTTAGGTGGCCTACTATACTTTGTCACTACCTTTCGATCAAGGTAAAATATATATAACTGAGGTAAACAGATGAATGCTCAGTCGTATAAACACGACGTTTCTTTATGATAATCTAGATTTTATTTTACTGTTGTGTCAAAATAAATCACGCAATTTCTAATTTTTGGTACCTGAAAATAAAAGTAGACTGTACGAACGATAAACAACTATACAGTTGCTCGTTTCAAGACCATCTTTAGTTACTTTCTTTGAAAATAATAAAATTTAAAGCCACCCAGATTTTGTTCCTACGGTGTCCACGCACAAAGCACCGACCAAGCGCTTGTCGGTAGCTCGCTACCAGTGTCGGCGGCAACGCGTTACAAGTAACGGCGTTGCCGGTAACGCGTTACTTTTTTCTGTAATGGAATAACATACTCGTTACTTCTTCGAGACAGTAAGGGAGAACCTACTTACGCTACTTGTTTCAAATAACGCGTACTAGTAGTTACGTCACTTGTTACGTATTCTTCCCAGGACCTGAAAACAGTATTTCGTTTCCTTGCTTTCATACTTAGTCTTACTTTCAGCCCAGACGCAACCGGCGCTACGAGCTGAGGGGACCAATCGACTGCGTAAAAAAAAAACCATCATGCTGTCTGTCGTGTTTCTGAAGTACGTGTTCTACCATCCCTGAACCAATCACAAACAAGAAAGATTCAGTGACTCACTCTTTTGACGCTGCTTGATTGGTCCTATTAGCTCACAGCTTCGGCTGCGTCTAGATTTAAGCTGAAACCAAGTATAGGCCCCAAGTCATTAATTATTGCATTAAATTCCATCTACCTTCAAAATTTTGCTTGTCTTTTCCCCGTCCCACATAGGAAAAACCTTAACCCCTATGCCCTTTGTCCCAGTGCCGAAAAAATGCAGTCGGAAAAGAACAAAAAGAATATTGTTACCGTCAATTCATAATTAAAAAGTAATGGAAAAGTAACGTGCGTTACTTTTTAACTGAAACGCGTTCCTCTTATTTTGAGGTAACGTAGGTCGATGACGCGTTCCTTGTATTCGCAAGTAACGAGTGACGTATTTCGTTACTTCTTTTCGGTAACGCTTACAACACTGCTCGCTACGCCCGTGCTACAAAGTGGAAGAGGACCGGCCGTTTGTCCGTGCCTTGTGATCATAAGGGTAAGGAAAATATCATGCCTCGACTTGAAGGACGCTCTATGTATTTAATTAATTAATAAATACACTTCCTCACACCCACTGTCTGCTGATCCACTGCGCTGATCCCGCCGGCAGCGCGGAAGGCGGCTCGAAGTACTTGTAGGCCTCGAGGGACCTGTACGCCTACACCCTGTCGGCCATGAACTAGCTTGGCGAAAAACAAATAAATAAACGACGACGTGAGCCGTTGACGTTGGTGGCAGAAACCTAACGTCGAAACTCCAGCAGTCCTTGTTTACGGCGTACAAATCGCCTGAGGCAACGCCGTCAACGCACAGTTTGTCTCGATACCGCTGCCGTTCAGGCTCGGGTAGCAAGCTCAAATAGTCGGGCATAACGTACGACATGCGTTGAGAAGACATAAGACGCAGGAATAAAGCTAAAAGCGTCTCTACAACGTCCACAACATGCGCATGCTACACAATACAATGGCTGAAAACACGAAGAGAACGGCCGCTTTTGCCCACGTAGCTTTTGCGCATGCGCGGCCTTCTGGCCCTGTCGGTAAACAGAGGCGCGCCGCGTGTCGGTTTATAATAATCCTCTTCACTTTAAAACAATTCTAATACATCTAAAATACGAGAAATTGTAAAGAAGGATGGAGAAGAAAGAAGAAAGGATGGGTGATGCAAAGCGACTGACCCAATCGCCCTGGGCGCGCCAACGCTGGACACCTGTCTGCGCGGAGCGCGGGCTGGGGTGCGATGTCGCCTAACCCGGTGGGCCCCTGAAGGAAACCTAGCCCGGGCTTGGCTCAACTGCCAAGACCCTAGTTTCATCAGACACGGGGACACCTAGCTCAGCCAGACATACAGGGGTTCTGAACCCATCTGCAGGGCTCGGGGCCTATGGTGATTGATGACGCCACTCACCAAACACCCCCAAGGGCACAAGTCTCCTGTGGCAACGCCACCCTGTAAAAAGGCATTCAGTACATGAAGTAGATACTGATCGAGCCAAGCGAGAGATACACCTGAACTAAAAAAGAATGAAGTCACAGCTCAGATATATGATGGACGCCAAAGTGCGGTTGTCTGTCACGTCCAATCTATTTTACATCCTTCAAGTGAACTAATAGCCATCATGAATGAATTCAAAGCTACGAAGTAAAATGTGAAAAAAAAATAATGAAAGCTGAGCTAAAGTATGCACAGCTTTCTTAACCGAAATACCTAATAATATTTTTGCTTCACATGTCTTTCTAATTAAGTGTGACACCACTTTTTCAGCTACAAATAGAATGTGCTCATCTGAAACCTATGACTTCATGCTAGATTTGGGTCATTCCTCCTCTGCAGTGTGCTGGCTTTCTCAAAATGAAATAAGGTGGCCTGATATCGATCACAGGAAAAATAATTCTCAAGGCCAGTGCAGTTTTAGCAAAGCTTTTCTTTGAGGCTTCCTTATGCTGAGTTACTTTTGAGAAAACCAGCCAATAAGTAGATTATGGGCAAACAAAATCAGAATTAGACATTCCACTGAAACAATTACCCAAGTGAAATCATCAATTAGTTGAATGTTCAGGCGGTCGAAACTTGCCAACTCGATAGCATTCACCAAAAACTCTTTTCATTGCATCAGTTGCCAAAGTAAACGTGAAACACGTTTAATTTGGCAATTTTAGCAGGGCTATTTTTTCGGCTAAATTTAGCAGAAAATTTTCCCTGCAAAGTTTAGCGAAAAAAAAAAATCTCGGCTACATTTAGCGGGAAAATTTTTCCGCTAGCATTTGCTTGAACATTTTTTTCACTAAATATAGCGGAGATTTTTTTCTTCGCTAAACTTTACAGGGAAATTTTTCTGCTAAATTAGGCGGGAATTTTTACCACCAAATTTAGTGGGAAGATTTTCCCGTTAATTTTGGTGGGGAAATTTTTTCGCTAATATGGCGGTGACGTTTTTGGGCTAAATTGAGATGGAAAATTTTCCCGCTAGTTTTAGACGGGAAGTTTTTCCGCTAAATTTAGCGGGGATTGTTTTCCATTAAATTTTCCTGCTAATTTAAGCGGGGAATTGGACCAGAAATTTTAGCGGGAAAATATTCCCACAAAATTTGATGGGGAAATGTTTCTGCTAAATATAGTAGGAACATTTTTTCCGGTAAATGTGGCGAGATAATAGCGAGTTTTAGTAGACCGTGTTTCCCGCTCCGCTGAGCCCCTCCGCTACCCGGAACTCTACAGCCAAGGCCATCGGCGCGCAGGCGCAGTGGCGGTTTCTTCGTAGCGGAGGGCTAGCGGAGCGGGAAACACGGTCTACTAAAACTCCCTAATGTTTTCTTAAATTTAGCGCAAAATGTTCTCCTCCTGCTCCGCGCGGTCACGCCGGTGGCGACGGCGACGGCGCTCAAGCAGAAAATGGGAGCCCAAGAGATGCGCTCTAAAAAAAGCTGCCCTGAAAGTTCACTAGCAGCAGATGTTGAAGGTGCGTCACAACCATATCTGCGAAAGCAGGGAAGAATGACGCACAACGGATTTGTTAATGCGTCATAGCAGAAGCGTTTGTTATTTATGCAATGAAATATGAGTTTTTCTTATATATTAAATTTAATCTGCTTTTTTTTCTAGATACAGCCAGTTTTTAAGATGCGTATTACACGAAATATATTTATTCATTTTTTTCATTCAAAATACTTTATAGGGTTGTCGCAATTATATGAAAATGGACTATACAGTCTGATTAGCATTACAAAGGAATTGCAGCGAGCACCCCGACTCCATACAAACAATAATACGCAACTACGCGCATTAAAATGACCCATAGATTTGCACAGCTGGGTGTCATAAGGCGCATAATGACACAAAAAATGTTAATACCCACATCCTTTTAACATCTCATGTAATTCAAAGTATAGATACAGTGCCCAGTTCACAAGGAAAAAATGTCGTTATTTAATTAGCTAATATGTATGTGGTTAACTTTAAACGAAAATTGTTGGATCGGAAACTGAAACAGCGGCTTCGGGAAGATCAGTTCAGAGCTTGATGGCACGTGGCAGGGAAGAATCATTTAATGAAAATGATGTGCCAAAAACGCGTTTAAAACGTTTAGTTTTAAGGTTACGTAGTTCCTTGTTGAGGGGTTCCAGGTGGAAGAACTAAGTCCCACCTGGGCTGTGGCATAATCGTTGAAGTAAGCATAGAAATGTCACGTCAATTCAAAAGGCGGTCAAAAAATTGACCGCCTCTTACTAATACTTCGCAATGATCTGCGACAGATGCTCCAGACCTTGTCGATAGAAGAAAACGAAGCAACCTGCGTCAGCGAGCCCTCAATCAAGCTCAATATCCGACTTCGTTTAAATTATTTTTATTTTGTACACAACGCACGAATATCCAATCTCCATTCTCAAAATAAATTGATCCGCTAGCGTCTTACAGTCAGCACATCGCCTGCAGTGGTCTGCCAGGTGTCCCCCCGCGTTGTTCTGCACAAAAAGATTATGCTCGCGTGCCCTATCGTTTAAACCTGGCAGACCACTGCAGGTGATGTGCTGTCTGTAAGCCTTTTTTGGCTGAAACAAAGGTTTTAAAGAAATCAAAAGATAAGACCGAGAGAGAGATTATAGAGGCGTTTTATATGAAAAAGAAGGATGACAAATGCGTTAGCACGCCTTCTCTCTTTTTGCTTCAGAAAGAAGTAATGTTTCTAGATAGCTGCTTATGAGAGTTTGTGATTGGTTGGAGTGTGGGTTTGGCATACGATCTTGTGTATAAAAGTCACAGTGTTGCTTCTAATAAAATCAGTTGTGAGTTAGCGCCCGTCCTGTCGTCTTCGTGTCTTTATTGTCCTTGTTGTGTCGCGCTTTTTAACCTTTTAAATCAGTACGAACCAACTCGCCCAAACACAAGTTTTAATTCTGAAATTCACTCTTGACATCATTTCTTCCTTGAATTGCAGAGAGCAAGTTGACAGCCTTTTCATTGATTATCCAAAGGCTTTTGATAATGTATCGTACTCCAAGTTACCATTGGTGTTCAAAGCCATGCTTAAGAACAGCCTTTTACTGGACTGGATTTCCGGTTACCTGATTTGCAGGTCACAGTTTGTTTCAATTGCGGTTGGATCTCTTCGGAGGCTTCGGTTAGTTCAGGTGTGCCGCAAGGACCGCTGTTAAGTCCTCCTTTATTTATTTTGTATTTTAATGATGCAGTAAAACACATACCGGTTAATATTCGTCTCCTTGCCGATGACAGCGTTCTGTGCAATGACATCACGTCTATTAATAATCAGCCTCTACTTAAAAATCTTTCGTGCACTTCATTAATTAGAGTAGGAAATGACAAATGAATTTGAACTTTGATGATATTTTAGAGCGCAGCTCTTAGGGGCCCGTTCCCGGCTTGAGCAGCGTCGCCGTCGCCGTCGCCGTCGGCGTAACCAAGGTCATCCCAAGGTCACTTGACCCCCAAGGTCATCCCAAGGTCACGTGATTCAAGGTCACGTGACTCCCAAGGTCACGTGACTCCCCAAGGTCACCCCAAGGTCACGTGACCCCTCTCCCAGGGTCACGTGACCCCCAAGGTCACGTGACACCCAAAGTCACGTGGCTCCCCAAGTCACGTGACCCCCGGGGTCACGTGACCCCCGATGACGTCATCAGTGACGTCACTGATGACGTCACCGGCATCAAATCAAATCATCAAATCAAATCAAATTTATTCGTTGTCACATTTTACATGACAACAGGGACTGGGGCAAAAAGCTGCTAAAGAGCAGCTTGACAAGGGTCCCAGCCCCCGTACAGTTTGCGACAGCTTCAAACAATTTAACGACTAAAATTTAGTTTACAACTACACAGTGTACAGAGACTAGTACACACCAATGCAGAAACTTGATTTATACAATACTAAATTTGTTGAAAACATATAGACGAAAAACACACAGGCCAGTGAAAGAAGAACTCGAATAATTAAAGCAATGATACAATCGTACATGAAATAATACATCCAGTTCATAACGAAAAATATCAGCAGTATTCAAAAATCGCCTAGAAAAGTAAGTTCTTTTAATTCCCTATGTGATAGTGATTCAAAATGGCGACCTTTTCTGTACAAACTATTTAACATGGTGGACAATCTGAAATGGAGCGTCTGATTTAGGTAATTTGTACGCGTTGGGCGAATCATCCAGGGTTCATTTTGTCTTAGGTTGCGTAGGATGACGCGATGTTTTAGGTTGACTAGTTTAATAAAATGAACATTATTGTGTTGAAGAGCCCTGCGATACGTTGACAGAAGCTTGTAAGGATACATTTGCTCAACGGTTTTGACATTTAGGGATTTAAATAGTGATTTAGTTGGATGAAGAAATGGAGTTCCTGAAATTGCACGTACGGCCTTCTTTTGTAATAGATGCAACTTATTCAGATTACTTTTTGTTGTGGTGCCCCATATCAGGTTACAGTAATTTAAGTGAGAAGAAATTAATGTATTATATATAGTTAATTTAATTCGAGTAGGAAGTAAACTTTTAAATCTTGTAAGCAGGCCTACATTTTTAGATATTTTTGCTTGCATGTAGTCTATGTGTGCATTCCAGCTCATATCATAAGAAAACAACACACCCAAAGTTTTAATACAATCCACAAACTCAATTTCTTCATTGTTTATTGTAAGATGAGGTAGGTTAATTATTTTCCTATTTTTGGGCCTAAACAAAATAGCTTTGGTCTTTTTACAGTTTAATTTTAGTTTGTTGTTAAGCGTCCAGGCGGCGATTTTTTTTAGCACTTCGTGCACTGTAGCAATAGAAGTAGAAAGATTGTTATGGGAGAAACAAATACTTGTATCATCAGCGTAAATTATCAGCTTTACATCATCGCTTTTGGCCACATGCACAATGTCGTTTATGTATAGTATAAATAGCAATGGGCCTAAAATGCTACCCTGAGGAACACCCGATTTGATAGAAAGCCTGTCCGAATGAAAATTCAGAAAAGACACGTATTGATTCCTATTTTCTAAGTATGATTTTATGAGATCGAGTGCTACGCCTCTTATTCCAAAAAATGGTAATTTGGCAAGTAAAATATCATGATCGATGGAATCAAAGGCTTTTGAGTAATCAAGAAAGACGCCTAGTGTCATCTTTCTTTCGTCAAAATCTTTCACAATTTGTTCTTTCTGGTTTAATAAAGCCAATTCGGTAGATCGATGTTTACGAAAACCGAATTGCGCATCGGAAATTAAAGCGTGCTTATCAAGATGTGTTATGAGTCTATTGTGTATTAGTTTTTCAAGTGATTTAGAAAAGACAGGAAGGATTGAGATGGGCCTATAGTTATTTATGTCAAGCCTATCACCACCTTTATGAAGAACACTAATTTTTGATACCTTCATTCTCAGGGGAAAACAGCCTGTTTCTAATGCGAGGTTATATATGTATGTTAAATATGGTGCAATAATATCAATGACGTATTTTATAGGTTTTACCTGCATGTTATCAGCGTCGACGCTTTTGCTATTTTTAAGATTTATGACGGTCGAGTAGACTTCTGACTCATCCGTGGGGAATAGGAACATCGATTTCGTATACGATACTGGCATGAAATCTAGAACTTTGTTTAGGCAGGACGATGACACACCAGAAGTACCAACATTTACAAAGAAATTATTGAAAGCATTTGCCATGTTCACTCCTGTTATTTTAATGGAGTTTATACTTATTTCATGGGGCACGTTTTGAAATGGCTTATGATTCAGTACTGACCGTATCTTCTTCCACATAACGTCAGGTTTCTTAGTTTCTAACGGATCGAAAAGATTATTGTAGTAGTCACGCTTAGCATTTCTTAGCAGACTTGTGAGTTTGTTGCGGTATTTCTTAAAGGTTTCAAGCTTGCTAATTTCTTTTGTTCGTAAGAAATTTTGATATAAATTAGTCTTAACCCGTATCATTGAGAGTAGCTTTGGCGTGACCCAAGGCCTACGCGACTTCTTAGATGCTTTGAGGTTGACAAAAGGAAAATGTTTACTATAAATTGCACTAAATGTATCGAGGAATAAATTATATGAGGAATTTGTTGATTTTGTTGAAAAAATATGTTGCCAAGATGTCTTTTCAATTTCTTCTCGAAAACTACGCAATTGATCAGGGGTGATAGACTGAATTTTAACCATTGGAACAGGGTCACTGCGGTTTTTCTGGGAGTGCTCACTGTACAAGCAAAAATAAATGGGAAGATGATCACTGATATCAGTAGAAAGAACACCTGATGATACCACCGATTTTTCATAGTTCGTGATGAACAAATCAAGCATAGAAGATGACGTATTTGTTATTCTTGTAGGATGTGTGATAATATTCGACAACCCATTTGAAGCAATAAGATTTGAGAAAGAGATTTTTTGGCCAGAGTTCGAAATCATATCAATGTTGAAGTCACCACCCATGATTACCTTGTAATTGTTATCATTGACATAATTGAACAATGTCTCCGCAAAATTAAAAAATGGTATGACCGGAGAATTTGGTGGCCTATATACGACGGAGAGCAGAGTATTTTTGAAACGTACAGTTACAACCTCATAAAAATCAGTAATTTCACAGAACGATTCTAATATCTCACAATTTTTTTCATTTTTTACCAACATAGCAACACCACCGCCTAGCCTATCATTTCTATTTAGGTTGAAATGAGAATATCCCGGAAGCAGAAAGTAATCAGCACTACAACTGTACCACGTTTCAGTTAGCATGACGACGTCAATATTCGGTCCAATGCAGTCAAACAAAACAGCGAGGTCATCGTGCTTATTCCTTGCAGATCGAACATTTAGGTGGATAATTGTCATTTGAAATGCAGACTCATTCTCAAGTAGATTTTTTAGTTTAAAAGGTGAAATGAAGGATTCAGACATCGTTTTTCAAGAGACAACAAAAAAAAAAAAAAAAAAATTTTTGCTAGCTCGCCGTTATCTTGCACACGTCATCAGCACACGTTACTTTCAGAAACGGCGTCTGTTCAGCCTTACGAGCAAATATGCTACCGTTTCGGACCCAAACGAATTTCCAGTTGCATTCCTTCTTTTTTGCTACAGTCACTCCCAGCAGTTTTTTTAGCGCGGGGCAAAGGTGCTCGTTCACATACACAGAGCTACCCGAACTAATGCCAAGGTCCTCGCAACTGACGCGTCGTTTTTTGGCATGCCCAAGGAAGTTATCTCGCCTGTCCCGGCGTATGAACTGAACAACAATGTTCCTAGCCGTACTGTTCGGAACGGGAACGCGGTGACACACCTCGATATCAGTTTCAAGTATGGGCGCGCCAATCACGACTCCCAGTTTTCCCACGATGTCAAGCAAGTTTTCATTTTGCTGGGGTGGGATTCCCTTTATCTCAACATTTCGATTTCGGCTGTATTGCTCGCAATATACAAGCCGACTTTCACTTTCTCTGGTCTGTTGATACAATTGCTTGCATTCCGATCGAAGTTCGTTGTTTTCCGCCCTGAGCTCCGCATTTTCCCTTATTGTTGCATTTAGCTTATCCTTCATTTCCTCAAACGTTTTGTTAATAAATTCCATACTTGCTTTCACTTCCCTTAACTCTCCGCGCAGCTCTCTTTCAATCGTGCTTTTTAATTCTTTGTGGTCTTGCCTCAGTTCTCTCTTAAGGTCTTCAAATAGTTTGGCCATTTCCTTGGCCATCTCTCGTTTATCACAAGGAGTTGTTTGCTTATAACGACACAAAAAAATCTGTGATGCACTTTGAAACAGGAGACACAAATACACGCTTTGCAGGTAGAAAACACAAACGTGCTGTGTTCGGCAGCAGTAAAAAAGGAAAAAAAAAAAATAAAATTAAAATTAAAGACTCTCACCTGCAAAGCAGATAAGACAGAAATTATATGCTTGTTGGTCGAAGAACTGCTGCCGAACTGCGACGGGCCTGGCTCCGCTGTCTTCTTTTATAATCCCCGACGACGGTAGTCGCCGTCTGTTGGCGTCCTTTGCGTTGACCACGTGACAGTGACTTGAATTTCCACGGATGATGAACAGCGAGAAATGCCAATAACCGTCGCTGCAAAGCAGATAAGACAGAAATTATATGCTTGTTGGTCGAAGAACTGCTGCCGAACTGCGACGGGCCTGGCTCCGCTGTCTTCTTTTATAATCCCCGACGACGGTAGTCGCCGTCTGTTGGCGTCCTTTGCGTTGACCACGTGACAGTGACTTGAATTTCCACGGATGATGAACAGCGAGAAATGCCAATAACCGTCGCTGCAAAGCAGATAAGACAGAAATTATATGCTTGTTGGTCGAAGAACTGCTGCCGAACTGCATCGTCAGCGTCATCATCAATGATGACGTCATCAGTGACGTCACCGGCATCCGCATCGTCATCGTCATCATCACTGATGACGTCACCGGCTTCCGCATCGTCATTGTCATCATCACTGATTACGTCACCGGCATCCGGATCGTCATCGTCATCATCACCATCCGCATCGTCATCGTCATCATCGCTGATGACGTCATCAGTGACGTCGCTGATGACGTCACCGGCATCCGCATTGTCATCGTCATCAACACTGATGACGTCACCGGCATCAGCATCGTCATCGTCATCATCACTGATGACGTCACCGGCATCCGCATCGTCATCGTCATCATCACCATCCACATCGTCATCGTCATCATCGCTGATGATGTCATCAGTGACGTCACAGATGACGTCACCGGCATCCGCATCGTCATCGTCATCATCACCATTCGCATCGTCATCGTCACCATCACTAATGACGTCATCAGTGACGTCACTGATGACGTCACCGGCATCCGCATCGTCATCATCACTGATGACGTCACCGGCATCTCATTGTCATCATCACTGATGACGTCATCAGTGACGCCACTGATGACGTCATCGGTATCAGCATCGTCATCGTTACTGATGACGTCATCGGCATCGGCATCGTCACGTGATCCCCCTAGGTCACGTGACCCCCACTCAAGGTCACTTGACCCCCCCCCCCCCCAGTACCCTTCCCTCCTCCTCCTCAAGAGCTGCGCTCTAATTCGGCGTTACAGGGAGTTGTAAACGGCTTTCACTTTTTTTATGATATTTACAAATAAAAAATCGCCTTTGTTTCCAGTTATGGTACTTATAATGTACTTTTAAACGAAGTTCGCGAGTTTAAGTACCTGGGTGTTTTCGTTACGCCCAATCTTAGATGGGATAAACATGTCGACTTTAGCCGCTCTCTAGCCCTTAAGAAGTTCGAATACATCAAACGCACTCTCAAATGCCCCACCTTGGAAGTCAAACCAACCGCTTACAGAACCTGTGTTATGCCTACCCTAGAGTACAGATCTGCTGTATGGGATACGTATTTAAAATTAAAAAAAAGGCTCGAGGTACACCTAAGCATTTCTTATGAGTTTTGAATGCGAAAGCATAAATCTCGTTCTTGCGCGCGTCCCCGGAGAGTTTCCGCGCCTCGCTGACATTGGCCGTGTCGTCGGCGGCACGGCCGATGTCAGTGACGCGCGGCAACTCCTTGAGGATGTATGTATGTATGTATGTATGTATATTTGAGGCACAATCTCTTTGTAACGAGAGTCTTGTAAGACATGCCAATAAAAGCAAAAAATAAAAACTAAATAAAAAAGGACAACAACGAAAGAGAACTGGTTAGCACGTGTGTCCAAAGTTCGCCAACCGTCACTTTCGCACAGTCAAAGTTAATCAGTTCACATGACACCGTCGTTTTTAGTGAACGCTTGCCCCTCCAGCCAAAAGTAAAGCAGCGGCTATTGGCCATCTTGGTCACCTTGGTCGTCTTGGTCACGACCCCGATTTTTCAGTCGAGTCTGCCACCATGCCTCGAGCCTCCGCTTGGAGCATACTACATGGGTCTGTTCGTTGGTGAAACCAAGTGCCTGCTCCAAGCGGGCACCCACGACAGGCCTTGGGTGTAGCGCCCTGCACGCAAGCAGCAAGTGGTCGATTGTCTCTTCGCCCGCTCCACACGCACTACATACCGTGTCAGTCACGCTGCTATCGTACTTGCTTCGGTATAGGCGGGTACGTAGGGCACCACCACGGGCCTCTATAAGTAGTCGACTGCCCAGTGTGTTCCCGCAGAAAGTAACCGGGGCAATCTCCGTCTTTAGAGACGCGTACATGTGCATGGAAGTGTGTTGTAGCATGCCGCTCATCCAACGGTCCCTCTCAACCCTCTTCACTTCCTCCCGCACTGTGCTCATCCACTCCTTTTCTGTTTGAGGTTCAGTGGCCAAGCTGAAGATCTTAAACTTTGTCCCAAGACGAGTGACTCGCTTCCTCCACGTCGAGTTGATATGCTTCAGGTGAATGTACATAAAAACTCGCCTGGCCCACCGGTCTCCGTTCATGTACCGGAGGCGTGTGTAGTACTGAAGCTTGCTGTTTGCCTCCCGCGCTTCAAAGGAAGACCAGCCGACATCGCCCTCTATCAGTTCATTGGCTACTTGTCCATGACACCCTAGTGCCTGTCGTCCGACCTCCCTTTGGCGCCGCTCGAGATATGTGCGTAGCTCACTAGGAAAACATATGACTGAGTTTCCAAAAGTCAACCCGGGCACAGCCACAGCCTTCCAAAGTTCTCGGGTGACAATGTACCGGTCACAGCTCCATAGGCTCCGCCTTCGCAGTATGTTCCGCTTGCTAACTGAGGACTTCCTGAGGCCCTCATGGTGCTCAGTCAAGTAGTCCTCTCTAGCCGACAGTGTTATTCCGAGGTACCTGTATTCGGTGTGAAGAGGTATGGCTGAGCCTTGCAGGATGAGCGACCCGAGATTGCACCCCTCGCCAGAAAAGATGACTGTCGCTGACTTGCCAGCATTGAAGCGTAGTCAGAGGGGTTCCGCTGCAGTTTCACAGGCGACGAGCAACCTCCTCATGTCTTCCACACTGTCGGCCATCAGCACGAGGTCATCAGCATAGGCAAGGCCAGGGAGTCGCCACGCTACAATATCACCATGCTGGCGGTGTTCCAAAGTGAAACCAATGCCAGTGTCTTCAATGGCCTTTTCCATGCTAGAGGCATATAGCATATATAACGTCGGCGACAACGGACAGCCCTGTCGTAAACCTTTTCCAACTGTGACCTCGCCTGATGTCACACCATTGAAGGATGTCGTCACCACATTGCCGTCGTATAACCGACGGATCAACCTCACCCATGTTTGGGGCATATTAAGATGTCTCAGCCTTTCCAGCAGCATTAGGTGAGGGACACAATCATACGCTTTAGCAATGTCTAGAAAGCAGCATATCAGAGGTCGCCTCTCCGCTCGCGCTATCTCGATGCATTGGGTCAATGTAAACAGGTTATCGTCCAACCGCCGCCCAACTCGAAACCCGTTCTGCAGTTCCGTAAACACGCCGGCTCCCTCAGCCCATGCTGTGATTCGCCAATTGATGATAGTCGTGAATACTCTGTATACAACTGCCCGCTGACGGTGAGCGGTCGGTAGTCATGCAACAGCTGCTTGTTTCCACCTTTTTTCGAGATGAAGGTTACTCGACCGCGCCTCCAGTCAGTGGGGATCGGGTCATCTCCGCAGCATATTCGACTGAACAAGTGGGCCAACTGCTCTTGAGCGTCGGGTCCCAGGCCTTTCAGTACCTTAGCCGGGATTCCGTCCAGGCCCTGCGCAGTGCCGCCGTTCAACCGCGCGAGAGCGCGTGCGACCTGTACTCTTCCCACGATGGTGGTGTTGTCACTCGTCAAATTAAGTAGCGGTGGATCTTTGATATAAGGGCCTCCTGCTGACACGCTCTCATTACCGTGGAAATCCTGTGTCGTCCCAAAAAGATTGTGAAGGTGTTCATCCAAGAGAGCTCTAACGTTGTGCACTACACCTCCATTTTTGGCATCGATCAGTTGGGGAGAATTATCTCTTCCTTCCAGTGTTCCAATATAACGCCAGAACTTCTCTCCGGCTCTTTTTCCACCCTTTCTGATATCTTTCATCACCTTGCAATCATGTATCTGTTTTTTCTCCTCGACGATAGATTGTGTTATTGCCTTGAGCTTCTGGTATTCCTCCCAGAGTCGCAGAGTCTCCGGTGCTTTTCCAAGCGTCCGCAGAGCCCGGCGATGGTCTCGGTTTGCGTCTTGCCTGAGTTGGATGGATCTCCGGATTTCAGCATCCCACCACGATACAAGCCGTCTTTTCCCGCTTGAGCCTCTCATAATCGACCGTGTGGTGATTGCCTGCCGAAGTGCATTGGCATAGTCATCATAGATGAGGGCATTTATGCGCTTATCACTTTCTTCGAACTTTTGACATACTGCCTCAATATCACATTCACGTAATTGGAACGTCATTTTACGTTTCGGCCGGCTGCGTTGTCGTTGGATTGCACCAAAATGAAGTATGATGCTGTTATGATCGCTGCCAATACTCCATTCGCCATCTTCATCTACAGTTATTTTTTGAAGGCGACGTGCGAGCCTCTTTGATGCCAGGGCATAGTCGATACATGTTCGTCGGTCCCGGGCCATCCATGTGTGTTGCCCCTCACATTCCTCTCTGAGGTTTAGAATCTCCAGGTCGAACTCCTCCGACAGCTGTCTCAGCATTCGGCCATTGTCGTCCTCACGCCCGTCAATCTCAACCAGATGGCCATTAAAGTCCCCCATAACTAGCACAGACAATCTTCGATCTAGGTTTTCGATGTCACGTTGAACGCACTCCAGTATGGCCTTATTCTCCTCATGCCTGGAATTCCCCACGGAAAGGTAAAGGGTGCATACCGCCGTCGGTATGTTACCCACCTGTCCTTGAACCCACAGGTGTTCGCAGTACGTTTCAGATATCCTTATCCATGCATGTCCTCCACTTGGCCAAAGGAGGCCCACACCACCTCCCCGTCGGTCACCCTCCACCCTGTTACACCCAGTCCAGCACCAGGAAGGGTCTACTGGGGGTTCCTCAGCGTCCCGCAAGTGTGTTTCAGCAACCCCGAACAAAGAAAAGCCTTGTTCCCGGAGTACTACATAGAGCTCAGCCCACTTTCGTTGACGCCTCGCACTATTCAAATTTAAAAAGCCAACGACAGCACTGCCTCTTTTCCGTGGTTGCCCTTGCTGCCGCCGCGCCAGAAACTCGGTCAACACTCCCGCTGAAGCTGCATGGCTGCTAGTTGCTCTCGGACCAGTTGATTCACAAAGTGCGTCAGCTCTTGTGATGGGGCACTTGTGGGGTGCTGAAGGCATCCGGGTCGGTCAGCATTGGGTTGCACACAGGAAAGGTCTGTCTCGCAGTAGGCCCTAGAGCAAACGTTCCTTCCTGACTGCCTGTCCTCGATGGGAGTGCCCCACAGCTTTGTCCTTGAAGATGTCCGTTGGGTGGTATGAGGAGTGGGGGCACCCATATTGCGTGCAGAGGTGACGACTGTGACAGAGGATGAGCGCGGGCACGCAGCGCCATGGGGTGGCGCTGATTGAAATTGTCATGGAACGGCCTCCTTCGGCTTCATTTACTTGCCATTTTGCGTGAATTTTTGGGCGGGGCTGGGAGGCCTCAAATCGCAGCTTCACGAAATTATCTGCCGTTTAACATGGGTGATGAAGGCGGCTCACACCATGGGGCATTAATGCTTTCGCAATAAAATATGACAATCTACTTGAATCGGTCTACACTAAGGCTGTACGATTTGTTTTTAATGGGTTTCTCATCTTTTGGGCTCGAACCACAGTGGTTGGAGGCGAAAGATAGATCGGTTCAAAATGTTCGCCGGAATGGTGAATGAAGACTGCGGCATTGAGTGAACAAAATACATTTTTTTCTGCTACTACGTGCACCAGAGTATGTCATCCATTAAATGTTCTATTTTAGTGACATGAGTTGCTTTAAAATTTTCATTTTAGTGCCTGTCAGTCGCCGCCAAACGTCGGTCATCCTTGTCGAAGCTTATTCTAGGCGAACGTACGTCCGATCTTCCTAGCGTCGGGGGTACTGCGGCGCTGGAGGTTCACGTCGGGGAAAGGTCTTGCGGAGCTCTCCCCGTGCGATATCCCGGACAATTTCGTCGAAAGCTGTCGATAACGCTGGTATTCAGGTCCAGTAAAGAAGCTGCGACGATTGAAGTATTAGGCGCGCCTGTGAGTCGTTGGAAGTGTCTTGCTCGGGCCGTCAGTGCGCGCTCGATGTTGGTGGCTTCACTCACAAAAGCGTTGACGGTCGTCAGCGGATTGCGAACCAGACCTCCGAAAATTTCACCCTTCACGCCACGCATCAGGACGCGAAGTCTCTTCTCCTCGGCGGCCTCCGGATCGGCTCGGGCACTCACACGCAGGACAGCTTCAACAAATCTGGTCACACTTTCATTGGGGCCCTGCGCCCTTGTTGGAAGACGGGCCTCTGCCCGCTGCCGATGGTGGTGGTTGTTGAAAGTCCGCTTCAATTCGGCAGCGCAGGGCTCCCACGTAGTGAAGGAGGCTTCATGGTTTTCAAACTTGTGACTCGCAGTGCCTTAAAGGGAGAAGTAGAGGTTGTCCAGGCACTGCTCAGTCGTCCGACCGGTTTGGAGGGTTACATGTTCATATTGTTGCAGCAAATCTTCAATATTCTCGTGAACCTCCCCGTCGAAAGGCGTCGGAGTACGGGGTGCGACGGGCAAGTATACCAGGGCGGCGGCGGGCGATGTCTGTGACGTCTGGTTGTTTATCGTCGAACTCTTTGGCTACTTGGTTTTGGGTGGCAAAAGCCTAAATTCCGGGTGTAGGCCTTCAGTGCGACGACTTAATCGAGTCTCGGTAGTGCCTTCGTTGGATCTTGGTGGGCTTGGCGTCGGACTTGCACTGTTGGGCCATTGGAGGAGGACGCTGCAGGGACATGCATTTCCCCGCACCTCCACCGACGTGTCACGAATGATGAGGTGACGAAACAAAGAATAACTGAGAAAATCAAAATGTTTAATGGGGCGAACTTGTGCTCAATACAAAAAGGAAACAGAGGATAACAACAGAATGTCGAGGGCCTTGAAGCCGGCGTAACAGCAGGATCGAAGACTGGAGCGAGACTGACTCCGCTCGCCACGCGGAGTCCCTTATGTACCCGCGTGGGTTTCTGGAACATTCGGCGTAGAACGTTTGGCGCGTAGAAAATTCGGAACTCGATCAGTCGAGAATGTTTTCAAGTTGTACGAGAACGCCAAGCTCAAATAATAAATAAGAGAACATTCCGACGACTGGGATCGAATCGAGGCCTTCCGCGCAACAGCAAAGCGCGGTAATCATTTGACCACGCAAGCGCTCGCTCGGCGGCGCGCGTGGCAATATTACTAAATCAGTAATTTTCATGAAGATTTTGAGCACATGGGAGGTGTAGTAGCGCGCTAAAATTTTTACTCGCGCAGCAGGTACAAAGGTAGAGCTCTAGTGAGGGACGGAAAAATCGTGCGGGCGCCTTGTCGCATTTCTAACCTTGTACCTGCTTCACGAGTTGTGAATTTAGCGCACTACTACGCTTCTGGCGCTCTGAAAGTCTTTATAAAAATGAATAATTTAATGGTTTTCGATGACGCTCGGCATGTTTTCAGTTTAAGCCACATGTCTATCTTTACAAAAGCATAGGTAATTAGCCATTTTTAAATAATTAAAAGTAATTAGTAAGTATCGCGCATTTTCAGACATCCGCCATCCCGATTAATGTGGTCCCGAAATAAATTATTTATTTACTTCGAATACACTAATATTAGAAATTTTATGCCAGTCTTTGCTGAAACACCCGGTATACAGGTATACATAATAATTACATTTCTATCACAATATTGAAATATACTTTTTTTCTCAAGTTTGTTTTATGGTGGCCGGAAATTTAATGGCAGCTCTTATTCTATATATGAAGGAAATGTTGTAGTGTGTTTTGTTCGTTTTCGGTGTTGCTTCTTTGCATTCAGAAAATAATTATAGTGCGTGCATCAGTGGAAATAATTTAAATGATGTTGAAAAACTTAAAACGAAGAATAATGTAAAATATTCATGAAAAAAATCCGGAACACGGAAATCGTGTTACGTAAGCAGCCGCTGCGAAGTGCTGAAAGCGTATATTTCCTATTTCCGTTGACATGTGGTTGGAACGTTAATTTTTCGGTCCTTGCCTTCGTACGTCGTGATATGCGTCATATACAGGAAATGCACATTCCATAGACGCTGTCATTTTTCAAACATTACATAAAGGCTTTACTTCTGACAATCCTGCAGACGTTACAATAATGCTTTCGCAATAAAATATGACAATCTACTTGAATCGGTCTACACTAAGGCTGTACGATTTGTTTTTAATGGGTTTCTCATCTTTTGGGCTCGAACCACAGTGGTTGGAGGCGAAAGATAGAGCGGTTCAAAATGTTCCACGGAATGGTGAATGAAGACTGCGGCATTGAGCGAACAAAATACTTTTTTTTTTCTGCTACTACGTGCACCAGAGTGTGTCATCCATTAAATGGTCTATTTTAGTGACATGAATTGTTTTAAAATTTTCATTTTAGTGCCTGTCAGTCGCCGCCAAACGTCGGTCGTCCTTGTCGAAGATTATTCTAGGCGAACGTACGTCCGATCTTCCTGGCGTCGGGGGTACTGCGGCGCTGGAGGTTCACGTAGGGGAAAGGTCTTGCGGAGTTGTCGATAACGCTGGTATTCAGGTCCAGTAAAGAAGCTGCGACGATTGAAGTATTAGGCGCGCCGGTGAGTCGTTGGAAGTGGCTTGCTCGGGCCGTCAGTGCGCGCTCGATGTTGGTGGCTTCACTCACAAAAACGTTGACGGTCCTCAGCGGGTTGCGAACCAGGCCTCCGAACATTTCACCCTTCACGCCACGCATGAGGACGCGAAGTTTCTTCTCCTCGGCGGCCTCCGAATCGGCTCGGGCACTCACACGCAGGACATCTTCAACAGATCTGCTTACCCTTTCATTGAGGCCCTGCGCCCTTGTTTGAAGACGGGCCTCTGCCCGCTGCCGACGGTGGTGGTTGATGAAAGTCCACTTCGATTCGGCAGCGCAGGGCTCCCATGTAGTGAAGGAGGCTTCATGGTTTTAAAACCGGTGACTAGCAGTGCCTTAAAGAGAGAAGTAAAGGTTGTCGAGGTACTGCTCAGAGTCCGACCGTTTTGGCGGGTTACATTTTCATAGTGTTGCAGCCAGTCTTCAATATCCTCGTGAACCTCCCCGTCGAAAGGCGTCGGAGTCATAGAGTTATTATAATGTACGCTAGAGGTTCATGTGGCGCTAGTGTGCTGACGCAAATTGAGGCAGACAGCAACCAGTCTAAAATTGACTTCCGGTAATGCATTTCTATGGGAAAAAGTGAGTGCATTTTCTCACTGCGCGCGACCATAAGAGCAAATATCCCGAATAATTCGTACGTTCTAGGTAGCTTGGAACATTTCTCAGTCAGGCCGACGAAATAATTGGTCAGTTACGGTGTTTTTCTTTCAAATTCATCGCATTAAAAACGGTGCTAAAACAGCTTCGTACGTGTATTTATGAGCACTGTCGGACACTGTTAGCGCGAACACGACGTCGGCGCTTTTCAGCGTGGGGGATATACGTGCCAAACGAACGAAGGACATCTGGAAATTAAGAAAGACGGCAAGAACTACGCAGTAACACCGGATCAGGAACTACACGTGTATATACGATCAAAATTAATTGAAGGCCACGTAATCTATTTCTATTTTAAATAAGTAAGTACCGTTTTATTCTTTCTGCTCTGAGCGAAGCTGCTTGTTCTACGTTCAAAATATCACTCGCACGCTCGAAATCTTTGAGAACAAGTGCCCGATAAAAGCTGCCCGGCAGAGAAAAAAATACGAAGAGACAACTTTTATAGCCCACGGACTTTATTCTCTACATTTTGAACGTTTTTATCCGCTCATGCACGACGGGGTCATTTTTATATAGTGACACGACTGGCATATTATCAATATATAAGCGTCACCGGATTGCTGGCGAGCCTTGAACACACTCTACATTCCTTTCGATTGTAATTTTGCTTCGAATTGTCGCTTGTTTTTACACACCTGCTGCGGAACACACGTTTGGGACTGAAATGTAGCGAAGTTAAACATCGGTCACTGATGAAGAAAAATGCGCTAACTAAAGCAATTACACTTTTACAGTGTTAATCAAGGTACATACTATTCGGTACGACCCAAATAACCAAAGTGTTCCGTGTTATTTTCCGGCGAAGAGACAAAATGCACGCGCGCTTTCCCATAGGAATACACGGGAAGACTGGAAAAGTAGACTGGTTGCTGTCTGCTTCAATTTGCGTCACGGAAGTCGCATAGACACTAGCGCCAGTTGAACCTCTAGCGTACATTATAATAACTCTATGGTCGGAGTACGGGGTGCGACGGGCAGGTATACCACGGCGGCGGCGGGCGATGTCTTTGACGTCTGGGTGATTATCGTCGAACTCATTGGCTACTTGGTTTTGGGTGGCAAAAGTCTAAATTCCGGGTGTAGGCCTTCAGTGCGACGACTTAATCGAGTCTCGGTAGTGCCTTCGTTGGATCTTCGTGGGCTTGGCGTCGGACTTGCACTGTTGGGCCATTGGAGGAGGACGCTGCAGGGACATGCATTTCCCCGCACCTCCACCGAATGGTCACGAATGATGAGGTGACGAAACAAAGAATAACTGAGAAAATCAAAATGTTTAATTGGGCGAACTTGTGCTCAAAACAAAAGGAAACAGAGGATAACAACAGAATGTCGAGGGCGTCGAAGCCGGCGTAACAGCAGGATCGAAGACTGGAGCGAGACTGACTCCGCTCGCCACGCGGAGTCCCTTATGTACCCGCGTAGGTTTCTGGAACATTCGGCGTAGAACGTTTGGCGTGTAGAAAATTCGGAACTTGATCAGTCGAGAAGGTTCTCAAGTTTTACGAGAACGCCAAGTTAAAAAAATAAATAAAAGAACATTCCGACGACTGGAATCGAACCTAGGCCCTCCGCGCAACAGCAAAGCGCGGTAATCATTTGGCCACGCAAGCGCTCGCTCGGCGGCGCACGTGGCAATATTACTAAATCAGTAATTTTCATAAAGATTTCGAGCACATCGGAAGCGCAGTAGCGCGCTGAAATTTTTACTCGCGCAGCAGGTACAAGGGTAGAGCTCTAGTGAGGGACGGAAAAATCGCGCGGGCGCTTTGTGGCACTTCTAACTTTGTACCTGCTTCACGAGTTGTGAAGCAGGTACTTTGAGCGTGCCAGAAGCAGGTACGCTTCTGGCACGCTCAAAGTCTTTATGAAAATGAATGATTTAGTGGTTTTCGATGAGGCTCGGCAAATTTCCAGTTAAAGCCATATGTCCATCTCTACAAATTCATAGGTAATTAGCCATTTTAGATAATTAAAAGTAATTAGTAAGTATCGCGCATTTTCAGATATCAGCCATCCCGATTAATGCGGTCCCGAAATAATTTATTCATTTACTTCGAATACATTAATATTAGAAATTTTATGTCAGTCTTCGCTGAAACACCCAGTATGCAGGCATACATAATTACATTTCTATCGCAATATTGAAATATACTTTATTTCTCAAGTTTTTTAGGACGGTCGAATATTTAATGGCAGCTCTTATTCTATATTTGAAGGAAATGCTGTAGTATGTTTTGTTCGTTTTCGGTGTTGCTTCTTTGCATTCAGAAAATAATTATAGTGCGTGCATCAGTTTAAATAATTTAAATGATGTTGAAAAACTTAAAACGAAGAATAATGTAAAATATTCATGAAAAAAATCCGGAACACGGAAATCGTGTTACGTAAGCAGCCGCTGCGAAGTGCTGAAAGCGTATATTTCCTATTTCCGTTGACATGTGGTTGGAACGTTAATTTTTCGGTCTTTGCCTTCGTACGTCGTGATATGCGTCATATACAGGAAATGCACATTCCATAGACGCTGTCATTTTTCAAACATTACATAAAGGCTCTACTTCTGACGATCCTGCAGACGTTGCAATATGCTGCTCAAGATCACACTGGTCCTCGCTCTTGCTGCGAAAGGTAAACCAATTTTATGACATGAAGGCTTGTACTCATTGCAGAAGATATAAGCTTTATATGGTGTTAAGGCACTTCTCAAGCGTAAACTGTTAGCAGTACCTACAGCATATTCCGCATTAAAAAAAGGTTTATACGCATAAAAGTAGATGCTGCATTTTTAAGGGCTTTTAATATGAGCGTTTTCGCTTGAGTTTCCCAGTTTGCCCAACAACACGCGTTGCTGCAGTTCGAAACCCGTAGGTACATCGAATGACTTCTTTGACATGTTACACTGACGACAGATGTAGATAGATGGAGCTTTTTATTGAATACAACCTCCTGTACTTTCGCTGTTCGTGAACTATAGTTTGATAACCTTATATATAAAATTCCATAAAAGATAAGGGTAAAAAAAAAAGCTTTCATTATGCCATTAGTATGCACACCCCTACATGGCTAGAGACCAGCTGTCAGAGACATTTTTCTTGTTGAAAAATATGTCATGACTTTGAAGATCGTTGTTATTGATAATATTGATGTCAGACGGGATCCATCTAAAAGATGAACCCCAGATTGTTTACCGCTTCTAATGTGAGCTTTTCTATACTGGGAGGAGTCAGCAGTCTGCATTGCAGCATGGCGCTGCAATGAGAGGCGGCCAGAAGTGGTCGAAACTAGAAAACAATATACCGCTGCTCCCACGGGTGTAAAATCTAGCCACTGCGAGTTGTACAAACATGCAACAAAAACGAAACATTATTCAATTACATTCTTCATCCCCAGACACGCAAAAATAAAAATAACGGACACACACACACACACACCGTCTTGAGGTATGTTGCGTGTATGTCCGTTGTTATATTTCTTTGCCTTGACATGGGTTGAAGTATCGAGGTGATTCATCAACTTGGCTGCGCTTTTTTATGATTTTTAAGCTTTATGAAAGCCTCGAAACTACGAACTTACATTTAGTACAAAATGCTTCACTCGTTTCAGGTTCCTCCGATTGCCCACGTTGGCGTAACACAAGCGTATGTTTACTCGAACCAAAGATGAATGACGGAATTCCTACCATAGGATGGTTCTATGAAGTCAGTGCCGGAAAATGCTCCCCCACCGTGTTTAAAGGGGTTGGAAGTCCTAACGAAAATAGATTCTCATGCCAATGTCAGTGTAATCAAGTGTGCAGACGTGAGTGTAATGAAATATACAATATATGTGAATCCACACTTGTGCTCTTTATATGTTTCCGCCTGTACATACCTCCTAGAAGACAAGAGCCGGTACTTGTCGTCTCCTCTGCTTATCATCTCCGCTCAATGTCTTTCATGTCTCCTTGTCTTCTCAGCTCCTTTCTTCCTTGTCTCCCTCCTTATCTTCTCCCCCAACTCATCTCCTTTAAACTTCATCACTAGTAAGTCCACGCAGCGCTGCCTAACTCTCGTCGGGGCAGGGCGTCTTCCAGCGTCTCACAGCGAACGTGACGCTCATACGCGGCGATGCCAAGACAAGCGACCGCTCTGTGTCTGCCTTCATCCAATCCGTAGTTTTTTTTTTGTTTTGTTTTTTGTGTTTTTTTGCGCGTCTCCCGTTGTGCGGCGTAGTCTCGTTGAGCTTGAGCACGTTTGTCGCTTGGGGCGTGGCAAGGATCCACCAATGATGACGCAATGCGCAGGCCCTGTCTTTTAGGTAGTATGGGCTTGTACCGCGCACTTGGCGCAAAACATGTCGGTTTCCGGTTGTTTTCTAAAACTTTTCTTCATTTTTTTTTTTTTATTTTATTGCCTAAGGTTGCCTTTGCTTTACACAGCCGGCAGCGGTGGTTTACAAGTCACATGTTGCTAACCCTCTGGCTTTCAAAGACCCAGAATCAAACAGCGTGTTCAATGCTTTAAAAAAAAAAAGAAAACTCGCTAAAACATTTAATACCAATTACACGACAAGACCTGAGACATTCCTGTTCTAGCCTCACCATAACATGATGTCGTATTGTTAACGACGCCTACCGATCGCTCCGAGAACATCCGAAGATTGCTTTCAATACGTTTTCCGGAGTGCGCTCCAACATAAAGACACATATACACGCTCCCTCCTCACATAATCTAGTCCAGCTGGAGCTTGTTTTTTACTTGGAGCGAGTAGAAGGTACATTAAACGTGACATAATGCAAAGGCCTCGTTTTGTAGGCGGCATTCACTTGTCCAGCTCCATTGCTCAAATCCGCTTACCCTTTAATCTGTACGATGAACATAAATGTAAGTAATTCTGTAATTTTTGTACTGGTGTGCGATTTAAATTTGATTTTACTTCTTACCTCACTTGAAAGGGGATTTGTTCTAACACTTTTTGTTACTTTTGCTATTACTGCAGTTAAAGTACGGCTGCCCCTGCTTTAGGTACTGTGCTTTATCATACGTTGTTCTTAATAAATCTTTGATGACCACAATCAATCTCGCTTGAGATTGGGACAGAATACATGGTGCAACAGCGCGATACGAGTTAACACACACTAGTTTAAGAACGCAGGCTAGCAGCATACAATGACATCTGAGCCACTGGTCGAAAAAGAGGACATAAATATCGGAACCCACACGCAGAAGCCAAAGTTGCGGGTATTCTGCATGTCTGCGTTGCGAATCCGGCATTACATTTCCCCTCATTTTTTAGAGGATTTATAAAACATGCAGGCTAAATATATATTTATTTGTTGACATAGCGAACATAAAAGCCATAACCAAAAATACTTTGCATTTTCGTCCCCAATCATCATGTCACCTGACGTCACGCGACATCATGTCAAGCGTCGCTCTACGGTGCACGCCGTTCTTCTACTTGTCCCTCGTGTTCTTTAGCGCTTTTATCTACAACGTACAACCAACTCACCCAAGTTCATACCCCTCTGCGTCACTCTGCCACGTGACTTCCCGTCACGTGACCTTATGACTTTACGCAGTGACACTGTGCTCCTCGATCTTACGTCATGCCGCGTGGTCACGACATGACATGATGTCAGAATACTTGACATCGGAGTGTGAGGTCGTAGTGTCGCGTGACGTCAATGTTTTCTAAGCTCAGCAGTTAAACTCCCAGATTTACAAACCGACTTGTATATTTATGGGAAAAGTTGTCTCAGTTCAAAGCATATCATACTTCGTTATTGACAGTGCGCCGGGGCAGTGAACGTGACAATTATATATTCATCGTTGCAGCACAAATATGAACTCTGAACGCTGCAAAATAAAAGCTAGTGTTAAAGATTTTGAAGACGACACCGATAAATGCTCTTGATACGAACCTTTGCCACTGGTACGATGCTCATTCAGAGCGAGACAGACGCGGAGGAAGATTAAATCCCAGCGTTCTGCAGCGAGAGCACAGAATGCTTTTCTTTTTCCGAAATACCTTACATTGGCAATCTCGGCGACATATTTTTTTTTACTCGCAAATATTCTTATGTTAGACGTAAAAATAGGAGATATTGATGCGAAGACAATAAGCTGAAAGCAGCAACAGACAGATATCAGAGTAAAAAGGTATATGTGTTAGCGCTCTAAAAGAGCGCCACACTAAGGGATTTTAAAAATGCTTCAAGGTTGCCAACTATGCCATCCTCATAATTTTTTAACGTTTTTTTTTTGGTGGGAAAGGAGGGGGGGGGGGGGGGCTTTAGACACTTTTATAAAAAAAAGTGTTCCACCAGTTAAAAAAAAAAAAGTTCACTGTCTTCGTGTGCTTTACGCTCCAGTATGCATTCGGTATTTTCATCAACAAAGATGCGTTTATTGGCAACGTTTAGCTGTGTAGTTTTAGAGACGCAACAACCTTAGGTGTGAGGCGTCTGGTGCAATTTAATATTTTACACAGTACTCGGTTAAATAATTCTAAATAAATCGGGCCATAATTTGAGCTCCACAAAATGATGAGGAATATAATGTTTTTGCTTAGTACCATTACTAAGGTCACAAATATAATTAAGGTGTTATTAATACCGCATTCATATATATATATGAACAAAAAATGAAGGATTTTGCTTCAGAAAATATTACATCTTTACATCAAAATACTTTAAGGAGTACAGTGTTTTACATCAGATGCATCTGGTTTTGTCACCAAGATTTTGGACTCCAGGTAAGCTAATTTCTATGCTATCACTCACATTTGTGTAGCTACTTCTTATTTTATATAATATTATTTTGTTACTTAAACAAGGAATCAACTGATCGTGTATATTTTTTTTTCTAGTTAGTTAAATTGAATATGTTTTGGTATCCTAGGTGACGTACCAAGTTTTTGCTTTGAAAATCCTCCAAACAACCCCGGGAAAGGTGCACCCTCTCAAAAGTGGACTTACAGATCTTACAACGGGCAGTGTGTCCAAATTCCATGGAATGGTGCTATTGGGTCTTGCAAGAACATATTTGACTCGTCTAATGAATGCGAACGATGGTGTAAAAGTAAGTGGAGCACTGTACACCCACAATAGCTGCCGGGGAAATTAAATCACTGTACCGTTTGCAGCTTAGGTATGGGATGTAGATTGTGTTTCATAGTTTATTTTGACTCATATATATGAATTTCAAGCGACGTTCAGTTTAATAAATAGGCAGACACTCAGATCATACACTGCTCGTTGCATTACCTGTGGCCATCAGTAAACCCGAATGGTAGATGTCAGCCTATGCAGCAGTGTGTACACATGGAAAAATCGACGCGTATCTGCAATAATTAATGTAAGAGACCGTCGCGTTTCCAAATACTTGTAATATAAAAGTAATCGATTTTATTATGTGCAGAATACCTAAGCATGTCCAACTTTAAGAGAATAAGGTAAAGTTCAACTCAAATATCTAATAACGCACTTGAGGCACATATACATGAACAGGCGTTGTTTATTCGCGACTGCAAACGTGAGCGTGCTCCCTCCATTTCTCTGTTTCACTTATTAACCGCCAGGTTGCGGAAGTTTTTACTGCATACATGGAGAGGCGGTAGCTCCCCGCTTATATACACTACGTCTTTTTCGCTGGGTGGCGTTGCCTCCCCTAGAGTTGCGAATACCCTAAGGTAGTTTGAAGCAATGGCACCCCACTCTTTTAATTTTCCCTACTCAATTTAGAGATATCATGGCAATGTTTCGAGGACGGAAGTCGCTAAAAGGCATTTCTCCGGAAGCTCAAATGAACGAAGTTGGTGTAGTTCATTGCTCGCGGAGGGGTCTGCAAACAATGCCAGAAACACAAAGATCATCAGACGTAGCAACCACGCTACGGGTGCTTCCCAGAAAAAAAGAATGCGAAATGAAGGATGGACGAAACACGATGTCAGATATTCCACCAGCTATAAACACAAGTACTAAACATAATTGTAAAATACACAAAGAGAATTCAATTGAGGAATGTCTACTATCATACATGGGTTAAAAACAGGTGTTTTTTTAATTTCGAATTCAATATCTTCTATCTAAAAAAAAACAAAAAACATTGGTGATGCCCTAACAGAAAAAGAAAAGAACTTAAAGGGTTAAAAAATGCCATGAATAACGTTTGGTTATCAAGTATATAGTGGTATTCGAGAATCGTATTGGTATAATTATCTGCTTAGGTTATATTTTTAACTAAAACATTTTGAGTATTTACCGATTTCTTAATCTTTCTTGCTTGTTTTATATGCTTGAAATCAACTGTAAACAAACTTACTCCTCCCACTCCTCTCCTAACACCCACAACTAAATGACCATTTTGTTTAGGGTGCTGATAAAATTTCTATTAAGTTCCAGATTTCGGAGTTTGCGCAAAGGGGATTAAGAGCGGGTGTATACCAACAGACACCAAGTGGTATTGGTTTAATTATAAAACACTTACATGTCAAGAAATGAACAAAACCGAGTGCCCGAACGGGGAAGGAAATGCCTTTCGAACGTTCTATGAATGTAACCGGCGATGTGGAAGTAAGTTTACAGTTAGTTTTTTTCTAGAAGGGTCGTATTCATTAGAGATGGAAACAATGTGAATAATTTCAAATCGTCGTGAAATAGAGTCTTTATTCTGCCACCTTATTTTGCCTCTTTATTTGATAATAAACACAATACATAAAAATACCCAGTTTCTCGTGACTAATAAGCGACCTTGTTGAACGTATAAAAAGGGTATTATGGGTCAAACAATTTCGTATAAATGGTGTAGCTTTTGGGGTAATCCACCCATAATTAGCATCTATTTGACAAAGTTTCTCATCTGTAGCGGAAAGTTCAGCTGGCTATTTAGGCAGACTGAATCCCCAATGTATAAACGCATGCACAAACACTTAACTTTAAACCTTTCTTTGGCTCCAGCTACCTAACTGTGCGATATTTGCCATTACTAAAATATTGACCTACAACGGTTAGTCAAACGATATTTGTTGTTCCGTTGAAGAAAAGGCTCGAGGGCATGTGATGCAATAAAATTAGAATTATACGAATATTTCTTTTGTGTGCTCTAAGTATCGCGGGAAATCAGTTTTACAAGTTAGTAATTTATTCCATACAAGGGATAAAATGAAAGCAGCAAGTTAATTTTTTGATTGAACTTGAAAACGTCCTCCTGGAAGCTATGGTAAAGCTGGAATGACCGCCATTCTTGCAACGCATAGAATTCACTAAAGTGGTTATTGACATCCTCGTTCTTTAGTCATAACTCAAATTACGAGCTCTAAGCATGCTAAAAAAGCAGAATTTACATTAATGTGCGGCCGATTTGCGCATTAAAAGAGTGCTCACAGTCCCCGTCGGTGCAGTACGACCATAGGCGCTATCGAACTACCGACTCTTTCTAAATGTGGTCGAACGACGGATGGTGCATATTAGCCTATCAGAGCGATGCGTTCCAGCGTCGACAAGGACTGGCCGGCCATTCGTCCACGCGGGAACCCTTCGCCTGTGCCGTGTAACGCCAAGTGGGAGCTGACCCCACTTGGCGTTACACTGCAGGGACTGCGCCTGTACACCGTTACTTAGCAAGGCCATTGTTTTATATCAATGCAAAGACCAAAAAACTCGAGAGATTGTCGAAGCTCATAGAATAAAGAAGGAGGGGCCAGCAAGCGTGAGTCAGGCTTCCTTGAATTTGCTGGACAGTGAGGTCGAATTTTTAGAACGGGGATGACGCATATCGAATTGTGTAACAGAAAGTACCCAATTTTCTGAGGCGCATGCGCATTTCCTTCGTGATTGGAGAGTCTTCTTGTTGTATGTTTTCTTCGTGGTTTTCTGATAATCAACCTTTCAGTTGTTAGTCGGCGCTCGTCCGGTCCAGTTCCTTCCTCTGTCCCTGTAAAATTCGCGCTGTTCCATATGATTAAGCTGTGGCCTTAAGCCCTTATACTTCGTTTCAGCTTTGGTCTGAGCGCGGTCGATGTTATGAGCCGAAGGGCCAATCGTACAGCTTAAAAAGCGCAGCGTCATGGCGTGCTCTCTCTGCGCTTTATAAAACTAGCCGGCAAAGAAGCACGCACAGAGAAACGGCGAATACCGGCTGGTCCTATCAACTGCAGAAAGCACGCCATGACGTTTTGCCTCTTTCGCTGTTTGATTGGCCCTTCGGCTCATAACATCGGCCGCGCTCGGACCGAAGCTGAAACGAAGTATAGTAGCACTGCGCAGCGTCAGAGTTCAGTGAGTGACTAAGTTCGTTATTGTCAATCTCCGCTCTTCCATCTCTGTTGGTTATTTTGCATGTTCGAACCGTTTAACAGTAAGCAATAGCCAGTTCAAATTGACGCTCCAAGACTTAAGCAATTACAATGTAAAAAAAATTGCATTGAACTTATTACTATTTTGCACTACTTTAACGAATATTGGATGAAGTGTAATATTTAAGCGTCGTTCAGGCTATTACACTACTTTAACGAATATTGTATGAAGTATAACATTTAAGCGCCGTTCACACTCTTGCAACCGAGTAAGACCGAGAGAGACCAGACCGGTTTTTAAGCCTCTTGCGACATCTTAGGACCGGATGCGCTGCAGCGGAGCTGATCCTAAGACGTCGCAAGAGGCTTATAAACCGGTCTGGTCTCTCTCGGTCGGTCTTACTCGGTTGCAAGAGTGTGAACGGCGCTTTATGATGAACAATGCAAACTATTATATGAAACTATGCGGCCCAGAATGCGATGCCACCATTTACATCATGGCTCAGAAGCACTATTGTGACCGGAGGGTTTGACCAGATATAAATATGTTTAAATAAAAATCCAACGCGAAATCCACAGAATTCAAAGGCACAGTTATGTACCTGTTTTCTTGTTGTCTTTTCAACTTCTTTATTCTCGTCCGCAACAAAACGAGCTTTGTGGTTTACTCGTATTTGTTGGTTTTGTTAGAGTCCGCTCTGTGTTAATAATATGTGAAGACTCTGAAACATTGCATTATCTTGCTCAATGGCTTAAAAATATACAGGGTTTGTACAAGACAAGTGCAGCATGCCAATACAAAATATAAGTTCCTGCGCATATCTGGCATATCAGTATGGGTACAATACAATTACCAAAAGGTGTGAACAGTTTAAGGGATGTGACGACGGCGGAAACAGCTTTGAAACAGCAAAGGAGTGTTGGGAGACCTGCGCAAGTAAGTAACTATGCCTATTTTGAGATTGAAAAAAATTATATGTTATGCTAGACGATCCAGGATATAAATAAAGCTCATACATATAGATGACTTCTTTTAAAGCGCAGCTCTCAGGTACCAGTTTCCGGCTTGAGCGGCGTCGCCGTCGGCGTAACCGCGCGGTGCACTATGGAAAATGTTCCACAATGCAAGGCGCGGGACTCGTGAGGTCACATGTGAGGTCACGAGTGACGTTACGAGGGTCCCGCGCGGTGCATTATGGGAAATTCCCCATAATGCAACGTGGGAGAAGGAGGAGGAAGGAGGAGAGGGAGGAGGACGAGGGGGACGGGGGAGGAGGGAAGTAGCATAAGAGAGAATAAGGACGTGAGGAGGAGGGATATACCCTCCTTTCAGTACCCTTCCCTCCTCCTCCTCCTCAAGAGCTGCGCTCTCATTTGGCGTTACAGGGAGTTGTAAACGCCTTTCATTTTTTTTTAATACATTGCTTTGAAATATAATAAAGACGTCATTATTTAATGAACACCATTAGATGTCGGTACTGATGGTCGGCTCACCTGGCAGCAAAAGCAACACACTGGCGCGTGCCCGTCTCTGTGCGTGTACACACGTCGATCCCGGTTTTATCATTGCAGGGTGCGTCTTCAGAAAGTACCCCTGCGTAGAAGGTTTTATCTGCTTCAATAATATTTTTAGTTAGACGGGGTTCGTTTAAGAACTATTTCTTGTATCTTCGACATGTTTAGAGTTGCTCTAGAGTGTAAAGTCCCGATATATTTTATACATATATTCAGTACCGTCAATTTAATGTTCGTATTTTGCTATTGCATATTACGACCGCCTGTTATTGCTTTGAGATACTACATGTCCAATAAATTCCAAAGCACTAACATAACCTGAATACTTCTTAACGAACTCCCATTAAATCCGCAAAATTAAACTGCGCTTGACATTAAAATTAAAATATGGAATCAATTAATCAATATGCTTATTATAGTGTCCAGAAACAACCTTGGGGTCGTGGTACTTGCACACTGGATGGAAATGAATACATAAAACACACAAATACAGAAGAGCAATGCACTGTACAGTAACTGCATATAATCCTACACGACGTACACTGAGCTGAATGATAAGAAAATAAAATCTCTAGTTTTTGTTTACAATTATGATAAATTACAGTAACGCAAAAACAAGTTTGGAGAGGCACTCAAAACGAATAATATACGAAGCAGTAGCACAAGCACACAGCCAACACTGTCTTTGCTCTCCGAAATCAACCTTAAAGTGAACCACATTCATAATTCACACGCCGGACAGGTGTTTAATAGAAATAACAAATGCCCTGTAGCACGAGTTAAAATATCGAGTTTCTCAGAGTACTGGTTATAACACTTATATTGATTGCTTCTGATTCGAAGAGTGAGTGGGTGTCTTCGTTATAATAATGGCCGATAACTTTAGCAGAAAACAAAATTGTCTTAACACTGGAAAAATAAATGTAAAAATTCTTGGAGTTGAAGATTCTCAGTCAGTTCATGGCGTTCGCAAGGCGTTCGTCTCGTCCGATCCGATTGCTCGCCTTCCGCTGGCGTTCAGCTGGCGTTCCGTCCGCTGTCATTCTGGCGTTGCGCCCGTTCCGCTCACAATCAGCCTGGTGTTCCCCCTGTTCACCATCACTGTCAGTCCTCGATCTTCTTCTTTCTCTCTTGCTTTTCGCGTCGCCGAGATTTCTTTTTCTCGTCTTCTTTCTTTTCGGACACAGTCACGCGCTCTCAGTCAAAACCTGAACAGGTTTCACTCGCGAAGGCCGATGTCGCCACTGTCACGGGTGAAGTGTAAATCAGTGTTGTTATTAGTTACTTTGCCCACTGTATATATTTCGCTTGTTTTGTAACAACTTATTCAGTCTAATAAATGGGCTTAAAAGACTAAAAGTTTTGGAAATATAAAAGGATGATTGATTCCGAGTAGACACACGTGGAACCCTAAGGCACACTTCAGACAAGAGGCTTGGTGAATTAATCGAACCATGCAATGTTTTAAACCAAAACAATAGGTCCGGCTTCTGACGACACTGCTGCATGCTTAACAAGTCAACACGCTCTAACGCTGCGTCGGAAGTTGAACAATGAACATCCGTCATAAGGTAGCGATGTTTAAAAATGGAAATAAACTTTTCCTGAACTCGTTCGATTTGGAATGAGTTAGTTTTAGAGATTCCGTTTCACACAACTGAGGTATATTCTAACTGGGGCACGCATAACAAGCGGTACCACGTGAGAAACGCAGAAGGATGCTTGAAGTTATTCATTAAGCGAGAGGAAACAGCCAGCATGCGCAGAGACGAGTTAACGAACCTATGTTACGGGGCTAGAGAATCGCAGGCTGGGATCGAACATTACTCCCAGATCTTCCATTGCACATACCCGGGACAAGGGTTCACCATGAATACTATATGCGAAAAAAATGTATTCTGTGCCTTCTGAGTAAATCTCATAACCCTGGTTTTAGCACGGTTTAAGGGAAGATTATTTATTGGCTGACCACCTCCTAAAGAAAAAATATTTATCTTCCTCAATCCTAACGCAGTCATCTCAACTAACTATTTCTTTGTAAGTTTTAATGTCATCAGCCTATTGCAGGAACAAAGAATTAGAAATAGGGTCAGAGACGTCATTTACAAAAATTGTGAACAGGAGTTGACCTAGGACGGACCCCTGAGGAACGCCAGAACTTGTCCTATACAATGAAGAGTTCATAATGTTGTGTGGAACGTACGCTTTCCTGTTTGACAAATAGCTTTGAGACCAGTCGTATACTCTGCCACAATCCCCGTAGGCTGAAAGCTTTGATAATAGGATCATATCATTTACACCGTCAAATGCCTTGCTTAGGTCAAAAGAAACCCCGTCTAGCTGACCTCTGTTGCAGGCTACCTAAGATGCGGCAGACATAAAACTTACAAAATTTGTAGTCGTTAATCTGCGGTCATAAACCCGTGCTAATTAGCGAAGGTTAAGTTTCTAAATTTGAAAGACAAGAATTGATGAATGGCTGTTTCAAAAAGTTTGGAAAATAAAGAGAGTAGGGAAATTGCTCTGTAGTTGAGAACATCACCTTCCTTTCCCGACCTTAGAACCGGAACGACCACGGCAATTTTCTACCTTTCAGGGAATATGCCTCACCTTAATGAGTTGTTAAATATTGCACATGGTGTAGGTGTGACTATATCATGAAATGTTTTGACAATTGCAGATGGTATTCCATCGTGTCCCACAGACAGCGTGGCTTTCATTTTTTTTACTACCTAGCTCTACACATTCCTTGTCGACATTAATGTAACTTAGTAGGTCACCGAATTAATTCGAGTGAGCCAGCTTGACGTAGGAGCATACGGTACTGTCTTTGTAGGCTGAACTAAAATGATCTGCAAACAGCTTAGGCGCGCACTCTGCAACTCTTTTATGGTTATCCAAAAACCTTTTCGATACAATATCATTCACGGAACGTGATTTAGTGTACCTTCGAAATTTCTTACGGTTTTTGACAAGGTCAGGTTTCACTGACGCACGATACGCCAAGCGGTCACGGTTTAACATTATCATACATTTCTTCCTGCAACTCTTGAGTTCTACCTCCCACGTTGGGAGACCACCTTTCTTGAACTTTCTGTGTAAGAAGTCTTTCCTTTTTAGTAGCATTTTTAGTTCATTAGAAAAGCAATTAGGAAAGCGAGATATCTTTAAAGATCTTAAAGGGATAAATCTGTTGATGGCCTCTCCAATTAATCTCGCAAAGAGAGCTGCTAATATGCATCAGAGGATTCTAAAAACTTGGACCAATCAACACTCGATAGGTGGGGGAGCATCCCGATGTAGTCTCCTGATGAAAAATTGTATAAGATGCGTGGTAGAGAAGCCTCAACAGGAGCGCAAACCGAGTAATCATCAAAAGAAAGCACCAAGTCAAGGACTGGATGATACTTAACCAAAGGAACCATAGGGACTTCACCTCGGGCTACACGCACGCAATCCATGTTTGAGAGACACAAATCTAAAGCATTACCTTGGTGGTTAAGAATAACGTTGTGCTGTGCAAGATCTATAAAAGAAACAAAGTTTAGGATGTCATTGTCTTTCTGCTTGTCATGAAATTTGGCTGTCGAAACATTAAACTGGGTCCGGTTTATGTCTGGAGCTTTAAAATCACCTAAGATTAAGACATCACGCCCGTGTACTTCGTTAAAGGTGTTCTCCATGCCATTGAGACACATGCGAAGGTCGTCGGGCGTCGTTTGCGGAGGCAGGTAAACAAGGCCAATAAAAAGGCGTACTTTCTTTGCACACTTGATTTCTACCCATAAACTCTCGGGAAACGTTTCTACATCTTCGCGTCTTTCCGAGCGAAAACGCCCGTCAACGGCCGCTAACACGCCGCCTCCAGTTGTATCACGCGTGGCCAAGTCGCGGTCACGCCGGTGCACCACAAATAAAAATGGAAAGTAATCGGAGGACCCAATGTCACAGCATAACCAAGCTTTCGTAACACAGAATATAGAATAACTGGATAGGATAGCGTTATAAAAAAGCAAAAAAAAACAACAAAAAAAAAACAACAACATTCGTCCCTTTGTGCATAAGCCGCGGACGTTTTGATTAACTAAACCAACGTGACTCATCACCTTTGTTCGGTCGTCGGAGCGCCCTTTGAGACATGGAGAAGGGCTTGTCGAAGGGCGCCTCTGAAAGCTTTAAAGAAGCAGGATTTAGGCCACACGGCAGGGTGAGCGAGTTTCTCAAAATCCTCGGCAGCAACGGACACATGGGTGGAGGCGTACGAGCCGTGCCGATTCCTCAGACACCGGCACTCCAGTTTGTCAAGCCCGACGGAGGATAGGCGAGAGGAGACATCGTCACAGGTGGTGTCCAGCGCCAGTTTGGTGACGCAATAAGGCTCTCCGACTCACTGACGGCGAAGCGACGCTCAGCTTTGAGGTCCCGGATGCCGCAGTCAGCGCGGGGGTTCGAGCCTTCGGGCGCGTCGGCCCCAGATGCGCCGCTCGCCCGTCACGTGCACCATCCTGGCTTGGTGCAGTGGAGTTCAACTCGACCCTCAGAAGTGCCGGCTTGAGTTGTGGCCGACTGCGTTTATTGCGAGAGGGCTTGGATCCCAGATTCAGGTGGCGAGATCTGTAGCTCACCTCGGGCCTCTGCGGCAGTTTTTTCTCCCATGAAGCGGACGGGGAGCTGCGGCTCTGAACAACTGCAGCAAAAGACGACGCCCCACTTGCCTTCCCCAGGCCTGCAACTTGAGCTCGGCAAGCCTTGGCCTCGTCCCGGAGCGAGCAGACAAGCAACGCCTGTTGCTCCGTGTTTCAAGCCCATTCAGTCCTGAGCCGCCTATTTTCTTCGGTCGGACAGGTCACCTGGTCCGTCATAAACGAGATCCCCTCCAAAGCATCGAGAAGGACGCCGTGCAGAAGCTGATGGGATGGTTCAAGTTCACGGCGCTGGGCAGCCGCGCGAGCCGTGTAGGAAGAAATGGGCGAGGGGGAGCAGCCCTCCCTCTGGTTGCCGCCGTCGTCGTTGTCGTCCGCAAGCTGCTCGCTGCAGTCGTACACCTCGCTAGCCCTAACATCCCCTTCGTTAGGGCTAGTAGGTAGGGAGCTGTCGCAGTGGCTGCAGATATATGGGCTTACCCCACTTGTTGGAAGAAGGAGCTTCTCGGCCGCGAGCATTAACCATCTTTAATGTACGCGATGGCGGCACTTGGCGCAGCGAAATCTGCGGTGTCTCACGAAAAAGACACGGAGACAGATGCAGCCTGCGTCCGTACTCTGCGGCCTCCTCCTCAGCCGAGTTGCGAGTCGTAAAGAAAGTATCAAACCGGATAAAGAAAATTGACCTTGTGGAACGCCCACATTTTGAACATCTACTTCTGTCAAAAGAAACACATTGACAATGTTCTCAGCTGCTCGAGCAATAAGTTGAAACTCGTCCCAATATTTTCTTATGCTTCTTGTGTCTACAAGTTGTACCGTTATCGCACTTGCACTAGGCGGAGAAGTTTTAAGAAAGGAAGGCAAGTCAGAAAGTACATTTCTGTTTTCTACTGCTACGTTATTTTTTTCAATGTTCCTAGTGCTAGCGATTAGTAGCGCCGTTGAGCTCTCGTCCCTTTGGCGAAGATGGTGCCGTTCTTTACCCACAGGAACTTGTACGATTCTTCCCTGTCCTTTGTTCTGGCTTGAAAGAAGATGTTCTTGCTGGTTCCTGTTAAGTTGTCATAAAAGCATACTTTCTGTTGTCTTCCTGTCCCAGGAAGCGTGGCCAACTTCTTTCGAGCACTCATTCATTGTTTTTTCCCGAATACAGATGAGAATTGAATTAAAATCGAAGATGCCCCTTCGCGCCGGGAGCACAGGCGATGGCGTGCTAACACTTGGGCAGGGTTAAAGCCCTCGATGCTCAGTTTTGTTGCAAGGTCATCTAATGTGACTTTCACGTTTTTATCACTTGTACAAGGAACACCGTTAATTTCCGTATTACACCTCCTGCTGTACTGTTCGGTCGAATGTACGGTGTTTTGTAGGTGTCCAATCATTGAGGTTTGATCGGACACGGTAGCCTGCAGAGCTCCAACTTCCGATCTGAGTAGTTTAATATATCTTCCATCTGGCTGCGACTAGCCGCATGACAGATTCGCACTTTTTTTACAGACTTTTGGAGCGCCTCGATAGTCTGTTTTAGAGCGCCTACGGATGGCTTCAAAGATAAGAGATCGTCTACTTTTCGCAGGAAGGTCGCAAAGGCGATCAACATTTACCTTCAACAAGTGAAGGAGCTCGAGTTTTTTTTTAATATATCTAGAAGGAATGGCGCTGACGCTTAACCAGGTATCCCTATTCCTGCATGTGCGACAGTTCCAATTTTCGCGTTTATCGTTTCCCATTGATTTAAATGTCTTTTGCGATTTGCCCGAGAACGCGTTAAGATAATACGCATGATTACGGGAAGAGCACTTCCTATAAATTCTCTCACTCGGCAGAGACTTAAAACACATAATACACTCCGATGGTGATGATGATGATAATCATGATGATAATAAGAATACAAATAGACGTTTACAGTTTTCCGTAATGCAAAATTAGAGCGCAGCTCTTGAGAAGGAGGAAGGGAGAGTACGGAGGGGAGGGTATGGCCCCTCCTCCTCCTCCGAACACTTCCCTCCTCATCTCCTCCTGCGCTCCCATTTAGCGGAACATATTTGCTACATTTCCAGCTATAATTAGCGGGAAATGTAGCAAAAACTTTCCGGTAAATCTAGCGAGAAATTTAGCGAAAACATTCCTCTAAGCTTAGCGGAGAAATTTTCCCGCTAAATCTAGCTGAACAATTAGTGGGGAACTTTTCCCATAATGCAACGCGTGGTCACGCACAGTTGCATTATTCCCATAACGCAACGCGCGGTTACGCCGACTCCGACGCCGTTACTGTTGTTTTTTTTTATTTGCCAGCGAATTCATTGTATTTCAGTTTCTTGTGTGTAACAGGGTTCAAGATATTTGCCGCAAGGGTATGAAATGCCCTAGTAAACACAGTGGCGTAGTGTGGTACACGCAGCAAAATAGATAATAAAATTAATATTAATAATAATACTTATTAATATTATTATTATGTTCACTGATGTCTTCTGCATTCCGTGTTTTTACTGCGATTTGCAAGACTGTTTAAAACGGCAAATATTCCTCTAGAATAATGTCTACTCAAAAAATACCATGATTCTGAAATAAGCAGTCAAGAGACACCGCAAGTTTAGCTTTTAATTTCTGTTGGAATCTTACTTCCATAACAGAAACAGTTAATTTTCATTGTAAATGTAGGGATAATTACTTAAGCAAAATGATATAGCATGCGTCGAAACCGCGGACCACTGCAAGGTGCGTGCTTTTTTCTCTAAACTTTTTTTCAACGATTCCTGTATGAAAATCCCGTGATAGGACAATACCGCCTTACTTAATCTCGATTGATATTAATTTAATATACAGCTGCGCTTCTAGTTACTGTGTTGTTACTGTTACTGTTACTTGTAACTGTGGAAGCTAAGGTAGAACCAAACCTAACATTCTTTGGTTAAAGTCTTAAAATCGTGGCCTCTTTTGTCAGACAGGTGAAAAAGCTAGGCTTCACTGCTGGTAGATTGGCCGTCATCTGACATCTTCGAGCCTAAATTGACGAACAAGGGCCCGGTTGTGCCGCACTGCTCCTCTTTCGGTTTATCAGTGCCATCTTTGAGTAGAGTCTAGCACTTCGGATGTTATGTGGCGAGCCAAAGCAAAGCCATATATATGCCAAATAAAAGTACTGTGGCACAAACAAACGCCTTGGAGCAAAACTGTGTTGAGTCACAATTAAAACCCTAGGATTGCACAGCTTGCGTCAAGTTAGGCGGGGTTTTTAAGTGCTACCTAGGTTATCTCAGTTAGTGCTTTGCTGATGCGTATTATAACCTTGCGTCTATATACTCGGCTATTCATATTGATAACTTCATAGTAGTGTCTAAACCAATTTAATTAAACAGGTGTTTCTTTAAAAAATGCACACATTAGATTTCTTTCGAGCGGTGTACTGGAGGAAACATTTCGTGAACTGAGATTTAAACATACTGAAACCACAACATGTAGCATTATCCACATCAGTATAAGCCAGCCTTATGCTAGTGTGTGCATTCTCGTTCATTACATACAATTTCAGGTTTATCCGTTAAAATATTTTAGGGTTTGAATGTTAATAAAACCGAAGCACATATTTTCCTTCCAGAAAACCCAATAAGTCCTTGTGCGCAAAAGCCCGACATTAGTAATTTAAAAGGAGCATTCTATCGCTATTATTATGACATTGATAAAAACGTATGTGATTATACAAGTCAATTTGCAAAGCGCAGTGTCTCTGGACAAACAAACATCTTCTATTCTCTCCAAGATTGTCAAAGACTTTGCACTGGTAAGTCTATAAGTTTTGTTCTTGCTATCGGCTTCAGGAGTTAGTGAGAACAATATCAATAATAGCTCCTATTATTGAAACCTCAACGGTGACACACTATGTACACTATATAATAAGGTGATCAAAACTCACCACGTCTTGCGTTTTTTAAGATTTCAGTGAGTATAGAAACTCAGAGAAGGACCACCATAGGTGTCCTGCGTTACCCAAGGGGTGCTGCGAAAAGGGACTTGTTAGGATTTGTTTTGGGGTAGTGCAATCTTGCGCGTCTCAAACTGTCACACATGTAGAAGCGTGGCTTTTCTGGTTTGAAATCCCAGATCGCGAGAAAAATACAAAGAAACAACAAAAATTTGAACGCAGTCCAAGCGCAGGTCAAAGCTAAGACGCTAAAGGTCCACAAGCACAATCGCGTTTCAACGCATTTGAGTGCGTTGCGGCGCCTTTGCGGCCGGGGGCGGTCGCTTGCGGTACGACGCACGCGGTCCCGCAACGCTCAGTAGCGTGGCGCATGGCGAGGAGATCAAACTATAGGGGGCGGGCTGACCCGTACGTTGTTCTCACAACTCGGTGTTTACCCAACACAAGGCCTTTTGCACATGCCCACAGGCCTTGTGGGCATGTTCATGTCACCTTCTTCAATAGAGCGCTGAGCATGGTTTAATGCAAATATACTAGCAATAAACGAGATTAGCTTATGTGCCGGATATCTCCCGAAAGCAGTCGTCGGAGTATGAGAGCCTAAACCACTTCGGCTTTTGGGCTGGGCTAAGCACCGTGCACGCTGCATTGTTCATGCTGGCCCGATTGGTATAAAAGAGACCCTCGTCCTGCTCACAGAAAAACACGAAATCCAGCCGAACGCTGACGCCACGTTCGGTTATGTCAGCCAAGCGCTGAGTCATTGGATTTCTTGCCCCAATCCCTGTAGTTCTAAAGTTAGCCGCTTGGGGTGCTACGGTCTGATCTCATCCCCAATAGAAACTCGCTCAACTTTCTAATACTTTGCGGTGCGTTCGGCCGATCAGAAACCGAGGAAGGAGCGGAAGGTCATGTGTTTGCTCGCGCCACTAATGATGCGTATCCGGCACTCCGTTCGCGGTACCTGCATGTTCCTTTTGGGGTGCGGTGGGAAATGCTCAAACAAGTTTTAATGCAAAAGCATTAACTATTCCATCGACCAAACCGGCGTTATCAGATTTTGAAGTTGCGCCAAACGGCACCTGAATTCCCCTGTCCCATGGTGCGAAGCCTGTAGTCTGTAACAGTCAGCCCATTGGCTGGCGCGCGGCGTAGTTCCAAGGAACGCCATCTCACTGAGAAACCCACTTCAGGCGCAGCGTCCCGGCCGCCAGTAAGAGGGAGCGGCTGGCCGCACAGCCAGCAGTGCCCGGCCTGGGTAGACTCCTGAGAAGCTGCACGGCCGAGCTCAGCGCGGCGCGCCGCTTGCAGGAATACGCTACGTATACAACTACTTTTGCACTACGACAGGTTAGCAGTCTTAAGTTTCGTTGTTTATTTTTTTCATTTTTTTCGAAGACAACGATGGTTAAAGCCGGACAGAGTTTGTGACAGCTTGGAGCTCAGCTGGTTGGTATGACATGCTTCTGACGGTTTCCATCTGAACGCTGAAGGAAAAAACGAAGGAGCGGAGGAAATAAGACACACACTGCTGGACTATCATCCATTTACTGAAATTCGTCTTTTTCATATGCTCTCATGAATATACTATCGAGTTCTCAGGGGTAACTTCACCTTCTTTGGTATGACATTGGGTGGCTAACGTTCACGTGTTCCTGACTAGGTTTCTCACATGGAGTGCTCCCAGAAGGTACAGTTTTTCTTTCGGAAATAGCATAATGGAGGCAGCACTCGCACAGTCGTCCCCGTTCGCCTCAATAGCCAGAGACTCCAAGATTTTCCCTGCAAGCTGGTTTTTGTGTCTTCTAACAATGTTAACGTTTGTAGAATCAGGAGCACATTGGCATACTCGGCAATGCGCCGGAAGGTGGCCAGCTGACGCTAGTGCGCCAACGGAAGCTACATGCTCCCTGTTGCGATCATTAATACATCGCCCAGTTTGTCCAATGTAGCACTTGCCACATGACAACGGAATACTGTACACAACTTGTCTCTCGCAAGGGGCGTATGGTGTTTTGTACCCAATGCCGCAGGTGGACTTCTGATTTTGGTCGCTCGTACAATTCGCCTTGCGGCACATGGCATATGCCTTGTTGGGGGCTGAGCATACGACCCGTACGCCTTGTCGGCCGGCGATCGTTTCTAGGCGATGCGTTATTCCGTGGATGTATGGCATCATCACAAGAGGTTTGGGGGGCTTCTTTTTTTGTTGGTTGTGTAATTTTTTATTTTTTGCCACACTTGCTTGCAGAGGCTCTCGCATACCGGTATTAGGAGTGTGCTTGTGTAACCAGAGTCCTGAAGCCTACAGAGCTGTTTTTGAGAGTTTTGCCCGACTCTATGGGGGCATGATTTTTGTAATGCGGAGACAAAAGCTTTGGTAGCCAACCCTCGTTTTATAGTTTCTGTGTGTTCTGAGTTGCTTGGAAGGAATCCTTTAGATGAGCTGGCTTCATACATCCAGCACATATGGGTAGTTTAGAACTCCAAGGAGAGATATAGAAACCGTATGGACAGGTTTACGCGAAGTTCCTGGGTGAAGGATAATCCTGGGAAGCTGTATTTAAACTTGCGTTAGACACTATCTAAACACCTGTTACTCGGCTCGTCTGCATCGGAATTGCACAGTATGAGAAAGTAATCTACATACAGGAAAATGGCCTCAATGCGTCGATCTTTAAGATTTTCTACTCGGGATCCTCTGCAGACTCCACTTTCCTGCACATAGTGTTGCTCCTGGTGTGAAACCACAGTCGCTATGACGTATATTCCTAAACGCTCCAAGAAGCTATCAAGGCTCATACCAGCTGCACTTTGGAAGCATTAGAGGCCCTGCTCCTCGATGGTTGTTCGGAGGATCATCAGGAGAGTGACATGGGAATCGAATAGTACATGTCCTGGATATCTAAAAACAAACCCGGAAAAATTTAACATCCTTTTTCCTTAAGAAAGTAAATCACTCGTTCCGAGCTTGGTATCCTGAAGGGTCGTTCACTTTAACTTACGATAGAATCTTCGCCAAAACCTGTGACACTTGACTTTGCCATGTGTGTCTCTCCGATACGGTGGCGCGAAAAGGAACTCCGTTTTTGTGTGTTTTGTTGCCGAGAAAAAAACACACAATTCACTTGGTTGCGATCCTTTGATAATGATGATAAGGCCTCTGCATTGTTTAGATTCGAGTAATTTTAGGATGGCTTTTCTTGCTGATTGAGTTCGTTTTGGATCTACTTGTTTGAAGTTCTTCGCTATGGCTTGTGTGGATTTTTCTTTATACGACCCCGAATCCAGAACTACAAACCCTCCCTCTTTGTCTGAAAAGCATAGCCTTTAGTTTTTGCGACGCAGTTCTTGGACGGTTGAGGCAAAGGTCAACTTTGGAGTGTCCGGGTTGTGTAAGCCGGCCAGGCATTCAAGTCCCTCATAGATGACTTGCAATGATGTTTTCTGGGGTGCTTTGAATGCTCTTTCTCGTACCACTAGGAGCTTATCAATGGCGTCTTGCCCTGGTGGGAGGCAGCACTTAGGTCCCTGTTCGATCACGCGTCGGGCTGGTGGCGAATAAGATACGACCCCGATGAACTGGAGCGGCGAGCTTTTGGGTCCCGTCGTGACTCTTCGTGCTGTATGTTGTTTTCTTGTTGGGAAAAAAACACATTTTCGAAAGGTACTCCGTGGTATATCTTGAGTTTCTTCGCACCACCATCGCGCGATAGCAAGTGTTGACCACATAGTCATCACGCGCTATAGGTCTCAAACCTTGAGCGCGTGATTACTATGGGGGCAACTTTCTTTATATCGAGTCACCCAGGAACGAAGCGGTGTGGCATTGTTTCCATAGAGTGGTTACCGAGATCCGAAAAATTTAGTCGACGCTAGCAATAGAACCAGCTTTTAAAGTATCTGCAGTTATTTTTTTTTCTGTCCTAGAATGCACGTGACATAGCAACCCATAGCTCTCGTCAGAAAGGGTTCATTCACTCAATAGAGCGTTTTCGTAGATCGTTTTCGCCGCTCCTCAAAGCTCTCCCCAGCCCACTCTGATACCCAGAACTCTACAGTCAAGAACATCGGCGCGCAGGCGCAGTAGCGGCTTTTTCGTTGCTAATCGCTCAGTGGAGGGGGAAACGCGGTCTACGAAAACTCCCTATTCACTCAATAAAGGGTCTTAGTAGACCGTTCTGGCAAGCCCCGCTCCGCTATACGCTAAAGCGACGACGCTACTGCGCATGTGCAATGCTAGCGGTGCATTAGCAGAACTGCGGAAGCTAGCAGAGGCGCGCTATTTTACGTGAGTTGCGAGAAACGTGGCGCACGTAGCGCGGCGCCCTAGCGTGAGTCTCGTGAGAACAAGTCTCGGCTAGACTAGGGAGAGCCATCAACATGGCCGTCACGCCGCGACAGTCCGGTCTGTCCGCTTCGCGATCGCGGATCTGAGGGGCGGATTATATCTTGCTGCTGCGAGAAATAGCCGCGACAAAGCCGATCCAGGACTGACACTGGTAGCGATTTATGGCGGACGTGCTAAATACAGCCACGGGGGAAAAACAAGCTGCGCAATTCGTGGTACCTTGAGCACAGGGTGCGGCCTCCTGCTCGGCAGCTATTGTCGTGAGGACACAACCGACCAAGGGAGCGAGCGAGCAGGCGGATCTGAAGGACTTCTGTGGCGTTTTATTTGTGTAATGAGTGAGAAAGATGAAAGAAAAACAGACCGCAACGACACAACAAAAGAGTTACGGTCGTGGTAATTTATGTTTGAAGATTTCTTCTGATGGCTTTGGCTCTTGACTCATATCGGATTGGCTTGGACAGCTTGACAATCAGTTGTATTCAATTACAAACAAAATAATCATTTACTTAAAAAGAAAACAAGCAAAGAGTAGCACTTTATTCGATAAAATAAGAATATTATATAAAGATAACTACGTTAATAAAAAAAAATGCAAAAAATTGCTTTAAAAACTTTTGCTTTACGCAAGCCTTAGTGTCTCAAAGAACCGCTGGTGGCGTTGTGTCGGTTTTTATAATGCTGTAACGCGTAGTGGTTTGCGAACGTTCTACTAAAACTTGAAATGCCTGTTCCGCTACGCTATAGACAGCACACTCAGCGAAGACGTTAGGCGATTGCGGATAGCGTAGCGGGAGTGACGGAACGATCTACTAAAACACTCTATTAGGGAGTTTTCGTAGATGGTTTTCGGCGTCCCGCAACGCCCTCCGCAATCCGCTACGGTACCCGGAACTCTACAGACAAGACTATCGACAGGCAGCCGCAGTAGCAACTTCTTCGATGCGGAGGGCTTAGCGGAGGGGGAAACGCGGTCTACGAAAACTCCCTATTGGCTGCTTGGGGTGTTTCGGGAAGGGGGCGCCGCCGCTGCTGCAGCTGCTTATCGTCTCCGCGGTGTTTGTCTACACCGCATGCGAACGCCGCCGTTGTTGAGGGTCCTGTACGGGTGAAGTCCGGGCGAAGTCATGACACCGGGCCGTCACCCAACGTTCCGTCCCCTTCCACCGCTCGCATCCGTCTTTCTTCGCTCAAGAATCTCTTCATATGAAATGTCCTCACCCCCTATAAGGCCTTTCTTCAGTCCGAACAAAAGATTAAGTAAAAGGTGTAAAAATATTTTCAAAGGCGCACATAAAGTATAGACGTTTCAGCAAAAAAATTGATATAAATAGAGTTCGTTTTTAGAACGCCGGGACATGTAATGTATGATCATATAATCTCCGACCAAAACGAAAACGTATCATTGGCAGGATATCGTGATTTTTAAGTTGTTTTACAGTTACAAGTTCTTTTTCATTGTATTATTGAAGTGCGTATAAGTTGCCTGCATCTGTGCTATTTGCTATTAAAAAAAACAAAAAACCTCGACACACTTTAACGGCAGTGACGCGCAAGCAACTGACCACTTTTCACCTTTTTGTCTTCCACATTTATCCCTCGTACTACTAATACTACTACTATAAATGCCTTCATACTCATTGGCTTGGTTTGATGAAAAAAAAATGTACTTTAAAAAGTATCTTGATTTTGTACTTAGAAGCCAACGGCAGCTAAAATCTACTTTAGAAGTATTAGATATTATTCCTACAATATTCGACGTCCGTCTTGAATTATTAGAAAAGTTCCAATAACTGAATTGTCTTGTCAACTACAATATCTTGAAATTGACTGAAAAGAAACATGAACGTTTAAAAGTGATAACGGTCTTTAGTTTTGTTATAACTGAAATATCCCCAACATTTACAATGAAATGCAATTAAGGTGGTTGTAATCCTTCTTTACTAACATTTTTTACTGTTATCTCATTTATAGCTGCTCACGTACCTCAAGAGGAATATTAACATGAAGGAGCTGATGGCGCCCTGACTTCTTTGAATAAACTTCACTATCTGATAGTCTTGCTGAGGCACTCCATGAGTCGGCAATGCTTTTAACGATGCCATTTCTTTTAATAATCTTACTCTCAAAATAAAGGTTGTAGTTTTATCTCATCTCTTGTCTTCTTTATTTTCATATTTAAGTAATGCGCGCATGATTAGAGAAACTCAGGAGGTCAAAAGGCTTGAGTAAGATTGACCACACGCCTTGGAGCGTGTCTGTGGATTTTGTCTGGAAAGATTATTATCAAAAATCAACAAGGTGAAGGAACGACGTGCGTTTCATAACCCAGGGGCCTGTGATGAAGACGAATAAATAAAATGCCACTATTCATGGGTAATTTTTTATTATTAACTTTTCCACTTCATTTGTCATTTCTTTTCTATATCACGGAATATCGTATGATTTCAAACATTTGTCCTTTAAATATGAAAACCCTAATTCATATTCATATCAGCTATGAATTCATATGAGCTTTCTGCTGATAGTGTAATTAAATATGCAGACATCTGTAATTTAGTAACCGCAAAACTCGCTTACCCTATAAGGATGTTACAATTTTCTTGCTACGCGTACTTGATTTTCTCTATTACTAACATCAAGAATTACGTTCACAAGCTCGTGACCGTAACGAAGTATTTTTGCGACATAATAAGCATACCTCGTTTCACCATTAGTCACTCAGAGCGCAGTCAAAGTGACGAGCTGATGAAGTCAATCTAGCAGCGTAACAAACACGAGTCGTTCTTTTCTCAATACTGTGACACTGTGGTTCGACCAATGAAAGCGCTCTCAGCGCACCATGACCTGACTCTTTCACTCTGTGCGTGTGTAACTGCGGTCTTACTTATGGTAAAAGCAGGTATAACAAAATTGTTTCATTTGACACCAATATATCTGGAATACCTATTTCCTATCGCGCTCTCGTGACCACATTTAGAGTGTTTTGGTTCGTGAACCAGCTCGACAAATAAGAAACGATGGCTGCCTGCTTTCAAACCTATACGGCGAGCAAGCTCGTCTGTTCTTGGCGAACCTCGTGCGTTTGTTAACCCTCCAGATAAGCACAAGTGCTTCTGTTTGCCCGCGCGTTCTCTATAAATCATCCTTTGATTAGTGAGCCCCTCTCGGCGTTATGATGCGCCAGGGACGCTTTTTGAAACACTTGCTCTCCCTATTGCATTTAGTTCAGGTGCCTTTTTATATAGCAGAATGACAGAGCGTACCATAACAGTTACCACACCAGTACCGTGAGATCCTGCACTTACCGCGCTCAACTTATATACAATACAATAGAAAGACCATCTTTAGTTACTTTCTTTAAAAATAATAAAATGTAAAGCCACCCAGATTTTGTTCCTACGGTGTCCACGCACAAAGCACCGACCAAGCGCTTGTCGGTAGCTTGCTACCAGTGTCGGCGGCAACGCGTTACAAGTAACGGCGTTGCCGGTAACGCGTTACTTTTTTTTGTAATGGAATAACGTACTAGTTACTTCTTCATGACAGTAAGGGGGAACGTACTTACGCTACTTGTTTCAAATAACACGTACTAGTAGTTACGTCACTCGTTACATATTCTTCCCAGGACCTGAAAACAGTATTTTGTTTTCGTGCTTTCATACTTGGTCTTATTTTCAGCCCAGACGCAGCCGGCGCTACGAGCTGAGGGGACCAATCGACAGCGTAAACAAAAACCATCATGCTGTCTGTCATGTTTCTGAAGTACGTGTTCTACCATCCCTGAACCAATCACAAACAAGAAAGATTCAGTGACTCACTCTTTTGACGCTGCTTGATTGGTCCTATTAGCTCATAGCTTCGGCTGCGTCTAGATTTAAGATGAAACCAGGTATAGGCCACAAGTCATTAATTATTGCACTACATTCTACCTACCTTCAAAATTTTGCTTGTCTTTTCCCCGTGCAAAAAGTCCCACTTCGGAAAAACCTTAACCCCTACGCCTTCTGTCCCAGTGCCGGAGAAACGCTGTCGGAAAAAAAACAAAAAAAATATTGTTACCGTCAATTCATAAATAAAAAGTAATGGAAAAGTAACGTGCGTTAATTTTTAACGGATACGCGTTCCTCTTATTTTGAGGTAACGTAGGTTGGTGACGCGTTCCTTTTATTTGCAAGTAGCGAGTGACGTATTTCGTTACTTCTTTTCGATAACGCTTACAACACTGCTCGCTACGCCCGTGCTACAAAGTGGAAGAGGACCGGCCGTTTGTTCCTGCCTTGTGATCATAAGGGTAAGGAAAATATCATGCCTCGACTTGAAGGACGCTCTATGTATTTAATTAATAAATAAATACACTTCCTCACACCCACTGTCTGCTGATCCACTGTGCTGATCCCGCCGGCAGCGCGGAAAGCGGCTCGAAGTACTTGTAGGCCCCGAGGGACCTGTACGCGTACACCCTGTCGGTCGTGAACTGGCTTGGCGAAAAAAACTAAGTAAACGACGACGTGAGCCGTTGACGTTGGTGGCAAAAACCTCACGTCGGAACTCCAGCAGTCCTTGTTTACGGCGTACAAATCGTCTGAGGCAACGCCGTCAACGCACAGTTTGTCTCGATACCGCTGCCGTTCAGGCTCGGGTAGCAAGCTCAAATAGTCGGGAATAACATACGACATACGTTGAGAAGACATAAGACGCATGAATAAAGCTAGAAGCTTTTCTACAACGTCAACAACGAGCGCGCGCGCCACACAACAGAATGGCGAAAACAGGGAGAGCCCGGCCGCTTTTGCCCACATAGCTTCTGCGCATCCGCGGCCTTCCGGACCTGTCGGTAAACATAGCCGCGCCGCGTGTCGGTCTATAATAATTTTTCTTCACTTTCAGACAATTCTGTTACATCTAAAAATGAGAAATTGAAAAGAGGAATGGAGAAGAAAGAAGAAAGGAGAGGTGATGCAAAGGGGCGACTGACCGAATCGTCCTGGGCGCGCCAACGCACAACATCTGTCTGTGCGGAGCGCGGGCTGGGGTGCGATGTCGCCTAACCCGGTGGGCCTCTGAAGGAAACCTAGCCCGGGCTTTGCTCAACTGCCAAGACCTCAGTTTAATCAGACACGGGAACACCTAGCTCAGCCAGGCATGCAGGGGTTCTGAACCCATGCAGGGCTCGGGGCTCATGGTGACTGGGGACACAACTCACCAAACACCCCCAAGGGCACAAGTCTCCTGTGGCAACGCAACCCTGTAAAAAGGCAATCAGTAGATGAAGTACATACTGATCCAGCCAAGCGAGAGATACACCTGAACTAAAAACAATGAAGTCACAGCTCAGACATATGATGGACGCTAAAATGCGGTTGTCTGTCACGTCCAATCTATTTTATATGCTCCAAGTGAACTAATAGGCATCATAAATGAACTCAAAGCGACAAAGTAAAATGTGAACAAAATAATGAAAGCTGAGCCGGTTAATAAGGCTGAATGCACAGCTTTCTGAACCGAGATACCTAATAACATTTTTGTTTTACTTGTCCTTCTAATTAAGTGTGGCATCAAGTTTTCAGCTACAAATAGAATGTGCTCATCTGAAACCTATGACTTCATGCTAGATTTGGGTCATTCCTCTTCTACAGCGTGCTGGCTTTCTAAGTATATTATTGGCATAAGTATATTATTGGCAAACAGAATCAGAATTAGACATTGCACTGAAACAATTAGCTAAGTGAAATCATCAATTAGTTGAATGCTCAGGCGGTCGTAACCTGCCAACTCAGTAGCATCCACCAAAAACTATTTTCATTGCATCAGTTGCCAAATAAACGGGAAACACGTTTACTTTGGCGATTTTAGCGGGGAAAATTTTTCGGTTAAATTTAGCGGGGGGAAGTTTTTTGCTCGAACTTTAGGGGGGAATTTTTTCTGCTACATTTAGCGGGAAAATTCGTCCGCTAGAGTTTATGGACAAATTTTCCCGCTAAATATAGCGGGGATTTTGTTTCGCTAAACTTTGCGGGGAAATATGTCTGCCTAATTTTGCGGGAATTTTTTCCATCAAATTTTGCGGGAAGATATTTCCGCTAAATTTGGTGGGGAAATTTTTTCGCTAAATATGGCGCTGACGTTTTTGGGCTATATTGAGATGGAAAAATTCTCCGCTAGTTTTAGAGGGGAAATTTTTCTACTAAATTTAGCGGGGATTGTTTTCCGTTAAATTTAGCGGGGAAATTTTCCTGCTAATTTAAGCGGGGAATTTTTACCACAAATTTTAGCGGGAAAATATTGTCACAAAATTTGATGGGGAAATTTTTCTGCTAAATATAGTGGGAACATTTTTCCGCTAAATGTAAGGAGATATTTTCTTAAATTTAGCGAAAAATGTTCTCCTCCTCCTCCGCGCTGTTACGCCGGCGGCGACGGCGGCGGCGGTGGCGACGGCGGCGGCGCTCAAGCCGGAATTGGGCGCCTACAAGCTGCGCTCTAAAAAAAGCTGCACTGAAAGTTCACTAGCAGTAGATGTTGAAAGTGCGTCACAACCATATCTGCGAAAGCAGGGAAGAATGACGCACAACGGATTTGTTAATGCGTCGTAGCAGAAGCTTTTGTTATTTAGGCAATGAAATATTAGTTTTTCTTATATATGAAATTTAATCTTTTTTTTCTAGATACAGCTAGTTTTCCTGATGCGTATTACACGAAATATATTTATTAATTTTTTTATTCAAAATACTTTATTCGCTTGTCGGAATTACAAGAAAAAGGACTATACAGTCTGATTAACATGACTAAGGAATTGCAGCGAGCACCCCGACTCCATACAAACAATAATACAGAGCTGCGCGCATTAAAATAAGCCAGACATTTGCACAGATGGGTGACATAAAGCGCATAATGACACAAAAAAAATGTTAATACCCACATCCATTAACATCTCATGTAATTCAAAGTATACAGTGCCCAGTTCACAAGGAAAGAACATCGTTATTTAATTAGCTAATATGTATGTGGTTAACTCTAAACGAAAAAGTGCGGGATCGGAAACTGAAACAGCGGCTTCGGGAAGATCACTTCAGAGCTTGAAGGCACGTGGCAGGGAAGAATCATTTAATGAAAATTATGTTCCGAAAACTCGTTTAAAATGTTTAGTTTTAAGGTTACGTAGTTCCTTGTTGAGGTGTTCCAGGTGCAAGAACTAAGTCCCACATGGGCTGTTGCATAATCGTTGAAGTATGCATAGGAGAGAAATGTCACGTCAAGTTTCCAGTAGACTGAATAATTTCGCTTTATTAGTGACACGCTGTCGAAACGCGAATATGATGAAGAAACGAAGCGGGCAGCTCGGTTTTGGATGGATTTTATTCTAATAATAATATAGTTTTGGCGGAGGCGTACTCTAGTTTTGGGCGAACATTGGTTTCATAGGGTAATTTGCGGAGGTGAGGGGGCGCAGATTTCAGTTGGCGTTTCAATTAACTGAGAGTACGGGATGCTTTAGCGGTTATCGTATTAACGTGGGAAACCCAAATAAGATTACAAGTTAGTTCGACACCGAGGTACTGATATGTAGAAACAGGGATGATGGGCGAATTGTTGTGTAAATATGCGAACTCTGAATTTGTGCGTTTACGGGAGAAGGAAACAAGTTTGCAATTTGCTGTGTTAAGGGTTATTTGCCATCTGTGTCACCAGTTAACTCCTCGATCATTTTCACCTTAGAGAAGTAAGTGGTCATCAGGGTTGTTTTTTCTTCAAGTACAGTACACAATTTTTGTCCTTTGTCCCCCTTGTTCCCGTTCTTCATGGATTATTATCCTCATTCCTGTCCAGCTCGCTTGAACCTTTGCATTTACTGAATTATTATTATACCTTTGAAATGCAAGCCGTTCACCCTTGTTGGTATTAGACTGATGGCTCTTGATAAAACCCGTTTGCTCTACTGACGTGTAGCTCCTGGTTAGCTCAGTTGGTAGAGCGCTCCACCTGTAATGGAGAGGTCCCTGGTTCAATATTAGGACCAGGCGGATTTTTTCGGTCGCGCACCAGTCACCTAGCTGTGTTTGGAGATTTATGTGTGTCCTTTGTCCCCCTTGTTCCCCTTCTCCAGGGATATTATCCTAGGTCTTGTCCAGCTTGCAAGCCATCTACCATTTACACTTAGCAGAACGAACGACAAAAGGAAGGCGAGTCCCTCTTCACCTCGTGTCGGGTCCTGTCTGACATTCGATCTGCTAAGAGGAAAGAGCGGAGGGCTTCACGGGAGGAACTCGTCCTGTTTTTTTAACCTGCAACAGGGTATAGTCAAAAACGTGTTATAAAATCATGAAGATAACGCAATTAATGCAAAGGGGCAAGCGAACTGGGCAAGAGTGCCCATAATAATTCGTGGAGGAGGAAAACAAAGGGACAAAAGACAAACAGAAATTCACAAACACTTACAATGCAGACTTAGGCGAGTTGGATATTCAGATTGTAGGAGAAGCGCAAAAGTAAACTCACTCACACTGAAAATACACGCACACCAGAAAAACGGTCACTGACATCGCACTGACTTACAACTCAGTTTGTATTTTCTTCTTCTTTCTTTTTCTTTTAGTCTTATTAAAAGTGTCATATCTCACTTCGTTCTCTTCTGTACAAAACAAATAACGCTGTCAATCACATATTACCTTCGAGAGTCAAGATATAACAATTACTTTTCAGTAAGCGTTGTGGATGGAAAACTAACACAAGTGTCGCTCCTTTTCATGGCGTTAGCTGCCTTTATTATTTCCTGTGTTAATTAATGATCGATCGTTCCAATTACGGTGCTATTTTCGAAGTCCGCAGTGCACCCACACTGCACCCGCAGTGCATCCGCAGTGCACGCACACACAAGGGAACGTGAGTAAACGTTTTTCTGGTGTGCGTGTATTTTCAGTGTGAGTGAGTTTACTTTTGCGCTTCTCCAACAATATTTACAAACACATCAAGATGACTCGTGCGCGACCGAAAAGATCCGTCTGGCCCTGGTATCGAGTCAGCGACCTCTCCACTTCCAGTGGAGCGCTCTACCAACTGAGCTAACCAGAGGAAAGTTTCCAGGAGTTAGACATCAGCAGAGAAAACGTGTTTTATCAACTGCCACGAGTCTAACACTAACAAGGGTGAACGGCCTGGATTTTTTTTTTAATTTATGTGTTTTATACAATTAATGCCAAGGTGCAAGCGAGCTGGGCAAGAGTGAGGATAATAATCTCCGGAGAAGAAGATCAAGGGGGACAGAGGACAAACAAAACTCTCCAAACACAGCTAGGTGACTGGTGCGCGACCGAAAAAATCCGCCTGGTCCTAATAATGAATCATGGACCTCTACAGTTTCAGTGAAGCGCTCTACCCACTGGGCTAACCAGGAGTTAGACGTCAGTAGAGCAAATGGGTTTTATGAACTGCCGCAGTCTAACACCAAGAGGGTGAAAGGCCTGCATTTTTTAAGGTTTTGAATAGAATGCAATTAATGCAAAGGAGGCAAGGGAGCTGGACAATAATCTCGATAATAGTCCTCGGAGATGGGGAACATGGGGGATCAAAGAAAAACTAAAATTTCCAAACACAGCTAGGTGACTGGTGCGTGACCGAAAAAATCCGCCTGGTCCTGATATCAAACCAGGGACCCATTCGCTGTACTGACGTCTAACTTCTTGTTAGCTCAGTTGTAGAGCGCTCCACTAGAAATGGAGAGATCTCTGGTTGGATACAAGTACCAGGCAAATTTTTTTTCGGTCGCGCACCAAGCACCTAGTTGTATTGGGAGATTAGTGTTTGTCCTTTCTCTCCCTTGTTCCCCTTCTCCAAGGATCGTTATCTTCATTCTTGTCCAGTTCGCTTGCCCCTTCGCATTAATTGTATAATCTTCATAACTTTAAAAAAGTGCAGTTCGTTCACCCTTGTTGGTGTGAGACTGGTGGCAGTTGATAAAACACGTTTGCTCTACTGACGTCTAACTCCTGGCAACTTTCTCCCGGTCAGCTCAGTTGGTAGGGCGCTTCATTGGAAATGTAAAGGTCCCAGGTTCGATACCAGGACCATTCGGAGTTTTTCGGTCGCGCACAAGTCGCGTAGCTGTGTTTGGAAATTTATCTTTGTCTTTTGTCCCCTTTCTAAACCTACTACAGGAACTGTTATCGTAATTCTTGTCCAGCTCGCTTGCTATTTAAAATTAATTGCATTACCTTCATGTTTTCATAAAACATTTTTGACTATACCCTATTGCAGGTAAAGAAAAGCAGGACAAGTTCCTCCCGTGAAGCCGTCTGCTTTTTCCTCTTAACAGAGCGAACTCCAGACAGGACGCGAGACGAGGTTAGGAGGGACTCGCCTTCCTTCAGTCGTCCATTTTGCTGAGTGGAAAGGGTAGATGGCAATTTGGGAGGGGCCTGTCCTGCATTTTCTAAACTGAAACATGGTTTAGTTGCACTGTCCGCGTACTGGCGTGTGAAGTGGCAATAGGAGGTACAGGTGTCAGGACTAGCACTGGCATACATTGAATATGGGGGTGTAAGAGAGCACAAGTGTAGAGAGGTCAACTACACTGACAGTGGAGGTTTTCTCGGTGATAGGGGCGGAAGATATACAATAAATATTGTGCAAGATACATTTATGATCGCGAATTTAGGATCTTAATAGAGGCGGCAAATATAGTCCACGTAAGGGGTCAGTATGTATGTTTATTAAAAACATCGTGCCCTGTTATCATAGAAAATAAAACAAGTTACTTTTGATTATATGCGGGAATAATGTTTTCTGTATAGACATTCGCTCGATCAGTGTATTTATTGGTTTAAAGAAAACATGTATTGTTCTTGCTCCCATTACTACCATTTCCGCAGATCATTTTCGACGTTTCATCACCACAATTCTACATCGACGATAACATCGGCCAAGAACTTCCACGGAATTGCCACGGAGCGATGCAGCACCGGATTGCAACGACGTCCTAGGCATCGTATGGGATGGGGGCTGTGAGAGGACATTGTCGATTTCGCCAGCTACTTCAACTGGTAAGGATTCGACGACGTGGTTAAAGCGGGCGACTTGTGAGGCGATTCTACGGAGTTGGAAGTGCGCCTCTACCTGGCCGAACCAAACCTGGGGGTTCTTGGGCCAAAACCGGGGTAGCCGTAACGGAAGTGGTCCGTTGGCATTGTCAATGCCTGTGTTTGGTTCGTTTGGTTTGAGGGGAGTGGGCTGGGTGGTCCTCGGTGTGCTGCGCGGACGCGCAGCATTGTTGAGCCTGACGTGGAGGCATGGCCAAGCATTCGGTAGGTCGTCCGGGTCACCAATTTGTAAAAACGTCCGACCATCTCGGGGCCTGAATTCCAACTGTTTTAATCACTAGAGCACGGGGCTCGTTGTATCGCACGTGAGCCTGCTCGTATTTTACGAGATGACAAGGCGCCGTATCGCCACAAAGAGTAAGACTGAAAAGAAACCCTAGTGTTCAGGTACCGAAGCATCAACATTGAATGGGAATATACAGTCAGTGCCCAGGCAAGCTGATGCAAGTTTATCATGATGCATTAACCTAAGACTGAGGCAGGATGACAAAAATCTTTGGCAGTGGTAGAAAAAGAAACAGTGAGAACGTCTCTGCTTCTTTTACTACAATAGTTAAAGTTGTTTCCTCCATCTACCCTAGTATCTGGTTAAATACATCATGGAAGGCATGAATGCGGTAATAGTTGGAGTGTTTTGAAGCCTTTCTATTGGCCCCATGTTTCACATAAAAAGGAATATTCTTCCTTCCCCTGGAGTCATTCTTCCAACTCACAGACCATGTCATGTGCAAAATACTGACAAACACTTCACACACATAAGAAATAGCTTTTTAAAATTTTTTTGTGACTGCCGCAACATAACTTCTCTTTCTAGCACGTCATTGTGGAGAGGCTTGTTTGCGGTGCGTCGAGCGTAGGAGACGAGCCATCTGGGGATCTCGTTTAAGAAAAAAATCACTGTATGACGTCAATGCCACCACCTGCTGTATCTTCTTGAACCCGGATGTTGTGTCTAACACCGTGTCTACATTCTGAAAAATTTCGTCTACACCTTGTCTCACGCTACGATGGACTAAAGGCAAAAGCTAGAAACCGCCAGATCAAATCACGAGCCACTTGTGTGGTATTTCGCTTCGACGCACGTATCGGCCGCTCGCATCTCGGATTACTGATGGGCATGGGCGGACAGTGGTTTGAATAGAATAGCACAGAGTGACTCATCAAGTTTACATTGCAAAAAAAAGACACGACATGCGGGCTCTTTTTAATGTCGAAGTGATAGAAATGATGCAGCGGTTTTTTATTCGGAGCATTTTTCGTGCGCCTATAATCAAAGTTAAGCACGCCCCAATTTTGCGTAGAGCTTGATTGGACCTGGCGGCCCGTGGCTTTGGCCTTTATCCTATTGTACGATGAGACGAAGTATAGCAATTCATAGTATACTTGATCATCCGAGGCGGGCACCTTCGTCTTGGATCAAGTGCACCTGTGCGCACCCGACGTCCTCCGTCAACGGAGCGAACGCTCTCAGTGCGGCTTTTCGTTGCCCCAAGGCGCACCAAGAAAAACGTTGGTGCCCCTGAGTGCAGTCCCATTAGGTAACGTGGCAAAGAGCAGGAATCGAGGAGATGGCGGGCATAGCTGACGCGCACTCGATCGAGATGATGACCTAACGAAAACGAACACGCCTCGCAGCGGCATTCGATGACTTACTCCGCTCTTCTGACAGCCAGGATGACGAGCTTCTTACCATCGCCGCGATTACTGGATATCGCTGCATCGGCAAGGAGTGCCCGAAATTTATGAACTTCGTGAAAAGCGCAATGAGGCGTTTGGATGACACCTATCTGATGGTACGCTTTCTTGAACCCAAATGATGGGCAAAATATAACTGTGGAATTGTCACCCGCTTTGTTACCCCACAGGGAAGCAGGTCCAGGATGTTCGTTTGTGTGTGACCGCTAAATCTGCGAGTCAAAGACCAGAAGAAATTGACAGGATGCGGGCACCGCTTTTGGACGTATGCAAAGAAAGGAGGGAAAAAAACTCGAGGCGACGCATGGTGGCGGTCGCCGCGGTGCACCGGCGTGGCGCACCGGCGAGGCTGCGCCGCGGGGCGGTTTGTCCTAGGTGCTGCACCGATTACACATTGCACAATCGAGGAGCGCTGAGCACACTTCTGGTTTCAGGGCAGTTTCGATGTGAGTTGACCGACGGTGCTGTCACTTTCGCGCAAAACACGGAGACGGCCAATCATACAAAACAATATCATAATCCCAAAGAATCTTTAAGCTCAGTATAACGATTAGATAAAAACAAATGTAATGTACGCTGGAACAATGTTCATGACGTTTTACTTCCGTGCTGTCCCTGCGCGCACGGCATGTTTATATGTAATCGCATTATTAGCTTGATAAATTTTGGGGATCTTTGTATTGCTCTCCGTGATTGGCTGTCTGCGTGTTACGCAAAAACGTTAACTCACAGACGATTTTCAGAGTGTACCCGGGATTGTACTAGATCCGTACTAGAAAATGAGTCATGTCCGTGCAGTAAACTAAAATAAATTAACAGCCGCAGTAGCATAGTTAAAGGACTCCCAGTTGGGTTGATTCCTCTCAGAGAGCAAATTTTCCTTTAACTGTACATCTAAAGAAGTAAATATCTTTTTTCTTTTTGTAGCTGAGTAAAAAAAAAAAAAAGAACGATTAATTACCAGGATTTTTACCGTTCAAGTCTAGTAATTAGAATGTTAGCACATTACAATTAAGGATCTTTGACGCTTGTGTTTCTTTATGAGCTAAGGCAGCTGCACATTTACTACATCAAGAAATCAGTGCATCTAATGTTTACACTCTTATCGCTGCGACACGGGAGTCCAATAAATATGTTGTGTGGCATTATTTGCTATCCTAACTATATTGAATTTTTGAATGCTTGTTTTCCTAACAATGTTCTGCTATTTTGTTATATTCAAATTTAGCATCGAATAACACAATAAATGTCACCGTTCTATTTTATAGCCAATATTTCACATGATGAAACGACGCCACATCGAGACATTTTATGAAATTTGTTTTTTCGATTCAACGGAAAACCATCCGCAATGAGCAGTGTCAGAAAAAAAGTAAACAATTTGTCTATCCTCGCGCCCTACCAGTAATTTAAAACATAAAAGTGTAAACGTTTCTGATATCCCTCGTATCTATTCGATGCAATAAAGTTAGTGGCGATAAAATATTTAGTTTCAAAATAAATCACCGTTGATAATGACATTCTTGCTTGAGTTCTTTTTTTTTTTCTAAACAACCACTATAAGAATATGCCACCACCAGTTCGATTCAATCAGTTTTCTCGATATCTACAGTTGCCACTACAGACGTAGGCCCAAGGTTGATGGTCGTGTTCTCATTCTAATTTAAAAGACGACGTTAAGTGGTGTCTTAAGATATATTTGCGAAACTATACATGGGATAGCTCATCATATTTGCTCAAATAAAATACTTTCTTTAGAAAGTTAAAGGCTCTGAATAAAAAAAAAGCACCATAAAATTGTGCATAGGTGAAGGTTTCACGTTTTCGATTCGATTCTATTTGATTCGATACTGTGAACATTGGAACGTTAGTTCCACTGTTCACAATATACAACTATACTCTAACTTGTAATTATTTGCACTTTGGACTCTTTAAGATTTTTCGTAGACGCAAAATCTCCCCTGTCATCAGTTTAAATTTCTGGCTTTTATGCGATTATAAATAGACAGCCCAGTCCAATGTCGTTTTAAATTTGATTTTCTATAACAAGCGAAAGGCTAGAAATTATTTGATTCAGCAACTGCAAGTGCGTAGCCACTAGTTGCGCTGATGTTTTAAGGCGGATCTTAATTATATTAAAAAAATATTGCCCGTACGTTAGGTTTCACATTTCGCGATATTTCAATTTTATTTATTAAAATGGCTATATTGTTTATTCATGTTTCAATTCTTGGTGGATATTACTTGAATTCGGTTGTTGGCTGATGATATTTTGCGTTTATAAGTGTCAAATCATTGTATGATTGCTCCATTCTCCAGGCTAACATAGAACGTGTTTCTGAATAGTGCGCCGAAAACCACTTGTCACGTAACCCCAAGAGAACTAAATCTATTCTGCTATCCAGAAAGTGCGAGGTAATTTATTTTTCCTATATACTGCGAGGGCCCCGATTCCTCCGGTTTTCTATTATCAAGAATCTTGGTGTATTCATGATGAGTTCACTGTCTTCTATTTACCACATATTTTTAAGCATGAATGCAGCACAGTAATGGGCATTATTTCACAACTGTGGCGCCAGTTTTTCCACGTCCCATTGCTTACTACATTTCAATAAGACATAACTGAGGTCAACAAAAGAATTTGGCTGAATTATTCCAAATTCATTAACTTTATCACAAGTCATTGCAATCAAAAATATACAAAAACGATTGATTAGAATGGTGTACGACCGTTATATTAGAAGAAACTATTTTTAGGATTATGAAACTTTACTCGTTCGATTTGCGTTGCACAAGCCAGCCGTGCGAAGGCAATACAAAGATGTTATATTTATTCACAAAGCTGAACACGGGGAAGTGAATTCAATTGATTTGTTGCGTTTTTCACACTTGTATGCCCTGTGAAGAGTCAGCAGTAATGTGCTAGAGTTTACCTATCTCGAGTGTCTTCTGTGTCTCCTTTATTGAGAATTTAATTAGCAGTTATTAAGGCCCATCTTGACATTTTTCTTTAATTTGCTCTTCTCTTACCAGTTACATTTTGATGTGCAAAGATAGAAGCCTTCGAACTATCTATTGTAAGGCGGGTTTCGTGTAATCTTTTTCACTCTCTATTTTCTATTGCTTATATTTTTATTGCTACGTGTATTTTAATGCGTGATAAGATGCTGTGCTTTTGCTTGCTTTGTGAGCACCATATTATAGTGTTAAGTTGTTTGTGAACACGGAAAAATAAAAATTTATTATAAAGATTATTATTTATTTATAGTATATAACATATTATTTTAATAGTTATATGCTTCGGTGGGGCTGAAAAAGTTTATTTATACACATCTTAGTACTCGCTCTAAACATCTGAATCTTGTGTATTCACTTATTCTGAACATTTTTTTTAAATGGTATGCAATTCAAATTGCCGGAATGGTATAATCATCGATACGGTATTCTCTACGTAATTCATTTGTAATTTTTCTAAATTTTCAAAGACTGATGAAAGACTCAAATATTACGCTAATTTCACTGCGGCCGTTTACCTCCTGAGACCACCACAGATCTTGGAAGATACGCCTCGGTGTAATGGCGATAGTGTGTAATGTTACATTCCTAAATTATGGCTGAAACATTATGTAAACATACGAAGTAGAGACGCTCAAAATAGTCATTCCCAATGTGTGTTCGAAGCAGTGTTAATTGCTCTCGCTGTTAGAGTTCAAACATTGCCCAGTGGTGTTGTTACTGTCACGTGAAAATCGCAATAGTAGAAACTTAAAGGAGAGTTATGAAACAATGTTTCCTGTTAAGCTAGGTTTTTCACTTCACACAGCAGCTGGCTGCCACCCACCTGCACCACCCGTTTATTTCTCTCAAATTTTAAAGGTAATATTTTAGCAGTGTGTAAACTCCGGTCTTGTTCAATTGCTTTGTTAAACGTAGTAGCATAGCAACTTGCTACTTCATATATTTCGAAAAAAAAAGTACTTTGTTTTACGATTTTGTTAGGAGGGAGATATTTTCGCAAGTTTCCTCGAAGATATCCTGAAAGACTGAAGAATGCTGACGAGTAGACAAGAATAATATTTATCATTTAATATAAGTAAACACTTTACGTGTTTATCATAAACAGTCGAGGTGAAAAACCAAGCTTAATATTTATACATTTTAGCGGACACCTTCGTGCAGAAATTTTGTCGAGTAATGTTATGACTTATAATGGTTTTGACTGTCGTCTAGGCGTCTTGGCGCAGTGAAGTAGTATAGGAAATAGCGGGAGACGTTCTGCACTATATATGTACATCAAGGCTTGCTCCTAGGTTTTTGGCAGGTGAGGATACACTTCAGAAATGCATACTTATGAAAGCTAACAGCTTGCGTTAATAAATAAAAAAAATATTGCAGGTAGCTTAGATCTTGATTTGCCCCGTAGAAACCTCCGGCCAATTCTTACGGAGCAAGAAATTGACATAATACATAATGTGATCACTTCGTTCAATAATAACCCAAAACGGCTGAGGAGGATATTTTCTTAAAATTTGCCTGTGAACCTCGGCGAAAATTCTTCATAATATTTCTAATCCTTGTTTTAAAGATGTCACAACCAGTTGCACCAGCTTCACACTTTAAATGGTTCATGATTTCTTTCTGAGATACGTCACATTTATTTTACTCGTGCAGACAAAATGGGCAGAAGGCTACGTAAAGGAAATATACACATACAAATATAATTTTTTCTGCTCTTTTTGGTGATGTCCTTTGTTTGTTCGTACCATGGCTGAACCAGATACATGCTCCCTGGACATCTACTTAGCGCACACCATATCCCTGCTAAACACGTCGGTTGATAAAGTTACTTTCATTGACTTCACGAACTGACGTCATGAGTGAGTCACAGGTTCCAGATGCTAGGAAGAGTTTTTTTTTTTTGGTTCGAGAAAAAGTCTGTACCGCACCGTTTAATAAGTTGCCTACGTTTTTTTAGTTTTTCATGTGTTTACAATAAATATATATTTTCTCCTGCTGGACGCGTAAAGTACGCACAACAGAAACTTCTTCAATTACGTATCACTCATCAGGATCAGTTTAACTGGCAATGCTCATTCAAATCGTATGGATTCTCACTACTGCAGCAACAGGTAAGCATTTCTATCAGTATATTCCTCAACGTGTCAGCGCATATTGCTATATGTTTTCAGCTAGATTTGCAACTTCATCATTGTCATTTTATTTCCGATCATTGTTTACACATAATATATATTATTTTGTTATATTCCCAGAAAAGAAAGGAGCGATATATGCTTATTTTTATGTGAGTTGTTTTTGTACGAGTTGTTTCAAAGATACATTTTCCAAAATAATTTGTAAAACATAAATAGCGTTTCTATCTAATTATTTATTTTATGTTTAATGTTTGGCTTGTCTTCCTTTCCGCATTAATCTCTAGGGTTGGTAAACTTTAGTTAAAAATAATTTTATTGAAGGTGTTTGCTGGTTTCGAGGCACTTTTTGAACTTAATGGGACTACCTTGATAGCAAGAAAGTACTACATAAATTGTACATCTATATTTATATATAAAAAATTGAATAGGTGCATTAATATTGGCTGTTAATCGACCAATGTTTGTTTCGTTTATGTTCCGCGCTTTTCGCAGTTCACCAATGTCCACGCCGAAATGACAATCAAAGTGAGAGAATGTTCAACATGGAAATGTTTTTTGAGCTGTAGGATAAAAGGTGCTATCACCAAACTATGTCATGGTTTTTGTAAGAACAATACCTTCATTTGTCCCTGCACTGAAGTTTTATTTGTTGAGCTTCTACGATTTCCGTACAAATTTATTAAAATCCCCTTACATCTTCTTTCAAGAAACTAGTGAACACATTGGAGTTCTGTGACCACTTCGTAGCTGAACAAATCTGTAAATACATAATTGCAACACACCTGAGAGCACTAAACGCACTATTTCACTTGTTATGCCATTCAAGCTACCCAGGCTTCATTGCAGCTAGGTTAGGAGACATGTTAAAATATATTTGCACGCCTAACAACACGATATCGCTGAGTTTGTGTTCATTCCACTTCAGCTGTGAAAATCGTTATGAAAATATAGCACCTCCACCCTGACGCCATCAATACAATTACTCCCCACCGAAACTTAAAGCATAATTTGGATTGTGACTTGTTCCATGTGCGTTTCGAATATTCAGACAATTCTTTAAGAACACACTGCCCTTTTTTAATGGTCTCCGCATTGTTTAAGGTGCGCAGCACACCGCTTCAGGTTTGGGGTTCCGCGACGGTCAGTTTATTGAAGCTTCACATTTTATATTTATTTTTTAAACAAATCCTACCTGATACTTTGTAAAGCATTCTTGAATGTACTGATGTTATTGGACTTTTTAGAATGGAGTTTAACAATTGTCGGCAATATACAAGCTATGGTCATTGTTGTTCTAAAGATAAAGTTAATTCGCCTGTATAACTATTTCTTGCCACATGATCTTGTTTGAAAGGCAGTGGTCCTGATTAAAAAAGAGTCATTCTAGTTTTTAAACAAACACTGACATCCCCCAAATCTTTCTTTCATATTTTGCGAGGCGATTCATTATGGTGTCGGAATACTACCCAACTAATCTTTTGCTACAGAGTCATCTATTTTTTTAATAAAGCCAAACAACGGAACTGCTCGAAAACAAAACCGAAACTCCCGCACTGCACAGAGAAGTGAAGAGGATAGAGGGGAGTGGCGGAAGTCAGGTGGCTACACCCGACCGTGCGATTTTTTTTCCCGAACGCAGCAGACGAATTGCGTTGCAAGATCCGTTCGCCGTGCGATTCCTTTGCAGTTATGCTTGTTCCGCTCGCTGTTCTGTACTTGAATATGAGTTGTTTTGTACATTTAAGTGTTGGCGATTCGAAGTGGGTGCCTCGGGTGAATTATCGTGATCGGCTCCGAAAAGAATACTCCCAAGATGTTGCGTGAAGAGCTGCCTCACATGTCCTGCATCGGAAAGTGGTATTGTGCTGCAGAGTGCACAAGTTTCCAAAAGATCAACGGGTCAGTGACTACATTGAGTTCGCAGGTGTCAAAAATGAAATCCCATACCATTTAGTTAAGCGACGCATCATTTACAACAATTTTTTTTCAGTGATAGCTATAAAAAAAAAAATGTAGACATCGCGAAATGATTGGCAACAAAATGGTCTACCCACTCGAAGGAGCGAACCCGTGCTCACTGCGTGTGAAGCAGATATCTTTCCACTGAGCTACTGAAGGAACTATTGCTCGTAGTAATGCAGCCAGTCGACTGTATGTCAGAAAGTTTGCTGCCGATTTTCCTCCAGAACATGCACTCCCAGTTTAAAGTCGGGCAGCACCACGCAGGGACGACATTCGCACCGAGTAAAGAAACCGTACGCGTCCGTATTCAATTCGAAGTATGCACTTCGTGCTTGACGTTTGAGCGAGCGATGCCTTCAGCCACGAGGAGGGGCGAGGACTCGGCGACGTCTTTGTGCAATCGGCTTGCTGGTCGGGCATGATGTACGGGATGAGTATCCATTCTTTTGATTGGTCCAAAATTTCAATTTCGAAGGAAGACAGAATTCGCGGGTACCGTGAACGACAGTTCTGAAGTAGAGGTCCCACGGCTGTCATCCGCTGCCTAGTCCCACGATACGCGAAATGTCGCATGTTGAGAATTATGCAGTGAACACACAGAATGCTTCCGGTTGTCTGTACAACCTTTTTTTTTTTTTGTTTCTTCAATGAACGTATTTGCAGCTTTTTGGAAGCCACAAAAAATGGGTTTTATATTTTTTTATTCATTTTTAATATTGACTGTGTGCCTTCAATGACCCACAACTGCGATTAAATTCGGTGGTCGCGTATAAACCTTTGAAAATACCCCGTGACCACGGAGAAGGGTGTGAGCGAGACTCGAACCGGCCATTTCTTGATCGGCGGTTTTCGGGCGGAGAAAAAAAAAAAAAAAAACGAATTTCGAGCCGCAAATTCTATTCAGGGTAGTTGGGTTCGCAGGTGTCGAAAATGGAATCCCACACCATTTAGTTCAGCGACGTATCATCCACAACAATTTTTTTTCTGTGATAACTATAAAAAAAAAATTAAACATAAGTATACCCTGTCAGTGTCCCTTTAAATGCTGTTTTATACAGATGATGCAATTAGCTCCCATACGTGACTTAAGAAATAAGCAGAGCTTTGGTCAAAGTTTGAAAGACTACTTCTCCTGCACCTCTAAGTATCTAGGCTATCCTCCTATAAGTGCAGTTCCACATTTCCAGGTCTTGGTCATTCTTTGACACTTGCTGCTGCGCGTTTCTTTCGATTTACAATGATTCCTAGAATGCGGTATTCCTCCGCATTTTCGAGGGGTTGGTTCTGAAAAGTGAGGTTGACCTCATGAGGTGCTCCTTTGCCGAAAATCATAGGCTTGGTTTTGTCCGGCTAGGGTGTCAGACTGATCCGCTGGAGATAGGTTCTTATTGGGTTCAAACATTTTTGTGTGATCACTCGCTGATCCGAGTGGTGTTCTCTGTTTGTCTAAAAGGTTATAACATACGGCGTATACTGTGAGTTGCAGGACAGAAATTTTGCGGAGTTCCCAGAGCAGCAAAACTATGGCGACATTGAACATTGGTGCCGGACACCACTGATCGTTGAGGGACGCCGACTTTATTTATTTTAGCGAGCTCAGGTACTGTCCTATTTTTATGGTATATTGCTTCTTTTTAGAAAGCGTTTCACAAAATTAAGAGGTCTACCCGTTATTTTTTGTTGCTTGAGGCTGCTAAATATTTCGTCGTGAAGTAAGCCGTCGTAAGCTTTTTTGATGTCCACAGCTACTGGAAATCAAACTTGGTAGTTGATCTAAATGCAATAATACAAATGGATAATATTCCCTTCCTTCAGGGAGTATTGTCGTTATTTCGTAGTCGCCCGTAATTTTGTGTGTAACCCCTTTGCGGTTGAAACAAAGGTTATCTTAAGTTCCTGTGTGTTTGCGGAACCCGCTGCGTGTCGGGAGGTTCCGGGTAATGCTCCCACTAATTTGGTCGAGCTCGGGTGTACATTTAATGTTGCCCTTGCCTATCGCCGCTTCTGTACCCCACATGTTAAAGTCTGCGTTGATCTAGTCGGTATCGCAGGTCTTTCCTATGTAGTAGATCGATTGATCGGGCGTTGTTGCTCTTTGTGGAAAGAATATTGGTGCTATCGCTACGTTACTTTTTCTATTGAGAGGCTTTGACAAAAAGCAATATTGAGCACTGTTAGCTTAGTTTTTGTCTTTTCAAGCGTGGCATTGGGAAACGACCGTACCTTGTAGCACGATACATGTTCGTTTGAATATTTACATATGGCCGAGCAGCTTTCCTGTCTGACTTCTTGGGCATATTTTAAGCGTATTGAGTTAATTTGTTGACCTTCTTTAAGATATCAAGATACTTTCATCTGCGGTATGCATCTAGTAAGGTATTTTCTGGTGCCACAGTGATAATAGTCGGGTGACTGGAGTCCAAGTTTCGGGGTTCACCTGCTTGTTTATATCTTGCTCCGATGCTCTGACGACGGCTGCAGTGAAGTCCTCCACAAATGTCATGCTATGCAGCTTGCTAAAGTGGCGAAACCTATTTCAAATTGTTTTTCTCAACCACTTCTTGCTTCTTTGAATGCGAACATCTTTGATTTCAATTGGATGACGGTCACTTCCCCACGTATCCTCAATAAGCCGCCTGTCCCCGGCGGATTTCGGAGTAGTGAAGATGAAATCCGGTGTCGTATCCGCGACTCATGGATTCGTGGAATACCTTGATTTGACTGTTAGATTATTCACTAATAGTAGGATCACTCTTTAGTAGGCGTATGTTTTTTATTGTGCTCTCTAGAAGATATGATTTTGTAGTTCCACTCTGTGTTTGCAGCGTTGAAGTATCCTTGAATTATTACGTCTTCATTGGGAAAGTGTTTTTAATGGCACGCACTCATAAGTGCTGCTCGTCGCCTTTCGTCGTAGGGTGGGGTCTTCTGTATACAGAAATTAAAATGATTCATTTGTTTCTAAATTGTGTGCGAAAAGACACCACTTCTTCCGAGGCAGAACGGACTGTGCTTGAACCATCATTTGATCGTTTGTGCTGCTTGTGCTGGATTGACGGTTTGAAGAATCCATGGAATCCGCCTCAGCTGGTTGTTCACCAGGCAGTATACATCAGGTGGACCGCCACCCAAGCTACAGCCAGCAAAACAGGATGAGGAATGCCCAACGAGCTTCCGCGCTCCAATGCCGTAACTTCTCCAGAACCTTTGAGATAGTGTCAGATTTGCATGGTGCACAACAAAACACGTTCTGTGTGAAAAACCTGGACGCGCTTTAAACATTTTTAGGACATTAGTTTTCACTGATTAGATCATTATGTCTAAAAAATTGGTAAAAAGAATACAAAGTTACATTTCAGCAGGCGAGTAAAGGCTGAAACATATATAGACCCAATTTTTATTTTTGGCATATTATAAAAAAACTACTCATTTATTCTACTGTGAAAACGCCAAACAATGTAATAAAATTGCATACGCTTGTTTTGTCGTAATCTATTGAAATGAATATAACGTTCGTAACTTATACAGGCAAGTGTTAACATACAGTTGAATATCACAGGGCTTAACATATCGTTTAATATTCTACCCAGAAACATGATGTATTTTCTTTTTTTCATATAGTGCGAGAAAAGGATTGTGCCTAATTGCTTCCTACTGGCCTTTTTCCAGTTTTACTTGTAAAGAATAAATTTGAAATAAGATTGTATAGTCAAAACATATTTATTTAACAATAACATAAAAAGGAACCGCAAGTTTTTTTATAATATTACTTTATTCCGTGAAACATGCTCAAAGTGTGTTTCTTCTGTTAGCTTGGACGTCCCAACTATTTGCAATATTTTATTCGAAACGCAACCAACGGACGTACTCTTGGGGCGAAAATACGTGTAATTTCGTACTTTTGTATGCTCATGCGTTTGTTGTTGTTTCTTTTTTTTTTGGGGGGGGGGGGGAGGGGTGGTGAGAAGGGAGAGTGAATAAAATATTGAAACAAATGATCTGACCTTATGCCACACGTACAAGGAAAACTAGGTGTTGAATACACGTCGTTATTTTCACTTTCACATGGTAAAGAAAAACTAAAATTTATACCATATCAATCGTTTCAAAAGCTACGCCTACCTGCTTTAACAAAATCATTATCTTTTTTCGTGGATAAACATTAGCGGCATTTAGAATGTTTTTTGGGATCTATCTCGAAAGAATCGCGAAAAACCTGATTTTTTTTTCAGTTCACATTATTTTTTTAAGCCGTCGTTGACCTCGAAATGTCCAGAAAACAACTAGATTGCTCGAATTACAAGCAAAGAACATGTTTTAAACGTAAAACAATTTTCATTATCAAAGATGCGCTCGTAAAGCAATATCCAGAAATAGGTACTTCACGATTTTTTTTTAATGGTATCAGTCAAATTCCGATGATATAGTAGTTCTTTAAATGTGCAAGCCGGAAAAAAAATATGTGACGGTTTTATCTACTTTGGTTTTAAGACTGTTTTGTTTCCTTGGGTATGTATCATATTTTTTTTATTTGGTAGGAAAGTTATTTTTGGTTTGATTCAGTCGTGTCAGAAATGTATGGAAACTAGTTTCCGCGTGATCTAAACAGGATCATAAAAAGAAATTCGTTGAATAAAAACTGACTAACTGCTAAAAAGTACCTCACTTATGGAGGCTGTATATTATTTTCAATAGCTGAACACTGAAATCCTTCAAGATAAAACAGAAGACCCTGAATAAATGCGCCAAGCTATGTGGACTACTGTAAACTTCTTAATTTTCGCGGGCTTAAATTTTCACGAATCGGGCCAAAGGTGAAAATTAAAAATTATTCGCGGGTTCTAATTTTCACGAATCGAGTGTAGTTTCCGTAGCGTTCATATATTGCCCGAATTGTTCACGGTACGTATTTTTCGCGAATTGTAGGCGATTCGCGAAAATTAGTTCCTCGCGAAAATTTAGTCGTTTACTGTATATATTTTACGTCAGAATGTCCATCGACGAGAGGTGAACTCATGAACCCAGACCTACTAAATTCTGTCCACGATGCGACTTTAAAATATTTATTACTTATGACATCACAAGCAGCACCTCCACTAAAACAGCATCCGTAATGCGGTCAAATCTGTCATAAAGTAGTTTTGAGCATTTGGCATTCCGCGAATCCTAAAACCCTGACTGAATGGGCGTGCCGACAACACAAATAAGTCAATAAATAGTCTAATTCGAGACTGATGTCCCAAGACAAGCATTGTTGGGACCACGAAAGATGTCTGTTTATGGCACTGTATAGTATACTACAATTGTAGAAACGAAACGAAGAAACATGTGATTAACGATTCGAATCGTACAACCGTGTGTTGCACTGTCAGCCGCAACATATCGGGCAGCGCCCTGATTGTGATAGGTCAACTGGAGGGGCAAGAACATTAATAGAAATTAAAAAGAAGTTTAGGCGAAATGGGCTCGCTCTGTTCAAACTTATATGTATGCTCCTTGCACGTATTAAACAAACGCCTCACTAAAATTTGTCAGTTTAAATTTTTGCTCCCATCAAAATACAATATTTCTAAAAAAAAGATAGGCGTGCGATGGTCTCTAAATGAGCTCTGTATATTGAATACGCTGGAGCATCCGGAACTTATAAAATTAAATAATCTCTCAAACATATTTGTCTTCAGAGCGCGATTGATAATCAAATTTAGCTCACATCTTGTCCCGTGAGGCTACTGCTTTTTTTTTTCTTTGCTAATCAAACGTTTTAGCTTTATTTTACTTTAAATATTAGCGTCTCTTGTAATTAAGATCTACGAAAAAATACCACAGTGTAAATTCCATAATAACGGAATGTATCACCTATAAGTTAAGTGAAGAAAAAATAAATTCCACCTAAAATGCTTTATTCTTCAAATGAAGCATAAAATTAGGGTGATTATAGAATGTTGTGGGGATGATGGAGTTAATGCAAAGGTTCAAGCGAGCTGGGCAATAATGGCGATAATAATCAGTGGAGGATGGGAACAAGAGGGACAAATAACAAACACAAATCTCCAAACACAACTATGGGACTGGCACTGGACAGAAAAAATCCGCCTGGTCCTGGTATCGAACAAGGAACCTATCCATTTCAAGTGGAAAGCTCTACCCGCTGACCTAACCTGAAGTTAGACGTCAGTAGAGCAAACGGGTTTCATGAACTGCCACCAATCTAACACCAACAAGGATGAACGGCCTGCATTTATAGGTTATGATGATAATGCAACTAATGCAAAGATACAAGCAGTCACCTAATTGTGTTTGGAGATTTGCGTTTGTCCTTTGTTTCCCTTTTTCCTATTCTCCAGGGATTATTTTCGCCATTCTTGTCCAGCTCGATGCACCTTTGCATTGATTGCATTAACATCACAACCTTAAAATGCAGGCCGCTCACCCTTGTTGGTGTTACAGTGACGACAGCTGATAAAACTCATTTGCTCTACTGAAGTTAACTCTTAGTTAGCCCAGTGGGTAGAGCGCTCCACTGGAAATACAGATGTCCCTGGTTCGATACCAGGGCCAGGCGGATTTGTTTCGGTCCCGTACCAGTCACCCAGCTATGTTTGGAGATCTGTATTTGTCCTTTGTCCCTCTTGTTCCTCTTCTCCAAGGATAATTTTTTCTGTTATAGAACGTTGCTTTGCGTCAACGCTCCATTAAATTTTAAAGCGCCTCTATTGAGAGCAATAAAAGAGATTTAAAATAAAGCGATGAGTTCATTTAGCCTACCATTCTCTCTGACGTCTCTGAGAAAAATGTCGGCTGCCAGTCTGAAGAATTCAAGACTTATTTATTTATATATTTATTTGCTTATTCATTTCTTTTTTATTTCAACCCTAAAGTCTCTCTTGGGTATTACATAAGAGGGAGGAAATACAATGATCGATATAACTGAACCAAGTAGCAACAAAAAAAAAAGACATAAAAAAATGGTACAAAGGATAAAGTGAAGGTACAAAGCATTTGGCACAATTCTGGACTTCATGCGTAAGATATCAAAAAGATGGCGTAGAAGAAAACCTGTACATCAGAAAAAAAGACACTGACAACAACCAATATTGCAGGGATACCAGAGTGTTCAAGGTTTGACGTGTCTAGAGCGGAGACAAAGGACTTATGGTCCCTGATGGAGGCAATTTCTCTAGAGAGTCTTTTTCATTCCGATGTAGCCAGGAGCAGAGAAGAGTTTTTAATGATGGTGGCTTGTGCAAGTAGGGGGTTAATTTTGAAAGGGTTCTCTAGGCGTTTTAGAATTATTCGTTATCTCTGGTTTCTCATTGCATTGTTGAAGGGTTACCCTGCTGTCGAGCTATTACGTATAATGGCGCAGCGTGATGTTTACGGTGAACTTTATTTGTTTTCACAGCAAGGCGCTTCAACAATAAAAAAAAACAGGCTTCTACGTAGCTGAAAACCAATTTAGATTACTATTTTTGTTTGCTTTTTTATAGGAACTGTGGCACTGAAAAAAAAATTATATATAGAAATAAATAGCAGAAATGTTAAAAGGCGTACAGTAATTGTTATTATATTTGACCCGCTCGGAGCACGTGCCGAGATATTAGAGAGTTTCAGCAGATCGTTCAGAGGCCTACTATAACGAAACCCGATACTCCGCTTCAGCTTGTGTGCATGCATTGTATCGTTACTGGAGACAAGCTAAAAAATCCGTTCTTTAAAGGTCTTTTGACGTTGCATAACCCTTTCAACTCGCGAAGACCGGTTTCGCCTGAAACACTATTCCCCTGTCGCTTTAGAAAGGCAACTAGGCAATAGAAGAACTCTTTAGCGCTAAAAAAAAAAGAGCTCAAGAGAAACCCCTCAAAGAATTTTTAAAAGTTCTTATACAATCTTTTTTTTTTTTTAAGTGTATGGTTTACGGTGGTGTCGGAGGTATCGCAACGGTCAACTTGAAGTTTTTAATTCCTAGTGGTTGCGCGGCCCGCGTTGTGGAGAGTTTTCTGTCGCTTCGAGGAAAAACAAAACTAATGACGCAGCAATACTAAATTGGGGCTAACTGACGAAGAGCCTTCCCTTCCCTCAGACCACATAAATTTATCCAAAGCGTGAGCGCATTCATTAGTTTTATTTCTTTTGGCACCGTAATGCATCCGCACAGCTCAAGTTATAGGCACACGCTAAGATTAGGCCTTTAATAGTGGCAGTGACAGTACTCTTGGAGAAGTTGACCATATACTTTATTGCGTTGCGAATATCTGGCAAGATTAGGTGAAGATAAAGAGGAAAAACGCCGGAGCTGTACAAAATTGGCGGTAATCAGCATTCACACATTTTACGCTATATCTCGACATTTTTTACAATTAATAGGGTGGTCTGTGTTTGATAAAACGCGCCAGAACAGAACTAAAAAATCGAAATTATTTTCAATGTCGTGTAAGAGAACAATTTCGTGCCCGGAGAAGTAAATCAACCCACTCATCTGGTATATGCCGCTTGTCAACTGAGATTTAAACGTAATAATTCGGCAGAAGTCTTCATTGTTGGGTTAAATTCTAACTAGAAAAGAAGGTCGATAAACTAATTATTTGAATGTAAAAATCCAAACACTCGGCTGCGACTTTTCAAATCGTCATGGCACATTCAGTTTATGACGGGAGGAATCAATTGGTTCATTGGCGCTCTAACATTCTTAAGTAAACGGGTTAACCTATATGTCGCAAATAAAAAAACAACCGACGCCGTAGAAAACAAATGTCAAAGCTACTATGATACTTCAAAAAATATAGTTGTCCCTCTTGAAGAAAATACGGAGTGAGTGTTGAAGCGTTGAGACCCATAAAATGGTAATGAAAAGATCTGGGGTTCCGATTTTACAAACTGTATAATATTTAGTAAGTAAAAATCTGATTTTCGGCATAGAAATGTGTGAATAAAAGCTCATTATATTTGGTCTTATCACCATCTAAAGCTTTCTGTTTTGTGACTGTAATGCATCTGCAGTTCTCAAGTACGTCAGCCCAATCAAGCTAACGTATTGCATTCAACCAGTGCGTCATTCAGACTGAGCTCCTAAACGACAAATTCGTCGGCGAATATTCGGATTCGCATTCGTGGACGATGATTGCCATGAAGGAAACTGTCATATGTCATATAACGGGAGCCATGTGCCGTCTACTTAAAGGCACACTAACAGGGTATTTATGCTCGCCGATGTTTTTAGTTTTACGTGACATACGAGAGCCCACCTACCCCGAACAGAATTTGCGGCTCAAAATTCGGTTTCTTTCCGCCCGAAAACCGCCGATCGAGAACTGGCCGGTTTGAGTCGCGCTCACTCTCTTTCCCGTGGTTACGGACCGTTTTCTAAGGTTTCGACGCGACCACCAAATTTGATCAAAGTTATGGGTCATTGAAGGCACACAGTCAATATTAAATATAAAAAAAAACAACATGAAACCCATTTTTGTGCCTTCCAAAAAGCTGCGAATACGTTGATTGAAAAAAAAAAAAAAAGGTTGCACAGACCACCGGAAACATTCAGTGCGTTCACTGCATAATTCTCAACATGGCGTCGTTTCGCGTTTCGTGGGACTCGCGTATGGCAGCGGACGACGGGCGTTGGACCTCTACTTCAGAACTGTCGTTCCCGGTACCGCAAAGTTCTGTCTTTCTTCAAAAGAGAAATGTTGGAACGATCAAAAGAACTGATATTCATCCCGATCGACACGCCCGACCAGAAAGCCGATTGCACGAAGACGTCACCGAGCCGTCGTCCCCTTCTCGTGGTTGAAGACATCGGTCACTCAAACATTAAGCACGAAGTGCGTACTTCGAGCTGAATACGCCCGCGTACGGCTTCTTCACGAGGTGCGAATGCGGCCTATGCGTGGTGGCGCCCGACTTCAACCCGGGAGTGCATGTATTGATGGGAAACCGGCAGCAAACTACCGACATACAGTCTACCGGATACATTGCTACGCATGAAAGAGTTCCTTCAGTAGCGGAGTGGAAAAACGTGCGATTCACACGCAGCGGGCACGGGTTCGCTCCCTGGTGTGAGTGTAACATTTTTTTTTGTCAAGCATTTTGCGATGTTTACATTTCTTTTTTGACAATTATCACTGAAAAAAAAGCTTTTGTGGACGATACGTCGCTGAACTAAATGGTATGGGATTCCATTTTGGACACCTGTGAACTCAATGTAGTCACTTCCCACAAAAAGCAAGAAGCATATGAATCGGTTCGCGTCCGCTTTCCGAGCTTTGCGTTACTGTTCTACAGAAATTGCAGCCAGCCATTGATCCCGGTTGATCTTTCGGAAATTTGTGCATACTCTGCCGCACAATGCCACTTTCAGATGAAGGACATGTGAGGCAGCTCTTCACGCAACATCTTGGGAGTATTCGTTTTCGGAGCTGATCACGCGAATTTACCACGGGAACTCACTACTCATTCCCAGCACTTAAATGTACAAAACAACTCATCTTGAAGTACAGAACAGCGAGCGGAAGAAACATAAGTGCAAACGAATCGCACGGAAAACAAATCCCGGAACGCATTTCGTCTGCTACGTGCAGAGAAAAAAAAAAAAAAAAAAACCCGCACGGTTGGGTGTAGCACGTGACTTCCGCCGCTCCCCCACTCTATCCTCTCCACTTCTCTGTGCAGTGCGGGAGTTTCAATTTCGGTTTCGAGCAGTTGCGTTTTTTTGGCTTTATTAAAAAAAAAATAAAAAAAAATCTACAAATTTTGCTATTCTTCGAAGTCGGGAATCAGGCGAAAATAGGGATGTCATAGAAGCTTTTTTAGAAATAGGGTCAAATGTAATAATTTAGAAATGTAATTAGCATGTGCTGATAATTGACCAGTTTCTGTACATTCAGTGCTTTAGTAGCACAAAAAGTCGGATCACTTTGACTTCATTCGACAACAGGTTCTGGACGAGAAAGACGTAATGGTTTCCCTTAGTGTTGTATACAAGTTTGCAAAGGTCCTGACAAATCTCGCAGTAGAAGTTGCTGAAGATCGCCAGCAAAGTGACATCGCACTTTCGTCACGAACGTCACTGACAGTTCAAAGCATTGTAAAGGCTCCTACGCATATTCGCGTTTCAATGTGTTGCGGCGTCCTTGTGGCCATCAGCGGTCGCTCGCGGTAGGACACGCACCGTCACGCAACGCCCGGCAGCGCAACGCAAAAGAGTAGACCTGCTAAACTTTCTAAAGCGTTGCGGTGCGTTCGACCAATCAGAAGGCGAGAAAAGAGAGGAGGGTCGCGTGTTCGCTGGCAGCACACGGCAATGCGCCAGCAATGTTTCAAAGGCGGCGATGGTTCAAGCAGGACAGAATGTCGACGAAACCAGCGTGATTGCCCCAAGATCGACCACCTCAACGCTGTCAGTGGGCCCCGCCATGTTGCCGTGAATTTCACTTTCTATTGGTGAGCCGTTAGCGACAATAGCGCGTTCTTATTTTTTCTTGGCTACACTCGACTGTGTGTCAACGCAACTGTGTGTACAAGCTCTGCGGAACTGCTCTTCGCAACGCTGCACATCCGCTTGCCGCTACGGAACGCACCGCGTTTAGACGCTAATGTGCGTATGGGCCTTAATCCTTCTGCGGTTTTGCTTCAATCAATTCTATTTTACCTTCCGCAGTAAATAGTATTACAAAATTGAAGCCTGCCCCATCCGTAGTCCGGTTTTAGTAACAATGGCTAACCTCATGATGGAGACGTGGAATAAAAGGGGTTTCAAGTAAATGCATGCGCAGTTACGTTTTACCGGGGTTTTGTAGATGACCCCTTTGTTATTTTGAACCGCGAACATGTAAATGACTGAATAGAAGCGCCGAAAGACAGGGACAAAGTGAAGCGCCTTTAACAGTGGAGCGCCTCACTGTCAAAGGCGCTCCACTGTTAAAACTCTTGTGTCATATTTGCTACTGTCTGCAAGATAATCTTTTATGTATTTTATGTAATTGTTCATGTACTGCTATGTGTATACTTGCCGACACACTGCTGTCAATTGTAGCTCAGAGTTTTTTTCGCGGCATCCAGGTGGCGGGGGCCTGCACTTACATTGCAAACATCTCATATACAAAGTGCTTCATTCTTGTGTCACTCCTATTGTATTCCATGTGTTGGAATAATAGTATTGATAAATAAAAAGATAAAAAAGGTGGTAACGACAACACGCAGCGCCCTCGCAACTGAAACTTTATTTGAAACACACTGACTTAAATACTTTATTAAAACCAGGTAACTTCCAGCCACCCTATTCAAAACCCATTGATACTTTTTTTTTTAGAAGTAACGACAACCTATACAAAGAAAAGAGCGCATTCAGTTGTATCAAAATGGCGTCGTTCAGTTCAGACCTCTGCTGTGCGCCGCCATTCGCTTCCTTAAACCTGCACAGTCACGCAGTCGGCGCTTCAAAGGATGTCGCTACTTGTAGAAAGCTCTTATCTACACATTAACCCCACTATGTTTCTAAAAATAACATTTTCATATCTAACAGTGCCACAGACGGCTCACTGACACACCTATCGGCGCCCCTGGTTTGATGACAAACGCTTTGTGAATTTCCCTATACTTCGTCTCACCCTACGATAGACTAAAGGCAAAGGCTACAATCCGCCATATTGAATAACGAGTTACTAAGAAATTGAGTGGCATTTGGTTTCGATGCACATATCGGTGCCCGCGTCTCAGATCACTGATGCGGAAGGGTGGACAGCCAGCCGTGACTCCTCTATTTTACATTGCAAAGAACCAACGGCTCTTTGCAGCGTCGAAGCTATAGAAATGATGCAGCATCTTTTTTTAATGGGAGCATTATTCGCCTACTCCAAATTAAAGATAAGCATGTCATAGCTTTGACAAAATGCGCCGCAAGACAGGGACAGAGTAAGTACGACGACACGAAGCGCTTCGTGTTGTCTTACTTACACTGTCCCGGTCTTGCGGCGCATTTTGTCAAAATTATGTACCGGCTGACCTATCTGTCACTATTGATGTCATAGTTCAGCGTGGAAGTGATTGGACCTGACGGCCCGTGCCTTTGGTCTTGAATCCATCGTAGGATGAGACGAAGTATAGCGGGTTTTCTTCTGTGTCGTCCCAGGATGGTTGAGTTTGAAAACAAAGGGGTGCATGGACATCGATTGCAATGCACGGCCTGATTCTCAGACGGCGTCTGTTCGATAGCCACTGCGTGTCGGTCATTTACGCACCGGTCTGTTCACCCTGCGTAGGTGCACCCGCAGGATAGTGGAATGTCGGAGACGACACAGGTTCTACATTCCAAAAACTTATTTTTGAGTTTCTTTTTGCATTCGTCACTATTGCTGTCTAGAGCATTAATTATTTTGCACAATAGCGAAACCTTATTCGGGGCAGAAAAAACAGCTGGAACGTTTTAACGTCCCGCAACTTTTTTCAAATTGTGGGAGATTGCATAAAAGTAAAAAATGATGGCGTTTTTTTTGTTTCTTTTTTTTTGCCATTCATGAATTTTTTTGTGGAACACATTTTTATTTTGGTATTTATGTTATTGTTATGCTCGTAAAAAATTATTATTAGAGAAAGAGTGGGCTGGCTGGAAGTGACGTGTTTTATTAAAGTATTTAAGTCAGCTTTTTTCTATTAAACTTTCAGCTGCAAGTGTGCTCCATGTTGTTGTTACCTCCTTTACTTTGACCCTGTCCGTCGGCGCTTCTATCCAGTCATGAACCAACTTGCCCAACTGCACATTTTGTTGCATGTAAATGATTTTCACTAGACTTTAAACGGCATTGAACTGCCAATAGAATTCACATATGAAATAAAACATAACAACGCGCTACCTTTCTTGGATGTAACTGTTTGCCGAGGTGACGGCTGTCTTGTACAAACAACTGTGCGCCGAAAGCCCTGCGACAGCGGTTAATATTTTAGTTTATATTTTAACACTCTTTGTAAAATAATCAGGTTCTGATAGATATTTTAATGAAGCGAATTGAGCGCATCATCTCAAACGCAGAATTCGTACTTGTGATAATTCGATTTTTGTTCGATTCCTCTTGAAGCGCGACTACCTACGAAGATTTATTGAAAACACGCGTAAACATATGCACCAAGGCTGGAGGGAAAATATCAATAACTACAAAACTGGTGTTATGATCATTCCACGTGTGAAAGCTGTCTCGGAATCTATTTGCGTCTCCCCGCTTCCCTCTAGACGTAAGAACAACTTTCAAGCCCCATCTCAATTTGCGTGGCCTCATTTCAAAACCAAAGGTTTTGACCCCTTCAGTGTCCCAGTGTGGTATGGTGTATTAAGTGAACTTCCTGGATTGTGACTCCTCCTGCATCGGTGAGACCAGTCGAAAACGGAGCACCCGCCTGAAAGAACATAGGGGGGACGTGGAAAAAGCCACACATTTCACGAGGTCGAAAACTGAACTAGTGCATCACTGCTGAAGAACGGATCTCAGCTTTGATTTTTTGAGTGCAGTGACCTTGGCGCGAGAACGGAGCTGGTGGCCACCAAAGTTTCTGAAATCGTGGTGAATTCGTAGTGACGTATCCGCCTGCAATGCAAACCTAGGCCCCCGTACCGAAAAGTACGCATATCTCTTCAAATATTCTTATAAAATCTGCACTGCTCTCATTCGTGTCCCTGAACACGCACTGATACTATCTTCCGTATAGGAGACGAAACGTCTGGTTAGTCTGTTAATATTGTTCTGTCAAGTAGGTGTAGTTTCCGTTGCCCTTATAAATCCCGGCTTTTGAAAAAAAATTTTGAAATATTTTATCGAAATGTTGACTGAAAGCAGCAGGGTTTCCTGTTTTCGGTTTTATAAACATTTGATATTAAAGAAGGTCACTTTTTAAAAGGGATTGTGAAGATATTTGTTGTTTCCTGTGAAAATGTGAGCTTGGTTCATAATAGTTCTTTGATTCCAGATGCATATATTTTCATTCGCCTTTTTACAATGTTCAGCTGTGTCACATTTTAGAGGACGCATATAATATACATGCAAGCAAGAAATCTTTATAATCATTACTTCTCCTAGGTACGTGTTCCACTTCATGTCAATCGTCTAAAATAGTGGACATATGCTCTCTTGATCCGGAGATTGGCGATGGCAAAAGTAATATTGAAGAATGGTTCTACGATAAAAGGACTGACAGATGTCTGCTTACAAAATTTGACTCCAATGAAGACCCGGAGGGAAACAGATTCACTTTCGAGGAATATTGTGTTTCCAAATGCAGAAGTAAGTGGTACCATTATACAATATCACTTTCTTCATTTATTAGGAAATATCATTGCATCAGTATATGGTTCAGATGGGCGTATTAAATGAATGGACACTTCAGGTGAACCTCAGACGGAAAAATCAGACTGACTACTTTACACCAAAACAATTAACAAGTTCCGGCACCGGAGATTCTTATAATCAACATCTCTTGGCACAAAACCACCAGCATATAAATCAGGGGTGGCCAGAGTGACATGGGGTTAGAGCCGCAGACAAAACTACAAAAGTTGAAAGAGCTGAAAGGGAAAAAAGGGTCGGATACCTCTGGAAGAAACAATATAGAGGGAACAGTCCTTTCCTAAGGGGACAAATGTAATTATCAAGTACAACAACTAAACCCAGGCGGCAAAACGTTTCTTTTTTTTTTTTTTTTTAACGCGCTAAACAAGAGTAAATGCGTATTTCGCTAGCCAGCCACTGCCCCTGGCGCCCATCACGCGTGTAAGGTTCGAAATTTATTTAAGAACAATAAAGCAAACAGGGTCACCGCGGACACATCTCTGTCAAAAAGCAGTCCAGATGTATCTACGTTGTGTAGTTCATAAATGCCAATTCTGAGTTTTTTTTTTTTTTTTTTTGTTTATTCTAGAACTATTCTCGTGTTGGGGCACAGGAGCGGAAGGGGGGCACGCTTACCATGGAGCCACGAGCGGCACATCAATTCGTGAAGAGCCGCCGTTTGGCCATCCCTGATAGAAACATTGCTGCGTCTCATATCCCAATAGTCTAACGTAATTTGTCCTCCTCATTAAAATAAATATCCCTAAAATAGAAAAGGTGAAACCTTTGGCTTCGATATCTATTTGTAAAACATTTATTTACACAGACTTTTCCTTAAAGTTAAGTAAATTAGTTGATCCTGTACTGCTTAAAGAAGAGCTAAGATTGAGTGACTAAAATATTTTTTTCAAATTATTAGTGACCAAACCTTTAAATAAGACTTCTTTTTCGCACACATCTAGACCAACGAGAAATAACCATGCCAGGCGAATAAAATATCGAAGTAACAATTTTTTCTTTTTTAATGGTACTCATTTTTTATTTGCGGACTCGAACATAATCCGCCGAGAAATTGAGGGAGAAGTGGAGGGCGAGAGCGCGTAGCGACGTGAGAACGCCGAACTCTGATTGGAATGATTAGTGGGTAGGCGTAAAGTTAGCTGCCTCTGTCTCCAACTGCACTCGTCGAACGCGTTCGAATAAGAAAGTCAAACGCCGGACGCCGGCGTTCCTCTCTCTGAAGCGGTCGATGAGAGCAGTGGAGACAAAGGCAGCTAACTTTACGCCTACCCACTAATCATTCCAATCAGAGTTCGGCGTTCTCACGTCTCCTTTCTTTTATCCCTCTCTCTCTGTCTCTCGACGCATAACTTGCGTGGCACTATACATCAGTTAATAAATTTACTTGGAAATATCTTCGACTCAATATTTCCAATGATTCGCGCACATTATTAGCTCAATACTAACAATCCTTTTCTTAACTGAACACTGTATCTTTCGTCCTTGAATTATGTATGTTGTATATGGTTTATTATGTAGTATTATGATTATTATATGAATATTCGTCTGTGTTGCTATACAGTCTTTACCCTATAATGTGAACAACGCTCTTCTCCTCACTCATAGTTCCAAATGAAATTAACTAGTCCTGCTACTCAAATGAGAAATCAATAAATAATTTAATTTTAGGAAAGTTTCTAAAAATTAAATTAGGACCTAAAAATATTGTATCCAATTCCATTGTCCCTGGGCGAGGTTCCTCAATCAGAATGTTTTAGAAATTAGTTTTTTTAGACACACCATAACGAGACTTTCCATTACACCTATTCTGCTGTAAACCATGCCACAAAATACGCATTTACGCTGGCAGAAAAATATTTTTTTTTTGTTAAACTCTAATTTGTTTGTTATATTCAAAGAAGCATATCGCAAAAGGCACAAAATTTATTCCGTATTGCGGGACAGTAAATCAATAAAAGTCAGAAAGCAGTAGCAAGATTGTGCTCTTTGCATCACCGTTAATAAACAAAACCTGCTCCGAGGCTCCAATTTAACTTAATTTCATCCCAGCATCAATGAACTTTTTTAAAATTGTCTGAGCTAATGTGACTGTTAAACCATAGACTTACTATACACGAAGAACTTTGAGGAATTTTTACATTAAAAGTCATCTAATGCTTGAAATACTATAAAACATCCAGAGAGCAACATTACCCAGGGTTATCTAATTAGGGTTGCTAGGAGGGAGAAGGTTAGAGAAAAGATGAGGGGATGGGGAAAGTAATTGATATTTCACGTCACTTACATTTTCCCTTTAAAGTTTGCGGGGAAACTGGTTGGTTGTAGAAGGTAAATAAAATGGTGTATAGGTGACGTGCCGAAAATTTTGCCAAGGTCGTGTGACATCCCGTGACGTCACGCGACTCCACTCTCCCCGCTAAATTTAGCTGAAAAGGCACGGACTGACGGACACAATTTTGGGATTGGGGGTAAAGTTAGAAAGCATTTTATGGTTTAAAATTTTGAGAAGCATAATCTTATAACACATTTGCGTAGTGGCGTTGCCAATGTTATGCTATTTATCTTCCACAATAGAAAGTTTTGACAAATTGGTTTGGCTTTACCTCTCAATTAAGGGCTATTGCGCAGGCGAGCCGGTAAGCGATCACAGTGAAAAAATAAAATAAAAAACTCTTGAGACTACGAAAAAAAAAAAAAAAGGTAAAGCACAAGACCGTCTCAAAACTCGGATGCAAAATTTATTTTCACGCATCTCTTTTATGTAGGCCACAGCTCATCCAACTACGCTGAAAGATCCAACCTCCAACCCCACAACTAGGTTCAAGTGGGTACAAAGGACCCACGCCTTATCTCAAAAACCGCCAACGCCACAACACAGTGGGGTGGTCTAGACCCAAACGAATACCATAGAACCCTCTACCGCTACGCTATATCTAGAAACAAAGTCAACATTGCGCGTGCACGCTGCTATCCAAGACTTTTTAGAGCTGGGAAAGCTAGCGGAGGCGCATGGTGATACGCAAACCGAGAGAAATATATCGCGGCCTGAAAGCGTGGGTCTGCCGAGAAAGAGTCATTGTGAGATTAGAAAGAGCCGGGCAGTCAAGATGTCCATCACGCCGCATATGCTCTTTCTGCAATCCCGCTTTCAGTTCCGAATGTCACCTTGCGGCTGCGAGAAGTGGCCGCGACCGGTCAGTTTCAGGACTGCAACAGATTGCGATTTATCTCAGGAATTCTAAATATGGTCACAAGTAAAGGTATAATCCGCACTTTTCGCCAAAGAAGCGACCTCCTCCTCTGCCACGTTCATCGTGAGGACAGACAAAAGAAAAGTGCCTGATCAAAAGGACACAGCAGGAGAGTTTGTCGTTGCCGAGAAATTTATCTTGGTGGTTTTGCACTTCATCTGAAGGGGATTGGATTGGCCAGATTGGCCGTCAGTTCTAGACTAAGTAAGGTGTTGTTTGGTTAGGTTAAGTAATCAATATAATAATCGTTTAAATATACAAAATATGCATTTTTATCTATAAAAAGTTAGCAATAAATTTGTAGATAATGACTTTATTAAATATTGCTCACGTTTCCTTTACAAACATTTATTTTACGTGAGCGTTATTGTCTGGTACCGTCGCTAGTGGCTTGGCGTTAGTCATTGTAGACCTATAATTTCTACCGAATTGTGAACGTTCCACTGAAACATGAAAGCTCGCAGCTACGCTTCAATATACGTACGGAGGTCGTAGCAGCTTGCAAATATCCTAACGAGAACGCCTGAACAATCTACTAAAGCTTTACACTGTGAAGTCATAGAGGCTGTTGTTTATTTCGTTCCTGAGACCATCTGGTTAGATATAAATATATCACTTATAGTCTCTCGGAAAATATGTACTACAGAAATAACGCTCGGATCACACGTGATCTTATGCTTATTGGGGAGCTCTAGTGCAACCGTGTTACCCCTGTTAATCAGAAAAGCTACGCCGTAATAAGTCAGAATGCGGTAAATCGCAAGCTTCCATAAAACGCAATGTCGATGGAATAGCTAACGTAGCCCTGATAAAATATAAAATGTTAACCCAGGCCTTGTAGCCATATTTTTTATTTGCGTTGGTGCAAACGAATAATAATTGTAATATCACTTGCGTTTAACACGGCACTTACAAATATATATATGAAACCTATATGTGTGGTGTACTCAAATGTGGAGGTCGAACGAAATCTAAAGCGTGTACCCCAGATAAAGAGTAAAGTATTTTTTTCATCACAAAATTAAATTTCTTGTCTCCGATGGCTTCGTCTCCACTAAAATGTGAATCAAGCGGTCTGGAAAAGATACCAAAGCTTCAGTGCTAACCGTTATCTTACTCAAAACGTATAGGTAATCTTCTAAAAATATCACTTGAAAGACGGGGCTCATTTGCGGGAGTTATGCCATTCAGCATCATATATTCGTGGGCTTTTTTCTGCCGCTATTTTTCCATTGGATGTTTGAGAAAGTTACATATATTTTAATTTAAAAAAAATGAAGGCTCATACTTTTTGCATTTTGTGCGGACCAGTTGTACTACAAATGGGAGCAGACTGAAAGTCACTTCATGTATAGTTTATTTTAAAAATAAAAACAACTTTTTAATGATTCTTTTTTTTTCTTTGAAGGGGGGAGGGCAGATATTTTTTTTTTGAGGAGGGCGGCATTGCATAATGCGAATAGAGTACAGGAAGTCAGAAATAGAAAACGAAATATAAAACCAATATGAATGTCAATGTAGTATAGGCCAGATAAAAGACAATGATAGAATGCTCTTTTAAATACATAAAAATAAGCAAAAATATAAATCACATTGTGCAACAGTAACAGTCAGAATATAAGACCCACAAAATATTGTAGAGGCACGTTGCCCTACGTAACGTTTTATTTACAATATTTGCACATGAACAACGGCACCGTGCGCAGGCACCTGGCGTCGATGCTATTCCGGGGCTTCATCTGCATTCTTAGACGAGTCACTACAATGTGTTTTGTTGAAGTTTTTGATCCGCTACTTTTTTTCGTTCACATTCTTCAAACAGAAAATGTGCCGACGTTTTGTTTCGATGACGCCAATAACTATCGCTCTTACTACGGACACAAACCGGCCCAAAAATGGACATACGATTCCGACACTATCAAATGCGTCCAATTTACCTGGAAGGGAAAAGACACAACAAACAAGAATGTATTTAATTCTCAACGCGAGTGCGAAACCAAGTGTAAAGGTATGTTTTCGATGTTTGAGACGCTTTCACTCTTCATATGCAGCGATTGTTTTGCATGTACACGTCATGCAACCTTGTTAAAGCTATTTTTGTCCTGACGCTTCAACTATGGAGCCAAAATGTTTCACCAATATAACGATGTCTTATATCAAAGAAGTGTCACTCTAAATCAGAAATAAAATGGTTTTCAGTTTGCTTGCGTAAAGTTATAACTTCATTTAAGGTTGCCTCCAGATGGCGAGCAACTGAACAATGTAACTTACCATGTTCTTCGTGCTAGTTAGCACATGTAGAGTAATTGAGTTTGTACTGCTACTGAAGAATCTTTCATGTCGTCAGAACGTATTCTCGCGTAAAACCACTCCAGTGCAATGCTAAAGGATTATTACCACGAAATGTGTTATACGTTTGGCACATTACCGCTTCCGAATTCACACTACAGTGATGGAAGACGATCACTGCGTCAGCATTTGTTTATTTTACAAGACTGAGAGTCAAGGGCTGACGTAGCGCTCGCGTCCTTGCTGATTACACACGAGTCCGACCCGAATGCTGCCGTAAACCTGGTGCCCATCTGTGACTCACGCTGAACTCCAGTAGGTTCCCTGCACAAAATTCAGCACTACGGCTTTGTTACTGCCTTTTCAAACAGCACCGATTCTCTACGGTAGATTGTCTGTGCTCCAAAACTTAACCAAGTAGATCAGAGTTACTCCCACGGGTCACATCATGTGATCAAACACCGTATCTCTCCACCCGTATCGGACGATAAAGAGCGATATTCCGTATCTCAGTACGTTGTACTCTCAGCATCTCTACCAAGCACACGCGCTCACGCAGTGCAGGCATCCTTTAGGACTGCACTCACGCTTGCTGCGCCATCACTGAGATGTTTCTGCGGATTGCAAGTCCGTCTGCGTCTCGCACGGGGGTTGCGATGATGTCATAATGCCGAGCTCTTATTGGCTGATTAAAACAAACAGTGGGTAGACGTCAAGGCATCTATCGTTGAGGTCTACCCACAATGTTTTCAATCAAAGCCAATCAGAGCTCGGCGTCGCTCTCACGTTAGCGTAACACTTGCGCAAGGAGCAGACGGCTTGCTTTCCGCATACGAAGATCTCAACCGACGTAGTTTATAGCGAGTAACTGTCGCAAGTGCACGCTTTTTGAAGCGCTGCGCGGGTGCATATTCTTATAGCGAGACTGGCGTACCTCAATCATTTTGCTTGATCTCGCTAGATTTGTTTCTTTTCTCGCGTTGATGTTGAAGAAAGATGCCGGTTCCCGTTAGCCTTTAATGACGAATGTGGCCTACAGGAAAAAAAAAACACGTAATAATTTATAATCCGTTTGCATTCAAATACTCGTTTTTACGAAAACCCGCCGGTTTCTTTCGTTTGTCAGTGCCGGGGGAAGAGGAAGAAAGAGGAGGAGTGAGTGACGGGTGCGACGCTTCCATTGGTCTGAAGCGTTGACGTCAACAAGGGTCAACATCTCTCTCCCTCCTCGGCGCTGACAAAACTGACAGACACCACCGGGTTTCCACCAAAAGGAGCCATTTCGTTTTCGTCAAAGTCACGCGCACTGTTGGCGCTGTGCAAGAGAGGAGGAGGCGCCACGCAGCACTTCCTAGGTAACAAAGCCGTAGTGCTCAATGAGATGGCGTAATCAGAGAAGCCCAACGCTGGACACAGATTGGAAACGAGTGCTGCGTCGGCGCTCGGCTTCGAGTCAAGTTTGAGCAGAACGTTGACGCAATCGTCGTGTTCAATATGTGTCCAGTGTTGGCCTTCTCTGATGACGCTATCTCATTCAGCAGTACGGTTTTGTTTTCGAGGAGGTATTGCGCCGCGGCTCCGGTGGAATGCGGGCGTGCTCAGTTGCCGCTCTGCCGTCGCCGGTTGTTCTTCGCTCTGGGTTTCCATAGTAACGGTGCGTGGGCAGTGATGTGTGTGTGTAGTTAAAACGATCGATGCGGTTCCCTTCACGAGTGATATGGATGCGGTTCCTCCCTCCGAGTGGTATGGATGTGGTTCTTTCCACGAGTGATATGGGTGACCTATCCAAGGGCATCGATGTACTCTGACAGGCAGAGTACAGAAAAGGGGTGACAAAAAATGACAGAAAAAACCATTGTTGGACTCTTAGGGAATCCGTTAGCATGACATTTGGGAAACGCCACATGTCTGCCTTTGGGAAACATTAACACTGATCCTGTAACGAGGCCAAAAGAGGCAAAAATAAAAAACGGAAAGCAAAAAAAAAGTGAAGGGGTCAGCGTTAACGTTTCTCTAGTGTGGCGTTTCCAAAATTCCTGCTAACGCATTACCTGAGAATCTACCAATGGGTCCATTTTTTATTGGTTCTGTTTTATTTCGTATTTTTATATCTAATACTCTGGCAACAGTATTAAAGATCGAGACTACAGCGCCATCTAGTAAAACAATATGTAAAGAGAGAAAAAAAAGTTTAACGCGGAAATACGTGGCGACCGAGAACGGCGGAACCGCGAAAAATATGAATAAGTGTTTTTTCTCTTGCCGCTAATATTTATAATACGTGACCGTTTTACTTTAGGCTATCATATGCGCAGATATTATTAACATTTTATAGTGATCCATAGAGGTTACGCAAGGAAGCTACTTTCAGTTCTTTGCGTGGTATTACCCGAAGGCAACAAGGCTATAACTTGAAAGTTTACCTTACAATGTGTTTTCGTCATCTTTATCCTTTTATATGATCTTGTTAAGCATTATTACTGTTAGAGGCGCCGCGCTATGCGAGCTGGCCGGCACAGCATGCGGCACGAGCACTGGAGGCTCGCGCCAGCCAGAGCTAGCGTGGGATACTTCTTCGTCAGAGCAACCACCCCAACGGTCACCCCGTTAGCTGGCCCCGTTCTTGTCTCTCGTGCCGACAGAGGACCGCAACAAACGTCCTGACAGTGTATTGAAATGTAAATGTTTTAAGCAATATTTGTATATCCCGTCAATAAAGGGCTAAAGCGAGCTCACCCCTGCTCTCTGAAGGGCTGCCCACATTGCGATAGCAGCCATTGTTCCAGTACTCAAGCGATACCGACAGGGAACAATTTACCATCCCCTTGGTTGAAAGCATTCCGAAGCTTCCATCAGAATTTTGAATGTATTTTCCCGTCACATTTCTGAAATTCTTCCAGGTTTGTAGCTCTGAAGTCCTCAGCAGTGCATGTTGATGCGTTGTGACGCTCCCCCACCATGGCCCTGGACGCCATACGCACTCCTCGTTGAAGATGTGGACTAGCCACTAATTGCGGGGCCTTCTCGTTGGGCAGTATCAGCTCACCGGATTGCGCTTTGCGCTACTGGTGCGCCTTCATTTAGGGTAGTTCTAATTCACCTGTTGGCCACCAGAGGGGCTTCGCATTACGATTTCATCCCTCGGAGGTTTTTTTTTTTCGTTTTAATGCTGAAAAGTAAAACAAACTAAAATCTTTCCACGTCTAAAATTGGCTAGATTCAATGCTGTAAAAGAATCGAACGTGAGAGCCACACGCCACCACCACTAGGGTTCGCCTCTCCTCTCTCTGGCGGTTTCTCTTCAAGCTCTAGAGCGCGTTGAACGGCGTCTCCCGGTTGAGCTTATAAGGCCCATCCACAGAGTTGCGTTTGGTATGTTTTCTGTGTTACGTTATGGGTCACCGGTACATCCACGGTACGTGTGTCTCGTGCCAGGCTACTTTTCGAATTGCTTGTCACGCTTCTTATATGAGCGGATGACCCGCTGATTCGCAAGGTAAGCAGACAAGCTCCCGTAGGATAACAAAATTGTAAGGAAACGATACTGTATGATCTTTCCTTTAGCATCTTAGTTTTAATCTGTGCTAGTGCGGCGTTTGGAATTTTGTTGATCGTTTATGTGTTTTTGTCATCACGTGTAGCACGAGGGCATGTACACCGTTACACGCGTGACAGCGTCAGACGCTCAAGTTCGTTACATATTGACCCTGTAAGTGACATTAGTGCTCTTAAGAAATTGTTGCGAGCGGCGGTGTTTGAACACGCAAGTGAAATTGGAGATCGCTCCTAATGACCGACCATTAAAAATTAGAAGTTACATTTAAACGTGTTAAAATATAGAAAGCTTAGATATAGGACCCTTTTATATCATACTTATCACGTCAGAAGTTTGCCGAGCATCGTATGCTTTTGTCGAATTGGCAACGTCAACGTCCGGTCCTGGAGACGTCACGGTGAGGCTGCAGCAAACATCGAACACTAGCAGAACGTCAGACCGTAGGAGTCGCACGTCTTCCGTAGTCACTGATATGGTGGGAGCTAGGTCGTCACACTCCAACAAGTAGAAGTGAGTAGTCTAGTGTAAAAATAAACGATAAAAAGAAAATTGAATCCTCCGCTTGCTCCACCTAGCACACTTGGCCATACTGCATTTCGATTGCAGAAGCCCTATGCCGGTTGATTTGGGTTCCATATTGTATTTTGGAATAACCTAAAACACATGCCATGCTATTTAAAACACAACATTAAGAGAAAAAGAAGCATGTAGTAACAAATGTATGATTGTGATATTTTTTTAATAAAGCATAAACATAATGAACGACGCGAGAAGGACAGAAACATGCTTTGCCAGATTTCTCTCATCACGTAGCTTACCAGCGGGCACCACTGACGCTTCATTTCCCTTCGTTCAGCGTTTCGTTTACCATGATTAGGTGGTAGTAGTATGGTGCCTGGAACGCGTCTCCGACTGGTGTGTTTACCGCGTCCAAAAAAGTGGTCCCTCGATTTCCGCCTGATGACGTCATAAAAGTGTCATGCTGTCGCCGGTCGCGACCCTGGCGGCGTCCCAACGGCCGTGGTGTATGTAGCAGATGCCTGTTCGGCTACAGGTCGCTTTCCACTGTGACAGTTCACGGAAGCTCTAGCAGCCGGAGTTGGGACGTCTAAAGGGACGCCGTGACGACAGCGACACTCACATTCGCTCGTGCTTTTCGCCAGCATTTCTACGGCCAACCGCCAGGATCGCGACAGGCAACAGCATGACACTCGCGTCATTTGTTGCCACATCGGGACCACTTTTGATGTATGGGCGGGATAGGGCGCTAAACACACCAGTCAAAGACGCGATCCAGGCACCATAGTAGTAGAGCAGGCCACTGGGCATCCTATTCGACAAACACATGAATCCTACGTTCTCATAGTTTTAATCAGTTCGACGTTACGTTTGCGAATTTCACGTTCTGGTAAATTTCACGGCACTTTTTTTTATCAGACCAAGTAGTGCCCCCGTGCGAAGTAAAAAGGTTGTAAGGCAATCGTCAAGCAAAGGGCGGGGACTACAAAACCTCCTCTCTGTTGTTTTCATATTATATGTGAATATATATGAACCGGATTTTGCGGCAAGGAGATATCAGGCTTGCATACAGTGTTCAGCTTAGCAGCCAAGCCAATCAAGTTTTGATGGGCGGAGCCTACAGTAAGGTATGAGTTGAGAATGGCTCCTCCAAAACTGCTTTTTGGTGGCGTAATGATTGTACAAATATTTTAGCGAAACTTATTTCACGAAATGTTTGTGTTATCTAGGCACTTAACAAAATCAGGGTGCACCGTTTCTTTTTGAGCAACCATCGAGAAAAACGTTCCTTCTTTAATAAACTCTCTCTCCTACATCTTTTTTTATTAAAGATAGGGACATTGGACCATGCAAGCATCGGATTCACTTTGACTGTAAACATGGAGACGATCTATACTATTCGTTTGATTACCAAAAAAAAGAATGCCGGACATTAAATGGCGACGAGTGTCCTCCCGGCGGAAACGCATTCTACTCACTACGCGACTGCTATCAGCGTTGTGGAAGTAAGATTGTTTTGATATTTTACTTGAAAAACTAATTTATTCATGGAAATATTCTCTGTAAGCAATTTGGAGCTATTAAAAGATTTCTCATTACGACAATATTTTTGCTACTTTGAAAAATTTAGTATTTATTGCAGCTATATTCGTTCTCTTAGAAATGTTTATTAATTTTTACTGAAATATATCGTAGAGTGTAATGTAGGAACAAGACATCTGGTCAGGCTGTCAAGTTTTAATTATTGTTGTAGCGTTGTCAAGACACGCGTGTGAGGGCCGATAGAATGGAGGTACCTTTTGCTATCTCGCCCATTATCTGACACAGTCTAATTATTGGCTCTGCGTCTACTTTACACGGCGTACTCTTGGTTTTATGACTGGTATGTACAAAAAACGCCCAGTCAAGTACGTGCACAAAACACAATGTTTTAAACTGTACCAAAAAAAGAAAGCGGGATTTTCAAAGCGTTTCAAAGCAAAGATCTGCTTCAGCCGAAAAAGTGGTTCATCCATATGATTGATTGAGTGCTCTGGTTGGTTCAGCCCGTGTTATACCGGGTGTTTCGGAGAAAGCTTTGAAAAAACTTATAAAATCGGTTGGTCGAGAAAAATACTAAACCCGTTACGGAAGCAAACTCGTAGCCTTGGCGGACGTCAATGTTCACAACCACATATTTAATATATAAATAATTTACAAAACGTTACCAATTAACGTTTTTATCAGTGAAAATAAGCATATGGTTGTAACTAGAAACTCAATATGCGTAAATTAAAATCACTAAATCAACTAATTTTATAAAGACACAAAGCACCGGAAAAAGACGTTGAATTTGGACGCGTTTTTCGGTTTTGCTTTTTTTATCAGAGCGGATCTTTGCGCCAGCGGCCCTGCACCAAGTGTCCAAGTCGCGGAGTAACCACCTCGCCTCCCTCGTAGGATGGAAGAAAGTGTAACACACGTGTATTGCGCGCCTTGGACTAAGGAATATGAAACTAAAACCTAGAAAAGCATCCAAATAGAACATATTTTTTTAACGCCGTAAGATGTTGTACCTGCCTTATATATTTCTTAAGTTAGTTGTTCCAGTATTTTTGATGATGCTCATCAAGCCACTAATTGAATGGATACGTTCATGTTTACAAACTACAATATATTTAATCAAATTCTTGTTACTTATTCAGCCACTTAGTATATTTTTTTCAATCCCTGCTGTCCGTCATAACTGGGATTTTCTTCCCATAACGATTCACACTTTTCTCAATCGCCTTACTTTTAGGTACCTTAGAAAGTATCCGCTGAAATACCAGGTGTGTGAAGTCAACCCAGGGAAAATTTTAGAGCACATTGAAATAAAAGATAATTGTAATTCACGGGGCTGTATTAAACGGATGAAGTTAAATTATTTTAGGGAGAATATGTTAACTAAAGAAGAAAAACACATGTAACAGCGAATTAAATTCCACAGCGTCCTGTATTAACATAACCTTTGTAGTGCGAAATAATGCCAGCTATTTTATAACTCGCTTTGATTACAAAAATATAAACTTGGCATTACGAGGTCGGAAAAATACTGAAAGTTGAAAGATTTTTAAACTCTGTTTTTTGTGTGTTAATTCACTAGTGAGGATTTTTGTGCAGCTTGCTTTTAGCAACCACAATATGACCTTCATCTCTGAATAAGTTGAAATTATATAATGTGTATTTGCTTAATATAAGCATTCATTAGCACCGGTAGTCTAAATTTACCGGTAATATTTTACTGGAGCAGTTGTCCACATATACGCCCATTCCTCGTTCGACCAATGGCTTATTCCCATGTTTTCATGAGCGCAATCTGGAAGCATGACCACAATGGTAAATAATATATAATATTCAGTGCTTAATGGTATATAGGAGCGTTTTAGAATGATTATAAACTGCCGCTATAAGAACCGTGGTGTGCGTTTTTATTATATGAAGGACGTATGTCACGTTCCAAGCTTATATTAAGCTACAGAATACTTGCTCGTCTTTTTTGGCGGTTCGCACTTTAAGTTATGCGCAATCGCTTCTTCTTGTTCCCTCGCCCTCTCTTACCGAACAGCACGGGGTACAATGTTTTAGATCTCCAGAGTCAATTTAGGTAGTGGTTGCAATTATGCTATATAAAAATTGATTTGTTTCAGGATTTGTGGAAAATGTTTGCAAGCTTCCAATTCAAAATATGAGCTTTTGCAGTACATTTGAGAGAAGGTACGGTTACAACACCAACACACAAAGGTGCGAAGAGTTTCGAGGCTGTCCAGACATTGGGAACAATTTTGATTCTGCGAAGAAATGTTGGGACACTTGTGCGGGTAAGTGCACAACTACGTTCGACGCCGTGATATTGTTATTACCACTATTTTGTTTCTTGTGGCGTGCGCAAAAGTTATTTATTTTAATCCTAGATCGTTTACTTAATGGTACGCATTATTCAAAGGTTCTGGATTATCAAATTTACGGGACAATTCCTCCAAAATCTAAGGGTAATTTTATGACTTGGTAGATAACTATATCGTAACCTGTTCTTGCTGAAATCATGTTAAACAGCAGAAATATCTTCAGCGATAAATATTGCCATGTGCACTTGTAGCTGTAGGGAAAAGGGTTCCTTGCAAATGCAAGGAAAGCTTCTCCGTACACGTTGAAGACCCGTGTTTACTCTTTCCCCACATGTAAAACATAAGGAGGCCAACATAACCTCACAGAGCCCGTCTCGCCCAAACTCACTTCCGAACCTTTTAGGTCGAATCTTCGAGATACCGAATGTAGTATTTAAGGAGCCGGTCTTTCATTCAGTCTAGCGCTAGCGAGCTGTCACACCGATGCGTCGACGCTCGCTGGAAACTTTCTCGACGTTTTTTTGTTGCTTTGTCTCTGGCACAAGTTCGGCCCTTAGGCCTTCATCTTCAGTTCATCATTTATCGTCTCGTCGCCCTCACCCGTGCCGATATAACTATCGATTTCTGTTACCTAACTTCGCGTTACCTATGCAGGGTTTTTAACAGACACTGGCCAATGTCTCACCGGCGAAAAGTACAATATCGCACACCAAAAAAAGATTGATGTAATATCGATATTTGTCAAAAGTCTCCCTAAAAAATTAGCAGCGTGCAGTATTTTGGATTCTTAAATACTCTTTGATAATTTTGTTTTGTAGATGTAAAGGCATAGTTTTCCATATAAACGTTATGGGCATAATTGAAAACCACTAAATTACCGCGCTTCTAAAAAATGTAAGGCACGCGCGGCGTTTTACGGAAGTCCACGAAAAGAAATCCTAATTTGGGCGGGGTACTCGAGTTCCGAACTCGAATTAAATAGCGATTATCAGATTAATTAGATTCGATTTTTGGGTTCATAGTACTTTTTTTTGCGAGAAATTCACTACAACGATTACCACTACTGCTGGACAAAATTTGAATTAATACAAGAACGCTATGTTGTGGTGACCCAAGGCAGCGTTAAGTAAGTAATTAAGTACACAATAAAAAGATTTTAATGACCAACAATTTTCATAATAACTACTTAGGGCCTTCTGTATACCTTGAACGAAACAGTATAGCACTCTTCAAAAACCACGCAGGTATCAACTTTCATGTTTAAGGAAAAGATAGTTAACGTGGCCAATATCTTATTCTAACAAGAGTAATTTTGAATGCCAGTATCTTGCACCACGTACGGCGTGTTCTCTGCACTACAGACCTACAACCATTTTGTGACGTTGTAACCCCCCCCTCCCCCCATTAATTTGAGATCAGTGTTTGACAACCCAATACTCCGTTTACTCTAAGCTGATAGTGCGGTGGAAGCTACGTGCTCGTTGCGCCAGTCCTACGTGGATCTTTTTACAAGTAATCAGGCTGATAACTGCACCCAAGCACAGAAAACGGTGTCGTTTAACAAAAGGCAGGCGGTTGATGTATCCGGCGAGCCTGTAGCTCCCACCACACTGTCAGCATATATGAGTGAATGGATCATAGTAACGAAATTGTGGAAACGGGAGTGAAATCCTCCTCCACCCTCCCACAGCCCAACCATCTCTCGAATACTTCCGACGCCACAATTTTCAATTCCTACATCTATATTATGCAAATGAATTACCAGTATATGAATAATATCAATAATTAAACCCGTCATTACGTAACCCGTTCATGACGTCAACCGGGGTGCAGAGGTAGGGAGCACAAGGCGTCCGCCGATTCCAATGATTCATGCGTATCCATGCCTGAATGGGTGAACAGGTGCTCACCTGCCTCCCCAAGTTGGTCGTTGTCATATTTCGGCTTTTTATTTTTATTCATGCTGGCTGCTTTTTGTTCCGTGTTCTCTGCGGGAGAGTAAACATGTAGGCGTTTGATCATGGTCTGCGTGCTTCCATTTCCTTTTTATTTATGTGTATTGCAAATAAAAGTCATAGTCTTGAATATAACATTCGTCATTTGACCTTTTAGCCACTACTTGACGCGATTCTATGCAAATTAGATTCGAGCTGAAAATTTACTACTCCCATACCTCCAAAAAAAAGGCTAAATTTGGAAATTTGGACGCGTTTGCGGTTTCGCTTTCCTCTCAAGACTCATCTTCACGCCAGCGATTCTTCTCTTCCTCTTTTCCCCGCCACCATCCCCACCCTTTTCTCCCGTCTTTTTCCCCTCCTCCTCCCTCCTCCTTCGCCCCCAGAAAAAACAAACAAAACTTTACTATGAAAATATATTCTAAGACGCGAACGTATGCGGGTGAGCTGGTCAGGAAACATCATATTCTAAAACGTGAGGCCCGGATAATTAAGATAACGGCTAAGACGAACAAACAAAATATCAAGAAATTTTAAGACTGCGTCGTCTTGTCCGATATATGATTGTTCCGTCTCAGGGTTTAGATTATATTACATTCGACTCTGGTCACTTTCATTAGACAGCGCGCCTATAGCACCAAACCCTCCCCCAATGGTGAACAGAGCACGTTTTGGAGAGAACCTGTGCGTACAGCGGTACCCACGCTGTCGCGCTTTCGTGCTGCGCTGAGAGAAAGGGCGCCAGGCAATGCAGTGAGATACCGGATTCACCAAGATAGCAGAAGCACATGTTTCCGCTGTCTCGAAACCTGCCCGCGACGATAGATGGCGGCAGCCACTTCACCTAATATAGAGGGCAAAACCAAGAGACTGTGCGCGTCCAGTCGTTAGTACAGAGCAATAACTCTCGGCGCCAAGACTACTGTGTTTTAGCGGAATATATTCCCTAGTAGGGTATTCCGCCTAAGCGCGTAATCATCGCATACCTGGACCCCCTCCCCCTTCCGCAGGAGAGAAGGAAGCGGTGCGCAAACTGGTAAAATGGAACACTGTGCCCTTCCAATGAGATTGAAAAAGTAAGCCTTGAGTCTGGGATTCACTTCCGTCATTCGACGAATGCGTGGCTGCGCTCGTTAGTGGCGCGCTTTGGCCACGAGGAGCCGGACCGCTGGCGCTCCGATAGGAACACGAAGTCTACAAGTGCGCCCAAAATTAGTATATTTTTACGCCTCAAAACGCTGTCCGTACATTATGTCATGGGAAGAGTACAGGGGGGGATCGGGTGGCCGAGCTGTCTAGCGCACACCAGTTCGGAACACGTGGAGCGAAAGCTCGCGCTGCAGAACCCAGGATCCTGGGTTCAATCTCCACCCCTGTCCGTTTCGATCTGGATGAGCATCGTACCGGCTTGCGGTTGTGTATCACTACTGCGTGGTGCACGTTAAAAACCCCAGGCTAGCGGTTGCACCAAAATGGCTAAATTGCTCATCTACGCCTGAGACATCAGACGCCCACCGAGGCAGACAGCTTCCGGCTGTATAAACATACACAAAACAATTTGATTTGCATTATATGTCTGCACAATGATCCTATTTGGTGGTTTTCGCCGATGCCTATACCTTTTCTAATTGAAATATCTTTAAAATTAATCATTAGAAAGTTAATTACTCAAAACTGATTAGGAACCTAATTATACCGAATGTTGTACATTTTTCTACATAGGTCCTTTAAGAAAGACCATTAATATATCCTCTCTTTTTCTGCACAATTCGCACGATGCTAAAGTTGAGGCTTGGGCGAGTTGGCACATACTTCGGAATTAAGAACAGCGCGGAAAGACGAGGACCAGGCAAAGAAGTGACACGGACGTAGCGCTACGTCCGCTACAGCGCTACAACGCTGCGCAGTGACACGGACGTAGCGCTACAGCGCTACGTCCGTGTCACTGCGTAGCGTTGTAGCGCTGTGCGGACGCGCGTAGCGTTGTAGCGCGTAGCGTTGTAGCGTTGTAGCGCTGTAGCGGACGTAGCGCTACGTCCGTGTCACTTCTTTGCCTGGTCCTCGTCTTTCCGCGCTTCTTTTAATTCCGAACAATTAGTACATTTGGTATGACTGATGTGGACAGCATTCCGTGAAACGTCCTGTATATCTAGAGTTACAAATCAAGAGGCTTACGCTAAAACTAGGAAAATCTCCGCTTGCACTAACATGCTCATATTTCCACCGGAGGTGTATTTTTGTGGTGCTTTTTGAGTTTCAAACTTTGTGACGTAGCTTTCCTGTAATAAGAAAACTAGACCAACACTCTTGCCATAATAAAGAACATACGCCGAAAAAGAAAATTGAATTAACCAAAGAACTCGAAAGTTGAAGGTGCGTCGCAATCTCCTATTAGACAACGCAAGTATACGACGGTATTGTCTGCTTTTGACCGAGTGCTGTTGTTTGCTTGCCACGCTTATCTGGAAATCGTTGCATGAATCGCCGTTGCAAGTGTCAAGTGTTAGTCTATACTTTTAAAGGCACTCACTGATTGCTCTTGTCTTTAGTAACTCCCTAAACTTCACAATGTCAAGTACACCATTAAAATACACTATTGACAAAAGCTTGAGCTTGTTACGTGGAGGTGCCGATTTTTTTGGTTGGTTTAAGAACAAGCTCCTCAATACATAATAGCTGATATATAACCTCTCCAGGTGTCTGGTTCTTTAATTGTACTGTTTAACAATCGCCGAATTCAACTTACAACACTTGTATCACTAATTCATTTACAAAAAAAAAGAATAGTTTAAAATATAACCTATTCCCATTGCACGTCAGAATCCAACGTTTTATTTAATCACCTTTGCATACTTAGACTCAGGGAAAAAAATAAAACACAAAATTTCAAAGATGTTCAATAGAATAGTAACGGGAAAAAGCCCCTTGCCAATAGCAAAATGCCCAGATGAAGGAGAACTTTATCTGGCCATTTTATTCTCCCACAATGTCACAACATGTGCGGGAAAGTACTGATCCGGTTCGGTGAAACGAATATCTGGAAGCATCCCAGCTTAACGAACTTCGAAGTTCAAATAAATTTAGCCTAGCCCTGAAGCCCTACCTTTTACTTTCATAAGTCGCTTTCACCCTCATAACTATATTCTTGGTTTGGTGAGATCGATATGGCTCCTATGACTATGTAAGTATTGTATATTTTTGGTTTAGCTGTATGTCCTTATAGTTTCTTAATAACCTGTATTGCTCAGATGGCTTGTTTTAATGAACCCAAAATATCCAAATATGGCTATGGGTTCATCAGATCAGCAACATGTATGTGGCTCACTGATAATGAAACAAATTGAATTGAAATGAATTGACAATCTAACAAACCAGGTTAGATTTGGCAATTAAAGGGTTCAAATTAAAAATTAATATGAAGGACATAGGGACGTCACATATCAGCTCAGTTATTTGGATCATTGAATTGACACTGACCTTTTTCCAAGAGAAAATACTTGTTTAGAAAACCAGATACTACCGTGAATAATACCTCATTTTTTAAATTTATAATACCTTCAATAATTATGTAGTACGTTACTAAAGTACTTACAAAATACAATATGAGATTGTACAAGCAGTTAACGTACTCTGAACACTTTTAAACCTTTTTTTAACAGAGAGTAAAAACCCTTGTGTCATGCAACCGGATTATAAAGTTCGTTTCATCTTTACTACACGCTACTACTATGACATAAATACCCACAACTGCGTGGAAACTTCCCTGTTTCGTGGCCAAGTTACTGGGCATTCTAACTTGTTTAAGACAAGTCATGACTGCAAAAAAGCGTGCATGGGTAAGATTGATTTTCCACAGTGGCTTGTCAAAGTGAAATTTTGACAAACTACTACGAATTGGTTTAACAAATATTTCATCATCGATATACCTCCCTGCGCAATTACTTATTTTTTTTTTTTATGTGAGAGTTTACTGCCAACAAAACCGAGAGAATTAGTTCAGGGCTTACTATTTTAAGGCTCATAAACAAATTGTGCTTCACTTCAAATTCAAAATATTTACGTAATATATGATATGTGCAAATGCCGATGCATATCAATCTGTAAACGGCTTGGCCTGATTGGAGTAAATCGTAAATTAAGCAAACCTTTGGACGTTTTTCTGGCGTTTATTTGACTGTGCAGAATTCGAACAGATTTACGAAATGTGTTCTTTAACTTACAAATATTTTCTGACACACATGAACTCATTATTATTTTTGTCTACTTGCTTCTTAATTTATTCTCGTGTTTTGGTGACAAATTCATTATATAAGAGACAGCTACGAATTCCCTTGATTTTATTCGAATATATTCTTCGCACAATGTCTAGTTATTGCCTATTGTCATCTTAAAAGAATGCACCATTTGCAAGGGCACGTGTGGACTGAGACATAATAAATTTTAAAAACAATTATACGCACCAAACATAATGAGCCGCTACAAATTCTGTCGTGTTTATTGATCTTGTGACTGAATATCAAAATGCCACTCATAACGGCCATTCTAAACTGCTGAAGATGTTGTAGTGCACTAATAAGGAACACGAGCCTGATATATTCAAATTTTAATGTATATTTTCTCTCCCTAGCAACTTATGTGTTAGAGCCCGATTGGTAATTAAAAAACATGTAAGCCTCAAGTTATATAAAAAAAGCGGCCTTGCCTAAGGAACAGATCTCTGTTTACGTCTACTATTGGATAAACCAATCAAACACCGAAATACAGAAAATAAGCTGTTTCTGATGTAATAAGGCGTTGGCAATAAAAATACATATGTTGACGGAGTATGTTTCAAACCTCGATAATAATTTAATAAAAATAATGAAGGGGGATGTGTTAAATAAACTTCGTAGCTGAGTTTTGGGACAATACGGTGTTCGTGTTTTCTCGCCTTGTGCTTTTCTGACGGTATAATCACTCACTAGCTTGCTTGCGTGTTAACCCTTTCCTAAGAGCCTTGATTATTATGAGCTTAAAGGGACACTGACAGGGTATTTGTGCTCGCCCAGGTTTTTGTTTGAACATGACGTATAACAGTTTAACCATTCATAACATAATTGGCGGATCGAAATTAGTTTTTGTTCCGCCCGCAAACAGCCGGTTAAGAATCGATCGGTTTCACTCGCGCTCACTCTCCTTTTTATGGTCACGTGGCGTTCAAGCTATGTGTACCTAATATATTCAAAGTCATTGGTCATCTAAGACGCACATTTCTTATTAGAAATAAGAAAGAAAATGAACATCCTCTTTGTGGCCTCCAAACAACTGCAAAGACGTTAATTGAAAAAAAAAAAAAAAAGAAGCTTCTGAGGACATTTAAGCACTTCTGAGTTTTGAAGGCGAAAGCATAAATGTCGTTCTTCCGCTTCCTTAGTTCGTCTGCACGTACTAGCGTGGACGGTCACGTTTTGCTACTGCCGAAAGAGCAGCGGACGGCCGAGCGCGCGCTCTCGTGTGAAGTGGCAGCCCGCGCCGAACTCGGCCGTGCAGCCTGTCAGGACTTTTTCCGCGTGCCACAATGGAGAGGGATTCTCTGGTGCCGTTCCTTGGAACTACGCCGCGCGAAAGCCAATGGGAGCCTCGTTCCTTGCAACTATGACGCGCGCCAGCCAATGGGAGCCTATCTATCAGTTTTCCGCTACAGACAACAGGCTTCGTTTGCTCCATTGGTAGAGGGGAAGGTGCCGTTTGGCGCGGCTTGAAAACCTGATGCCGTCGATTCGCTCCATGGGACAGTTATGCTTTCGCATTAAAAATCTTCCACAGGTCACAGGAAGTACATGTACACGTCATTTTCAATATGACGACGTACCGCGGGTAGAGAAGGCTCGACGACGCTATAGAGGCACACGACGGACCAACGTTGCGACGGACGTGGGGTTGCTACTTGGAGACTCGTTCGTCGTACCAGCCTCCAGATCTTCGAGCCCAGAACATCGAGCCGAAGAGAAATAAGTGCGAAACAATCGCACGTGCAAACAGTGCACGCACATTTGTCGTCCTCATCGTCTGATTTACGCGCCGGAGAACCCGAGTAAAAAAACGCAGTCGGGTGTAGCCACGTGACGTACGGCCATGAGCTTTTGTGCTCTTGTTTCATTTTCGTTTTTGAGCCGTTGATTTTTTTGTTTACCTTATTAAAAATATACGTTGCTCTACAGCAAAATGTTGAATGGGTTGTCTTCTAACGTCATATTAAATCGCCTGGCAAAAAAATAAAATTTTTTGGAGGTGTCAGTGTTGCTTTTTATTGCTTATATATTTATTTACGTTCAGACATAAACTTCTTGACCCATCTCGAGAATAATTATATGCGTTGAGACGCTAATTGTTTTAGGCTAAGTGCTAACTATTTTGTAAACTACCGAGATGCACAATCTATTGGTCACAACGTTAAACATTTCCAAAGGACATTGACACATGATCTACACAACGCAGTAGGAACACAAAGAATATGTCCTCGCTTGTGTCGCCAAGCATATAGTGGGGACATTAAAATAAAGGAAAATTAAATAGACAGGAAGGATGACATAAAAAGATGTCATTATCTCTAAAACAACACATTTTCAGAAAGGTAAAGCGCTATAAGTATATATTTACTACATGTTGAAACGTTTTTAACGTTTTTCAGATATATGTCTGACACTCCTTCCTTACGTTTGCGCATTTTAAAACTACCGCTTGTAACAGACATACGCATCTTTGATGCCTTTCTTGAGGAATTATGCATTGGCTCAGCTATAGAGCACGGGGAGGAACGCTGGTGCTACGGCAAGACAAAGTTCATGCGACTGCACCAAACTGAAAGACAATGTAAAGGCGTTAAAAAATTGGTCTGTTCATAGTTGTACTATGCTGCATAAATTTCCCCAGAACCACGTGTTGATGGCACAAAAAATGAGAAGGGTGGGGGTTGAAAACTTCGCCGAGCGGCGCTTGAGAGTCGAGTGAACTGCCCGTGCCGCAGAGGACGCGGGCTCGGCCGCTCGGATGTTGTCCCGAGCGATGCGCGAAGGTTGTGGAATCACTTGTGACTGGCCTGGAGCTGAGCTGGTTAATTTGACATGCTTCTGAAGGTTTCCAGCTGAACATAGAGGAAAAAACGCCGGAGCAATACAAAAGATACAAACACTGCTGGAGTGTCTGTCTCTTTTTCTGGGTATGCTTCACGTTAAAAGGTGTGGTGGTAAGCCAGATTCTTTTTATGCGCCTTGAGAGTATGTCTTCTTCTTTGACAGAGAGGAGTTGTGGGCGATACAAAAAAAGTGCCATAATTTTGTTTGTCATTTAGTCACCTTAAGCTGCGGTCCCACAGGCGCTATGTCGAACAAATCAGTAGTTGAGCCGCCAGGGCGGCGATGCACGTCCGTTCGCCATAAAGTCCCTAGATGAGAGTCTTCGTTCAAGTACCGAAATTCTGTGAAGCGCCGACTGCGTGACTTTACAGATTTTAGGAAGCGAATGGCGGCGCACAACAGAGGCTTGAACTGAATGCCGCCATTTCGTTCGAGCGGATTCTGCTTTGTCATTTCTATTGGTTGTCTTTACTTGTAAAAGAAGTATCAGAGGACTTAACTTCGCCAGCATAAATGTTTGCGCACGACACCTGCACTCATCCTTCACATCTGTGCCTCTCAGCAGCCGCATGACGTGACTCAGCTCCTCAGAGTTTCACGCTGTCATTCTGCTCAGGGCTCCCGCGGCCTTGTTGTCACGCTATCCTTGATAAACAGCCTTTGTTATAAACAAAGGGCTCGATTTTTTATTTTATTTCTTTCTGGGAACAGAACCGCCAATTTCCTTGTTTGGCGGATTGAATGTTGTCGCCGTTCTTTCTTTATATACTAGGGCTGGGCGTCGATTAAACGTGTTAACCCGATTAATCGCCTGCTTTTAATCGATTAATTAATCGATTAATCGGTCTCGTTCATTTCCATGCAAAATGATATTGTTCAAAAGTAAAAATTGCATGTATTTTTTTTTTCTGAAGATGTGGTAAACGACGCAATAATTTCAACTATGAATCAGCTTCGATATACACTTGAGAACAGTTAAAAAACACTCACATTCAAATAATATTACCTCAGCTCCATGAGGTAAAAATGTTCATTGATATTCTCCGAAAACGGCGACCTCCTTTGACTGCTCCCAGCAGTCTCTGCTCCGCTAAATGGACACTCGCACGGCGTTGAAGTCGCTGAGACATGTGTAACCTTCTGCACTTGTGTGAAGTTACAAATTTCCTCCTTAGAGTTTACCTTAAAGGGGCGGTGCAACAATTTGCAGGCTTTGGCTAATTAATTGCAGGAATTGATCCCGGCCACATATCAAACGAAGGGCCGAAACCTATTCTTTCCTGCTTGCCCTAGTTTTCATTTTAAAAAAATAAAAGAAATTGATATCTCTGGCACCCCTCAACTCAACATTGAAGCGGCACCAGCTTCGCCTGTGACGTCATTCGGAGTGGCGTTGGTTTCCGGTTGGGTTCTTCTGGCTTCCGTTTCCCCAGCGCTCGCCGGCTCGCCGGGCTCGCCGCTCTCCCGCTCTCCCGCTGATTCCCGACCAACATGGCGGCATGGGCGGACGGCCTGAGCGACGTCGAGCGCAAGATGCTTGCGTATAGCAAGTCTTGGACTTGTGCGGCGGGCAGTCGACGCGGCGGGCAGTGGAAGTCGAAGTCGAGGTCGAGACACCACGATACTACGGACCACGACCAACGCACTCCGTCGAGCGAGGGAAAGACAAAACGTCCGGGTTGCTCGTGTAGCCGCCGTACGCGCCTCGGGCGTCGACAGATGACGGCGACGGCAGGTTTTGTTGACTTGCGGTAGATGGCGCCACAAGTAATTCATACCCTTTTAGTGGCAATATTAGGCTTTTGAAGCGTTTCTGCATGCCTAAACAAGAAGATTTTTTAAACTTAACCTTGAATCAAGCTTACAATTGCCTAACACTATCACTTACCACTCCGAATGACGTCAAACCACAGGTTCCATTTGCGGCCACCATGTGGCCGCAGGTTGGGAAAAAAAGCGTTTTTTTATTTTACGATTACGCAGCGAAATAGAGGTATTTTGGGGTATGGTGGCACTTTTTCTCTTACTTGTGCCGAAGTAAACAATATAAAAAAGTACAATCTGCACATTCGTTCAGTGTTAAAATCATTGCACCGCCACTTTAAAGGGGCACTGCAAGGAGTTTTTTACTGGCTTCAACTTGCACCGAACCTGAGCGAACTGAACGTAGTAACTTAATGAAACTTTTCTTTTCTAGAATTTCTCTTTAGTTTAAAAGTTATAGACAAATTAAAATTACAAAAACAAGCAAAAAATAACCTCCTTCATGACGTCATTGGTTGCTTGAGTGGCCGTGAACGGCCAAACAGCAAGCCAAGCCTGCGCCGAAGGCCTTCGGAACGCTCTGAACCGGTCGGATCCTCGAGTCCGTAAACGACCGCAGCGCCGCCGCGTACATCCGGGACTTCTCTACGCTCGCGCTCGTGAGAGCCTGATCCCACTAATCCTTTCTAGTATGCGCCGCCTTTTTTACCGCTTGGTGACGGGTATCTCGACGTGTCATTTCTGGTTTCCGTACTTTATAAACTGCATTTGTGTCTTTTCTGATCACAAATACTGAACAAAAACTGTTTTCATAAATAATTGAAACGGTTCGCGCCACTTATATTTTGTATTTCGACTAAAAAGAAGCTTTTAGCGGCTTTGACCAGTAGTAAGCCCAGGACCACAGACGTCATATCGCGCGCTTTCGGTACCGCGGATCGCCCCCGTGGGTGGAGGAGGTTTCCGCGTTGTCCGGTTAAAATATGACGCACTGATATCTAGTTACTCTCCCCGTGCCCGCTGGTTTGCCCGAACCCCAAGAGACATGGAAACCGCAAAAAAGGTGGACGCTTAGATATGGTTGCAGGGCCCCTTTAATAGCATTATGTGGCGATGTATATATATCCTCGTTCAATTTTTTTTTCTTTACTGTGCTTAATTGTTATGAACTTTGTTGTATTGGGTGTGCCAGTACAAGGGCAGCACGGTCGTTCATGGGCACCAAACAAAGCTGATTCTTGATTGATTGTTTATTATGTTTTATTATTATTATGAGTAGAGAGAAAAGCTAGGTCCAATTTTTATACATATTTGGAAAATAATTGCAAGAGTTTAATTTAGAAATGATAGCACTCAACGTTTACTCCTCTTTTACTAGACTTCGGCATTAGTTATAATTGGGTAGAGTATAACTATTACTGCGGGATGTTCTTCGCTGTATGCATTCACAATGACTTGTTGATTTTCTATTGCAGAACATGCATATCAGCTATACTCATCAAACTTTAAAAAGCTGACGTTAATAATATATGAAGGATATTGATCAAGGCAGACCTTTGATGTCCTCACCGTACATGTTCACATCAAACCTCATACGAATTGTCGCACAGCAAGACCACTGACATTACCCGCCATCTACCCAATTCGTACTATATTAGACTAACACTAGAGGATAAATTTGTTTTTGAAATTTGTTCCTGAACCTTATCAAATTCCCTTAAAATTACCGCTGATATCTTTCCTTATACATCACGATGGGTTGAATCCGTTTGACACATTCGATAGTGGCAACTGTTTTCTACACAATGTGAGTTTTCATTCTTTTCTAGGAAGAGTGCCAAAGATTCCTAAAGCAAATATCGTCATAAAGGTTTTATTTTGTGCAGTGTTTAGGTACAGCTTTTTTAACTGCACACGGAAGCTTCTAGACCGGCAGGTTGGCCGAACATCTGCCACATACCTTACGTATATCTTACGTTAAACATACCTTACGTATTGTTAAACGCGTCATTTGATTAACCTTTCTTTTGCCCCACCAAATGACGTCGTGAGTGCGTCACAAGTTCCCGACGCTAAAAGGAGCTGTAACTTTTTTTTTTTGCTTGAAAATGAAACTACCGTACGGCGAATTGTTTTGACTGTCTTTTTTTGTGTTCACAATTTTTGTATATGTTTTTCTACAGGGTAGATACAAAAGCTAGGTACGCGCAAAACTTCAAACATAAGCCGTTGCCTTACACCCCGCATCAGCGTAAATACAACTAGCAATGTTCATTGAAGTCGTGTGGATCCTCGCGACGGCAACAGGTAATTATTGTCTAATATTAATATTTTTCTCTCTAAATGTCTGTGCACATTCTTCTGTTTTAGCTGGGCGTGTCACTTGAAGACTGTTTTCTATTATATCGCCGAAGCTATGCACGCAGGCATGTTTCCTTTGACTTTAGAATGGCAAGGTGCAATGTGCGTCTGTTTTAAATTTAGTTATTTCAGACAGATTTTCTACCAACAGTTTTGTTTTGAGCTTTTTTTGAAGAAACGTATACTGATTATGCTCTATTATCACTTCATTGTTTTTGACTGCATATTACTGGTTTCAAAATAAATCTACAGAGCTGCTAAACTTTATTGTTAAAAAGCAGCCTGGATAACGTTTCTTCTACTTCGTGACTTTGACTTATATTTAATTGACAAATATCTTACTATGTTACTAAGTTATGCGTCATATGACTATTGCAGTTAATAGAACTTCACAAACTTTAAGCAGTCAAAAAATATGCCAAACTTAGTCTTTGATTCACCTTTGTTTCTGTAGCTTACTTTTCGCCTTATTGACATCACGCAGCAGTACACTGATGGCAATTGTACATAAACCTGTATATAAAAGTATTACCTGTATTTAGAGATAAGCATTACACAATAATTATAGCATTGCGATTTGGCCCAGCTTTTGAACAAGCAATAATTTTATTTATCATAGAACTCGATTTTTGATTAGATGATACAAACTTGGTAGTGGCTCAATAACAGCACATTCCATTTTCTTACGAAAAGCGCGGAAGTAACGTGGCGTAATTTGTACGAAAATATTAACGAACATTTTCGCAAAGGGTGCCTATCACTTTTTGTGTTCAGTATAGACAAATTTTATTTTCCTATATTCACAAGCAGCTCGCATGTCCTCCGAATAGAAACAATTGGCTGGACACAAAAGCCCAGAGAATTAGGTCTATGGGGCAAACACCTGTATCCTTAGACAACCGGGTGTTATATCCTATTTGGATTATTGTTCCTAACGTATATATGCGCTGAGAAACTGAGGGAGATGAGAACTCAAGAGGGCACGGGGACATCAGAACTCCGCGCTCTTGTTTAAATAATCAGTGGGTAAACCTACAACGAGTTGTCGTTATGTCCACTGTACTTGTGGAACGCGTTCGAATCCGAGAGAGCCCAATGCCGGAAAATGTATTTTTACCCGGAGGTAAATTTAAGTCTAAGAGTATGGGAATAAAATGTATTCGTAAAAATATTTAAATCTAAATATTTGTTCTTAAAAAGTGTAATTGGATTTGCAATGGGATACATTTTGCCTAAGCATTTTATATTTGTATTAAGGTACATTTTTGAAGAATTTTGCCAATCTCTGGCCAGAGCAATGAATCACTTCTAGTAAAAGACCCCAACTTGTTCTTCCAATATACACTTCTTCGTGGTTACGTTAGGGCTATAACTCGGCGTGGTATCTGCATGGTATCAGTCTCAGTAAAATGTAGGGTGGGTGACGGGGCCTTCTTTATTTCAAAGTATAACAAGATGTGCCAGCATTCTTGTCGATACAAACTTTGTGAGGCGGTTTCTCAAAGAAAGTGTGTGCAAAACGCGCCAGATGTACTCAAAACGCGCTCGAACTTTCAGGTTCTAGAAGCGTTGAACTTCCGTATGCTCAAATGCTCAAAACAAAACAAACAAGTTCAACAATAAGAAGCATCTCGAAGAAAAAATGTTAGGATATGGCATTTTCAGACGTTGTAACGGAACACTTTTTAACGCGCAACTGTTTCTTTTTGATTCTTGGGGTTTATTTGCACGTGTGTTCAAACAATTTGTAGACATGTGAGAGCGGAAATGAAGTAGACAGACGACAGTCATAAAAATATCAACAACATTTTTATATATGAAGGTCAAAGTCATTTAGTTGTGAGGAAACCAAGTCATCGTCAAGTTTTCGAAGATTTAACTCTGAGTTCTATTTATTGAGTAACTACAGGGTGTCAAAAAAAAAACATTTACAGGGTTGTTTTCTTATTTACCGCAAAAACAAACTAGGCATCGCCGAACGCTCATTGTCCGCCCAAAGGTAGCGCTAGAGGTCACAAGCAGATGCTTACGTTTCAGCCCGATCCGATACCTTACCCCAAAAATATGTGATTTTCTGAAAATTTCAATGGGGAAATGGAGCCCATTCTTGCCCGTTTACGGTTTCTGGTGCCGTAGAGCCCCATGCATTCAAAAAATCCGTCGGCCGCCATTTTCCCATCGAAATTTTCAGAACATTACTTATAACTTTTGAATAAGGTATCAGATCGGGCGGAAACTTTGGCATCTGGTTTTGACCTCTAACGCTACCTTTGGGCGGAGAATGAGCGTTCGGCGATGCCTAGCCTATTTATTTATATATTATTTTATTTTCCCTCGAGCACGAACAACGGAAAAGAGGTAGCAGGAAAAAAGAACAACAGAGAAATATTAGCACAGAAAATAAATACGTTTTTTTTTTCTTTTGGAGCGGAGTAGAACAAGCTAACAGAGAAGAGATTGGTGCGCAGTAATCAGGCCTGTAGCACATCAAAATTATACCCTATTCACACGATCGTAAAGGTCTATATTGGTGAGGGATCTTTATGGTCGGCGGTGAATCAGTTCATGATTCTCTGCGCGTGACGTGTTCTTTGCAACCCAAAAGCGCTGACTGATTCGCCGCTTGCATAGGGACTTACGTTAAACGTACCTTTATGCTGGTCGTGCAAATGGGGTGTTAGTCTCCTAAGCAGATCCTTTAGCAACCGTTCCGGTTATCTCCTCTTAAAGTATCCGTGGTTGAGTTGTCAGGAAGCCAGTGTTCACGAGCTAATATGAAAGTCCTGTTCTAGAAAAGACTAACCTAGTTACATAGGTAGTTTTTTTTAATCTGTTTACAAAAGGAAACATGTTGTAGGATTTCTTTAACTGCTTAGAAATCGAAGTGCCGCCTGTGACGATATGACAGGACACTACCCGTCTCGACAGATATAGTTGTTTTTATATTCACTGTGGTTGTCAAAGTGCGATGAGTGCTGTGTTAGCGATGTGAACGCGAGGAGAAAGAAACGAATGGAAAGTACAAGTTAAAGATTAGTATAGAAAAAAGAAAGAATTAAAGGCGAAAGAAAACAAAAATAAAATGAAACGACAACGACAGTTTTTACGGGGTCGAAGTTGAGCCAAGGTAAAGCGAACCGGTAGTGGGCTTCAAGCGCTGCCGTCTGCTTTCAAGAAGAGGGTACCCAGTCCGCAAAAATCGATATTTCTGGAAACCTCGAGAAACTTCCGAACGGATTTCAACCATGGACGAGAGCTGTTAAAGGGGTAGTGAAACGAAATTTTAGCGCCGATCTTGTTGCATAAATATGGGCTAGGGACAGGCACCACCTCGGAAATACAAATATTGCGCTGTAAAACACAGGAGAACTAATTTTAAACATAATTAAACGATTTCAAATTCTCATCTGGTGGATGGGGGGAAGTTCTCGTGACATCACTTGTGCCAAAATAGCAGCGCCGTTCTGCGGCAATACGGCGTGCCGGCAGAATTCACCTAGGCCTGAACGCGTTTGCAAAGCCTTGGCGGAGAAAGCCAAAGCGTAGTTGGCCACAGTGAGCTCGTTCTCGTTGCGGCTCTTTGCACGACACGGCCCGAGCATGCTTCTGGCACGGCCGGTATTAGTTGCTGCGAGTCGCGAGCTGCAAGCCGACGTTAAAAAGGATATGTTTGAACTACGAGGGTGTCAGCAAGAGCCACGCAAATGCCAAATACCTGTTCACACTCGAAGCGGACGCGCGCGTTTGATCGAAGTGCTGGATTCGCTCTGTTAGACCGCGTTTCGGTAAGCGCTTCTGGACCGATCTTTTACGATTGCAACTCGATACTGACATGACACTCGGCAAAGAAAGGTTAGACCGACATCGCGTAGCTCCCACGAACTGCTATAGCTCGACACTGACGTAGCGTCGAGTCAGAATAAAAATGGCATACTAATAACAGAGCGTACATACCGAGTTGCCAAGGTAATCCGTATGGCGTTTATTTGAGTTCTATATCACACAAAACAAGGAGATAGAATCAATGAGAGTCCCTTTTCGACGACAGCGTTCGTCACCGCTGTCTCGGAAAACAAGGAGATCGAGATGACAAGGGGAAAATATTGACCTCTGAAATTTAGTTCAGGGATCAAACTACTCATCCGGTAAGGGTCCACAAGGGTCGCGCGGGCATATTCCATTCAGCAGGCCAGCCGGTCATGGACAGACGGTCTTGGCCAAGGACCGCCGGAGCAACGGTGCGCCGAGTCGATGTTGCTGCTAGGCCTACTATATTCTGCCGAGCTCGCTCGGTCGGCAGAATCGTGGCTGCTGTAGCTCTTCTCGTGTGTTTGTGGATCCTGCGTTCTTGATCGTCGTGGTCTGTTTTAAGTACTCCTTCCTTTTTTCTTGCTGGTTGAAGTCGGGACGCACGAGAAGAGCACGAAGAAAAATAAATGTCCGTTGGTGGCCGATACCAAGTAACTGAGCGACGCTGTCGGCCTTGTTGATGTGATCGTAAAAAGTGCGTAAGACAGCTTCGGAGATGTCGTAGGATTCTGTCGTAACCTGCGCAAAGGTTACGACAATTTCGTTTCGAGAGCACGGGTTTTCTCTCAAATTTGTCGTACGCACTTTTTTCGTCGTGAATTCGCTTTGAGAATCCGGCCTCAGAGCTGGTTTTGTCAGTGCTGCCGTGGTTGCCGACTTGCCGTGGTCGCCGTGGCAGCCGTGGTCCCGTGGTGCAGCGTGCGTGCAGCCCTTGCACATCTCAAACGGCCACGTTGTCACAGGTCGTAAATCGTCGACGCGCCACCAAGTGGCAACGCTCGTAACCACAACATTCACGCCGTAGCCTTTCCCGACCGGCACAAGTGACGTCACGAATGCGCCCAATATCCCAAGACGCATCGCGCTCTCCGATGGCCGATTTTTGAGCGCGCGCCCAATCGGGCCCATCAGGGTGAAAAATATAGCCATCCGTTCAAAATACAAACGCGCGATTATGATTTATGAATATCATTGATCATAATGAACCTATTGCTGACCAAAATAGGTGTATTTCAAGTTTCGCTTCAGTATCCCTTTAAGGCCGACCCACATAGGGCGTATTCTCGACAAATTTACGCGTCTATCGGCGGGCGTAATCACGGGATTTGGCGGGCGCCTTTTTCACAGGAGGTAAGAGGGGAAGGTCGCCAAACCACACACGGCGCTTTTCGTCAACGTCTGCTCGTCAATGCAGATTGTTGGGCTAGTTGGTACTGGGAATTTGTCGTCATGATGGCGCTTAAGACGAGGACGAAAGGGAGACAGACAACACGGAGCGCTTTGCGTTGTCTGTCTCCCTTTTGTCCTCGTCTTAACCGCCATCATGACGTCAAAATCTCCTCGTCGTTCGGTCCAGTGTAGCCCGACTCGCGCCTTTCATGAAAGGAGGCAAAATGCAGATCGGCTGCTATATTATTACGTCCCGCGAGGGGACAGAAATAACTGAATGTTAATAAGCAACCAAAGCCTAATTTGCCAACACCTGTTTCAAAAATGTTCGTTGGTTGCAACCATGGCCTCCGAGTTCGGGATCTCGGAGGCCATGGTTGCAACCGTCAAGTTGCCAAAAACTCCTGATAGGAGGACGGCCGCTACCTCTGCTCAAAACCCTTCCTTTTGTAATTCTTTTCACATCGCCCGCAACATCGATGGTATTTTCTTCTGTCTCAGTCGTTCATCGCTCGTCCCAAAGAGATATAGCGATCTCGTACAGTTCGCCGATAAACCGGCGAACGCGACAAGCGAGCTCCCATTTTGACGGCCGAGTCAAGCCAGCCAACGGGCCGCATAGCTAGGCAAGCCGATTTTTGAGCAACTTCCGGCTCTCTACTCGGAAGCTGATTGGCCGGCACCGCGCCGTACGCTTCCGGATACGCCTCGCCGAAATACGCCGATGCGCCGAGATCTGTCTCGGTCGGATCGCCGAATACGCGCGTATCTACGTCGACCGAGGAAGCGCTCGTCCCGACGCCCGCTGTACGTCGGGAGTACGCCCGCCGAAACGCCCGCAAGTACGTCGCAAATACGCCCTATGCGGTTCGGGCTTTAGATTATGGAATTCACGGACTGATATCGAATTGTGTGGATGTGATGACCGTCCTAAACGGTTTATTGAGTATTTTTTTTTTTATCTTCTCCGCATTGACAGCCGAGATTATACCAGCACAACGAAATTCCTGTCGCATTATTACACACGAATATAATATCAGCTTTTCACGTCTATACATAAATCTCCTAGGGTCCCTTTGCTGATGAACTGGATGAGACTTATTGCGTTGTACTATTGTGGCCAATAAAATGAAATAACCGCGAGGCCCTCCGCCGAAGGATCGCAAATTAGCAATTTGATCTTGTTAAAATTAGCACGAAGGCAAGGGAGGATATTCATTGTAGGAGAAGCGCTAAAGTAGACTCACTCACTCTCACACTCACACTCACACCAGAAAAACGGTCACTCACGTCGCGCTGACTTTCAACTCAAATTGTATTTTTGTCTTCTTTCGTTTTTCTTTTACCCGTATTGTCACTTCGTTCTCTTCTGTACAAAACAATTAGCAATGTCTATCGCACATTACCTACGAGAATCAAGATATAACAATTCTTTTTCCGTAAGCGTTATGGATGGACTACTAACACAGGTGTCACTCCTTTTTATGATGTTAGCTGCCTCTATTATCTCCCGTGTTAACTGATGATGGTTCTTTCCGATTATGGTGCTATTTTTGAAGTCCGCGGCGCACCCACAGTCACGGCAGTGAATGCCCAAAAGTCCTGAGTTTGCTAATCTGGTGTTGTAGTTGTGTTCCCTTAATCTGTCGTTCATACATCTTCCAGTTTGTCCTATGTACTGTTTGCCGCATGATAGGGGAAAGGAATAAATCACTCCTTCTGAGCAAGGTATGAATTGGGTTCTATGCTTTTTAGTGCAGACGGTATTAGTTTTTGGTATGGCGTTAACTTTTTTACATAGGCCTGATAGTTTGATGGGGGCGGAAAAGACTACATCGATATTTGCGCGATTCCCAATCTTCTTCAGGTTATGAGAAATGTTATGAATGTAGGGGATGACTCCCGGTCTCTGGTTACTGAATCTTTCGCGTGGCTTGCGGGATGTGATTTGACCTGTGAGGGTGAGTGAGTCTACTTTAGCGCTTCTCCTACAATGAATATCCAACTCGCCCGAGCATCCATTCTAACAAGGGAGGATGAACGTACAAAAAAAAAATGAAAGCCGTTTACAACTTCCTGTAACGCCGAATTAGAGCGCAGCTCTTGAGGAGGAGGTAGGAAGGGTACTAGGGGGGTGGGTCAAGTGACCTCGGGTGGCGGGGGGGTCACACGACCTTGGGGGGGGGGGGGTCACGTGGCCTTGTGGGAGTCACGTGACCCCCCCCCCAAGGCCCCATGGGCCTCCCCCCTGGCTACGTGCCAGGAACGCGGAGTTCTCAGAGCCTGTTGGTCTTTGTGTGTGAGACGCAGTAGACTGAGTGGGCGAAATGCAAAAACAATTGAAAACGGGGCAGCGCCGCAGTGTGCCTAGTTTGCAGAGTGCTTCCAGCATGCTCGATCAAAGTCTCGCGATGTATAGCTGCGACGGCAATACAAGCTGCAAAGAGGTGAGAAGGCGTTGACAGTCTGCAACCGACTCTGCCTCTTCGCCAGCTTTTTGTTTCTTGCTTCATGACAACGCAAAGCATGCGCACATGTGAGCAGCTGGCTCAGGAACTTCTGGATGCGCCCGCCATTAAATTTCAAACTCTCTATATAGATACAGTTGCTCCCCCTCTTAAATGTAGGCGCTCTACAGCGACGGTTAGAGCATCGCGCAAACTGAGCACGCTTTACGCATTGTGTGTTTTGATTTGTGTTTTCTTTTCTTATATTATGGCGATCATCTCGCGCTCTTTCTCTGGGGAAGCCCGGAGCGCGCTCGTTTCAGGGAGCGGAGAGCCGCTGTATGTCTAAAAACGTGATGGTTTCTGCTAGCCTGGAGCAACATAGAGGCACCCGAGGAAGAGTTTCGGATGACACGGGTGTTCAGTCAGTGAGCAGAGGAGCGCTGCGTCAGTGGTCATCTGGCAGTCGGCCAGTCGACTTATGTCCCCGGTTAGAGTCCGGATATGGTTAGGTGCTAGCTATATAACACATTTTGTGTTAACAATTGCAATTTTTTCTAGGGTCATGCTCAGCTTCATGCCAGTCCGACACAGTGGTGGACGTCTGCTCCCTGGATCCTGTGATGGAATCTGGGTACGATCATCATGATGCCTGGTTCTACGATTGGAGGACTGACGTATGCTTGGAGACGAAGTTTGAATATGTCGATGAATATAGTGACGAGCAAAACTATTTCGCGACCGAAGAACAGTGTAACTCTAAGTGCAGACGTAAGTTGGTTTTAAATAATCCTCCTTCTCGCTTTGTTATCGCATGTGGTATTTCCGTCAACAGCCCTAAATACTTGTCGAAGAATATGCAGAGTTGGAAGTCATGTTCCGCGTTAAACGGCGACCTTCAAAATGTTTTTCCGCAGGGTAGGAGAATCTTTCTCAGCACCCTTTATATTTCCCCCTTTTCCACTGTGAAAAAGTGGAAATGTACGAGGGGTTAGGAGGATGGGTTCCTACACTGCGGAAAAACGTGTTGTAGTCGGCGTTTAAGCGAAGCAAAACGACCCAAATATTCACTGCGGTCAAACATTTTTTTATTTGAGCCAGCACACGAAGCATTTAAGCAAAAGCTACCTCTCTCTTATATCCCAAAGACGCTCTACAGAAGAGAGGGGTGGCGATTAACAAAAGCCAGGCTCAGCACACAACACGCAATGTCGTGCCCTCAGCGCCCGGCGTCTTGCATGTGCATATATTTTTTTTTTTAATTTTCAATATTGAGTTTCTTGATTTCAATAAAATTTAGCATGTACCAGAAACGCCACTTCTCAAACTTGTTTTATAATTCTTCACCGTAATTTATAGAATGAGTTTTGGCATCTATGAAAATCCATAGTTGCTTTCAATAAGTTTCAGTTAAATTCAGCAAAAAAACCCTCAGACCTCATCCGACCTTTTCTTACGCAGCATGTGTTATGAGCTGCATTTCTTGCGAAAGGCGTCACGCTCGAGTGTGACAAAAAGCGCCACACACATCCCAAGAAAACATAAAGTAAACACCGACCATACTAGGCCATATATAAGCATTCAAAAGAGAAGGTATTCCTTATTTTAACAAGTCATGCATACTCATAATTCGCATAATTAATTGTAACGACCGAGATTTACCAAGCGGCTTAGTGGGAAGCGAACTTCGGGACGTGCGATCCGCAGCCCACGGCTTTGCTCCGTGCGAGGGGAGTAGGTGAGAGAGAGTGAAAACTGCAGGACCAGGCACTACTCACGGGAGCTTGAGTGAACAGGCGACCGGGTGCGCGAATGGCAAAGCGTAGCTCCCCAAGTAATCCCATAACGTCAAGAGGCCGACCACAACGCACCAACAAATAGCGCAGCATGCGTATGGAGTCACATGTCAACAAGGCAGCCAGCATATATTTTAGCGGGGGCAATAAACCTCTGTCCTCGCGACAGCTTCGGTTACAACTATGGGCTCCTCGCAGCCGAAGAGCTCTAACTACTCAAGGCGCTACAAGCATCCTCGGAAAAAGCAGCACCGAAATGCTATATTGAACTTGGTTCAACCCTAAGCTGACCATGCGGCAGAGGCTACGCGCTCGCTGGACGAATTAACAGTCTTCCTTTTATCCCCTGACTCCGCTCGCTGCGCACAGGTACGGGCAGAAGAATGATCGCGTGACAAAATACCGACGTATTACTGGTCCAATGAACGTGTAGCTTCCAGCCCACGTCCGGTTATTGTTGAAGAAAGAATAGGAAATACATTCTACTTCGCTACTTTGCACTAGAGAGCGCGTCTCCAACGTCAAACCGTCCCGAGCAGTTCGGAAACACCCCGTCCGAGAGATCTCGTGCACTATGTGCATTCGCGCTGCACCGAGGAGAAGGCTGCTGTTAATGCACCGATATACCGGATTCACAAAAAGAGTGGAGACTAGATAACAGAAATAATATAACGCAAACGAGTAGATTGTTTTAACTCACGACCAAGTAAATTCCTTAGAGCGCTATGGCCCATTTTCCCGTGCATTCTTAGGGAAATGGGGAGAAGGCAGAGGCAGAGGGAGGAAGTCAGAAGAAGGAAGGATGGGTGTCAAGGGCAGAGCGGTACGTCGACCCGTTGGAAACGGGCCGCTTACCAAGGTCGTCTAGTCACCCCCGAAAGCTCCAGGCGCAGGGAATCAATTTAACTATCAGAAAAAGCAGGCGAGGGGGGAAGGGATATAGATGCCGGATATCTTTTTCTTTTTTTATTGCAAATTATTTGATTTTTTTGCTTTAGAATCTCGAAGGATGGCGCCCGAGAGCGCGCGTTCTCCTGAACCTCTCCCTAAACAGTACCTCACTCTCTTTGTCTACGCAAAAACTCACAAGCCCGATGTACCGCTCCGTAGCATCATGTCAGAAAACGGTTGTTGGCAAAAACTCCTGGCATCCTTTCTACTGAAACATCACTCACTCTCACTCAATCTTTCTGAATCACCAACTCCACTGATCGGATCTCACGCCTCGCACCCTTCCATGGTTCGCCTGCCGCCTTCGGAATTTTTCGTTAGACATCGAAAGCATGAATTATAATCTCGATATCGGTTTTCTGCTTTGATCCGTGAACAAGGTTATAGGTGAGCACGACGTGTGCAAGTTCGAAAACTCGTCAGGAGTCTATGTTAAATGGTTCCTTTCCCTCCTAGACCTATACCTCCGCTCGACGCTCGTTGAGTACGAAGGAAAAATTTACATCCAGAAGGCATGCGCCTTCATCGCGTCATGTCTGGCGCCCATTTTTAGTGTAATCTTCCTAATGTTTGGGGACCTGGCTATAAAGGCAAAACTGGAGTCAACGGCACACGGGCGCTAGGTATTCAGGTACGTAGATGACTATCTTGTGGTGCACCAGGAACCGACCCAGCCTGAGACCATTCTCAAAGCTTTCACATCAAGCCCCGCCGGCCTTACGTTATAGACAGAGGATCCGGGAGGGGGCTATCCTCCAATTCCTGCACCTACACCCTAGTGTGTAAACCGGGGAGATGTGCTGGATGGAAGTTCAAACAGATATCAGGGAAACCGTTATCCCCTTCACTAGTGCCTACTCAAAAACAGACGAGGTAGGCTTGGTTAAGTCCCTCCAGAAGACTGCGCGGGCTAGGTCCTGCCCTCATCTTGCCACACACAGGGTTAGCCTCCAGATAGAGGCTTATCAGCTCCTCCAACATAACTCCCTCTGCACTTCGACCCCACCGGAAACAATTCGCTGTCATTCCGTGCACGCACAGCACTGCTCATCGCATCAAGGCTCTCGCCTCACGTTTCGACGTAGGAGTCGTCTTTAAGTGTAAATGCCAACTTAAGCAGATGTGCCGGGTGGTTAGTACTCCTTCCCCTACAAATCCCCGTCCAAAAAACATGAAAAGCAGTTCGTTCCCTGCGGGAGATAGGGGAATCTATTCCATCCCTTTTTCTTGCGGACGGGAATACATCGGGCAAACGGGCCGGTGCCTAAATGACCACCTGAGAGAGCACTTACGAGAAGTCGCCGATCCGGGCGAGGCTGTTGTGTCCCCGATAGATGCACATAGATGCATATGCGGAGGATGTGCGCCCAGGTTCAGGAAAACGCGGGTTCTCGGGCGCCATCCATGGAGATTCGGGAGGAAAGAAACGTCCGCCGTCAATAGGGAATTGTAGTAGACCGTTTTTCTCCTCTGCTACGGCATCTGTAAGGAAAACGCCGCAGCTGCGCATGCGCGTCGCCAGCCTTGTCTGCATAGTTCAAGGTCTTGTGGTGGATTACGGAGCGCTATTCGGGTGCTTAGCGGGCTGCGGGAACGGTCTACTACAATTCCCCAATGTCTCTTCCCCCTCGCTAGCCCTCTCTGACGGAACGAGGCATTTTCTGCGCCTGGAGCTTTTTGGTGTGTCAAGACGACCTTGGTGAGCGGTCCGTCCACAACGGGTCGAAGCACTTTTCGCCCATCCCACCCGTCCGTTCTTATTCTGATTTCCGCCCTTTCCCCCTTTCCCTAAGAATGCGCGGAGGAAGGACTGGTCGCACTACATGAATCTTTTTTGTGAGTTCAAGAAATGTTCTCGTCTGTGTTTCGTCCGCTCTTCTTTATTCGTTCGGTTATCTAGCATAATTTACCAACACGCTCGTTAGAAACGGAGTATAGGCGGTTGTCTTTACTTTCTCGACGGGTGTACACGACGATTGACGGCGTAGGCTGCTGCTACTAATTCAAAGGGGAAAAAACAGGAACTTTGCACACCCTGTCTTTCTAGCTACGCAAAAATTGATGACGCAAAAGCCATTATATTTTTGTGGAGTACGATGCAAACAATTTGCAGAACCCGTGTAAACTTGTCATTCAAGAATACCTCTCATACACTCCACTCCGGAATAAATGCAAACTTTTCTTGATCCTTCTGATAAATCCGGCAAGCATATTAGAAAGCCAAAAGGTATGTTTGGTCTAGTTAGTTGAAGAGCATCTTGGTTTAAAACAGCGCGACAAAACAAGGATCAAGTAAAGAAGAGACAGACGACGGCGTTGACTATCAACTGAAATTTTGTTTCCTCAGCTTGCAGTGTACATACAAATGTGAAACAACCAAATAAACAGAGTGCGAAAGAAAAGCACCAAAAGGCGCGCAGTCTCAGCATCTTATTAGATTATACAGTGTTTTGTCACAGTCTGTTCCTAACATGAACCAGAAGGAAACAAATCTATTTATCGGACAGACCAACGAAATCCGTGCTGACAGATATATCTTTAAGGTTGCTAATTTCGTAATCTTCTATTATTTATCGCGTTACTTTATCACTGTTCCTTTTGAGTATTCCACAGTCACGGCAGTGAATTCCCTGATGACCGGAGATTTGTTCTGCTACATTACACTGATGATCCTTCAATCGGTCATTAGTGCACAGTCCGGTTTGTCCGATGTAGAGCCGGTCACACGGCAGAGAAATAGAATACACGAGCAATTTTCGACAGTTGACGAAATGCGCACGGTGCTTTTTTGTGCAATATTATCTCTCTTCCCCGATCTTGTTCACCTTCCTGCACAGAGCAGACAAACGTTCTGAAGCAGAAAAACCGATTTCAATTTCTGCTGTTTTTCACATTCTCTTTAAATTGTGAGGAATCTTATGGACGTACGGAATGACAGACACTTTTTTTTGCCTCGGGTTCTTAGGTGTTCGTCACTTGCTGGGCTCTTTTTTTTTAAGTTTTTACAGCAATGTTTCGGTCACTGAAGTTATAATCTTTCGTGGGTAGCCGGCAATCACAACTCTGCCCACTTGTTTTAGAAAGCAATTTGACATGCGGTGATGACACGATCTGTCGTGCGTACATGGCATCATAAACCACCCATAGCTTCTCGCAACCAAGCATAATTAACCATATCGGAGCAATAAGGCACCCGCGACAAATTTTCGGCTTGTAGGTTCGGTTTTATCAAAATGATAAAAAAAGGTTTCTTTGTTTTACTGTCGAGATTAGCAAACAGCCGCAAATGTTGCTGCCTTGGGAGGGGCCCCACATATGCTTGTTTGTCTCTATTTTTTCTGCGATCTCAACCTCCCAGAAGTAACGTCAATTAAAATATATATATATATATATATTGTAATGTAGAAGATAAGTTATAAATTGTTCTTGCTTATTTTTATAACTGTTCTTTACTATATATAGGAGGTGTGCCGAACCAGTGTTTTGATGACCCTCGAAATTTAGGGGGGAAAAATGACATTGAAAAGTGGACCTACAATTATACTTCCACACAATGCGTCCCGTTTCGCTGGAGGAAAGGCCGGTGGCCAGATAGAAACACATTTATTTCAAAAGAGGAATGCATTAAGACGTGTAAAAGTAAGTATTATCTTTCTAACATCAATGTTACATAGGATGGGCAGTGCAATATTTTTGTTATATTTGTACTCGGGGATGGGCGAAATACACGCAAATATGTATCGAAATACAAATACAAAATACTTCGTCAAAAATGTATTTAATTACAAATCTGATTACATTTCCAAAAAAGCATTTAAGTACAAGATACAAATACAACCAAATGTATTTGGTCTATTCCAAATACATTCCTCAAAATTTGCGTCAGCGACTTCAGGGCATTTGCAACGGCTTTCTGGGTATCTCATTTTAATTTAGCATCGCACACTCGGGAGTTAGTGTGCGAGGCTCTAGTAATGTAATAGAAATATAATCACAAAAAATGTAATCAGCTTGGGCGTAATAGATGAAAAAAGTACAGAGCTTCAAGTAGCTTCTTTTGTTGATTACATTTTGGGTATAGACCACCAAACAACCGAGACGACAAAGACGCGCGGCAGTAGCTAGAGAATATTTTATTGTTGCAACTCGCACCAGTTACGAAAATCTGGACGACCCGCGCATTTAGAATGTTCCAGGCAAAAATATGGATGGAAATCAGGCTGGAAAGCATCACAAGTTGTTACAGGCACTTATTTAGCCAGTCAGCCTGTGAACATCAATTTCGTCACTAATCACAAAGTCACTAAACGCTTGTGCTTGATTGAGAGACACTGCATCCGGTGCAGAACGTAGTTTCCTTCCTGCTCTGGACAGAGACAATAAATTTGAGGGATGTATTTTCGCCCACACAATTGTATTTAATTACAGTTGTATTTTAAATATCCACGATTTAGCATTTAAATACACACGTCAAATACAATACCCAATTTTTATACTGCAAATGCAAAATACGCAAAGTATTTGAAATACTGCCCATCCCTGTTTGTACTGATGATAAACGTGTGGCACGACATCGCCTCCTAACTTCTCAGACATCATCATGGGGTTTGATCTCAAATTTATTCTGAGAGTTTTAGCACAACTACAATATTGTCCCGAATGACAAATGATAAGGCGGCGAATAACTATAAAAACTAAATGTTTAATAGGGCGTACTTGTACCAAAAACAAAATTGAAGAAGGTTAGCGTCGCAGGTGTTTATGCCGGCGAAACAGCAGGCTCGAGCGCTGGGGCCAGACTGAGTCCGGCTCGCCACGCAGAGCCCCTTTTGTACACGCGAGAACTTTTGGGACAATCGGCAGAGGGTTCTCGAGTTTACCAGAACGCGACATGTACAGATATAAAGTAGGTACTTCTGCTGCCGGGATTCGAACTGTGGCTTTTCGTGGGAGAGCCAAGTACGATAACCGTTCGACCACGGACGCCCTTCCTCAAAAACGCGCTTGGCATTACCCCCCCCCCCCTTTTTTTAAACAAAGCATCGTCTCGATGCACGAAAACCAAACAAGGCAAAGCAAAAAAAAAAAAAAAGAAACTACGTTTCAGCTTAGGTCCGAGCGCGGCCGATGTTATGAACCCAAGGGCCAATCAAAGAGCGAAAGAGGCACAACGTCATGGCGTGCTCTCTGCAGTTAATAGAACCAGCCGGTATTCGCCGTCTCTCTGTGCGTGCTCCTCTGTCGTCTAGTCCTATCAAGCGCAGAGAGCACTCCGTGGCGTTGCGCTTTTTGCGCTGTTTGATTGGCCCTTCGGCTTATAACATCGTCCGCGCTCGGACCTAAGGTAAAACGAAGTATACAAAGACTTGTAAAACACGGTTTTGTCAAGCGTAGTGCGGCTTCATGCGCACGACGTGGACGACTTCACGCATCAGTGGGCGGCGTGATGATGTTCTTGCTCCGTCGGGCATCACTTTGTATTTCAGATCTCCGAGGCGGCGAATCACATTGTAGGGTCCGAGTACCGTTTTAGGAGTTTCTCACTGAGATCGCGGCGGCGAATGAGTATAATAATAATTAATATTATTATTACTACAATAATAATAATAATAATAATTATTGTTATTATTATAGAAAAATACTTGTTGTTGTTCCTTTTACAATACAGAAAATCGGGTTCCTTGATGCCTAGAGGTTCGTACGTCGTGGCCCGGCAGCCGCGAATAGTTATCTATAGAGCGCTGCCACTTGAGTTAAAGAGAAAAAAAGAAACAACAACAACAATACATCAATGTGCATAGATCATCCACACCCTACCCTGCCCCGAGATAAAAGTGGATGTCGCGGCGACAAGGGTTGTACCAGCGGGCGTCCACACCTTGTTGGTCCTGAAGTCGGAATCTGGGGAGCTGCCGAGCCTCCTCTGCTCATTGGGTGATCAACTGGACGTCACCGATTGCGTCGTCTGCTGAGTTTTGGAGTAGCATTGCGTCCAGCATCGTTGTGGCCTTTCTGCCGCGCACCAGCTGGAATGGTGCTAACTCCGGTGGTTTCATGGGCTACCGTGTTATTAGCAAAGGTCACGTACGGCAACACATCGTCCCACGTCGCGTGCTCTACGCCAACCTACATAGAGATCATGTCGGCGATAGTTTTGTTTAGTGTTTTTGGTAGTCTGTTTATCTGCGGATGGTGCGCAGTGGTTCGACGGTAGCTGGTGCTACTGATACGAAGAATTGCCTGCGTCAGCTGGGCCATGAACGATGATCCACTCTCTGTAATGATGACTTCGGGGGCGCCATGCCGAAGGAACATGGATTCGATAAAAAAACTTGGCAACTTCAACAGCCGTAAATGATTGAAGGCCTTTGCTCTCGGCGTACCGTGTGGGATAATTTGTCGCAACGATAATTCATCGGTTTCCTTGCGTTGGTGGTGGGAACAGTCCAAATAAATTCATTCCAATTTGCTGGAATGGTGCAGATGGCGACGCAATAGGCTGAAGAAGTCCTGCTGGTCTCGTAGGTGCTTCTTCCGTCGTACACACTCGTGGCAAGATCGGGTGTCATAATGGACTCTCTTTCCAAGCTTGGACAGTAGTACCTCTCGCGTATCTTGGAAAGAGTCTTGCTGTAGCCAAGGTATCCCGACGTCGGGTCATCGTGGCATTCTTGAAAGATTTCTTCTCGAAGGTTGGAAGGAATAACCAACAGCCACGGTGTGTGGTTGTTGACGAAGTTCTCCTTGTAGCACCTCTTGCCGTACGAAAAACGTAAGCAGAATTCTTAAGAAAGCGCGGGGAACCGTACTCGCTTGTCCCTCTAGGTGCTCGATGAGGGCTCTCACTTCGGGGTCGTCTCGTTAGAGTGCTGCCATGTCGCTGACATCCAGAGTGCCGAGTACTCAATCTTCTTTAGTGCAGGCAGGACCGGCATCGATGGGGGCCCTTGACAGGCAGTAGGCGTCTTTGTGCTTACGACCGGACATGTACACGGTCATTTCGAAATCCTGTAGTTGTAGGCTCCACCGGGCGAGGTGCCCGGAGGGGTATTTCAAATTCGTGAGCCATCAGAGCGGGTGTGGTATTTGACTACGCGAAAAGAACTTCGATACAAATATGTGCAACTTAGTTATTTCCCAGACGACAGCAAGGCACTCTTTTTCAGTCGTTTAGTAGTTCCTCTCCGCGTTAGACAGCGTTCCACTTGCGTATTCAATGACTCACTCTGGCCCGTCTTGCCTTTGGACTAGTACCGCGCCAAGTCCGGTGTTACTGGCATCCGTGTGGATGTCGGTTTCAGCGAATTGGTTGAAATGGTCAAGAATAGAGGACGTCGGAAGTCTTCGTTTGAGCTCATCGAATGAACGCTGGTGTTCTTTTGCCCCCTGAAGTTTTACGAATTCCTTCTTGTGGTGCGTCAGCGGAACGGACAACTTGTCCTTGTCCTGAATAAACCGCTTACAGCAGGCACGGAGTCAGAGAAATCTTCTCACGGCCTTTTTTGTCAGACGGCGGCGTGAACGCAGCTTCGGCTCGGGTCTTCTCGAGGTCAGGGAGAACACCTTTGGTGTTCACGACGTGGCCAAGGAACTTCAGTTTGCCATAAGCAAACCGACACTTCGTTGGCTTGAGTGACAAGCCGGCGGTCTTGATGGCTTGAATCACGGCTCAAAGTCGTCTCAGTTGTTCGTAGAAATTTCGTGAAGACACCACGACATCGTTCAGGTAGACGAGGCAGCTCTTCCATATCAGACCTGCCATCACGGTGTCCATGACACACTGGAATGTGGCTGGTGATCTACAAAGTCCAAACGACATTACTTTTAACTCGTAAGGTTCGTCGGGAGTGACGAAGGCAGTTTTCTCGTGGTAGTGTTCGTCGAATTCAATCTGCAAGTAGCCACTCTTGAGGTCCAGCGACGAAAACTATCAGGAGTGGTGCAGTCACTTTAACGTATCGTCGATGGGAGGGAGCCGGTAGACATTCTTCTCAGTCACAGCGTTGAGTCGACGATAGTCCACAAAGAATCTCACGGTTGCGTCCTTCTTCTTTGCAAGGATGTCTGGTGGCGCCCACGGACTTCTTCAGGGCTGAATCACGTCGTCGTCGGGCATTTTCTGGACTTGATGTTGCATCACCTTCCTTTTTTTTAAGGAGAATCGGTACGCCGGCTGGTGAACAGGGAGCGCGTAGTCGTCAGTAATGATGCGGTGCATCGCTACCGTTGTTTATCGCACCCTTTGTGTTGTGGCGAAACACTCGCCAAATTCGCCCAGAAGGTCAAGCAGCCGTCCCCGTTCAGTAGTTGGATGCTTCGGATAGAAGTCAAGTTCCGAGGACGGCGTTCTCTTGTGCTGGGATGAAGTCGGCTCTTTCGAAAGTGCAGCGATTGCGGCTGAGTTCTGAAGTTCGTCGACGTCGCCCACGGCGATTCCTTTTGTGGTTTTCGACGACTCTCGGCAAGTTTTTAATTGCAACGAAGTGTCTATTTTCACTTAATTTATCATATTTAATTCTCGACTTTGTTGACCAAACGTTTCTACAGCTTCAGATAGAGCTAAAATATACATTCAAAATATTGAACACGTATATTATACGCCACAAAGTTTTAATGTATCATAATATTAGGTGTGTATCTAAATTATTTTTACAGAATGTAACGGGGATTTAATTTTAAAATTGTAGATTCACAGATGTTGATGCCTGCTTTGCTCTAAAAAAAAATACTATGCACTCCAAATTAAACAATGGTGTCTTCTTCAACCGGTTCTGCGTGTGACCTTGAAAAACAGAATGTTCGGTGGTTTTGTGGTGGTTGTTATGTAGATACGGATGTCGGTTAAATAAAATTATTAGCTGAGTTAGAGACGCTGTCTGTCCCTGTTACTTTCTTTTTAGATTTTTGAAAAAAATGTCCTCCTTTTGCCTTAGTCTCGGGTTAAAATCATCATTGTAAACACTGAGAGCGCCAAAGAGTTGAGCATAGCGAGCGCGACAACTCGCGTTAACTCTCGCTCTCACGCGCACTAGCGGAGGCTAGCGGAGGCCTGCACCAACAGTAAAGAAAAAATATATACCTTCAGACAGGGCAACTTTCTCAGCCGTTTAATTGGTGCTGGCTATTTGTTCTCTAGATTTTCATAGATCCCTAATGAAGTTGCTGGGAGAAATTGCCCTGTCTGAAGCGTGCCCCAGGTTTCTCTAGATCCTCTCGCTGCAATACGAATAGCTGGGATCGAGTTCAGCTTGGAACTGACGAACATCTCGGACAACTCGGAAACATTTGAAGCGGAAGCAGCCAACCAGGGTCGCGATATTTTATGCGACACCCCTGGGGTGGTGATGATGACAACTAAAGACTTGGTTCTGGTTTGAACTTTCTTTTTATAAGAAATCGTTTCAGAATGAATAGCTAGTATTCTAAACGCCATTTAAAGATATATAAACCCAATTTTAGCGCCTAACTGCGTGTCTATGGAGAGTAAGAAAATGATAATATAATACTGATGATGGCTAATCGTAACGATTCGGCTGCTGCGCATCAACGCAGCAACCGCCGGCGCCCGGTGTTTGGCATTCCTATGCGAACACGGTCAAGGGGTGCAGTGGAGACAAAAGCAGCGGGGACGTCACAGCTTGCGTTCTGACGTCCCTTCGCGCTCTCGTCTCCTCCTCTCTCTCAGTTTCTGCCCGTATACACCGCTTACCTCGTTGAACTCGTCTATTGTTATGAGTGCGAGTCGTTTCGCGTTCACCAAGTTGTTTAGAGGAACATGTAGACAGATGTAGCATGCAGCAAACAACAACCGCAAATGCAGGCCTTCTGAAGCGCTGTGCGGGTGCTTGGTTTCGTAGCGGGACTGACGAAAGTCTAGTTCCTGTGCGAAAATTATTTTGCTTGATCTGGCTTTATTTGTTCGTTTGGAAGCGTTGACGCTGACTAAATATTCGGTTTCTGTAAAAGCGACCTTGCTGCTTAGTGAATCGTGCAACCGTCGCGATTAAAACAATGGTTTCAGTACTGAGAGGATACTACACAGGTAAGAACTTGCGAGACGTTTGTCGGGAGGCAGTCGGACGCTCGCTTCGTATTATGTTTCGCCAGGTATGTTCCCGCCATTTCGCTTCGAAAAGCCTGTAACTCTCAAACTTTGCAACGCGGCAATATTTTAGGTTCCGTTTTAATTGTGTGACATGATTCTCACCCATAATGCTCGCCAATGACATGCAATAAACGGATTCATGGTCGCGTCTCAGGGGCGTTGCAGACGGTAGTTGAATGTGGAGAGCAAGTTGTCTGCTTTTTGCGCAGGAGTTGCGGTGGTGTGAGAACGACACCGAGCTGTGATTGGCTATGAATAAAGGATAGTGGGTAGAGCTCAAAGCAAGCTGCCTTAAGGTGTACCCACTATCCTTCATTCAGAGCTAATCAGAGCTTGGCGTTCTGACGTCACCACAACCCTTGCAAAAGAAGCAGACGAACTTGTGCTCTGCATAGCTGACGAACGCAGGTGATGGCGGGCTCTGAGTGCCGCTTTCATGTTCGAGTCTCACAGACGTTGCAGGTGGTTGTAGTGTGTGTTATAGTAGCAGACGATGCCCTATTCTGCCACGCATTTGCCCGTACGACCAGCAGGGGGTGTCAGAGGGCAGACTACCCACATCGGACGTCGCGACAGGGAGACATTAGGTTTGCGAAGGAGTCCAGCCGAGCAGCCAAGCCGATCCAAGAGTGATGGCCGGGGTCACCGTTCCGTGGTCGGAACGTAGAGGGGCTGGTGAACATCTCCTAAATTGCGTCGAGCTTGTAAATATAGCACTAAACCGTTGTGTCTTTGCAGACCTTTGTTGATGAAATGTGTGTCACATCTAGGCACTTCAGAACATTTTTATTTTTCTTTCATTGTTTTTTAACTGTGTGTGATTCGACGTGTGAGATTGTCACCTACGGTTTCAAGTACTGGTTGTCCGAAATTTAACATCCTCCGAGGCCCATCTCGGAAACAGTAGGATATCATTGTTCAGATAAAAGCTCCAATCCAAGAATGCCAATTTCTGAACAGAACTGAAAAATATCGGAGCAATAAAACCAACCCTAAACATCTAAGCAAGGGTGCTAATGAAGTTTTGAATCAAAATTACTTAGTGCTTGTGAAGTATTTTAAAAAGTCCATGCGAATATCGCTAGTAACGTCGTGCAAAACAAAGGTGGAACCACTTCGTACTGCCCGTGGTATCCTTGGTTCAAGGACAGTTTTGCATTTTAACAATGACAGTGTATTTGTTGATCGCTTTACTTTGCTCTTCTTTTATACTTTTGCATTCATTCCGGTTTCCATCTTGGCCACTCGTCATAAGCTGTATTTACTTTAATCAAGGTTCTTTTCATTTTCATACTTCAAGTCCCAGAGCTGGGAATATGTGGATACGGGTTTCACAATGAATGTAAGCATGGTGATGATCTATATATTCGGTATAATTATCAAAAGCAAATATGCGAAATTTTACAACCCGACGAATGTCCTATACATGGAAACGCATTCTACACATTTCGAGCATGCTACCAACGCTGCGGAAGTAAGTTCATTTTGGTACCTCTTTTGAAAAATATCTTTGCATTAAAACAGCGATATAAGCAATTCACAGCCGTCCTTTTCAATATATCTATCTTTTTGGGACTTGTAAAAATATCGTTTGGCACGGTGATGAATATTTTATATCTGGTTAAGGTCACTTCTTTCTGAAGATTTGTTTGGTTGTATTCTCGTTTTTGTACACGTTCATTTTATGTAACCATCTTGTAACGTGTAATGCCTCAGCAATACATGTATAAAGGCAGTCCGAGCTTAATAGTCTAATATGGCTGGCAGAATTGTTGGCAAATATTTATCAAGCCGGATTCGAGGCACCACCGTTTTCCGTATTATCTGCCCTACTAAAATATATCATGTACGTCTTCATCCCGCGGCGTGCCTGTGGACTAGCAGCTTTTATAGGCCGTCTTGATACCTTCGCTAGCTCCTCCGTATTTTCCTCCGTGCATTCGCGCCTTCTCCGTGCATACGGAGAAGGCGCACTTTCTAACCTGTGCACGCCGTGTGTAAACACACAGCGAAAAGTTTAAGCACACGGATTGAACACCGCCGAAAAAAAGGCGAAGGCAGCGTCGTGATCGGGAAACGTGACGACTCGCGCTTTGAGGCTGTAATGATCTGTTCCTGATAGATTAAGCCCAGAAGGTCGAAATTGCCACAGGGAGATATTACGGCGATATCCTGACTATTTCGTGGTAAAACCCAGCATCGTGGGAAGCTGTTCAAAGGAGTGCGTTGCTGCACCACAAAGCGTCAGTGACACTGCGGCTGTTTTAGGCTAAGAAATTCTACCTCCGCCAACTTATTCACCCGCTCTGGTACCCGGTAACTTCTACCTTCTTCCTTAGGGACAAGACTTAGGACTTCTACTACCAAGGCATTCGCCCGCAGTTAATTGGTGGGAGAAGTGTGCCTTGTGTTAGTCATGACTGAAGGAGTAACCCCACCACAGCCGCTCACGATCATAGTTGTCTTTCTTTATGTTAATAATACACGCTTTATGACCGCCCCATATATATTGCTGTAAACCAAAAAAATTGCGTTGTCATGAAAGGGCGCCTTGAGCTGACGCTACCCAGGTTAATTTTAATAGTATAGGAAAAACACAGAAAACGCAATGCTTTCGTAACATCAAAAGTTGCAACAAGTACATTCTACCAGCCTAGTTATATTAAGAAACGCAAACACGTTTGAACTTATAATTTGTTTAAAACTCAATTTTTTTACGAAAATGACCACATCAGAGTGGCCTTTAGGAATTGGATTTTCTTCATTGGTAACAGCGTCACTAGGTGATAATAACGCTAGTGATGATAATTAACACCCGTCCAGAAAACGCATAATGATGTGGATATAGGACTCGTTGTCAGTGGTCTCAAAAGTCTCCACTAAAAGTCGACTTTTATTGATGACTAAGCTGAAACTAATAATTTAATTCGTGTAATTATCGTCTTGCACCACAACGAGCAGGTCAATGTGCCTTGGTCATAGATTGCTCAAGCATTGAAATTAAGGCAGTCCTATTTCTTGAATAGGAACTAGTCTTCCTTTCATGCTCTCTCTCTCTCTCTCTAGACGTCTCTGCAGTAGTTACAAATAATATAAAAGAAAAATTTAAGAAGCTTTCGAAATAAAAAGAAACTTAAAGTTTGAAAGTAGGCACCCTATATTTTCTTTGTGTTTCAAATTTTCCTCCAATTTTATTAGTAGAACCTCTTCAAAATTGCGCCCAAGCTCTGCCTGCTGATGATCACCGAGACAGAAAAAGACCAGAGGAAACAACTAGCAAATTTAAAGCCATCTACGTTGTAAGCTGATCCTTGCTTGACTTAAAGCTGGTTCAAAAATTTCGACAGTGGCTTCGCGACGCATTTATGGATAACATACGAGAAAGACAATCGCCTTGTGCCGTGCGGTAATCGCTGCGCAGTCCTCAAGTATAATAATGGTTCAGTTTAATTCTGCCTAGTTTATGGGTGACAACCGATATCAAGGCCAAAAGCTGCAAAACACCGCTCATTGCTCATATCGTTTTAAGTGCTTTAGATTACCTTAAAAGCTTTGCCCCTGTACATGAAATCACTTAAAGTTTTGTGAAATATGATGAGACAATTTGATGTCGGTGCGCTCCCTTGAAACCGCATAAAATGTTAATAAAGGAAATGTCAAGCTAGGTAATATCCTTGCAGAGAAGGATACATTAAAACCTCAGACCAATCCCTATTTCGACACCATATTCGTAAAACGGTGCATATAATGCTAGGTTTTTATGCATAATTATTGCTGTGTTTATTACTCTTGTAAGGAATCTTTTTTGTTCTAGGGTTTGTGGAAGATAAGTGCAAGTTACCAATACAAAATATGAGTTTTTGCAGTGAAGTTAAGACTAGGTATGGCTACAACACCAAAACGTTGAGGTGCGAAGAGTTTCAAGGATGCGAAGATAGTGGGAACAGTTTTCCATCAGCGGAAGCGTGTTGGAACACCTGTGCTAGTAAGTGCCAAATCCTAATTCAATCCTAACTATCACCAATAGCGTGTTGCGTTGCACTAAATCGGATTATTTTGTTCACTGTATGATCTGACACGGATTAACTAGCCAAAACGTACATTGCCTTTTTAGTGAATGATTTCTTTAATAAAAACAAAACATTTCAAGGATTCTTCATCAGACAACAATATGTTATTAACTGTCGTATTTTGTTTTCGAATACTGTCGAAGAAAGAGAGGGACACAACACAAAGAGCTTCGTGTTGTGTCCCTATCTTTTTATCCTTGTAATAAGGCGCATATTGTTTAAAGAATCATATACCAACTAACACATCCTCCATTTGAAAATATAAATTATTAATTTCTCAAAGCCGAATGATTTTGAATATTACCGTATTTACTCGCGTAATAGCCCCACTGATTATGAAGAAAACCTGAGGGTTCGCTTTTCCCCGTGGCACGCGAATTGCCAATCACCGCAATCGACAGCATAATTCCAGCTGTTTACAGGGGAGAGATAACGTCTTCGCGCGAAGATACCATTTGTGAAGATTGCATTTGTATGGAGAATCTTGTTCTCGATATGGTTATTCGCTATGTTACTTATGCGCAAAGCGATGGTTGGCTGTATATGTGTTTTTCGGGAAAGCAGACGCAAGAGCCTTGTTCATAAATAGTGCTGCTCTTGCTCGAGTAAATACGGTATTAAAGTGGCAGTTCATTTCTTTCTCATTTATAGAAACTTCATGAAGTTGTCGTTGAACAGTTTTTTTTCGAGAACTGAACTAGTTTAATAGTTCCCTTTAATAATCTATAAGAAAATGAAGTAGTTATATATATGAGTTTTTTGAAGTAACCCACTCTTCAGAATGACATTTTACAATTTAATAAAAGTCCGAAAGCCAAAATGTACACCATTTTCGTAACCTGATTTTTTTTATTAACAATAAATATACCTGATCGCGCCTAGGAATGACATTCCTGATATTGAAAGTTGAGCACTGCGTTTCTCTAGTTATTATTTATAAAATGATTTGCCACAGCAGAACACCCGGTAATAGGACCATGCACATTTAAAACACTTAACAATTTTATCCTTTAAAATTTCGTTTACCAGAAGCGTCAAACCACCGCTGCGTGCAGAAACCTGATTATAGATTTCCTGGTATATTTAAAAAATACTACTACGACATAAGACATAACCAATGTAAAAGCAAGAGACTGTTTCGAGGCTATGTTTCTGGGGACTCAAACCTATTCGAAACAATGGAAGACTGCAAGGCAACTTGTATGGGTAAGCGTAAACCCCGATATTATTTTTAGATTACTTATTATGGAAGCTGAAGTCGTATTCAAATACGGAAATGCTGTGGAAGTTTGAGTGTGTTTACCTTAAAATAATTAGTATTTTAATAGTTTGCTATGAGAAACGACAAAATCACAAATTCAAATTTCGCCGCCGCACTACTCTGTGTCGACCGTAAGAAAGAAAAGGGGAGAGGGAGAAATAACTAGCAAAAGTGACTATTTCGGTGGTATCAGGTGACCTTTACCCGCCCTTCAACTAGCTTGGAGATGCCATATGTGACGTCACGGAGCATTTGAGAGATAGCACACCAGGCGGCGGGAAGTCACGCCTCGTGCACTGCTCCAATTTCTGCAGGTTATCATGAACTATATGTGGTTTACATTATAGACTACCCAATTTTACTGGTATACCTGAATTCAGCTAGTAGACAAAATAATTCATAAGGCCACATCTAAGTCAGTCGTTTCGAAAGTGTTTTAATGAATCTATCTAGTATCGTAGCTTAAGATCATAAATGCGAGAAAATTGAGGTGTTAAATTATTTGAGTCGTTACCAGCAATACATTGGGAACCTGTAGATTCCATATTTAATCATACTCTAGTCTTCCTTTCGAACTGAACTTTGAAACAGGTTAAATATTTGAATAACAAGCTTTAGGAATAGATAAGTAAATGGCTGTTCACTGAGATCTCTTGAACTATAGTCGCAGAGAAGTTAAGATCCCAATAGATGCTCAGCCTCCAGCACGCGCTCTTTACCTTGCTCCGGGTTTGGGGTTTGGACTACACTAGCGACAGATTGCTAATAAATGTAGAAAGTTCGCACTCGAAGGGGAGCATAAAGCGGGTTCTTAACCTATCAACGACTGTGAACAACTTGAGGTTATCTTTATTACCTCCAAGTATTCCTTTTAACCCTATATTTATATTTAAAGGCGCATATTATCACCCTCCTTCCACTGACATCTTCGTTTACTCAATTTAATGAGAATAGCGTAAAAGAAAAATACTTCTCCGAGAAACAGCTCGTTAACTTCGGGACAAGTTTCTAAATCGACGAACTTTTTCAAAGTTTGTTAAATTAAAGGCAAGCCACACTGGATCTCAGGGGAAGACGGAATGCTATATCATATGGTTTGCACTCGTCTAATGCCTGTACTCAAATGATAAATAATTAGAAGAGACTGGCATACACTGGAGATCTAAGCAACATTCATCAAATTTAAAACGTAATGTGCCAAAACAAAAAACACGTATTGCCGTTCAGTGGTTTTGCGACTGAATATCAAAATACGGCACATAATGGCCCATTCGGATTCCTTTACTTGGCAAAAGGCTCCAACTGAAGCGATCAGTATTCTGTGGCTAATATACTCTTACTTTACCTTTCTTTTTTTCTCTTTTGTTTTATCTAGCAACATACAAATATGAGCCCGATCGGTTGTGATAAGGCATGGAAGCCACATTTCCTTCGAGACAGTGGCCTTCAAGGATTCTTTGCACTTCAGAACAAGGCTCAGATTATTTGACGGCCACCACTGCAAGAATAAAACTGTATTTTCTCTGTGATATTTTGTTGTAATTGAAATTATCATGATGAACGGATTACGTTCGAAGCTTGAAACTTATTAAACCACAAATATGTATCACATAATAAAAGAAAAAGTAACGGATATAGCATAGTACAATAACATTTACAATAATATGTCTGTGAATGGCTAACTTATAGCCCCTAAACACAATATATGCTCATATTTGCCCACGAAACTGAGCGGGAAAAGTGTGGAGTCATAAGATATGACGTCACGGGACACTGTGACGTCACATTTTTAAGACACTTTTATTCGCAGCAAAATTTAGCGGAGAAATTTTCCCAATAGATTTAGTAGACCATGATGTAAGTACACAAAGCACACTCGGAATCCGCTGCGTAACCTCGCCAATGACGCCTATTCTGATAAAATATTATATCGATATTTTAGTCCTAATAACATTCTCCCACATCGCAAACATATACGGAGAGAAACTGCGGGAGAGGAGGCGATGAGAGAGTTTGGTGACGTCGGAGCACCGAGCTTTGATTGGAACGATGGCGGTTAGAGGCAAAGATCAACTGCCTTTGTCTCCTGCTCAGTCTTTAAACGCTTTCGAACACCTAATGCCGGCGTCTGGCGTCCGAACGCGAGACAATGAGCCAGGGGCAGGTTTCTCTCTTTTCTGATTTAATTGGAAAGAACATGGTGGGGTAGAGGCAAAGGCAGCTAGCCTCTGCGCCTACCCACTAATCCTTCCAATCAGGGCACGGTGCTATTATGTCCCCTCGCGCTCGAGCCTCCTCCTAGCCTTGGATTTGCATGCGAAAGCATTAACTGTCCCATAGAGTGAACCTACGTCATCAGCTGTGACGATGTAGCTGAACAAACGACGAGGAAAATGACGCAGAAGAAAGCTGTGACGACTAGAATAATCAGATATGAAGACTGCAAGACCGTATCAAGGAATGAGAATAAGAAAAAAAGAAGAGGAGGACAACACGTGGAGAGTGAACGTCACACACGCTCGAGGCGCTCGAAAAAGGCGGTTGGGCATCGGCAACCGGCTCAACATCAGCAGTCCCGGCAGTCGAGGAAGATTCCGGACGGGCGCCGACAGGCCTGTAAGGACTCTGAACCTGTACACCGTGGGCCGCCGCCGTTAGCCAAGCTGCAACAAACCTACTCCTGCGCCTACCCAGCCTGCCAGGCTCCAGAACTAACGTTCCGACAACGAGGTGTCTTCTCTGCAATAGCATCGCGTGAGCCGTAAGCCAAGTCGGCGGGCTGAACTTTGTAAAATATTTTGATGACTCTGATAACTTGCTCTCCTACTCTATCCGACATTTATTTTTGATTTCTTACTCCGCTTCTTACAACCACCACTCCGCAATTCTGAGTTCTTCCGTATTCATTTCCATCACACAAACGGCACCTTCCGCTGTCCTAATGTCGTCTGTAGCAGAAATCGGATGGATAGGCTCCCACTGGCTGGCGCGCGTCATCAAGGAACTAGGTTCTCATTGGCTCTCATGCGGTGTAGTTCCAAGCGACTTCACCAGAAAAGTCCTCTCCATGGTGGCGCAGCGCACGCAGCGGCCCGGTGAGGTGCGGTGGTGCGGGCCTGGCGACCTGGCTGCACACAGCCCGCTCGGGCAAACCCCGGAGAGGGTTAGTCAAAACTGCATGGTACTTCCGCGGCACGATACGATGGTCCGACGACGACGCACTCCGCTGGCACGCCGACAACTCCGCCGACGCCACCGGTATGGTACATTGTTGCCAGCGCCCTTTCGAATTGCCGCAGCCTTTTCTTCAGGAGTACGAAAACGTCGGTGACGAAAAAACGAAAACAAACATGGTTCGGGAAGCGGCCGCTCATGACCCAAGCGCTCGCACACTATCTCTGCCTGTTCTGCTCTGCGCTACCATATTGGTCACCGCTTCGCGCGCTCCTCCTTTCCTTTTTTCTGCGGCGGCGCGCCGTATGGCTCCGCCGTCGATGTGCCAGGCTTTCTCTGTATAGATCGTGCCAGGCTATGCTCAGACAAACTGAAGAAGCGGGAGAACGACATTCATGCTTTCGCACTCACAACTCATAAGAAGTGTTTAGGTGTCCTTCGACTTTCCTTTGCCTTCCCATTTCCTTTCCCTAACTTGAATTCAATAATCCCATTTTCCCCTTTTCGTTCACAATATTACCACGGCTGCACTTGTGAATCTTCACCCATTCTTCTTATATATACGGTGCAGCATAATATGCCATGTCAATGCCGCAATTTTGAACTAGCATGGGCCTTCTGGGTAGACGACAGCAACAGCTGTCGTCCACTCAGTTAAGCGAATTCGAAACTAAGAGTACACAGAGAGCTGGTCAAAAACTGAGTCCGCCGAAACCAGTGGCCGGGATGGTCTAATTGATTGGACTTTCGGCTGCCGAACGCGTCAGACGTTCTTGTCATGAGTGCCGTCGGAGCGGTTTCAGCGGCCCAATCTGGCCGCGGTAACAGGAGTGCTGACGCTGCACAGCAGGAGTACGAAATCATTTTGCCGTCGCCGTGCATCGGGACCATCTATTCTACACATGGTATCTTTGCTTGCCGATATAAAAGCTCGGCCCTAACGTCTTGAGAATTTTCGGGACGCCCTTGCACGTGTGACCTTTTTCCGCGAGGTGCTCGCTTTGGGGGCGTATCAATACAATCACGTTTGGGCTGTTACCTTCAACAGCGCCGAGGGGAAAAATAAGTTGCTAGCCGTCGCAGCCTTCAAAGTTAAGGACGACCGCTGCGTCGTGGTGGACCCGAGTAACCTGGACACCTGGCTCAAGCTCCACTGGCTGCTGCATTACGTCCCTGACGAAGAGGTACGGGCGGCCCTGTCGCTTTTTGGGAATGTGACGGCTTTCTCCGCGAGGTGCTCGCTTTGGGGACTATATTTAGCATGAAAATTTCCCCGTCAAAGATTGTGAGAATAATTTCCCACTAAAATTTGTGGTAAAAATTCCGCGCTTAAATTAGCAGGAAAATATTCCCTCTAAATTTAACGGAAAACAATCGCCGCTAAATTTAGCGCGAAAATTTCCCCTCTAAAACTAGCGGCAAAAGTTTTCCATCTCAGTTTAGCCCAAAAACGTCACCGCCATATTTAGCGAAAAACTTTCTCCACCAAATTTAGCGGGAAAATCCTCCCGCTAAAATTTGGTGCTAAAAATTCCCGCCTAATTTAGCAGAAAATTTTCCCCGCGAAGTTTAGTGAAAAAGAAAATCCCCGCTTGACTTAGCGGGAAAATTTTCCTGCAATTTCTAGCGGAAAAATTTTCCCGCTAAATGTAGCCGAAAACATTTCCCCGCTAAAATCGCCCAAGTAAACGTGTTTCACGTTTACTTTGGCAACTGATGCAATGAAAAGATTTTTTGGTGGATGCTATCGAATTTGCAGGTTACGACCGCCTGATCATTCAACTAATTGATGATTTCACTTCGCTAATTGTTTCAATGGAATGTCTAATTCTGATTCTGTTTGCCCATAATCTACTTATTGGCTCGTTTGCTCAAAAGTAACTCAATCGGTCTATCTAAGGAAGCCTCAACGAAAAGCTTTGCTAAAGGTGCACTGGCCTTGAAAATTATTTTTCTTGTGATCGATATAAGGCCACCTCATTTAATTTTGAGAAAGCCAGCACGCTGTAGAGGAGGAATGACCGATATCTAGCATGAAGTCATAGGTTTCAGATGAGGGCATTCTATTTGTAGCTGAAAAAAGTGGTGTCACACTTAATTAGAAAGATAAGCGAAACAAAAATATTATTAGGTATTTCGGTTAAGGAAGCTGTGCATACTTTCGCTCAGTTTTCATTATTTTGTTCACATTTTACTTTGTAGCTTTGAGTTCATTTATGATGGCTATTAGTTCACTTGGAGCATGTAAAATAGATTGGACGTGACAGACAACTGCACTTTGGCGTCCATCTTATGTCTGAGCTGTGACTTCATTCTTTTTAGTTCAGGTGTATCTCTCGCTTGGCTCGATCAGTATCTACTTAATGTATTGAATGCCTTTTTACAAGGTTGCTTTGCCACAGGAAACTTGTGCCCTTGGGGGTGTTTGTTGAGTGGTGTCCCCAATCACCATGAGCACCGAGCCCTGCATGGGTTCAGAACCCTTGTATGCTTGGCTGAGCTAGGTGTCCCTGTGTCTGATGAAACTGGGGTCTTGGCAGTTGAGCCAAGCCCGGGCTAGGTTTCCTTCAGGGGCCCACCGGGTTAGACAACATCCCACCCCAGCCCGCGCTCCGCACAGACAGGTATCCCTCGTTGGCCCACCCAGGACGATTCGGTCAGTCGCTTTGCATCACCTCTCCTTTCTTCTTTCTTTTCCATCCCTTTTTACAATTTCTCGTATTTTAGATGCATTAGAATTGTTTTAAAGTGAAGAGGATTATTATTGACATACACGCGGCGCGGCTCTGTTTACCGACATGGCCAGAAGGCCGCGCATGCGCAAAAGCTACGTGGGCAAAAGCGGCCGGTCTCTTCGTGTTCTTAGCCATTGTATTGTGTAGCATGCGCATGTTGTGGACGTTTTAGAGACGCTTCTAGCTTTATTCCTGCGTCGTACGTCTTCTCAACGTATGTCATATGTTCTGCCCGACTATTTGAGCTCGCTACCCGAGCCTGAACGGCAGCGGTATCGAGACAAACTGTGCGTGGACAGCGTTGCCTCAGGCGATTTGTACGCCGTAAACAAGGACTGCTGGAGTTTCGACGTTAGGTTTCTGCCACCAACGTCAACGGCTCACGTCGTCGTTTATTTATTTGTTTTTCGCCAAGCTAGTTCATGGCCGACAGGGTGTAGGCGTACAGGTCTCTCGAGGCCTACAATTACTTCGAGCCGCTTTCCGCGCTGCCGGCGGGATCAGCACAGGGGATCAGCAGACTGTGGGTCTGAGGAAGTGTATTTATTAATTAATAAATACATACAGCATCCTTCAAGTCGAGGTATGATATTTTCCTTACCCTTATGATCACAAGGCACGAACAAGCGGCCGGTCCTCTTCCACTTTGTAGCACGGGCGTAGCGAGCAGTGTTGTAAGCGTTACCGAAAAGGAGTAACGAAATACGTCACTCGTTACTTGCGAATAAAAGGAACGCGTCACCGACCTACGTTGCCTCAAAATATTAGGAACGCGTCTCCGTTAAAAATTAACGCACGTTACTTTTCCATTACTTTTAATTATGAATTAACGGTAACAATATTCTTTTTGTTCGTTCCGACAGCGTTTTTTCGGCACTGGGACAAAGGGCATAGGGGGTTAAGGTTTTCCCGATGTGGGACTTTTTGCACCGGAAAAGACAAGCAAACTTTTGAAGGTATACGTAGAATGTGGTGCAATAATTAATGACTTGGGGCCTATACTTGGTTTCAGCTTAAGTTTAGACGCAGCCGAAGCTACGAGCTAATAGGACCAATCAAACAGCGTCAAAAGAGCGAGTCATTGAATCTTTCTTGTCTGTGATTGGTTCAGTGATGGTAGAACACGTACTTCAGAAACATGACAGACAGCATGATGGTTTTGTTTTACGCAGTCGATTGGTCTCCTGAGCTCGTAGCGCCGGTTGCGTCTGGGCTGAAAGTAAGACCAAGTATGAAAGCACGGAAACAAAATACTGTTTCCAGGTCTTGGGAAGAATATGTGACGAGTAACATAACTACTAGTACGTATTATTTGAAACAAGTAGTGTAAGTACGTTCCCCCTTACTGTCTCGAAGAAGTAACGAGTACGTTATTCCATTACAGAAAAAAAGTAACGCGTTACCGGCAACACCGTTACTTGTAACGCGTTGCCGCCGACACTGGTAGCGAGCTACCGACAAGCGCTTGGTCGGTGCTTTGTGCGCGGACACCGTAGGAACAAAATCTGGGTGGCTTTAAATTTTATTATTTTCATAGAAAGTAACTAAAGATGGTCTTTGTATTGTATATAAGTTGAGCGCGGTAAGTGCAGGATCTCACGGTACTGGTATGGTAACTGTTATGGTATGCTCTGTCATTTTGCTATATAAGAAGGGACCTGAACTAAATGCATTACGGAGAACAAGTGTTCCAAAAAGCGTCCCTAGCGCATTATAACGCCGAGAGGGGCTCACTAATCAAAGGATGATTTATAGAGAACGCGCGGGGAACGCACGGAGAAACAGCACTTGTGCTCATCTCGAAGGTTAACAAACGCACGAGGTTCGCCAAGAACAGACGAGCTTGCTCGCCGTATAGGTTTGAAAGCGTGCAGCCATTCATTCTTATTTGTCGAGCTGGTTCACAAACCAAACCACTTTAAAAGTGGTCAGGAAAGCACGATAGAAAATAGGTATTCCAGATAGATCGGTGTCAAATGAAACAATTTTGTTATACCTGCTTTTACCATAAGTAAGACCGCAGTTACACACGCACAGAGTGAAAGAATCAGGTCATGGTGCGCTGAGAGCGCTTCACTGGCCGAACCACAGCGTCACAGTATTGAGAAAAGAACGACTCGTGTTTTGTTACGCTGCTCGATTGACTTCATCAGCTCGTGACTTTGACTGCGCTCTGACTGACTAATGGTGAAACGAGGTATGCTTATAATTTTGCAAAAATACTTCGTTACGGTCACGAGCTTGTGAATGTAATTCTTGAGGTTAGTAATAGAGAAAATCAAGTACGCCTAGCAAGAAACTTGTGACATTCTTATAGGCAAGCGAGTTTTATAGTGACTAAATTACACGTGTCTACGTATTTAAGTACACTATCAACAGAAAGCTCATATGAATTTACAGCTGATATGAATATGAATGAGGCTTTTCATATTTAAAGGTCAAATGTTTGAAATCTTATGATATTCCGTGATATAGAAAGGAAATAATAAATAAAGTGGCAAAATTAATATTCAAAATTTACTTATGAATACTGCCATTTTATTTATTCATCTTCAGCACAGGCCCCTTGGTTATGAAACGCACGTCGTTCCTTCCCATTGTTGATTTTTGATAATAATCTTTCCAGACAAAATACACAGACGCGCGCCAAGGCGTGTGGTCAATCTTACTCAAGCCTTTTTACCTCATGAGTTTCTGTAATCATGCGTGAATTACGTAAAATATGAAAATAAAAAAAGACAAGAGATGAGGTAAAACTAGATCCTTTATTTTGAGAGTAAGATTTTTAAAAGAAATGGCATCGTTAAAAGCATTGCCGACTCATGGAATGCCTCAGCAAGACTATCAGGTTATGAAGTTTATTCAAAGAAGTCAGGGCGCCATCAGCTCCTTCATTTTAATATTCCTCTTGAGGTACGTGAGCAGCTATAAATGAGATAACAGTAAAAAATGTCAGTAAGGAAGGATTACAACCACCTTAATTGCATTTCGTCGTAAATATTGGGGATATTTCAGTTATAAACAAAACTAAAGACCGTGATTACTTTAAAGGTTTATGTTTCTCTTCACACAATTTCAAGCTAAGTTGACGAGACAATTCAGTCATTTGCACCTTTCTAATAATTCAAGACGGAAGTCAAATATTGTAGGCTTAATGTGTAATACTTGTGAAGTAGATATTAGCAGCCGTTGGCTTCTAAGAACAAAATCTAGATACTTTTTAAAGTACTTTGTTTTATTATTTTTCATCAAACCAAACCAATAACTATGAAGACATTTTTTGTAGCACTTATAATGGTAGTATTCGTAGAAGTGGGGATAAATATGGAGGACAAAAAGGCGAAAAGTGGTAAGCTGCTTGCGCGTCACTGCCGTTAAACTGTGTCGTTATTTTTTTTTTGTTCTTTGTGTGTGTGTGTGCGTGTTTTTAATAGCACGGATGCAGGGGACTTATACGCACTTTGATAATATTAAGAAAAATAAACTTGTAACTGTAAAATAACTTACGAATCACAATATCTTGCTAAAGATACGTTTGCGTTTTGGTCGGAAAATATATGGTCATACATTACATGTCCCCGCGTACTAAAAAAGAACTATATTTATATCAATTTTTTTGCTGAAACGTCTATACTTTATGTGCGTCTTTGAAAATATTTTTACACCTTTTACTTAATCTTTTGTTCGGACTGAAGACAGACCTTATAGGGGGTGCGGACATTATGAAGAGATTCTTGAGCGAAGAACGACGAACACGAGCGGGGGAAGTGGCCGGAACGTTGGGTCACGGCCCGGTGCAATGACTTCGCCCGGACTTCCCCCCGGACAGGACCCTCGACAACGGCGGCGTTCGCATGCGGTGTAGACAAACACCGCGGAGACGATAAGCAGCTGCAGCAGCGGTGGCACCCTCTTCCCAGCGGCTGACTTGGTGATCATTCCCCTTCCCGATCCCGGAACACCCCAAGCAGACAATAGGGAGTTTTCGTAGACCCCGTTTCCCCCTCCGCTAAGCCATCCGCATCGAAGAAGTTGTTACTGCGCCTGCCTGTCGATAGTCTTGTCTGTAGAGTTCCGGGTACCGTAGCGGATTGCGGAGGGCGTTGCGGGACGCCGAAAACCATCTACAAAAACTCCCTAATAGGGTGATTTAGTAGTTCGTTCCGTCACTCCCGCTACGCTATCCGTAATCGCCTAACGTCTTCTGCTGAGTGTGCTGTATATAGCGTAGCGGAACAGCCATTTCAAGTTTTAGTAGAACGTTCGCAAACGGCTACACAATACAGCGTTATAAAAACTGACACAACGCCACTAGCGGTTCTTTAAGACACTAAGGCTTGCGTATAGAGCAAAAGTTTGTAAAGCATTTTTTTGCATTTTCTTTATTAACGTAGTTTTCTTAATACAATATTCTTTGTTTATCGAATAAAGTGGTACTCTTTGCTTGTTTTCTTTTTAAGTAAATTATTATTTTGTAATTGAATACAACTTATAGTCAAGCTGTCCAAGCCAATCCGATATGAGTCAAGAGCCAAAGCCATCAGAAGAAATCTTCAAAAATAAATTACCACGACCGTAACTCTTTTGTTGTGTCGTTGCGGTCTGTTTTTCTTTCATCTTTCTCACTCATTACACAAATAAAACGCCACAGAAGTCCTTCAGATCGGCCTGCTCGCTCGCTCCCTTGGTCGGTTGTGTCCTCACGACAATAGCCGCCGAGCAGGAGGCCGCACCCTGTGTTCAAGGTACCACGAATTGCGCAGCTTGTTTTCCCCCCGTGGCTGTATTTAGCACGTCCGCCATAAATCGCTACCAGTGTCAGTCCTGGATCGGCTTTGTCGCGGCTACTTCTCGCAGCAGCTAAATATAATCCGCCCCTCAGATCCGCGATCGCGAAGCGGACAGACCGGACAGTCGCGGCGTGACGGCCATCTTGCTGGCTCTCCCTAGTCTCGCCGAGACTTGTTCTCACGAGACCCACGCTAGGGCGCCGCGCTACGCGCGCTACGTTTCTCGCAACTCTCGTAGAATAGCGCGCCTCTGCTAGCTTCCGCAGTTCCGCTAATGCACCGCTAGCATCGCACTTGCGAAGTAGCGTCGTCACTTTAGCGTATAACGCAGCGGGGCTTGCCAGAACGATCTACTAAGACCCTCTATTGAGTGGATAGGGAGTGTTCGTAGGCCGCGTTTGCCCCTTCGCTGAGCCCTCAGCAACGAAGAAGCCGCTACTGCGCCTGCGCGCCGATGTTCTTGACTGTAGAGTTCTGGGTTTCGTAGCAGGTGGCTGAGAGGGTTGAGGGACGGCGAAAACGATCTACGAAAACGCTCTATTGAGTGAATGAACCCTTTCTGCCGAGAGCTATGGGTTGCTATGTCACGTGCATACTAGGACAGAAAATTAAATTAACTACAAATAATTTAAAAGTTGGTTCTATTGTTAGCGTGGACTAAATCTTGCGGATCTCGGTAACCACCGCATGGAAACAATTCCACACCACTTCGCTCCTGGGTAACTCGAAACGAAGAAAGTTGTCCCCTAGTAATCACGCGCTCAAGGATTGAGACCTTAAGCGCGTGATTACTATATGGTCAACAATTGCTATCGCGCAGTGGCGGTGCAAAGAAACTCAAGATGTACCACGAAGTACCTTTTGAAAATGTTTTTTTTTTCCAACATGGAAACAACATACAGCATGAAGAGCCACGACGGGACCCAAAAGCTCGCCGCTCCAGTTCATCGGGGACGTATCTTTTTCGGCACCAGCCCGACGCGTGATCGAACAAGGACCTAAGTTCTGCCTCCCACCAAAGCAAGACGCCATTGATAAGCTCCTAATGGTACGAGAAAGAGCATTCAAAGCACCTCAGGAAACATCATTGCAAGTCATCTATGAGGGACTTGAATGCCTGACTGGCTTACGCAACCCGGACACTCCAAAGATGACCTTTGTTTCAACGGTCCAGGAACTGCGTCGCAAAAACCAAAGGCTATGCTTTTCAAACAAAGAGGGAGGGTTTGTAGTTCTGGATTCGGGGTCGTATAAAGAAACATCCACACAAGCCATAGCGAAGAGCTTCAAACAAATAGATCCAAAACGAACTCAATCAGCAAGAAAAGCCATCCTAAAATTACTCGAATCCAAACAATGCAGAGGCCTTATCATCATTATCAAAGGATCGCAATCAAGTGAATTGTGTGTTTTTTTCTCGGCAACAAAACACACAAAAACGGAGTTCCTTTTTGCGCCACCGTATCGGAGAGACACACATGGCAAAGTCAAGTGTCACAGGTTTTGGCGAAGATTCTATCGTAAGTTAAAGTAAACGACCCTTCAGGATACCAAGCTCGGAGCGAGTGATTTACTTTCTTAAGGAAAAAAGATGTTAAATTTTTCAGGGTTTCTTTTTAGATATCCAGGACATGTACTATTCGATTCCCATGTGACTCTCCTGATGATCCTCCGAACAACCATCGAGGAGCAGGGCCTCTAATGCTTCCAAAATGCAGCTGGTATGAGCCTTGATAGCTTCTTGGAGCGTTTAGGAATATACGTCATAGCGACTGTGGTTTCACACCAGGAGCAACACTATGTGCAGAAAAGTGGAGTCTGCAGAGGATCCCGAGTAGAAAATCTTAAAGATCGACGCATTCAGGCCATTTTCCTGTATGTAGATTACTTTCTCATACTGTGCAATTCCGATGCAGACGAGCCGAGTAACAGGTGTTTAGATAGTGTCTAACGCAAGTTTAAATACAGCTTCCCAGGATTATCTTTCACCCAGAAACTTCGCGTAAACCTGTCCATACGGTTTCTATATCTCTCCTTGGAGTTCTAAACTACCCATATGTGCTGGATGTATGAAGCCAGCTCATCTAAAGGATTCCTTCCAAGCAACTCAGAACACACAGAAACTATAAAACGAGGGTTGGCTACCAAAGCTTTTGTCTCCGCATTACAAAAATCATGCCCCCATAGAGTCGGGCAAAACTCTCAAAAACAGCTCTGTAGGCTTCAGGACTCTGGTTACACAAGCACACTTCCAATACCGGTATGCGAGAGCCTCTGCAAGCAAGTGTGGCAAAAAATAAAAAATTACACAACCAACAAAAAAAAGAAGCCCCCCAAACCTCTTGTGATGATGCCATACATCCACGGGATAACGGATCGCCTAAAAACGATCGCCGGCCGACAAGGCGTACAGGTCGTATGCTCAGCCCCCAACAAGGCATATGCCATGTGCCGCAAGGCGAATTGTACGAGCGACCAAAATCAGAAGTCCACCTGCGGCATCGGGTACAAAACACCATACGCCCCTTGCGAGAGAGGAGTTGTGTACAGTATTCCGTAGTCATGTGGCAAGTCCTACATTGGACAAACTGGGCGATGTATTAATGACCGCACCAGGGAGCATGCAGCTTCCGTTGGCGCACTAGCGTCAGCTCGCCACCTTCCGGCGCATTGCCCAGTATGCCAATGTGCTCCTGATTCCACAAACGTTAGCATTGTTGGAAGACACAAAAACCAGCTTGCAGGGAGAATCTTGGAGTCTCTGGCTATTGAGGCGAACGGGAACGACTGTGTGAGTGCCGCCTCCATTACGCTATTTCCGAAAGAAAAACTGGAACTTCTGGGAGCGCCCCATGTGAGAAACCAAGTCAGGAACATGTGAACGTTAGCCACCAAATATCATACCAAAGAAGCCGAAGTTACCCCTGAGAACTCATTAGTATATTCATTAATGTTTATGAAAAAGACGAATTTCAGTATATGGATGATAGTCCAGCAGAGTGTGTCTCTTTTTTTTTCCACTCCTTCGTTTTTTTCCTTCAGCGTTCATCTAGAAACCGTCAGAAGCATGCCATGCCAACCAGCTCAGCTCCAGGCATTCACAAATTCTGTCTGGCTTTAACCATCGCCGTCTTCAAAAAAAAAAACAAAAAAAAAACTACGACATTTAGGACTGCTAACTTGTCGGAATGCAAAAGCGTTTGTATACGTAGCGTATTCCTACAAGCCGCGCTGAGCTCGGCCGTGCAGCTTCTCAGGAGTCTACCCGGCCGGGCACTGCTGGCTGTGCAGCCAGCCGCTCCCTCTTACAGGCGGCCGGGACGCTGCGCCTGGAGTGTGTTTCTCAGTGAGACGGCGTTCCTTGGAACTACGCCGCGCTCCAGCCAATGAGGTGGCTGCTACAGACTACAGGCTTCGCTCCATGGGACAGGAGAATTCATGTGCCGTTTGGCGCAACTTCAAAATTTGATAGCGCCGGTTTGCTCGATGGAATAGTTAATGCTTTTGCTTAAAACTTGCTCGAGCATTTCCCACCGCACCCTAAAAGGAACTTGCAGGTACCGCGAGCGGAGCGCCGGATACGCATCATTAGTGACGCGAGTGAACACGTGACTCTCCGCTGCTTCCTCCGTCTCTGATTGGCCGAACGCACCGCAAAGTATTGGAAATTTGAGCGAGTCTCTATTGGGGATGAAATCAGACAGTGGCACCCCAAGCGGCTAACTTTAGAACTACACTCTAAAGAAAGGGGGTGTAGACGTCACACCCCTTGTCCCAAATACGACACCCCAAAACTTTAGTTCGACGTACAGCGCACTGTCGTCGAACTGACTGCCCCAACTTTTGCCAGAGGGTTGATGACGGTGCGATGCAACATACTAAACAGCTAAAGTACTTATCAAAGTCCACAAAAAAAGAAAGCACACAGGTTGTGCAGCTGAGTCTAGAAAACCCCGATAACTTTTTTTTTTTTTGCGGTCAGTCACACTTACATTAACTATTTTAATGTGTTGTACAATGCGGCTATCAAACCGCTCGTGAAATTTGGTAGCGTCGGTACAACGTTAGTGCGCTGTACATCTAACTGAAGTTTTGGAGTGTCGTATATGTGACAAGGGGTGTAAGGTTTACACCCACTTTTTTTAGGAAGTACACGTATTGGGACAACAAATCCAGGGACTCAGCGCTTGGCTGACAAAACGGAACGTGGCGTCAGCGTTCGGCTGGATTTCGTGTTTTCCTGTGAGCAGGATTATGGTTTCTTCTATAACAATCCGACCAGCATGAACAATGCAGCATGCACGGTGCTTAGTTCAGCCCAAAAGCCGAAGTGGTTCAGGCTCTCATACTCCGACGACTGCTTTCGGGAGAGATCCGGCACTTAAGCTCACCTCGTTTATTGCTAGTATATTTGCATTACACCGTGCTCCGCGCTCTATCGAAGAAGGTGTCATGAACATGCCCACAAGGCCTGTGGGCATGTGCAAAAGGCCTTGTGTTGGGTAAACACCGAGTTGTGGGAGCAACAAACGGGTCAGCGCGCCCCCTATAGTTCGATCTCCTCGCCATGCGTCACGCTACAGAGCATTGCGGGACCTCGTGCGTAGTACCGCAAGCAACCACCCCTCGCCGCATGGACGCCGCAACGCACTCAAATGCGTTAAAACGCGATTGTGCGTGTGGACCTTTAGCGTCTTATTCTTGACCTGCGCATGGACTGCGTTCAGAGTTTTGTTGTTTCTTTGTATTTGCCTCGTGATCTGGGATTTCCAACCAGAGGAGCCACGCTTCTACATGTGTGACAGTTTAAGACGCTTAAGATTGCACTACCCAAAAACAAATCCTAACAAGTCCCTTTTCGCAGCACCCCCTGGGTAACGCAGGACGCCTATGGTGGTCCTTTTCTGAGTTTCTATAGTCGCTGAAATCTTAAAAAAAACGTAAGACGCGGTGAGTTTTGATCACCTTACTATATATAGTGTACATAGTGTGTCAGCGTTAACGTTTCATTAATAGGAGCTATTATTGATATTGTTCTCACTAACTCCTGAAGCCGGTAGCAAGAGCAAAACTTATAGACTTACCAATGCAAAGTCTTTGACATTCTTTGAATGTATAGAAGATGTTTGTTTTTCCGTTGACTGTGCGCTTTGAAAATTGACTTGTACGTACACATACGTTTTTATCAATATCATAATAATAGCGAGTGAATGCTCCTTTCCACTGACTCACGTCGGGCTTTTGCGCACAAGGACTTGTTGGGTTTTCTGGAAGGAAAACAAATATGTGCTTCGTTTTCATTAACAAACCCTAAAATATTTGAACGTATAAACCTGAAAGTGCATGTAATGAACTAGAATGCACACACTAGCATAAGGCTAGCTTATAGTGATGTGGATCATGTTAGAGACGGTAGTTTGAGTATGTTTCAATCTCAGTTCACGAAATGTTTCCTCCAGTACATTGTTTGAAATAAATCTAATGTGCGCATTTTTTAAAGAAACACCTGTTTGATTAAATTGTTTTAGACACTACTATGGAGTTGTCAATTTTATTAGTCGGGTGTGTAAACGCAAGGTTATATTACGCTTCAGCAAAGCACTAATTGAGATAACCTAGGTAGCACTTAAAAAAAAACTCCTAACTTTACACAAGCTGTGCAATCCTAGGGTTTTAACCGTGGCTCAACACAGTTTTGCTCCAAGGCGTTAGTTTCTGCCAGAGTACTTTTATTTGGCATTTATATGGCTTTGCTTTGGCTCGCCACATAACATCCGAGCAGCTTGCGGGCGGCAGCGACGACGGCGACAACCAGACGGAGGGCTGCTCCCCTCGCCAATTTCTTCCTGCACGGCTCGCGCGGCTGCTCGGCGCCGTGAACTTGGGTCCGACGCGCCCGAAGGCTCGAACCCCCGCACTCACTGCGGCATCCGACACCTGAAAGTTGAGCGTCGCTTCGCCGTCAGTGAGTCGGAGAGCCTTACTGGGACACCAAACTGGCGCTGGACACCACCTGTGAGGGTATCCCCTCTCACCTGTCCTCCGTCGGGCTTGAAAAACTGGAGTGCCGGCGTTTGAGGAATCGGCACGACTCGTACGCCTCCATCCATGGGTCCGTTGCTGCCGGGGATTTTGAGAAACTCGCTAACCCTGCCGTGTGGCCGAAATCCTGCCCCTTTAAAGCTTTCAAAGGCGCCCTTCGACAAACCCTTCTCCATGTCTGAAAGGGCGCTCCCACGACCGACGAAAGGTGATGAGTCACGTTGGTTTAGTTAATCGAAACGTCCGCGGCTCATGCACAAAGAGACGAATGTTTTTTTGTTTTCTTTTTTATAACGTTATCCTATCCAATTATCCTATATTCTGTTTAACAAAAACTTGGTTATGCTGTGACATTGGGTCCTCCGATTACTTTTTATTTTATTTTGTGGTGCACCGGCGTGACCGCGACTTGGCAACGCGTGATACAACTGGGGGCGGCGTGTTAGCGGCCGTTGACGGGCGTTTCCGCTCGAAAAGACGCGAAGATGTAGAAACATTTCCCGAGAGTTTATGGGTAGAAATCAAGTGTCCAAAAAAGTACGCCTTTTTATTGGCCTTTTTTACCCGCCTCCGCAAACGACGCCCGACGACCTTCGCATTTGTCTCACTGGCATGGAGAACATCGTTAACAAGTTACACGGGCGTGATGTCTTAGTCTTAGGTGATTTTAAAGCTCCAGGCATCAACTGGACTCAGTTTAATGTTTCGACTGACAAATTTCATTGCAAGCAGAAAGACAATGACCTCCTAAACTTTGTTTCTTTTTTAGATCTTGCACAGCACAACGTTATGCTTATCCACCAACGTAATGCTTTAGATTTTTGCCTCTCAAACATGGATTGCGTGCGTGTAGCCCGAGGTGAAGTCCCTATGGTTCCTTTGGTTAAGTATCATCCATCCCTTGACTTGGTGCTTTCTTTTGATGATTCCTCGGTTTGCGCTCCTATTAAGGCTTCTCTACTACGCATCTTATAGAATTTTTCATCAGGAGACGATGCCCTCCCACCTCTCGAGTGTTGATTGTTTTCCGGGTTTAGAATCCTCTGATGCATATTAACAGGTACCTCTCTTTACGAGATTAACTCGAGAGGACATCAACAGATTCATCCCTTTAAGGTCTTTAAAGAAACCTTGCTTTCCTAAATGTTTTTCTAGTGAACTAAGAAGGCTACTAAAAGGAAAGACTTCTTGCACAGAAAGTTCAAGAAAGGTGGTCTCCCAACGTGGGAAGTAGAATTCAAGAGTTGCAGGAAGAAATGTATGATAGTGTTAAGCCATGACCGCTTGGCGTATCATGCCTCAGTGAAACCTGACCTTGTCAAAAACCGTAAGAAACTTTGGAGGTACTCTAGATCACGTTCCGGGAAGAATATTGTATCGAAAATATTTTTGGATAACCATAAAAGAGTTGCGGAGTGCGTGCCTGAGCTGTTTGCAGATCATTTTAGTCAAGCCTACAAAGACAGTACCGTATGCTCCTACGTCACGTTGGCTCACTTAAATTAGTTCGGTGACCTACTAAGTTACATTAATGTCGACAAGGCATGTGTAGAGCTAGGTAGTAAAAAAAAATGAAAGCCACGCTGTCTGTGGGACACTATGGAATACCATCTGCAATTGTCAAAACATTTCATGATATAGTCACACCTATACCATGTGCAATATTTAACAACTCATTAAGGTGAGGAATATTCCCTGAAAGGTAGAAAATTGCCGTGGTCGTTCCGGTTCTAAGGTCGGGAAAGGAAGGTGATGTTCTCAACTACAGAGCAATTTCCCTACTCTCTTTATTTTCCAAACTTTTTGAAACAGCCATTCATCAATTCTTGTCTTTCAAATTTAGAAACTTAACCCTCGCTAATTAGCATGGGTTTATGACCGCAGATTAACGACTACAGATTTTGTAAGCTTTATGTCTGCCGCATCTTATGCAGCCTGCAACAGAGGTCAGCTAGACGGGGTTTCTTTTGACCTAAGCAAGGCATTTGACGGTATAAATGATATGATCCTATTATCAAAGCTTTCAGCCTACGGGGATTGTGGCAGAGTATACGACTGGTTTCAAAGCTATTTGTCAAACAGGAAAGCGTACGTTCGACACAACATTATGAACTCTTCATTGTACAGGACAAGTTCTGGCGTTCCCCAGGGGTCCGTCCTAGGTCAACTCCTGTTCACAATTTTTGTAAATGACGTCTCTGACCCTATTTCTAATTCTTTGTTCCTGCAATAGGCTGATGACATTAAAACTTACAAAGAAATAGTTAGTTGAGATGACTGCGTTAGGATTGAGGAAGATAAATATTTTTTCTTTAGGAGGTGGTCAGCCAATAAATAGTCCTCCCTTAAGCCGTGCTAAAACCAGGGTTATGACATTTCCTCAGAAGGCACAGAATACATTTTTTCGCATATAGTATTCATGGTGAACCTCTCTCCCGGGTATGTGCAATGGAAGATCTGGGAGTAATGTTCGATCCCAGCCTGCGATTCTCTAGTCCCGTAACATAGGTTCGTTAACCCGTCTCTGCGCACGCTGGCTGTTTCCTTTCGCCCAACGAAGCACTTCAAGCATCCTTCTGCGTTTCTCGCGTTGTACCGCTCCATATCCGTGCCCTAGTTAGAATGAGCCTCAGTTGTGTGAAACGGAATCTCTAAAACTAACTCATTCCAAATCGAACGAGTTCAGGAAAAGTTTATTTCCATTTTTAAACATCGCTACCTTATGAAGGATGTTCGTTGTTCAACTTCCGACGCAACGTTAGAGCGTGTTGACTTGTTAAGCCTGCACCGGTACCGTCAGAAGTCGGAACTATTGTTTTTGTTTAAAACGTTGCATGGTTCGATTAATTCACCAAGCCTCTTGTCTGAAGTGTGCCCTAAGGTCCCACGTGCGTCTTCTCGGAATCAATCATCCTTTTCTATTTCCAAAACTTTTAGTTTTTTAAGCCCATTTATATGACTGACTATGTAGTTAGCTTATTTTGCAACAACTTTTGTTGCAAAATAAGCTAACTACATACAGTGGGCAAAGTAACTAAAAACAACACTAATTTACACTTCACCCGTGACACCTGCGATATCGGCCTTCGCGAGTGAAACCTGTTCAGCTTTTGACTGAGAGCGCGTGACTGTGTTCAAAAAGAAAGAAGACGAGAAAAAGAAATCTCGGCGACGCTAGAGTGTATTAGAAGGAACGAGTGGTTCGCATTAGCCGCTTTTTATGAAAAACGCGTTTCCTTCCAACGCCAAGCTCGACCGGCACACTAGTCAAGGTCACAGAAACGATAGAACGCAGGACTATATTTTATGCAACCTAGACGTCAGGCGTCACATCAATACATACCGCTACCGCGACCTGACTTGTCACAACGCATGCGCCATCACGACGACGCCTTGAAGTCAGCGTCGTCATCGACGTTGAGAACCTGCGTTACACGACATCAAGACTGCGTTCTGACGTCATACTGCGTTAACAACGACGAAAATATCAACGTTGATTCTGATGACGACGACGACAGCGTCACGGGACGTCAAGATGATGGCGTCCTTGTCAATGCAACGCCAGAAGGACGCGTGGTGTCAGTTCATTGACGTCGTTGTCGACATAACGCAACTCGACGTCACGAAGACGTCCCGTCAGCTTCACGACATCCACGTCATCGTCGACGACGTTACGCGCCGTCAAGGCTTTGTCGTCACGTTGATGTTCACGATGACGTCAGGACAGCGTTAACGAGACGTCATAGCGATGTTTGACATTGCGTGGAGCGTCGACGTCAACGTCGGTATCGACGGCCACGTCCACGTCGTCCTCGATGTAGCGCGCAACGTCATGACCGCGTTACAGCGGCGACTTGATGTTGCGTAACGGCGTCGTTCTTAACGCGACGCGATGTCACGACCGCGTCGCAACGGCGACTTGATGTCGCCAAACGGCGTTGTCCTCGACGCGACGCGATGTCACGACGGCATTACGACAGCATCTTGGCGTCGCGTAACGTCGTCGACGACGACGTCGTGGCGTCGTCGTGTTGTGCTGCTTTGCGGACAGTGAACGGAACGAGCTGAACGCCAGCGGAAGGCGAGCAGTCGGATCGAACCGGACGGATCAGACGAGACGATCGCCATAAACTGACTGAGAATCTTCAAGTGCAAAAATATTTACGTTTATTTTGTCAGTGTTAATACAATTTTGTGTTCTGCTAAAGTTATCGGCCATTATTATAACGACGACACCCACTCACTCTTCGAATCAGAAGCAATCGATACAAGTGTTATAACCAGTACTCTGAGAAACTCGATATTTTTATCTTGTGCTACAGGGCATTTGTTATTTCTATTGAACACCTGTCCGGTGTGTGAATTATGAATGTGGTTCACTTTAATATTGATTTCGGAGAGCAAAGACATTGTTGGCTGTGTGCTTGTGCTACTGCTTCGTATATTATTCGTTTCGAGTGCCTCTCAAACTTGTTTTTATGTTACTGTAATTTCTCATAATTGTAAACAAGAACTAGAGATTCTATTTTGTTATCATTCGGCTCAGTATATGTCGGGCATGATCATATGCAGTTACTGTACAGTGCATTGCTCTTCTGTATTTGTGTGCTTTATATCTTCATTTCCATCCAGTGTGCAAGTACCACGACCCCAAGGTTGTTTCTGGGCACTATAATAAGCATATTGATTGATTCCATATTTTAATTTTAATGTAAAGCGTCCAGTTTAATTTGCAGATTTAATGGGAGTTCGTTAAGAAGTATTAAGGTTATGTCAGTGCTTTGGAATTTGTGGCACATGTAGTATCTCAAAGGAATAACAGGCGCTTGTAACATGCAATAGCAGAATACGAACATTAAATTGACAGTATTCAATATATGTATAAAATAAATCGGAACTTTACACTCTCGGGCAACTCTAGGCATGTCGAAGATACCAGAAATAATTCTTCATCGAACCCTGTCCAAATAAAATTATTATTTAAGCAGATAAAACCTTCTACGCACAGGTACTTTCTGAAGACGCACCCGGAAATGATAAAACCGGGATCGACGTGTGTACACGCACACAGACGGGCACGCGCCAGTGTGTTGCTATTGCTGCTACGTCAGCCGACCATCAGTACCGACATCTAATGGTGTTCATAAAATAATGACGTCTTCATTATATCTCAAAGCAATGTATTAAAAAAAAAAGACGTTTACAACTCCCTGTAACGCCGAATGAGAGCGCAGCTCTTGAGGAGGAGGAGGAGGGAAGGGTACTGAGAGGAGGGTATACCCCTCCTCCTCCTCGCCATCATCTTTCAACCTCCTCTCCTCCCTCTTCCCTCCCCCTCCTCCTCTTTCCTCCTCCTCCCCTCCCCTCGTCCTCCTAACTCTCCTCCTCCCTCCTCCTCCCACGTTGCATCATGGGAAATGTCCCATAATGCACCGCGCAGTACCCTCGTAACGTCACTCGTGACGTCACATGTGACGTCACGAGTCCCGCGCCTTGCATTGTGGAACATTTTCCATAGTGCACCGCGCGGTTACGCCGACGGCGACGCCACTCAAGCCGGAAACGGGCACCTAAGAGCTGCGCTCTAAAAGAAGTCATCTATATGTATAAGCTCTACTTATATCCTGGATCGTCTAGCCTCGCATTTCATTTTTGCAATCTCAAAATAGACATAGTTACTTACTTGCGCAAGTCTCCCAACACTGCTTGTGTGTATCAAAGCTGTTTCCGCCATCGTCGCATCCCTTAAACTGTTCACACCTTTTGGTAAGGGTATTGTACCCATACTGATATGCCAGATATATGCAGGAACTTATATTTTGTATTGGCATTCCGCACTTGTCTTGTACAAACCCTGTATATTTTTAAGCCATTGAGCAAGATAACGCAATGTTTCAGAGTCTTCACATATTATTAACACAAAGCGGACTCTAACAAAACCAACAAACAAGAGTAAACCACAAAGCTCGATTTGTTGCGGACGAGAATAGAGAAGTTGAAAAGACAAAAAGAAAGCAGGTACATAACTGTGCCTTTGAATTCTGTGGATTTCGCGTTGGATTTTTATTTAACCATATTTATATCTGGTCAAGCCTGCCGGTCACAGTAGTGCTTCTGAGCCATGTAAATGGTAATACCGCATTCTGGGCCGCATAGGTTCATATAATAGTTTTCATTGTTCATCGTAAAGCGCCGTTCGCACTCTTGTAACCGAGTAAGACCGAGAGAGACCAGATCGGTTTTTAAGCATCTTGCGACGTCTTATGACCGGATGTGTTGCAGCGGAGTTGGTCCTAAGAAATCGCAAGAGGCTTAAAAACAGGTGTGGTCTCTCTAGGTCTTACTCGGTCGCAAAAATGTGAATGGGCCTTTACTTGGTTGCAAGAGTGTGAACGGCGCCTAAATGCTATACTTCATACAATATTCGTTAAACTAGTGCAATAGCCTGAACGGCACTTAAATATTAGACTTCATCCAATATTCGTTAAAGTAGTGCGAAATAGTAACAAGTTCAATGCCATTTTCTTTACACGGTAATTGCTTAAGTCTTGGAGCGTCAATTTGAACTGGCTATTGCTTACTGTTAAACGGTTCCAACATGCAAGACCACCAACAGAGATGGAAGAGCGGAGATTGACAATAATGACCTAAATCACTCACTGAACTCTGGCGTTGCGCAGTGCTAGTAAGGGCTTAAGGCCATAACTTAATCATATGGAACAGCGCGAATTTTACAGGGACAGAGGAAGGAACTGGACAGGATGAGCGCTGACTAACAACTGAAAGGTTCATTATCAGAAAAACACGAAGAAAACATACAACACTACTCTCCAATCACGACGGAAATGCGCATGCGCCTCACAAAATTGGGTACTTTCTGTTACACAATTCGATATGAGTCCTCCCCGATCTAAAAATTCTACCTCACTGTCCAGCAAATTCAAGGAAGCCTGACTCACGCAGGCTGGCCCCTCCTTCTTTATTCTATGAGCTTCGACAATCTCTCGAGCCTTTTGGTCCCTGTGTTTATACAAAACAATGGCCTTGTCAAGTAACGGTGTACAGGCGCAGTCCCTCCAGTGTAACGCCAAGTGGGAGCTAGCTGTTCCTTTAACAGGAACAGCCAGCTCCCACTTGGCGGTACACTGCAAGGCGAAGGGTTCCTGCGTAGACGAATGGCCGACCAGCCCTTCTTGTCGACGCTGGAACGCATTGCTCTGAAAGGGTGATATGCACCGTCCGTCGTTCGACCACATTTAGAAAGGGTCGGTAGTTCGATATCGCCATTGGTCTTACTGCACCGACGGGTTCTGTGACCACTCTTTTAATGCGCAAATCTGCAGCACATTAATGTGAATTTTGTTTTTTTAGGACGCTTAGAGCTCGTAATTTGAGTTATGACTAAAGACCGAGGATGTCAATAGTCACTTTAGTGTATTTTATGTGAAGGCAGTTTATATTGACAAGTAATCTACGTTGCAAGAATGGCGGTTATTCCAGCTTTACCACAGCTGCCAGGAGCACCTCTTCTAGTTCAATCAAAAATTAACTCGCTGATCTCATTTTATCCCTTGTATGGAATAAATTACAAACTTATAAAACTGATTTGCCGTGATACTTAGAGCAAACAAAAGAAATATTCGTATAATTCAAATTTTTTTGTATCACATGACCTCGAGCCTTTTCTTTAACGGAACAACAAACATCGTTTCACTAACCGTTGTAGGTCAATATTTTAGTAATGGCAAATATCGCACAGTTAGGTAGCTGGAGCCAAAGAAAGGGTTAAAGGTAATTGTTTGTGCATGCGTTCATACATTGGGGATTTAGTCTGCCTAAATAACCAGCTAAACTTTCCGCTACAGATGATAAACTTTGTCAAATAGATACTAATTCTGGGTGGATTACCCCAAAATCCACACCATTTATACGAAATTGTTTGACCCATAAAACTCTTTTTATACGTTCAACAAGGTCACTTATTAGTCACGAGAAACTGGGTATTTCTATGTCTTGGGTTTATGATCAAATGGAGACGGCAAAATATGGTGGCAGAATAATGACGCTATTTCACGACGATCTGAAATTAATCACATTGTTTCCATCTCAGATGAATAGAAAAAAAAAAACTGTAAACTTACTTCCACATCGCCGGTTACATTCATAGAACGTTCGAAAGGCATTTCCTTCCCCGTTTGGGCACTCGGTTTTGTTCATTTCTTGACATTTAAGTGTCTTATAATTGAACCAATACCACTTGGCGTCTGTAGGTGTACACCCGCTCTTAATCCCCTTTGCGCAAACTCCGTAATCTGGAACTTAATGGAAATTTTATCAGCACCCTAAACAAAATGGTAATTTAGTTGTGGGTGTTGGGAGAGGAGTGAGAGGAGTGGGTTTGTTCACAGATGATTTCAAGCATATAAAACAAGCAAGAAAGATTAAGAAATCTGTAAATACCCCGAAGGAAAAATCCATCAATGTAACACTGTTTGGCAGTCAATGTTGTCTAGTGGACCGCTGACTGTGCCTGACTGTACGTCAAGCATGTCTGATTGGCCAACAAGTTACTCTGACCGACAGTCAAACTCCAGTCCGACCCCGCTTGTCGGCTTTCTGATGGTTTCCTGGTGGCAGTCGGCCGCCGCGAAATGCCATCAGGATGTCCTGGTGGTGATTCTGACTGTACATCGATTGTCTCTGACTGTACGTCAGAAAGCTTTGACGTGCAGACAGAAGTACGGTCAAAGGACGTAAAGTTCGTTCGGATACCACTATTTCGTCAAATCTATGAATACGAAAAGTAATCTATGCACGAGAAAACGATTTCGGGACGTGAGCCCATAAAACCGCTGATGTTAGAGATGTGACACGCAACCGACCGACAACCTTGATCAGAAGCCCGCCGAAGCCGCCGTAGCGTCGAACACGACACTTCGCACTTCGCTTCGCCCATAGAGGCTTCGCCGAGCTTTCATAAACGATCGCTCTCGACTCGTTTTGTTTGCCCGCTTGCTCCAACCTGTTGATCCTGCCCGGGCTCTACAATGTCTTATGTTTTAGTAGAATTTTTCTCGACAAGAGTCAGCCTGTTGTGAGTTCCGACGATGTAAGGGACTTTAGCGGTGTAGTTGAAGACGACAAGGTGTACCAGGTCTACTGGGCCGATGACGCGCGAACAAAAGGATCGTTCTACGACGCGAAAGTACTCTACATGGCAGGTGAGTAGAACTGAAGTACGGCGAGTGATGTACGAGTGCTTTCATAACATGCTGACGACTTAACTGCATTTGCAGCCGAAGCATCTCGTATAAAACGAATAGTCAAATCGAGTTTGTGTAGCGGTGGCGTAGCATAGCGGTTAAGGTGTCCGATTTGTACGCAAGCGGTCGCGGGTTCGATCCGCGGTGGTCCTCCTTTTTTTTTTTTTTCTTTTTCTCGAACATTTTGTTTTATCGAGGCATTTGGCGATATTTATGAGTGCGTATAGCTTTACTCTTATATAAATGCTGCCCTTGATGATGAAATTCCCTTGGCAGTGGCAGTCAGACGTCATCTGATGGACCATCAGATGACGTCTGATGGTCCATCAAGTTCCACCAAGGCTGCTGACTGGCAGTCAGTGTCCCAAATTACGTAGGTTGATGAAATTTTGCAATAGGGACTCAAAACGTTTCAGTTAAACATATAACCTAAGCAGATAATTATACCAATACAATTCTCGAATACCGCTATATACTTGATAACCAAACGTGATTCATGACATTTTTTAACCCTTTAGGTTTTTTTTTCTGTTAGAGGCATCACCATTTTTTTGTTTTTTTTTTATAGATAGAAGATATTGAATTAGAAATTGAAACAAAAATAAAAAAGCACCTGTTTTTAAGCCATATTTATGATAGTAGACATTCCTCAATTGAATGCTCTTTGTGTATACAGTTGTTGGAATATCTGACATCGTGATCCGTCCATTCTTTCTTTGTGGGAGGCACCCGCAGCGTGGTTGCTACGTCTGATGATCTTTGTGTTTCTGGCATTGCTTGCAGACAGTTCTGCGAGCAATGAACTACACACCAAGGTCGTTCATTCGAGCTTCCAGAGAAATGCCCTTTAGCGACTTTCGTCCTCGAGACAGGGCCGTGATATCTCTAAAATGAGTAGGGAAAATCAAAAGAGTGGGGTCCCATTGCTTCTAAACTACATTAGGGTATTCGCAACTTTAGGGGAGGCAACGCCACACAGCGAAAAAGACATGGTGTATATACGTGAGGAGCTACCGCCTCTCCAAATGTGTAGTAAAAACTTCCGCAACCTGGCGGTTAATAAGTGAAACAGAGAAATGGAGGGAGCATGCTCAGGGTTGCAGTCGCGAATAAACAACGCTTGTTTATGTATATGTGCCTGAAGTGCGTCATTAGATATTTTAGTTCAACTTTATCTTATTCTCTTAAAGTTGGACATGCTTAAGCACTCTGCATATTATGAAAATGATTACTTTTATATTATAAGTATTTGCAAACGCGATGCTCTCTTACATGATTTATTGCAGATACGCGTCGATCCTTCTATGTGTACACTGTTGCATAGGCTGACATGCACCATCCGGGTTTACTGATGGCCACAGGTAATGCAACGAGCAGTAGATGATTTGAGTGTCTGCCTATTTATTAAACCGAACGTCGCTTGTAATTCATATACATATGAGTCGAAATAAACTATGAAACACAATCTACATCCCATACCTAAGCTGCAAACGCTACAGTAATTTAATTTCCCCGGCAGCTATTGTGGGTGTACAGTGCTCCCCTTACTTTTACACATTCGTTCGCATTCCTGAGACGAGTCGAATATGTTCTTGCAAGACTGAATAGCGCCATTCCATTGAATTTGGACACACTGCCCGTTCGAAGATCTGTAAGTCCACTTTTGAGAGCGTGCACCTTTCCCGGGGTTGTTTGGAGGATTTTCAAAGCAAAAACCTGGTACGTCTCCTAGGATAGCAAAACATAATCAATTTAACTAAATAGAAAAAATATACATGATCAGTTGATTTCTTGTTTAAGTAACAAAATAATATTATATAAAATGAGATGCAGCTACACAAATAGGAGTGATAGCAGTGGCATGAACTTACCTGGTGTCCAAGATCTTGGTGACAAAACCAGATGCATCTGATGTAAAACACTGTACCCCTTAAGGTATTTTTATATCAAAGATGTAATATTTTCTGAAGCAAAATCCTTCATTTTTCGTTCATATATATATAGATGCGGTATTATTAAGACCTCAATTATATTTGTGACCTTAGTAATGATATTAAGCATAAGCATTATATTCCTCATCATCTTGTGGAGCTCAAATTATAGCCCGATATATTTACAATTATTTAACCGAGTACTGTGTAAAATATTAAATTGTGCCAGACGTCTCACGCCTAAGGTTCTTGTGTCTCTAAAACTACGCAGTTAAACGTTGCCAATAAACACATCTTTGTTGATGAAAATACCGAATGCATATTGGAGTGTAAAACACACGAAGACAATGAACATTTTTTAAACTGTTGGAACACCTTTTTTATAAAAGTGTCCAAAGCCGATTCCCCCTCCTTTCCCACAAGAAAAAAACGTTAAAAAATTATGAGGATGGCACAGTTGGCAACCTTGAAGCATTTTTAAAATCCCTTAGTGTGGCGCTCTTTTAGAGCTCTAACACATAGACCTTTTTACTCTGATATGTGTCTGTTGCTGCTTTCAGCGTATTGTCTTCGCTTAAATATCTCCTATTTTTACGTCTAACATGAGAATATTTGCGAGTAAAAAAAAAATATGTCGCCGAGATTGCCAATGTAAGGTATTTCGAAAAGAAAAGCATTCTGTGCTCTCGCTGCAGAACGCTGGGATTTAATCTTCCTCCGCGTCTGTTTCGCTCTGAATGAGCATCGTACCAGTGGCAAAGGTTCGTAGCAAGAGCATATATCGGTTTCATGTTCGAAATCTCTAACGCTCATTTTTATTTTGCAGCGTTCAGAGTTCATATTTGTGCTGCGACGATGATTATATCATTGTCACGTTCATTGCCCCGGTGCACTTTCAATAACGAAGTATGATATGCTTTGAACTGAGCCAACTTTTCCTATAAATGTTAAAGTAAGTTCGTCAATCTGGGGGTTTAACTGCTGAGCTTAGAAAACATTGATGTCACGCGATACTACAACCTCACACTCCGATGTCAAGTAATCTGACATCATGTCATGTCGTGACCACGCGGCATGACGTCAGATCGTGGAGCACAGTGTCACTGCGTGAAGTCATAAGGTCACGTGACGGGAAGTCACGTGGCAGAGTGACGCAGAAGGGTATGAACCTGGGCGAGTTGGTTGTACGTTGTAGATCGTTAAAAGCGCTAAAGAACACGAGGGGCAAAGAGAAGAACGGCGTGCACCGTAGAGCGACGCTTGACATGATGTCACGTGACGTCAGGGGACATGATTCGGGACGAAAACGCAAAGTATTTTTGGTTATGGCTTTTATGTTCGCTATGTAAACAAATAAATATATATTTAGCTGCATGTTTTATGAACCCTCTAAAAAATTAGGGATATTTAATGGCGGATTCGCAACGCAGACATGCAGAATACCCGCAACTTTGGTTTCTACGTGTGGGTTCCGATATTTATGTCCTCTCTTTCGATCAGTGGCTAAGATGTCATTGTATGCTGCTAACCAGCGAGAACGTTCTTAAACTAATGTGTTCTAACTCGTATCGCGCTGTTGCACCATGTACTCTGTCCGAATCTCACGCGAGATTGATTGTGGTCATCAAAAACTTATTAAGAGCAACGTATGATAAAGCACAGTACCTAAAATAGGGACAGCCGTACGTTATCTAAAGTAATAGCAAAAGTAGCAAAAAGTGTTAGAACAAATCCCCTTTGAAGTGAGGTAAGAAGTAAAATCAAATTTAACTCGCACACCAGTACAAAAGTGACAAAATTACGAACATTTATGCTCATCGTACTGATTAAAGGGTTAGCGGATTGGTGCAATGGAGCTGGACAAGTGAATGCCACCTAGAAAACGAAGCCTTCGCATTACGTCACGTTTAATGTACCTTCTACTCGCTCCAAGTGAAAAACAAGCTCCAGCTGGACTAGAATATATGAGGAGGGAGAGTGTATATGTGTCTTTATGTTGGAGCGCACTCCTATTACGCTCGCTGAGAATCGCGGAAAACGTATTTAAGCAATCTTAGGATGTTCTCGGAGCGATCGGTAGGCGTCGTTAACAATACGACATCATGTTATGGAGAGGCTAGAACAGGAATGTCTCAGGTCTTGTCGTGTAATTGGTATTAAATGTTTTAGCGAGTTTACTTTTTTTTAAAGCATTGAACACGCTGTTTGATTGGGGGTCTTTGAAAGTCAGAGGGTCAGAAACATGTGACACGTTAACCACCGCTGCCGCCTGTGTAAAGCAAATGTAACCTTAAGCAACGAAATAAAAAAAATAATATTAAAAGAATGTTTAGAAAACAACCGGAAACCGACATGTCTTGCGGCAAGCGCGCGGTACAGGCCCATAGCACCTAGAAGACAGGGCCTGCGCATTGCGTCATCATTGGTGGATCCTTGCCACGCCCCAAGCGGCAAACGTGCTCATGCTCAACGAGACTACGCCGCACAACGGGAGACGCGCAAAAAAACACAAAAAACAAAACAAAAAAAACTACGGATTGGATGAAGGCAGACACAGACCGGTCGCTTGTCTTGGCGTCGCCGCGTGTGAGCGTCACGTTCGCAGTGAGAAGCTGCAAGGCGCCCTGCCCCGACGATAGTTAGGCGGCTCTGCGTGGACTTACTAGTGATGAAGTTTAAAGGAGATGAGTTGGGGGAGAAGATAAGGAGGGAGACAAGGAAGAAAGGAGCTGAGAAGACAAGGAGACATCAGAGACATGGAGCGGAGATGACAAGCAGAAGAGGAGACAAGTACCGGCTCTTGTCTTCTAGGAGGTATTACTGGCGGAAACATATAAAGAACACAATTGTGGATTCACATATATTGTATATTTCATTAGACTCACGTCTGCACACTTCATTACACTCAGATTGGGATGAGAATCTATTTTCGTCAGGACTTCCAGGCCCTCTATACACAGTTGGGGAGCATTTTCCGGCACTGACTTCATAGAACCATCCAACGGCGGGCATTCCGACTTTCATCTCAGGTTTGAGTAAACATACGCTTGTGTTACGCCAACGTGGGCAATCGGAGGAACCTGAAACGAGTGAGGCATTGTGTACTTAATGTAAGTTCGTAGTTTTGAGGCTTTCATAAAGTTTAAAAAGCATAAGAAAGCGCAGCCAAGCTGATGAATCACCTCCATACTTCAACCCATGTCAAGGCAAAGAAATATAACAACGGACATACACACAACACACCTCAAGACGGTGTGTGTGTGTGTGTGTGTCCATTATTTTTAGTTTTGCGAGTCTGGGGTTGGAGAATGTAATTGCATAATGTTTCGTTTTTGTTGCATGTGTGAACAACTGGCAGTGGCAGGATTTTACACCCGTGGGAGCAGCGGTATATTGTTTTCTAGTTTCAACCACTTCTGGCCGCCTCTCATTGCAGCGCCATGCTGCAATGCCGACGGCTGACTCCTCCCAGTATAGAAAAGCTCGCATTAGAAGCGGTATACAATCTGGGGTTCATCTTTTAGATGGATCCCGTCTGACATCAACATTATCAATAACAACGATCCTCAAAGTCGTGACATATTTTTCAACAAAAAAATGTCTCTGACAGCTGGTCTCTAGCCATGTATGGTTATGCATACTAATGGCATAATGAATGCTTTTTTTTACCCTTATCTTTTATGGTATTTTAAATATAAGGTTATCAAACTATAGTTCACGAACAGCGAAAGTACAGGACGTTCTATTGAATAAAAGGATCCATCTATCTACATCTGTCTTTAGTGCAACGTATCAAATAAGTCATTCGATGTACCTACGGGTTTCGAACTGCCGCAACGCGTGTTGTTGGGCAAACTGGGAAACTCAAGCGAAAACGCTCATATTAAAAGCCCTTAAAAATGCAGCATCTACTTTTATGCGTATAGACCTTTCGTTTTTAATGCGGAATATGGGGGGGGCTGTATTTATTGTTAACAGTTTACGCTTGAGAAGCGCATTAATTAACACTATATAAAGCTTATATCTTCTGCAATGACTACAAGCCTTGATGTCATAAATCTGGTTTACCTTTCGCAGCAAGAGCGAGGACCAGTGTGATCTTGAGCAGCATATTGCAACGTCTGCAGGATCGTCAGAAGTAAAGCCTTTATGTAATGTTTGAAAAATGACAGCGTCTATGGAATATGCATTTCCTGTATATGACGCATATCACGACGTACGAAGGCAAAGACCGAACAATTAACGTTCCAACCACATGTCAACGGAAATAGGAAATATACGCTTTCAGCACTTCGCAGCGGCTGCTTACGTAACACGATTTCCGTGTTCCGGATTCTTTTTCAGGAATATTTTACATTATTCTTCGTTTTAAGTCTTTCAACATCATTTAAATTATTTCCACTGATGCACGCACTATAATTATTTTCTGAATGAAAAGAAGCATGACCGAAAACGAACAAAACACACTACAACATTTCCTTCAAATATAGAATAAGAGCTGCCATTAAATTTCCGGCCACCATAAAAAAAAAAACTTGAGAAATAAAGTATATTTCAATATTGTGATAGAAATGTAATTATTTTGAATACCTGTATACCGGGTGTTTAAGCCGAAGCCTGACATAAAATTTCTAATATTACCGTATTCGAAGTAAATGAATAATTTTTTTCGGGACCGCATTAATCGGGATGGCGGATGTCTGAAAATGCGCGATACTTACTAATTACTTTTAATTATTTAAAAATGGCTAATTACATATGAATTTGTAGAGATGGACATATGGCTTAAACTGGAAACTTGCCGAGCGTCATCAAAAGCCATGAAATTATTCATTTTTACAAAGACTTTCAGAGCGCCAGAAGCGTAGTAGTGCGCTAAATTCACAACTCGTGAAGCAGGTGCAAGTTTAGAAGTGCGACAAGGCGCCCGCACGATTTTTCCGTCCCTCACTAGAGCTCTACCCTTGTACCTGCTGCGCGAGTAAAACTTTTAGCGCGCTACTGGGCTTCCGATGTGCTCGAAATCTTCATGAAAATTACTGATTTAATAATATTGCCACGTGCGTCGCCGAGCGAGCGTTTGCGTGGTCAAATAATTACCGCGCTTTGCTGTTGCGCGGAAGGCCTAGGTTTGATTCCAGTCGTTGGAATGTTCTCTTATTAATTTTGTTAACTTGGCGTTCTCATAAAAATTGAGAACATTCTCGACTGATCGAGTTCCCAATTTTCTACGCGCCAAACGTTCTACGCCGAATGTTCCAGAAACCCACGCGGGTACATAAGGGACTCTGCGTGGCGAGCGGAGTCAGTCTCGCTCCAGTCTTCGCTCCTGCTGTTACGCCGGCTTCGACGCCCCCGACATTCTGTTGTTATCCTCTGTTCCCTTTTTGTTTTGAGCACAAGTTCGCCCCATTAAACATTTTGATATTTCTCAGTTATTCTTTGTTTCGTCACCTCATCATTCGCGAAATTTCGGTGGAGGTGAGGGGAAATGCATGTCCTTGCAGCGTACTCCTCCGAGGGCCCGCAGTGCAAGTCCGACGACAAGCCCACGAAGATCCAACGAAGGCACTACCGAGACTCGATTAAGTCGTCGCACTCAAGGCCTACACTCGGAATTTGGACTTTTTCCACCCAAAACCAAGCAGCCAACGAGGCCGACGATAAACAACCAGACGTCACAGACATCGCCCGCCGCCGCCGTGGTATACCTGCCCGTCGCACCCCGTACTCCGACGCCTTTCGACGGGGAGGTTCATGAGGATATTGAAGATTGGCTGCAACACTATGAACATGTAACCCGCCACAACGGTCGGACGACTGAGCAGTGCCTCGACAGCCTCTACTTCTCACTTCAAGGCACTGCGAGTCACCGGTTTGAAAACCATGAAGCCTCCTTCACTACATGGCAGCCCTGCGTTGCCGAATTGAAGCGGACTTCCATCAACCACCACCGTCGGCAGCGGGCAAAGAACCTGTTTCAAACAAGGGCGCAGGGCCCCATTGAAAGCGTGACCAGCTTCGTTGAAGATGTCCTGTGTCTAAGTGCCGAGCCGATCCGGAGGCCGCCTAAGAGAAGAAACTTTGCGTCCTCATATGTGGCGTGAAGATGAAATTTTCGGAAGCCTGGTTCGCAATCCCCCGACGACCGTCAACGCTTTTGTGAATGAAGCCACCGACATCCAGCGCGCACTGACGGCCTGAGCAAGCCACTTCCAACGAGTCACCGGCGCGCCTACTACTTCAATCGTTGCAGCTTCTTTACTGGACCTGAATACCAGCGGCATCAACAGCCTTCGGGAGATCGTCCGGAATATCGCACGGGGAGAGCCCCGCAAGATCCTTCTCCGACGTGAACCCCTAGCGCCGGAGTACCCCCGACGCCAGGAAGATCGGACCTATGTTCGCCTAGAGCAAGCTTTGACAAGGATGACCGACGTTTGGCGGCGGCTGACAGCCGACCACTGTGCTACCACTGCGGTAAAGCTGACCACGTCTGCCGGAGGTGCCCATACCGCCGAATGGGCCTGCGAAGTTTTCCGCCGAGCGACCCGCCACCCCCCCCTTGGAGAGCGACCAGGAGACATCAAGGAGTACGTCCGACGACCCCTGTCTCCGGTGGTGACTCCATCCCAAGGTTTCCGTTCGCCTTCGCCTCGATGTGCGCTTCCGCACTTCGGCCGCAATCGTCGGGACAGCTTGTGCCCCCATTTCTCGTCGGAAAAACTAAGTGCAGCCACGCCTGGAGGTGACGTTACCGAAGACAACCGAAGTAAAGAACCTTCAAGAACGACGGAGCGCTCCACCTTTCCCGACGCTACGCATCGCAACGACGCCCATGCAACGGTGCCTTAGAACCTAAACGTTATTATCAGCGGCCACGACGCTTCGGCACTTGGGGACACCAGAGCAGGCTACTCACTCTTGAGTGGGAGGCTCTCTCGCCACCTAAGAAAAAGAAAAGTGACAACACCGTGGAAAAGCCCTTAAATACAAACCGCCCGGTGGGCACCTCATCATACCATTCGGCAGATTCACTGCTCGCGTCGAGAACCGCGGTGACACGTGCCCTGTGAAGTTCGTCGTTCTGCAAGACAGTGCGAGGGATGTTATCGTCGGAATGAACTTTCTCTGGGAGCATGGCGCCGTCATCGACCTCCCAGCGAACCGGCTGACGCTACGAAAACCTGTTTCCCCAACGGAGGAACACAAAACAATGTCATCCGCGGTCCGAGACCTCGCAAGCCACGTTAAGTTACCGCCGCGGTCGAGTGTTTTCGTACCCGTCAGGATCACCGAAGCTTTCTGCGGCGAAGTTCTGCTCGAAGGGAGCCTCCAGTTGCTTCTAGGATGACGAATAGGCGTCGCAAGAGGAGTTGCCGAAATTTTGAATGGGCGCACTGGGGTCCTCGTGAGAAACGTCCGACAAGAAACGCAACACCTCACTAAAGGCGCAGCTGTGGGCACGTCGAGGAACTCTGAAACTCCGCCGAAGTCGCTGCGATTACTGAAGAATCACCGCCGCCTCAGCAAGACTGTATGTCGCCAGCGCAGCTCGACATTGACCCAAAGCTTCCGGGCCCCAGATTACGGCAGCTGTGTGACCTACTCGCCGAATACAGCGACTGCTTCGCGACGTCGTCGAAGGTGCGTCAAACCACCGTTGCAAAGCGTCGCATTGTTACCGAGGACGACGCGCTCTCTGTGCATCGATCGCCATTCCAAGTCTCCGTCAAAGAACGGGAGGCCATCTAGGAGCAGTTGCAAGTAATGCTGAACGACGACATAATCCAACCTTCAAGCAGCCCGTGGGCATCTCCAGTAGTACTGGTTAAGAACAAGGACGGAACGCTTAGGTTCTGCGTGGTCTACCGGCAGCTGAACGCAGTGAAGAAGGGGGACGTCTACTCACTCCCCTGCATAGATGGCAAGCTAGACCGGCCGCGCCATTGTCGATATCTTTTATCAATGGACCTGAAGAGCGGCTACTGGCAAATCGAAGTCGAAGAACGGGACTTGGAGAAGACAGCTTTCTTCACGCCGGATGGATTTTACGAGTTCAAGGTGATGCCCTTTGGACTATGCACGGCACCAGCAACTTTCCATCGTGACAGGGACATCGTACTGGCAGGACTTAAGTGGTAGAGTAGCCTCGTCTACGTCGACGACGCCTTATTGCTTTCCGGTGGCTTCGACACGCACTTGCGACGACTCCGAGCTGTTCTCCAAGCCATACGGACCGCCGAACTCACACTCAAGCCGTCGAAGTGCCGGTTCGCCTATGACGAACTGAAGTTCCTGGATCACATGGTTAGTAACGAATGCATTCGCCCAGACGCAGAGAAGACTCGCGCCGTCACAACATTTCCAGTGACGAGACACAAGAAGTCCGTGAGAAGGTTCCTTGGACTCTCTGCCTACTATCGGCGCTTCGTCCGGGATTTGGCAATGATTTCCGCACCACTCACAAACCTCACGAAGGCCGAAAGGACGCCAAGAAGTTCGAATGGGCCGAGGAGCAGCAGCACGCATTTGGCGAGCTGAAGCGACAACTCCAGACACCTCCTGTTCTTGGACATTTCGATCAGAATGCGGAAACCAAGATTCACCCGGACGCAAGTAACGGAGGACTTGGCGCGTTACTGGTTAAAGTTCCTACGCAAATGGGGCACTGTGCAAGGCGGAAAAAAAATTACTGCATGACTGAGCAAGAATGCCTTGCGGCCGTCTGGGCCATCACAAAGTTTCGTCCGTACGTTTATGGGAGCCCGTTCCGCGTAGTCACGGACCACCACCCGCTCTGCTGGCTTGCAAACCTCAAGGACCCGTCTAAATGCCTAGCTCGATGGAGTCTCTGACTAGAAGAGTTTAACATGACTGTGGTGTACAAGTCAGGCCGAAAGCACAGCGACGCCGACTGCCTTTCAAGGACCCCTGTCGAAACACCTTCCGGCACCAGCGACGACGATGACGACGAGTGCTTCCTGGGCGAAGTGAAAATCGACGACATGGCACGACGTTAGCGAGACGATCCCGAGCTGCGCGCACTAATAGAGCACCTGGAAAGGCGCAGGACTACCATGCCACGTGCTTTCGCACGAGCCCTGCCGACGTTCGCCATTCGACAAGGTGTACCCTACAAAGAGAACTTCGGGGACAACAACTTACCGTAGCTGCTTGTAGTCCCGATCGACCTTCGAGAGGAGATATTTCATGCCTTCCACGACGACCCGACGTTCGGGCACCTTGGGTACAGCCGGGCACTGGCCCGTATTCGTGAAAAGTAGTACTGGTCCAACCCAAACATAATGTTGTTTTGTTTTAAAAAAAACACCAACAACAACATTAGTCACTAAAATGAAAATTTTAAAACAAGTCATATCACTAAAATATAACATTCAATGATTGAGATAGTCTGGTGCACGTAGTAGTAGAAATAAAATGTATTTTGTTCGCTCGATGCCTCAGTCTTCATTGAGAATTCCTTGGAACATTTTGAGCCGATCTATCTTTCGCCTCCAACCACTGTGGTTCGAGCCTAAGATATGAGAAATCTATTAAAAATAAATCGTACAGCCTTAGCTTAGACCGATTCAAGTAGATTGCCATATTTTAATGCGAAAGCATTAATGCCCATGGAGTGAGCCACCTTCATCAGCCACGCCAAACGGCAGATAAATTTGTGAAGCTGCGATCTGAGGTCTTCCAGCCCCGCGCAGAAAGCCTCTCAAAACGGCAAGTAAATGAAGACGAAGGAGGCCGTTTCGCGTCAGTTTCAATCAGCGCCACCCCATGGCGCTGCGTGCCCGCGCGCATCCTCGGGGAGTTGCCGCGCGTCACGGACATCGGCCGTGCCGCTGACGGCACGGCCGATGGTAGCGAGGCGCGGAAACCCCCCGGGAACGCGCGCAAGAACGAGATTCATGGTTTCGCATTCAGAACTCATAAGAAATGCTTAGGTGTGCCTCGAGCCTTTTTTTTTTTTAATTTTAAATACGTATCCCATACAGCAGATCTGTACTCTAGGGTAGGCATAACACGGGTTCTGTAAGCGGTTAGTTTGACTTCCAAGGCGGGGCATTTGAGAGTGCGTTTGATGTATTCGAACTTCTTAAGGGCTAGAGAGCAGATGAAGTCGACTTGTTTATCCCATCTAAGATTGGGCGTAACGAAAACACCCATGTACTTAAACTCGTGAACTTTGTTTAAAAGTACATTATAAGTACCACACCTAAAAACAAAGGCGATTTTTTATTTGTAAATATCATAAAAAATATCATTAAAGTTTAAAATCATTTGTCATTTCCTACTCTAATTAATGAAGTGCACGAAAGATTTGTTAAGTAGAGGCTGATTATTATTAGACGTGATGTCATTGCACAGAACGCTGTCATCGGCAAGGAGACGAATATTAACCGGTATGTGTTTTACTGCATCATTAAAATACAAAATAAATAAAAGAGGACTTAACAGCGGTCCTTGCGGCACACCTGAACTAACCGAAGCCTCCGAAGAGATCCAACCGCAATTGAAACAAACTGTGACCTGCAAATCAGGTAATCGGAAATCCAGTCCAGTAAAAGGCTATTCTTAACCATGGCTTGGAACACCAATGGTAACTTGGAGTACGATACATTATCAAAAGCCTTTGGATAATCAATGAAAAGGCCGTCAACTTGCCCTCTGCGATTCAAGGAAGAAATGATGTCATGAGTGAATTTCAGAATTAAAACTTGTGTTTGGGCGAGTTGGTTCATACTGATTTAAAAGATTAAAAAGCGCAACACAACAAGCCCAATAAAGACACGAAGACGACAGGACGGGCGCTAACTCACAACTGATTTTATTAGAAACAACACTGTCACTTTTATACACAAGATCGTATGCCAAACCCACACTCCAACCAATCACAAACTCTCACAAGCAGCTATCTAGAAACATTACTTCTTTCTGAAGCAAAAAGAGAGAAGACGTGCTAACGCATTTGTGATCCTTCTTTTTGATATAAAACGCCTCTATAATCTCTCTCTCGGTCTTATCTTTTGATTTCTTTAAAACCTTTGTTTCAGCCAAAAAAGGCTTACAGTCAGCACATCACCTGCAGTGGTCTGCCAGGTTTTAACGATAGGGCACGCGAGCATAATCTTTCTGTGCAGAACAACGCGGGGGGACACCTGGCAGACCACTGCAGGCGATGTGCTGACTGTAAGACGCTAGCGGATCAATTTATTTTGAGAATGGAGATTGGATATTCGTGCGTTGTGTACAAAATAAAAATAATTTAAACGAAGTCGGATATTGAGCTTGATTGAGGGCTCGCTGACGCACGTTGCTTCGTTTTCTTCTATCGACAAGGTCTCGAGCATCTGTCGCAGATCATTGCGAAGTATTAGTAAGAGGCGGTCAATTTTTTGACCGCCTTTTGAATTGACGTGACATTTCTATGCTTACTTCAACGATTATGCCACATCCCAGGTGGGACTTAGTTCTTCCACCTGGAACCCCTCAACAAGGAACTACGTAACCTTAGAACTAAACGTTTTAAACGCGTTTTTGGCACATCATTTTCATTAAATGATTCTTCCCTGCCACGTGCCTTCAAGCTCTGAAGTGATCTTCCCGAAGCCGCTGTTTCAGTTTCCGATCCAACAATTTTCGTTTAAAGTTAACCACATACATATTAGCTAATTAAATAACGACATTTTTTCCTTGTGAACTGGGCACTGTATCTATACTTTGAATTACATGAGATGTTAAAGGATGTGGGTATTAACATTTTTTTGTGTCATTATACGCTTTATGACACCCAGCTGTGCAAATGTATGGGTCATTTTAATGCGCGCAGTTGTGTATTATTGCTTGTATGGAGTCGGGGTGCTCGCTGCCATTCCTTTGTCATGCTAATCAGACGGTACGGTCCATCTTCATGTAATTCCGACAATCCTACGAAATATTTTGAATAAAAAAATTGAATAAATATATTTCGTGTAATACGCATCTTAAAAACTGGCTGTATCTAGAAAAAAAAAGCAGATTAAATTTCATGTAATGCCGCGCGCAATATAAGGAAAATTAATATTTCATTGCATAAATAACAAACACTTCTGCTATGACGCATTAACAAATCCGTTGTGCGTCATTCTTCCCTGCTTTCGCAGATATGGTTGTGACGCAGTTTCAACGTCTACTGCTAGGGAACTTTCAGTGCAGCTTTTTTTAGAGCGCAGCTCTTAGGCGCCCATTTCCGGCTTGAGCGCCGTCGCCGCCGGCGTAACCGCGAGGAGGAGAACATTTTTCGCTAAATTTAAGAAAACATTATCTCGCTACATTTAGCGGAAAAAATGTTCCTACTACATTTAGCAGAAAAATTTCCCCATCAAATTTTGTGGGAATAATTTCCCGCTAAAATTTCTGGTCCAATTTCCCGCTTAAATTAGCAGGAAAATTTAACGGAAAGCAATCCCCTCTAAATTTAGCGGAAAAACTTCCCGTCTAAAACTAGCGGAAAAATTTTCCATCTCAATTTAGCCCAAAAACGTCACCGCCATATTAGCGAAAAAATTTTCCCACCAAATTTAACGGGAACATCTTCCCGCTAAATTTGGTGGTAAAAATTCCCGCCTAATTTAGCAGAAAAATTTCCCTGAAAAGTTTAGCGAAGAAAAAAATCTCCGCTATATTTAGTGAAAAAAATGTTCAAGCAAATGCTAGCGGAAAACGTTTCCCGCTAAATGTAGCGGAGATTTTTTTTTTCGCTAAACTTTGCAGGGAAACTTTTCTGCTAAATTTAGCCGAAAAAATAGCCCTGCTAAAATTGCCAAAGTAAACGAGTTTCACGTTTACTTTGGCAACTGATGAAATGAAAAGAGTTTTTGGTGAATGCTATCGAGTTGGCAGGTTTCGACCGCCTGAACATTAAACTAATTGATGATTTCACTTGGGTGATTGTTTCAGTGGAATGTCTAATTCTGATATTGTTTGCCCATACTCTACTTATTGGCTGGTTATCTCAAAAATAACTCAGCCTAAGGAAGCCTCAAAGAAAAGCTTTGCTGAAACTGCACTGGCCTTGAAAATTATTTTTCCTGTGATCGATATAAGACAACCTCATTTCATTTTGAGAAAGCCAGCACGCTGCAGACGAGGAATGACCCAAATCTAGCATGAAGTCATAGGTTTCAGATGAGCACATTCTATTTGTAGCTGAAGAAGTGGTGTCACACTTAATTAGAAAGACATGTGAAACAAAAATATTATTAGGTATTTCGGTTAAGAAAGCTGTGCATACTTTAGCTCAGCTTTCATTATTTTTTCACATTTTACTTTGTAGCTTTGAATTCACTCATGATGGCTATTAGTTCACTTGGAGGATGTAAAAGAGATTGGACGTGACAGACAACCGCACTTTGGCGTCCATAATATATCTGAGCTGTGACTTCATTCCTTTTTAGTTCAGGTGTACCTCTCGCTTGGCTCGATCAGTATCTACTTCATGTACTGAATGCCTTTTTACAGGGTTGCGTTGCCGCAGGAGACTTGTGCCCTTGGGGGTGTTTGGTGAGTGATGCCCCAATCACCATGGGCCCCGAGCTTTGCACATGGGTTCAGAACACCTGAATGCCTGGCTGAGCTAGGTGTCCCCGTGTCTGATTAAACTGGGGTCTTGGCAGTTGAGCCAAGCCCGGGCTAGGTTTCCTTCAGGGGCCCACCGGATTATTCGACATCGCACCCCAGCCCGCGCTCCGCACAGACAGGTGTCCTGCATTGGCGCGCCCAGGACGATTAGGTCAGTCGCCCCTTTGCATCACCTCTCCTTTCTTCTTTCTTCTCCATTCCTCTTTTCAATTTCTCGGTTTTTAGACGTAACCGAATTGTTTGAAAGTGAAGAAAAATTATTATAGACCGACACGCGGCGCGGCTATGTTTATTAACAGGGCCGGAGGGCCGCGGATGCGCAGAAGCTATCTGGGCAAAAGCGGCCGGGCTCTCCCTGTTTTCGCTATTCTATTGTGTGGCGCGCGCGCTCATTGTTGACGCTGTAGAGACGCTTCGAGCTTTATTCATGCGTCGTATGTCTTCTCAACGTATGTCGTATGTTATGCCCGACTATTTGAGCTTGCTACCCGAGCCTGAACGGCAGAGGTATCGAGACAAACTGTGCGTGGACGGCGTTGCCTCAGACGATTTGTACGCCGTAAACAAGGACTGCTGGAGTTCCGACGTTAGGTTTCTGCCACCAACGTCAACGGCTCACGTCGTCGTTTATTTATTTGTTTTTCGCCAAGCTAGTTCATGGCCGACAGGGTGTAGGCGTACAGGTCCCTCGAGGCCTACAAGTACTTCGAGCCGCTTTCCGCGCTGCCGGCGGGATCAGCACAGTGGATCAGCAGACTGTGGGTCTGAGGAAGTGTATTTATTAATTAATTAAATACATACAGCGTCCTTCAAGTCGAGGCATGATATTTTCCTTACCCTTATGATCACAAGGCACGAACAAGCGGCCGGTCCTCTTCCACTTTGTAGCACGGGCGTAGCGAGCAGTGTTGTAAGCGTTACCGAAAAGAAGTAACGAAATACGTCACTCGTTACTTGCGAATACAAGGAACGCGTCATCGACCTACGTTACCTCAAAATAAGAGGAACGCGTTTCAGTTTAAAAGTAACGCACGTTACTTTTCTATTACTTTTTATTTTTGTTCTTTTCCGACAGTATATTTTCGGCACTGGGACAAAGGGCATAGGGGTTAAGGTTTTTCCGAAGTGGGACGTTTTGCGCGGGGAAACGACAAGCAAAATTTTGAAGGTAGGTAGAATGTAGTGCAATAATTAATGACTTGGGGCCTATACTTGGTTTCAGCTTAAATCTACACGCAGCCGAAGCCATGAGCTAATAGGACCAATCAAGCAGCGTCAAAAGAGTGAGTCACTGAATCTTTCTTGTTTGTGATTGGTTCAGCGATGGTAGACCACGTACTTCAGAAACATGACGGGCACCATGATGGTGTTTGTTTTGCGCTGTCGATTGGTTCCATCAGCTCGTAGCGCCGGTTGCGTCTGGGCTGAAAGTAGGACCAAGTATGAAAGCACGAAAACAAAATACTGTTTTCAGGTCCTGGGAAGAATACGTAACGAGTACCATAACTACTAGTACGTGTTATTTGAAACAAGTAGCGTAAGTACGTTTTCCCTTACTGTCTCGAAGAAGTAACGAGTATGTTATTTCATTACAGAAAAAAGTAACGCGTTACCGGCAACGCCGTTACTTGTAACGCGTTGCCGCCGACACTGGTAGCGAGCTACCGACAAGCGCTTGGTCGGTGCTTTGTGCGCGGACAGGAACAAAATCTGGGTGGCTTTAAATTTTATTATTTTCAAAGAAAGTAACTAAAGATGGTCTTTGTATTGTATTGTATTGTATATAAGTTGAGCGCGGTAAGTGCAGGATCTCACGGTACTGGTATGGTAACTGTTATGGTATGCTCTGTCATTTTGCTATATAAGAAGGGACCTGAACTAAATGCATTACCGAGAGCAAGTGTTCCAAAAAAGCGTCCCTGGCGCATTCTAACGCCGAGAGGGGCTCACTAATCAAAGGATGATTTATAGAGAACGCGCGGGGAAACAGAAGCACTTGTGCTTATCTGGAGGTTTAAGGAACATACGAGGTGCGCCAAGAACAGACGAGCTTGCTCGCCGTATAGGTTTGAAAGCAGGCAGCCATCGTTTCTTATTTGTCGAGCTGGTTCACGAACCAAAACACTATAAATGTGGTCACGAGAGCGCGATAGGAAATAGGTATTCCAGATAAATCGGTGTCAAATGAAACAATTTTGTTATACCTGCATTTACCATAAGTAAGACCGCAGTTACACACGCACAGAGTGAAAGAGTCAGGTCATGGTGCGTTGAGAGCGCTTCATTGGTCGAACCACAGTGTCACAGTATTGAGAAAAGAAGGACTGGTGTTTGTTACGCTGCTCGATTGACTTCATCAGCTCGTGACTGTGACTGCGCTCTGAGTGACTAATGGTGAAACGAGGTATGCTTATAATGTCGCAAAAATACTTCGGTCACGAGCTTGTGAATGTAACTCTTGAAGTTAGTAATAGAGAAAATCAAGTACGCCTAGCAAGAAACTTGTGACATCCTTATAGGGTAAGTAAGTTTTATGGTGACTAAATTACAGATGTCTACATATTTAATTACACTATTAGCAGAAAGCTCATATGAATTCATAGCTGATATGAATATGAATTAGGCTTTTCATGTTTAAAGGTCAAATGTTTGAAATCTTATGATATTCCGTGATATAGAAAGGAAATGACAAATAAAGTTTCAAAATTAATATTCAAAAATTACCCATGAATACTGCCATTTTATTTATTCATCTTCACCACAGGCCCCTTGGTTTTGAAACGCACGTCGTTCGTTCTCATTGTTGATTTTTTATAATAATCTTTCCAGGCAAAATCCACAAACGCGCGCCAAGGCGTGTGGTCAATCTTACTCAAGCCTTTTTACCTCCTGAGTTTCTGCAATCATGCGTGAATTACGTAAAATATAGAAATAAAAAAGACAAGAGATGACCTAAAACTACTTCCTTTATTTTGAGAGTATACGTTTTTTAAAAGAAATGGCATCGTTAAAAGCATTGCCGACTCAATGAATGCCTCAGCAAGACTCTCGAATTATGAAGTTTTATTTAAAAAGAAGTCAGGGCGCCATCAGCTCCTTCATTTCAATATTCCTCTTGAGGTACGTGAGCAGCTGCCAATGAGATAACAGTAAAAAAATGTTAGTAAAGAAGGATTACGACCACCTTAATGGCATTTCGTCGTAAATATTGGGGATATTTACACTGCCGTTAAAGTGTGTCGTTGTTTTTGTTGTTCTTTTTTCTTTTTTTAATAGCGCTGATGCAGGGAACGTATACGCACTTCAATGATATTAAGAAAAAAAACTTGTAACTGTAAACTATCTTAAAGTTCACAATATCTTGACAAAGATACGTTTTCGTTTTGGTCGAAAAATATATGGTCATACATTACATGTCATCGTGTACTAGAAAAGAACTATATTTATATCAATTTTGTTTTGTGCTCAAACGTCCATATTTTATGTGCGTCTTTGAAAATATTTTTACACCTTTTACTTAATCTTGTGTTCGGGCTGAAAAAAGGCCGTATAGGGGTGCGCACAATATGAAGAGTTTCTTGAGCGAAGAACGACGGACGCGAGCGGTGGAAGTGGCCGGAACGTTGGGTCACGGCCCGGTGTCATGACTTCGCCCGGACTTCACCCCGGACAGGACCCTTGACAACGGCGGCGTTCGCATGCGGTGTAGACAAACACCGCGGAGACGATAAGCAGCTGTAGCGGCGGCGGCGCCACCTTTTCAGCGGCTGCCTTGATGATCATTCCCCTTCCCGATCCCGAAACACCCCAAGCAGACAATAGGGAGTTTTCGTAGACCGCGTTTCCCCCTCCGCTAAGCCCTCTGCATCGAAGTTGCTACTGCGTCTGCCTGTCGATAGTCTTGTCTGTAGAGTTCCGGGTGCCGTAGCGGATTGCGGAGGGCGTTGCGGGACGCCGAAAACCATCTACGAAAACTCCCTAATAGAGTGTTTTAGTAGATCGTTCCGTCACTCCCGCTACGCTATCCGCAATCGCCTAACGTCTTCTGCTGAGTGTGCTGTCTATAGCGTAGCGGAACAGCCATTTCAAGTTTTAGTAGAACGTTCGCAAACCGCTACACGTTACAGCATTATAAAAACCGACACAACGCCACCAGCGGTTCTTTGAGACACTAAGGCTTGCGTAAAGCAAAAGTTTGTAAAGCATTTTTTCGCATTTTCTTTACTAGCGTAGTTATCTTAATATAATATTCTTTCTTTATAAAATAAAGTGGTACTCTTTGCTTGTTTTCTTTTTAAGTAAATGATTATTTTGTAATTGAATACAACCGATGGTCAAGCTGTCCAAGCCAATCCGATATGAGTCAAGAGCCAAAGCCATCAGAAGAAATCTTCAAAAATAAATTACCACGACCGTAACTCTTTTGTTGTGTCGTTGCGGTCGGTCTTTCTTTCATCTTTCTCACTCATTACACAAATAAAACGCCACAGAAGTCCTTCAGATCCGCGTGCTCGCTCGCTCCCTTGGTCGGTTCTGTTCTCACGACAATAGCTGCCGAGCAGGAGGCCGCACCCTTTGCTCACGGCATCACGAATTACGCAGCTTGTTTTTCCCCCCGTGGGCTGTATTTAGCACGTCCGCCATAAATCGCTACCAGTGTCAGTCCTGGATCGGCTTTGTCGCGGCTACTTCTCGCAGCAGCTAAATATAATCCGCCCCTCAGATCCGCGATCGCGAAGCGGACAGACCGGACAGTCGCGGCGTGACGGCCATCTTGCTGGCTCTCCCTAGTCTCGCCGAGACTTGTTCTCACGAGACCCACGCTAGGGCGCCGCGCTACGCGCGCTACGTTTCTCGCAACTCTCGTAGAATAGCGCGCCTCTGCTAGCTTCCGCAGTTCCGCTAATGCACCGCTAGCATCGCACTTGCGAAGTAGCGTCGTCACTTTAGCGTATAACGCAGCGGGGCTTGCCAGAACGATCTACTAAGACCCTCTATTGAGTGGATAGGGAGTGTTCGTAGGCCGCGTTTGCCCCTTCGCTGAGCCCTCAGCAACGAAGAAGCCGCTACTGCGCCTGCGCGCCGATGTTCTTGACTGTAGAGTTCTGGGTTTCGTAGCAGGTGGCTGAGAGGGTTGAGGGATGGCGAAAACGATCTACGAAAACGCTCTATTGAGTGAATGAACCCTTTCTGCCGAGAGCTATGGGTTGCTATGTCACGTGCATACTAGGACAGAAAATTAAATTAACTACAAATAATTTAAAAGTTGGTTCTATTGTTAGCGTGGACTAAATCTTGCGGATCTCGGTAACCACCGCATGGAAACAATTCCACACCACTTCGCTCCTGGGTAACTCGAAACGAAGAAAGTTGTCCCCTAGTAATCACGCGCTCAAGGATTGAGACCTTAAGCGCGTGATTACTATATGGTCAACAATTGCTATCGCGCAGTGGCGGTGCAAAGAAACTCAAGATGTACCACGAAGTACCTTTTGAAAATGTTTTTTTTTTCCAACATGGAAACAACATACAGCATGAAGAGCCACGACGGGACCCAAAAGCTCGCCGCTCCAGTTCATCGGGGACGTATCTTTTTCGGCACCAGCCCGACGCGTGATCGAACAAGGACCTAAGTTCTGCCTCCCACCAAAGCAAGACGCCATTGATAAGCTCCTAATGGTACGAGAAAGAGCATTCAAAGCACCTCAGGAAACATCATTGCAAGTCATCTATGAGGGACTTGAATGCCTGACTGGCTTACGCAACCCGGACACTCCAAAGATGACCTTTGTTTCAACGGTCCAGGAACTGCGTCGCAAAAACCAAAGGCTATGCTTTTCAAACAAAGAGGGAGGGTTTGTAGTTCTGGATTCGGGGTCGTATAAAGAAACATCCACACAAGCCATAGCGAAGAGCTTCAAACAAATAGATCCAAAACGAACTCAATCAGCAAGAAAAGCCATCCTAAAATTACTCGAATCCAAACAATGCAGAGGCCTTATCATCATTATCAAAGGATCGCAATCAAGTGAATTGTGTGTTTTTTTCTCGGCAACAAAACACACAAAAACGGAGTTCCTTTTTGCGCCACCGTATCGGAGAGACACACATGGCAAAGTCAAGTGTCACAGGTTTTGGCGAAGATTCTATCGTAAGTTAAAGTAAACGACCCTTCAGGATACCAAGCTCGGAGCGAGTGATTTACTTTCTTAAGGAAAAAAGATGTTAAATTTTTCAGGGTTTCTTTTTAGATATCCAGGACATGTACTATTCGATTCCCATGTGACTCTCCTGATGATCCTCCGAACAACCATCGAGGAGCAGGGCCTCTAATGCTTCCAAAATGCAGCTGGTATGAGCCTTGATAGCTTCTTGGAGCGTTTAGGAATATACGTCATAGCGACTGTGGTTTCACACCAGGAGCAACACTATGTGCAGAAAAGTGGAGTCTGCAGAGGATCCCGAGTAGAAAATCTTAAAGATCGACGCATTCAGGCCATTTTCCTGTATGTAGATTACTTTCTCATACTGTGCAATTCCGATGCAGACGAGCCGAGTAACAGGTGTTTAGATAGTGTCTAACGCAAGTTTAAATACAGCTTCCCAGGATTATCTTTCACCCAGAAACTTCGCGTAAACCTGTCCATACGGTTTCTATATCTCTCCTTGGAGTTCTAAACTACCCATATGTGCTGGATGTATGAAGCCAGCTCATCTAAAGGATTCCTTCCAAGCAACTCAGAACACACAGAAACTATAAAACGAGGGTTGGCTACCAAAGCTTTTGTCTCCGCATTACAAAAATCATGCCCCCATAGAGTCGGGCAAAACTCTCAAAAACAGCTCTGTAGGCTTCAGGACTCTGGTTACACAAGCACACTTCCAATACCGGTATGCGAGAGCCTCTGCAAGCAAGTGTGGCAAAAAATAAAAAATTACACAACCAACAAAAAAAAGAAGCCCCCCAAACCTCTTGTGATGATGCCATACATCCACGGGATAACGGATCGCCTAAAAACGATCGCCGGCCGACAAGGCGTACAGGTCGTATGCTCAGCCCCCAACAAGGCATATGCCATGTGCCGCAAGGCGAATTGTACGAGCGACCAAAATCAGAAGTCCACCTGCGGCATCGGGTACAAAACACCATACGCCCCTTGCGAGAGAGGAGTTGTGTACAGTATTCCGTAGTCATGTGGCAAGTCCTACATTGGACAAACTGGGCGATGTATTAATGACCGCACCAGGGAGCATGCAGCTTCCGTTGGCGCACTAGCGTCAGCTCGCCACCTTCCGGCGCATTGCCCAGTATGCCAATGTGCTCCTGATTCCACAAACGTTAGCATTGTTGGAAGACACAAAAACCAGCTTGCAGGGAGAATCTTGGAGTCTCTGGCTATTGAGGCGAACGGGAACGACTGTGTGAGTGCCGCCTCCATTACGCTATTTCCGAAAGAAAAACTGGAACTTCTGGGAGCGCCCCATGTGAGAAACCAAGTCAGGAACATGTGAACGTTAGCCACCAAATATCATACCAAAGAAGCCGAAGTTACCCCTGAGAACTCATTAGTATATTCATTAATGTTTATGAAAAAGACGAATTTCAGTATATGGATGATAGTCCAGCAGAGTGTGTCTCTTTTTTTTCCACTGCTTCGTTTTTTTCCTTCAGCGTTCATCTAGAAACCGTCAGAAGCATGCCATACCAACCAGCTCAGCTCCAGGCATTCACAAATTCTGTCTGGCTTTAACCATCGCCGTCTTCAAAAAAAAAAACAAAAAAAAAACTACGACATTTAGGACTGCTAACTTGTCGGAATGCAAAAGCGTTTGTATACGTAGCGTATTCCTACAAGCCGCGCTGAGCTCGGCCGTGCAGCTTCTCAGGAGTCTACCCGGCCGGGCACTGCTGGCTGTGTAGCCAGCCGCTCCCTCTTACAGGCGGCCGGGACGCTGCGCCTGGAGTGTGTTTCTCAGTGAGATGGCGTTCCTTGGAACTACGCCGCGCTCCAGCCAATGAGGTGGCTGCTACAGACTACAGGCTTCGCTCCATGGGACAGGAGAATTCATGTGCCGTTTGGCGCAACTTCAAAATTTGATAGCGCCGGTTTGCTCGATGGAATAGTTAATGCTTTTGCTTAAAACTTGCTCGAGCATTTCCCACCGCACCCTAAAAGGAACTTGCAGGTACCGCGAGCGGAGCGCCGGATACGCATCATTAGTGACGCGAGTGAACACGTGACTCTCCGCTGCTTCCTCCGTCTCTGATTGGCCGAACGCACCGCAAAGTATTGGAAATTTGAGCGAGTCCCTATTGGGGATGAAATCAGACAGTGGCACCCCAAGCGGCTAACTTTAGAACTACACTCTAAAGAAAGGGGGTGTAGACGTCACACCCCTTGTCCCAAATACGACACCCCAAAACTTTAGTTCGACGTACAGCGCACTGTCGTCGAACTGACTGCCCCAACTTTTGCCAGAGGGTTGATGACGGTGCGATGCAACATACTAAACAGCTAAAGTACTTATCAAAGTCCACAAAAAAAGAAAGCACACAGGTTGTGCAGCTGAGTCTAGAAAACCCCGATAACTTTTTTTTTTTTTGCGGTCAGTCACACTTACATTAACTATTTTAATGTGTTGTACAATGCGGCTATCAAACCGCTCGTGAAATTTGGTAGCGTCGGTACAACGTTAGTGCGCTGTACATCTAACTGAAGTTTTGGAGTGTCGTATATGTGACAAGGGGTGTAAGGTTTACACCCACTTTTTTTAGGAAGTACACGTATTGGGACAACAAATCCAGGGACTCAGCGCTTGGCTGACAAAACGGAACGTGGCGTCAGCGTTCGGCTGGATTTCGTGTTTTCCTGTGAGCAGGATTATGGTTTCTTCTATAACAATCCGACCAGCATGAACAATGCAGCATGCACGGTGCTTAGTTCAGCCCAAAAGCCGAAGTGGTTCAGGCTCTCATACTCCGACGACTGCTTTCGGGAGAGATCCGGCACTTAAGCTCACCTCGTTTATTGCTAGTATATTTGCATTACACCGTGCTCCGCGCTCTATCGAAGAAGGTGTCATGAACATGCCCACAAGGCCTGTGGGCATGTGCAAAAGGCCTTGTGTTGGGTAAACACCGAGTTGTGGGAGCAACAAACGGGTCAGCGCGCCCCCTATAGTTCGATCTCCTCGCCATGCGTCACGCTACAGAGCATTGCGGGACCTCGTGCGTCGTACCGCAAGCAACCACCCCTCGCCGCATGGACGCCGCAACGCACTCAAATGCGTTAAAACGCGATTGTGCGTGTGGACCTTTAGCGTCTTATTCTTGACCTGCGCATGGACTGCGTTCAGAGTTTTGTTGTTTCTTTGTATTTGCCTCGTGATCTGGGATTTCCAACCAGAGGAGCCACGCTTCTACATGTGTGACAGTTTAAGACGCTCAAGATTGCACTACCCAAAAACAAATCCTAACAAGTCCCTTTTCGCAGCACCCCCTGGGTAACGCAGGACGCCTATGGTGGTCCTTTTCTGAGTTTCTATAGTCACTGAAATCTTAAAAAAAACGTAAGACGCGGTGAGTTTTGATCACCTTACTATATATAGTGTACATAGTGTGTCAGCGTTAACGTTTCATTAATAGGAGCTATTATTGATATTGTTCTCACTAACTCCTGAAGCCGGTAGCAAGAGCAAAACTTATAGACTTACCAATGCAAAGTCTTTGACATTCTTTGAATGTATAGAAGATGTTTGTTTTTCCGTTGACTGTGCGCTTTGAAAATTGACTTGTACGTACACATACGTTTTTATCAATATCATAATAATAGCGAGTGAATGCTCCTTTCCACTGACTCACGTCGGGCTTTTGCGCACAAGGACTTGTTGGGTTTTCTGGAAGGAAAACAAATATGTGCTTCGTTTTCATTAACAAACCCTAAAATATTTGAACGTATAAACCTGAAAGTGCATGTAATGAACTAGAATGCACACACTAGCATAAGGCTAGCTTATAGTGATGTGGATCATGTTAGAGACGGTAGTTTGAGTATGTTTCAATCTCAGTTCACGAAATGTTTCCTCCAGTACATTGTTTGAAATAAATCTAATGTGCGCATTTTTTAAAGAAACACCTGTTTGATTAAATTGTTTTAGACACTACTATGGAGTTGTCAATTTTATTAGTCGGGTGTGTAAACGCAAGGTTATATTACGCTTCAGCAAAGCACTAATTGAGATAACCTAGGTAGCACTTAAAAAAAAACTCCTAACTTTACACAAGCTGTGCAATCCTAGGGTTTTAACCGTGGCTCAACACAGTTTTGCTCCAAGGCGTTAGTTTCTGCCAGAGTACTTTTATTTGGCATTTATATGGCTTTGCTTTGGCTCGCCACATAACATCCGAGCAGCTTGCGGGCGGCAGCGACGACGGCGACAACCAGACGGAGGGCTGCTCCCCTCGCCAATTTCTTCCTGCACGGCTCGCGCGGCTGCTCGGCGCCGTGAACTTGGGTCCGACGCGCCCGAAGGCTCGAACCCCCGCACTCACTGCGGCATCCGACACCTGAAAGTTGAGCGTCGCTTCGCCGTCAGTGAGTCGGAGAGCCTTACTGGGACACCAAACTGGCGCTGGACACCACCTGTGAGGGTATCCCCTCTCACCTGTCCTCCGTCGGGCTTGAAAAACTGGAGTGCCGGCGTTTGAGGAATCGGCACGACTCGTACGCCTCCATCCATGTGTCCGTTGCTGCCGGGGATTTTGAGAAACTCGCTAACCCTGCCGTGTGGCCGAAATCCTGCCCCTTTAAAGCTTTCAGAGGCGCCCTTCGACAAGCCCTTCTCCATGTCTCAAAGGAAACTCCCACGACCGACGAAAGGTGATGAGTCACGTTGGTTTAGTTAATCGAAACGTCCGCGGCTCATGCACAAAGAGACGAATGTTTTTTTGTTTTCTTTTTTATAACGTTATCCTATCCAATTATCCTATATTCTGTTTAACAAAAACTTGGTTATGCTGTGACATTGGGTCCTCCGATTACTTTTTATTTTATTTTGTGGTGCACCGGCGTGACCGCGACTTGGCAACGCGTGATACAACTGGGGGCGGCGTGTTAGCGGCCGTTGACGGGCGTTTCCGCTCGAAAAGACGCGAAGATGTAGAAACATTTCCCGAGAGTTTATGGGTAGAAATCAAGTGTCCAAAAAAGTACGCCTTTTTATTGGCCTTTTTTACCCGCCTCCGCAAACGACGCCCGACGACCTTCGCATTTGTCTCACTGGCATGGAGAACATCGTTAACAAGTTACACGGGCGTGATGTCTTAGTCTTAGGTGATTTTAAAGCTCCAGGCATCAACTGGACTCAGTTTAATGTTTCGACTGACAAATTTCATTGCAAGCAGAAAGACAATGACCTCCTAAACTTTGTTTCTTTTTTAGATCTTGCACAGCACAACGTTATGCTTATCCACCAACGTAATGCTTTAGATTTTTGTCTCTCAAACATGGATTGCGTGCGTGTAGCCCGAGGTGAAGTCCCTATGGTTCCTTTGGTTAAGTATCATCCATCCCTTGACTTGGTGCTTTCTTTTGATGATTCCTCGGTTTGCGCTCCTATTAAGGCTTCTCTACTACGCATCTTATAGAATTTTTCATCAGGAGACGATGCCCTCCCACCTCTCGAGTGTTGATTGTTTTCCGGGTTTAGAATCCTCTGATGCATATTAACAGGTACCTCTCTTTACGAGATTAACTCGAGAGGACATCAACAGATTCATCCCTTTAAGGTCTTTAAAGAAACCTTGCTTTCCTAAATGTTTTTCTAGTGAACTAAGAAGGCTACTAAAAGGAAAGACTTCTTGCACAGAAAGTTCAAGAAAGGTGGTCTCCCAACGTGGGAAGTAGAATTCAAGAGTTGCAGGAAGAAATGTATGATAGTGTTAAGCCATGACCGCTTGGCGTATCATGCCTCAGTGAAACCTGACCTTGTCAAAAACCGTAAGAAACTTTGGAGGTACTCTAGATCACGTTCCGGGAAGAATATTGTATCGAAAATATTTTTGGATAACCATAAAAGAGTTGCGGAGTGCGTGCCTGAGCTGTTTGCAGATCATTTTAGTCAAGCCTACAAAGACAGTACCGTATGCTCCTACGTCACGTTGGCTCACTTAAATTAGTTCGGTGACCTACTAAGTTACATTAATGTCGACAAGGCATGTGTAGAGCTAGGTAGTAAAAAAAAATGAAAGCCACGCTGTCTGTGGGACACTATGGAATACCATCTGCAATTGTCAAAACATTTCATGATATAGTCACACCTATACCATGTGCAATATTTAACAACTCATTAAGGTGAGGAATATTCCCTGAAAGGTAGAAAATTGCCGTGGTCGTTCCGGTTCTAAGGTCGGGAAAGGAAGGTGATGTTCTCAACTACAGAGCAATTTCCCTACTCTCTTTATTTTCCAAACTTTTTGAAACAGCCATTCATCAATTCTTGTCTTTCAAATTTAGAAACTTAACCCTCGCTAATTAGCATGGGTTTATGACCGCAGATTAACGACTACAGATTTTGTAAGCTTTATGTCTGCCGCATCTTATGCAGCCTGCAACAGAGGTCAGCTAGACGGGGTTTCTTTTGACCTAAGCAAGGCATTTGACGGTATAAATGATATGATCCTATTATCAAAGCTTTCAGCCTACGGGGATTGTGGCAGAGTATACGACTGGTTTCAAAGCTATTTGTCAAACAGGAAAGCGTACGTTCGACACAACATTATGAACTCTTCATTGTACAGGACAAGTTCTGGCGTTCCCCAGGGGTCCGTCCTAGGTCAACTCCTGTTCACAATTTTTGTAAATGACGTCTCTGACCCTATTTCTAATTCTTTGTTCCTGCAATAGGCTGATGACATTAAAACTTACAAAGAAATAGTTAGTTGAGATGACTGCGTTAGGATTGAGGAAGATAAATATTTTTTCTTTAGGAGGTGGTCAGCCAATAAATAGTCCTCCCTTAAGCCGTGCTAAAACCAGGGTTATGACATTTCCTCAGAAGGCACAGAATACATTTTTTCGCATATAGTATTCATGGTGAACCTCTCTCCCGGGTATGTGCAATGGAAGATCTGGGAGTAATGTTCGATCCCAGCCTGCGATTCTCTAGTCCCGTAACATAGGTTCGTTAACCCGTCTCTGCGCACGCTGGCTGTTTCCTTTCGCCCAACGAAGCACTTCAAGCATCCTTCTGCGTTTCTCGCGTTGTACCGCTCCATATCCGTGCCCTAGTTAGAATGAGCCTCAGTTGTGTGAAACGGAATCTCTAAAACTAACTCATTCCAAATCGAACGAGTTCAGGAAAAGTTTATTTCCATTTTTAAACATCGCTACCTTATGAAGGATGTTCGTTGTTCAACTTCCGACGCAACGTTAGAGCGTGTTGACTTGTTAAGCCTGCACCGGTACCGTCAGAAGTCGGAACTATTGTTTTTGTTTAAAACGTTGCATGGTTCGATTAATTCACCAAGCCGCTTGTCTGAAGTGTGCCCTAAGGTCCCACGTGCGTCTTCTCGGAATCAATCATCCTTTTCTATTTCCAAAACTTTTAGTTTTTTAAGCCCATTTATATGACTGACTATGTAGTTAGCTTATTTTGCAACAACTTTTGTTGCAAAATAAGCTAACTACATACAGTGGGCAAAGTAACTAAAAACAACACTAATTTACACTTCACCCGTGACACCTGCGATATCGGCCTTCGCGAGTGAAACCTGTTCAGCTTTTGACTGAGAGCGCGTGACTGTGTTCAAAAAGAAAGAAGACGAGAAAAAGAAATCTCGGCGACGCTAGAGTGTATTAGAAGGAACGAGTGGTTCGCATTAGCCGCTTTTTATGAAAAACGCGTTTCCTTCCAACGCCAAGCTCGACCGGCACACTACTCAAGGTCACAGAAACGATAGAACGCAGGACTATATTTTATGCAACCTAGACGTCAGGCGTCACATCAATACATACCGCTACCGCGACCTGACTTGTCACAACGCATGCGCCATCACGACGACGCCTTGAAGTCAGCGTCGTCATTGACGTTGAGAACCTGCGTTACACGACATCAAGACAGCGTTCTGACGTCATACTGCGTTGAGAGCGACGAAAATGTCAACGTTGAATCTGATGACGACGACGACAGCGTCACGGGACGTCAAGATGATGGCGTCCTTGTCAATGCAACGCCAGAAGGACGCGTGGTGTCAGTTCATTGACGTCGTTGTCGACATAACGCAACTCGACGTCACGAAGACGTCCCGTCAGCTTCACGACATCCACGTCATCGTTGACGACGTTACACGCCGTCAAGGCTTTGTCGTGACGTTGACGTTCACGATGACGTTAGGACAGCGTTAACGAGACGTCATAGCGATGTTTGACATTGCGTGGAGCGTTGACGTCAACGTCGGTATCGACGGCCACGTCCACGTCGTCCTCGATGTAGCGCGCAACGTCATGACCGCGTTACAACGGCGACTTGATGTTGCGTAACGGCGTCGTTTTTAACGCGACGCGATGTCACGACCGCGTCGCAACGGCGACTTGATGTCGCCAAACGGCGTTGTCCTCGACGCGACGCGATGTCACGACGGCATTACGACAGCATCTTGGCGTCGCGTAACGTCGTCGTCGCCGACGTCGTGGCGTCGACGTGTTGTGCTGCTTTGCGGACAGTGAACGGAACGAGCTGAACGCCAGCGGAAGGCGAGCAATCGGATCGAACCGGACGGATCGGACGAGACGATCGCCATGAACTGACTGAGAATCTTCAAGTGCAAAAATATTTACGTTTATTTTGTCAGTGTTAATACAATTTTGTGTTCTGCTAAAGTTATCGGCCATTATTATAACGACGACACCCACTCACTCTTCGAATCAGAAGCAATCGATACAAGTGTTATAACCAGCACTCTGAGAAACTCGATATTTTTATCTTGTGCTACAGGGCATTTGTTATTTCTATTGAACACCTGTCCGGTGTGTGAATTATGAATGTGGTTCACTTTAATATTGATTTCGGAGAGCAAAGACATTGTTGGCTGTGTGCTTGTGCTACTGCTTCGTATATTATTCGTTTCGAGTGCCTCTCAAACTTGTTTTTATGTTACTGTAATTTCTCATAATTGTAAACAAGAACTAGAGATTCTATTTTGTTATCATTCGGCTCAGTATATGTCGGGCATGATTATATGCAGTTACTGTACAGTGCATTGCTCTTCTGTATTTGTGTGCTTTATGTCTTCATTTCCGTCCAGTGTGCAAGTACCACGACCCCAAGGTTGTTTCTGGGCACTATAATAAGCATATTGATTGATTCCATATTTTAATTTTAATGTAAAGCGTCCAGTTTAATTTGCAGATTTAATGGGAGTTCGTTAAGAAGTATTAAGGTTATGTCAGTGCTTTGGAATTTGTGGGACATGTAGTATATCAAAGGAATAACAGGCGCTCGTAACATGCAATAGCAGAATACGAACATTAAATTCACAGTATTCAATATATGTATAAAATAAATCGGAACTTTACACTCTCGGGCAACTCTAAGCATGTCGAAGATACCAGAAATAATTCTTCATCGAACCCCGTCCAACTAAAAATATTATTTAAGCAGATAAAACCTTCTACGCACAGGTACTTTCTGAAGACGCACCCGGAAATGATAAAACCGGGATCGACGTGTGTACACGCACACAGACGGGCACGCGCCAGTGTGTTGCTATTGCTGCTACGTCAGACGACCATCAGTACCGACATCTAATGGTGTTCATAAAATAATGACGTCTTCATTATATTTCAAAGCAATGTATTTTAAAAAGAATGAAAGACGTTTACAACTCCCTGTAACGCCGAATGAGAGCGCAGTTCTTGAGGAGGAGGAGGAGGGAAGGGTACTGAGAGGAGGGTATACCTCTCCTCCTCCTCGCCATCATCTTTCAACCTCCTCTCTCCTCTCCTCCCTCTTCCCTCCCCCTCTTTCCTCCTTCTCCCCTCCCCTCTCCTCGTCCTCCTCCCTCTCCTCCTTTCTCCTCCCACGTTGCATCATGGGAAATGTCCCATAATGCACCGCGCAGTACCCTCGTAACGTCCCTCGTGACGTCACACGTGACGTCACGAGTCCCGCGCCTTGCATTGTGGAACATTTTCCATAGTGCACCGCGCGGTTACGCCGACGGCGACGCCACTCAAGCCGGAAACGGGCACCTAAGAGCTGCGCTCTAAAAGAAGTCATCTATATGTATAAGCTCTACTTATATCCTGGATCGTCTAGCCTCGCATTTCATTTTTGCAATCTCAAAATAGACATAGTTACTTACTTGCGCAAGTCTCCCAACACTGCTTGTGTGTATCAAAGCTGTTTCCGCCATCGTCGCATCCCTTAAACTGTTCACACCTTTTGGTAAGGGTATTGTACCCATACTGATATGCCAGATATATGCAGGAACTTATATTTTGTATTGGCATGCTGCACTTGTCTTGTACAAACCCTGTATATTTTTAACCCATTAAGCAAGATAACGCAATGTTTCAGAGTTTTCACATTTTATTAACACAGAGCGGATTTTAACAAAACCAACAAATAAGAGTAAACCACAAAGCTCGATTTGTTGCGGACGAGAATAAAGAAGTTGAAAAGACAAAAAGAAAACAGGTACATAACTGTGCCTTTTAACTCTGCGGATTTCGCGTGGGATTTTTATTTAACCATATTTATATCTGGTCAAGCCTGCCGGTCACAATACTGCTTCTGAGCCATGTAAATGGTGGCACCGCATTCTGGGTGATACAAAACAATGGCCTTGTCAAGTAACGGTGTACAGGCACAGTCCCTCCAATGTAACGCCAGGTGGGAATTGGCTGTTCCTTTAACAGGAACAACCAGCTCCCACTTGGCGTTACACTGCAAAGGCGAAGGGTTCCTGCGTAGACGAATGGCCGGCCAGTCCTTCTTGTCGACGCTGGAACGCATCGCTCTGATAGGCTGATATGCACCGTCCGTCGTTCGACCACATTTAGAAAGAGCCGGTAGTTCGATAGCGCCATTGGTCGTACTGCACCGACGGGGACTGTGACCACTCTTTTAATGCGCAAATCAGCCGCACATTAATGTGAATTCTGTTTTTTTAGGACGCTTAGAGCTCGTAATTTGAGTTATGACTAAAGACCGAGGATGTCAATAATCACTTCAGTGTATTTTATCTGAAGGCAGTTTATATTGACAAGTAATCTACGTTGCAAGAACGGCGGTTATTCCAGCTTTACCACAGCTGCCAGGAGGACCTCTTCTAGTTCAATCAAAAATTAACTCCCTGATCTCATTTTATCCCTTGTATGGAATAAATTACGAACTTATAAAACTGATTTTCCGTGATACTTAGAGCAAACAAAAAAAATATTCGTATAATTCAAATTTTTTTTTTTTATCACATGACCTCGTGCCTTTTCTTTAACGGAACAACAAAGATCGTTTGACTAACCATTGTAGGTCAATATTTTAGTGATGGAAAATATCGCACAGTTAGGTAGCTGGAGCCAAAGAAAGGGTTAAAGTTAATTGTTTGTGCATGCGTTCATACATTGGGTATTTAGTCTGCCTAAATAACCAGCTAAACGTTCCGCTACAGATGATAAACTTTGTCAAATAGATACTAATTCTGGGTGGATTACCCCAAATTCCACACCATTTATACGAAATTGTTTGACCCATAATACTCGTTTTATACGTTCAACAAGGTCACTTATTAGTCACGAGAAACTGGGTATTTCTATGTCTTGCGTTTATTATCAAATGAAGAGGCAAAATATGGTGGCAGAATAATGAGGCTATTTCACGACGATTTGAAATTAATCACATTGTTTCCATCTCAGATGAATACGACCCTTCTAGAAAAAAAACGAACTGTAAACTTACTTCCACATCGCCGGTTACATTCATAGAACGTTCGAAAGGCATTTCCTTCCCCGTTTGGGCACTCGGTTTTGTTCATTTCTTGACATTTAAGTGTCTCATAATTGAACCAATACCACTTGGCGTCTGTAGGTGTACACCCGCTCTTAATCCCCTTTGCGCAAACTCCGTAATCTGGAACTTAATGGAAATTTTATCAGCACCCTAAACAAAATGGTCATTTAGTTGTGAGTGTTGGGAGAGGAGTGAGAGGAGTAGGTTTGTTTACAGTTGATTTCAAGCATATAAAACAAGCAAGAAAGATTAAGAAATCTGTAAATACCCCGAAGGAAAAATCCATCAATGTAACGTTGTTTGGCAGTCAATGTTTTCTAGTGGACCGCTGACTGTGCCTGACTGTACGTCAAGCATGTCTGATTGGCCAACAAGTTACTCTGACCGACAGTCAAACTCCAGTCCGACCCCGCTTGTCGGCTTTCTGATGGTTTCCTGGTGGCAGTCGGCCGCCGCGAAATGCCATCAGGATGTCCTGGTGGTGATTCTGACTGTACATCGATTGTCTCTGACTGTACGTCAGAAAGCTTTGACGTGCAGACAGAAGTACGGTCAAAGGACGTAAAGTTCGTTCGGATACCACTATTTCGTCAAATCTATGAATACGAAAAGTAATCTATGCACGAGAAAACGATTTCGGGACGTGAGCCCATAAAACCGCTGATGTTAGAGATGTGACACGCAACCGACCGACAACCTTGATCAGAAGCCCGCCGAAGCCGCCGAAGCGTCGAACACGACACTTCGCACTTCGCTTCGCCCATAGAGGCTTCGCCGAGCTTTCATAAACGATCGCTCTCGACTCGTTTTGTTTGCCCGCTTGCTCCAACCTGTTGATCCTGCCCGGGCTCTACAATGTCTTATGTTTTAGTAGAATTTTTCTCGACAAGAGCCAGCCTGTTGTGAGTTCCGACGATGTAAGGGACTTTAGCGGTGTAGTTGAAGACGACAAGGTGTACCAGGTCTACTGGGCCGATGACGCGCGAACAAAAGGATCGTTCTACGACGCGAAAGTACTCTACATGGCATGTGAGTAGAACTGAAGTACGGCGAGTGATGTACGAGTGCTTTCATAACATGCTGACGACTTAACTGCATTTGCAGCCGAAGCATCTCGTATAAAACGTATAGTCAAATCGAGTTTGTGTAGCGGTGGCGTAGCATAGCGGTTAAGGTGTCCGATTTGTACGCAAGCGGTCGCGGGTTTGATCCGCGGTGGTCCTCCTTTTTTTTTTTTTCTTTTTCTCGAACATTTTGTTTTATCGAGGCATTTGGCGATATTTATGAGTGCGTATAGCTTTACTCTTATATAAATGCTGCCCTTGATGATGAAATTCCCTTGGCAGTGGCAGTCAGACGTCATCTGATGGACCATCAGATGACGTGATGGTCCATCACGTTCCACCAAGGCTGCTGACTGGCAGTCAGTGTCCCAAATTACGTAGGTTGATGAAATTTTCAATAGGGACTCAAAACGTTTCAGTTAAACATATAACCTAAGCGGATAATTATACCAATACAATTCTCGAATACCGCTATATACTTGATAACCAAACGTGATTCATGACATTTTTTAACCCTTTAAGTTTTTTTTTTCTGTTAGAGGAATCACCATTTTTTTGTTTTTTTTTATAGATAGAAGATATTGAATTAGAAATTGAAACAAAAATAAAAAAGCACCTGTTTTTAAGCCATATTTATGATAGTAGACATTCCTCAATTGAATGCTCTTTGTGTATACAGTTGTTGGAATATCTGACATCGTGATCCGTCCATTCTTTCTTTGTGGGAGGCACCCGCAGCGTGGTTGCTACGTCTGATGATCTTTGTGTTTCTGGCATTGCTTGCAGACAGTTCTGCGAGCAATGAACTACACACCAAGGTCGTTCATTCGAGCTTCCAGAGAAATGCCCTTTAGCGACTTTCGTCCTCGAGACAGGGCCGTGATATCTCTAAAATGAGTAGGGAAAATCAAAAGAGTGGGGTCCCATTGCTTCTAAACTACATTAGGGTATTCGCAACTTTAGGGGAGGCAACGCCACACAGCGAAAAAGACATGGTGTATATACGTGGGGAGCTACCGCCTCTCCAAATGTGTAGTAAAAACTTCCGCAACCTGGCGGTTAATAAGTGAAACAGAGAAATGGAGGGAGCATGCTCAGGGTTGCAGTCGCGAATAAACAACGCTTGTTTATGTATATGTGCCTGAAGTGCGTCATTAGATATTTTAGTTCAACTTTATCTTATTCTCTTAAAGTTGGACATGCTTAAGCATTCTGCATATTATGAAAATGATTACTTTTATATTATAAGTATTTGCAAACGCGATGCTCTCTTAGATGATTTATTGCAGATACGCGTCGATCCTTCTATGTGTACACTGTTGCATAGGCTGACATGCACCATCCGGGTTTACTGATGGCCACAGGTAATGCAACGAGCAGTAGATGATTTGAGTGTCTGCCTATTTATTAAACCGAACGTCGCTTGTAATTCATATACATATGAGTCAAAATAAACTATGAAACACAATCTACATCCCATACCTAAGCTGCAAACGCTACAGTAATTTAATTTCCCCGGCAGCTATTGTGGGTGTACAGTGCTCCACTTACTTTTACACATTCGTTCGCATTCCTGAGACGAGTCGAATATGTTCTTGCAAGACTGAATTGCGCCATTCCATTGAATTTGGACACACTGCCCGTTCGAAGATCTGTAAGTCCACTTTTGAGAGCGTGCACCTTTCCCGGGGTTGTTTGGAGGATTTTCAAAGCAAAAACCTGGTACGTCTCCTAGGATAGCAAAACATAATCAATTTAACTAAATAGAAAAAATATACATGATCAGTTGATTTCTTGTTTAAGTAACAAAATAATATTATATAAAATGAGATGTAGCTACACAAATAGGAGTGATAGCAGTGGCATGAACTTACCTGGTGTCCAAGATCTTGGTGACAAAACCAGATGCATCTGATGTAAAACACTGTACCCCTTAAGGTATTTTTATATCAAAGATGTAATATTTTCTGAAGCAAAATCCTTCATTTTTCGTTCGTATATATATAGATGCGGTATTATTAAGACCTCAATTATATTTGTGACCTTAGTAATGATATTAAGCATAAGAATTATATTCCTCATCATCTTGTGGAGCTCAAATTATAGCCCGATATATTTACAATTATTTAACCGAGTACTGTGTAAAATATTAAATTGTGCCAGACGCCTCACGCCTAAGGTTCTTGTGTCCCTAAAACTACGCAGTTAAACGTTGCCAATAAACACATCTTTGTTGATGAAAATACCGAATGCATATTGGAGTGTAAAACACACGAAGACAATGAACATTTTTTAAACTGTTGGAACACCTTTTTTATAAAAGTGTCCAAAGCCGATTCCCCCTCCTTTCCCACAAAAAAAAAAAAAAGTTAAAAAATTATGAGGATGACATAGTTGGCAACCTTGAAGCACTTTTAAAAGCCCTTAGTATGGCGCTCTTTTAAAGCTTTGACACATATACCTTTCTTTCTCTGGTGTCTGTCTGTTGTTCCTTTCAGCTCATTGTCTTCGCATCAATATATCTTATGTTTACGTCTAACCTGATAATATTTGCACGGAAAAAAAAATGTGTGGCCGAGAGTGCCAATGTAAGGTATTTCGAAAAGAAAAGCATTCTGTGCTCTCGCTGCAGAACGCCGGGATTTAATCCCCCTCTGTGTCTGTTTCGCTCGGAATGAGCATCGTACCAGTGGCAAAGGTTCGTAGCAAGAGCATTTATCGGTGTCATGTTCGAAATCTCTAACGCTCACTTTTATTTTGCAGCGTTCAGAGTTCATATTTGTGCAGCGACGATGATTATATAAATGTCACGTTCATTGCCCCGGTGCACTTTCAATAACGAAGTATGATATGCTTTGAACTGAGCCAAGTTTTCCTATAAATATTAATGTCGGTTAGTGAATCTGGGAGTTTAACTGCTGAGCTTAGAAAACATTGATGTCACGCGACACTACGACCTCACACTCCGATGTCAAGTAATCTGGGATCATGTCATGTCGTGACCACGCGGCATGACGTAAGATCGTGGAGCACAGTGTCACTGCGTGAAGTCATAAGGTCACGTGACGGGAAGTCACGTGGCAGAGTGACGCAGAAGGGTATGAACCTGGGCGAGTTGGTTGTACGTTGTAGATCGTTAAAAGCGCTAAAGAACACGAGGCACAAAGAGAAGTACGGCGTGCACCATAGAGCGACGCTTGACATGATGTCACGTGACGTCAGGGGACATGATGATTCGGGACGAAAACGCAAAGTATTTTTGGTTATGGCTTTTATGTTCGCTATGTAAACAAATAAATATATATTTAGCTGCATGTTTCATGAACCCTCTAAAAAATTAGGGATATTTAATGGCGGATTCGCAACGCAGACATGCAGAATACCCGCAACTTTGGTTTCTACGTGTGGGTTCCGATATTTATGTCCTCTCTTTCGATCAGTGGCTCAGATGTCATTGTATGCTGCTAGCCAGCGAGAACGTTCTTAAACTAATGTGTTCTAACTCGTATCGCGCTGTTGCACCATGTACTCTGTCCCAATCTCACGCGAGATTGATTGTGGTCATCAAAAATTTATTAAGAGCAACGTATGATAAAGCGCAGTACCTAAAATAGGGACAGCCGTACGTTATCTAAAGTAATAGCAAGAGTAGCAAAAAGTGTTAGAACAAATCCCCCTTGAAGTGAGGTAAGAAGCAAAATCAAATTTAACTCGCACACCAGTACAAAAGTGATAAAATTACGAACATTTATGCTCATCGTACTGATTAAAGGGTTAGCGGATTGGTGCAATGGAGCTGGACAAGTGAATGCCGCCTAGAAAACGAAGCCTTCGCATTATGTCACGTTTAATGTACCTTCTACTCGCTCCAAGTGAAAACCAAGCTCCAGCTGGACTAGAATATATGAGGAGGGAGAGTGTATATGTGTCTTTATGTTGGAGCGCACTCCTATTACGCTCGCTGAGAGTCGCGGAAAACGTATTCAAGCAATCTTAGGATGTTCTCGGAGCGATCGGTAGGCGTCGTTAACAATACGACATCATGTTATGGTGAGGCTAGAACAGGAATGTCTCAGGTCTTGTCGTGTAATTAGTATTAAATGTTTTAGCGAGTTTACTTTTTTTTAAAGCATTGAACACGCTGTTTGATTGGGGGTCTTTGAAAGTCAGAGGGTCAGAAACATGTGACTCGTAAACCACCGCTGCTGCCTGTGTAAAGCAAATGTAACCTTAAGCAAGGAAAAAAAGATAAAAATAAAAGAATGTCTAGAAAACAACCGGAAACCGACATGTCTTGCGGCAAGCGCGCGGTACAGGCCCATAGCACCTAGAAGACAGGGCCTGCGCATTGCTTCATCTTTGGTGAATCCTTGCCCCTCCCCAAGCGGCAAACGTGCTGAAGCTCAACGAGACTACGCCGCACTATAAAAGAAAAAAAGCTACGGATTGCATGAAGCAGACACAGAGCGGTCGCTTGTCTTGGCGTCGCCGCGTGTGAGGGTCACGTTCGCAGTGAGACGCTGCAAGGCGCCCTGCCCCGACGATAGTTAGGCGGCTCTGCGTGGACTTATTAGTGATGAAGTTTAAAGGAGATGAGGGTGTGTGTGGGGGGGGGGGGGGAGAAGACAAAAAGGAAGACAAGAAAGAAAGGGAGCTGAGAAGACAAGAACACATCTAAGACATGGAGCGGAGATGACAAGCAGAAGAGAAGACAAGTACCGGCTCTTGTCTTCTAGGAGGTATTACAGGCGGAAACATAAAAAGAACACAAGTGTGGATTCACATATATTGTATATTTCATTAGACTCACGTCTGCACACTTCATTACACTCAGATTGGGATGAGAATCTATTTTCGTCAGGACTTCCAGGCCCTCTATACACAGTTGGGGAGCATTTTCCGGCACTGACTTCATAGAACCATCCAACGGCGGGCATTCCGACCTTCATCTCAGGTTTGAGTAAACACACGCTTGTGTTACGCCAACGTGGGCAATCGGAGGAACCTGAAACGAGTGAAGCATTTTATACTAAATGTAAGTTCGTAGTTTTGAGGCTTTCATAAAGCTTAAAAATCATAAAAAAGCGCAGCCAAGTTGATGAATCACCTCGATACTTCAACCCATGTCAAGGGAAAGAAATATAACAACGGATATGCACACAACACACCTCAAGACGGTGTGTGTGTGTGTGTCCGTTATTTTTATTTTTGGGTGTCTGGGGTTGAAGAATGTAATTGTATAATGTTTCGTTTTTGTTGCATGTTTGTACAACTCGCAGTGGCTAGATGTTACACCCGTGGGAGCAGCGGTATATTGTTTTCTAGTTTCGACCACTCCTGGCCGCCTCTCATTGCAGCGCCATGCTGCAGTGCAGACTGCTGACTCCTCCCAGTATAGAAAAGCTCACATTAGAAGCGGTATACAATCTGGGGTTCATCTTTTAGATGGATCCCGCCTGACATCAGCATTATCAATAACAACGATCCTCAAAGTCATGACATATTTTTCAACAAAAAAATGTCTCTGACAGCTGGTCTCTAGCCATGTAGGGTTGTGCATACTAATGGCATAATGAAAGCTTTTTTTTTACCCTTATCTTTTATGGTATTTTAAATATAAGGTTATCAAACTATAGTTCACGAACAGCGAAAGTACAGGACGTTGTATTCAATAAAAAGCTCCATCTATCTACATCTGTCGTCAGTGTAACATGTCAAAGAAGTCATTCGATGTACCTACGGGTTTCGAACTGCAGCAACGCGTGTTGTTGGGCAAGCTGGGAAGCTCAAGCGAAAACGCTCATATTAAAAGCCCTTAAAAATGCAGCATCTACTTTTATGCGTATAAACCTTTTTTTAATGCGGAATATGCTGTAGGTACTGTTAACAGTTTACGCTTGAGAAGCGCATTAATAAACGCTATATAAAGCTTATATCTTCTGCAATGAGTACAAGCCTTCATGTCATAAAATTGGTTTACCTTTCGCAGCAAGAGCGAGGACCAGTGTGATCTTGAGCAGCATATTGTAACGTCTACAGGATCGTCAGAAGTAAAGCCTTTATGTAATGTTTGAAAAATGACAGCGTCTATGGAATGTGCATTTCCTGTATATGACGCATATCACGACGTACGAAGGCAAAGACCGACAAATTAACGTTCCAACCACATGTCAACGGAAATAGGAAATATACGCTTTCAGCACTTCGCAGCGGCTGCTTACGTAACACGATTTCCGTGTTCCGGATTCTTTTCAGGAATATGTTACATTATTCTTCGTTTTAAGTCTTTCAACATCATTTAAATTATTTCCACTGATGCACGCACTATAATTATTTTCTGAATGCAAAGAAGCAGCACAGAAAACGAACAAAACACACTACAACATTTCCTTCAAATATAGAATAAGAGCTGCCATTAAATTTCCGGCCACCATAAAAAGAACTTGAGAAATAAAGTATATTTCAATATTGTGATAGAAATGTAATTATTATGTATACCTGTATACCGGGTGTTTCAGCAAAGACTGGCATAAAATTTCTAATATTAGTGTATTCAAAGTAAATGAATAATTTATTTCGGGACCGCATTAACCAGGGTGGCGGGTGTCTGAAAATGTGCGATACTTTCTAATTACTTTTAATCATTTAAAACTGGCTAATTACCTATGCATTAGTGAAGATAGACATGTGGCTTAAACTGAAAACATGCCGAGCGTCATCCAAAACCATTAAATTATTCATTTTTATAAAGACTTTCTGAGCGCCAGAACCGTAGTAGTGCGCTAAGTTCACAACTCGTGAAGCAGGTACAAGGTTAGAAGTGCGACAAGGCGCCCGCGCGATTTTTCCCTCCCTCACTAGAGCTCTACTTTTGTACCTGCTGCGCGAGTAAAAAGTTTAGCGCGCTACTACACCTCCCGTGTGCTCAAAATCTCTATGAAACTTGCTGACTTACTGGTATTGCAACGCGCGTCGCCGAGCGAGCGCTTGCGTGGCCAAATGGTTACCGCGCTTTACTGTTGCGCGGAAGGCCTAGGTTCGATTCCAGTCGTCGGAATGTTCTCTTATTTATTTTTTTAACTTGCGTTCTCGTAAAAATTGAGAATATTCTCGACTGCTCGAGTTCCGAATTTTCTACGCGCCAAACGTTCTACGCCGAATGTTCCAGAAACCCACGCGGGTACACAAGGGACTCCGCGTGGCGAGCGGAGTCAGTCTCGCTCCAGTGTTCGATTCTGCTGTTACGCCGACTTCGACGCCCTCGACATTCTGTTGTCATCCTCCGTTTCCTTTTTGTTTTGAGCACAAGTTCGCCCTATTAAACATTTCAATTTTCTCAGTTATTCTTTGCTTCGTCAACTCATCATTCAGAAATTTCGGTGGAGGTGCGGGGAAATGCATGTCCTTGCAGCGTACTCCTCCGAGGGCCAGCAGTGCAAGTCCGACGCCAAGCCCACGAAGATTCAACGAAGGCACTATCGAGACCCGATTAAGTCGTCGCACTCAAGGCCTACGCTCGGAATTTGGACTTTTTCCACCCAAAACCAAGCAGCCAACGAGGCTGACGATAAACAACCAGACGTCACAGACATCGCCCGCCGCCGCCGTGGTATACCTGCCCGTCGCACCCCGTACTCCGACGCCTTTCGACGGGGAGGTTCACGAGGATATTGAAGATTGGCTGCAACACTATGAACATGTAACCCGCCACAGCGGTCGGACGACTGAGCAGTGCCTCGACAGCCTCTACTTCTCACTTCAAGGCACTGCGAATCACCGGTTTGAAAACCATGAAGCCTCCTTCACTACATGGCAGCCCTGCGTTGCCGAATTGAAGCGGACTTCCATCAACCACCACCGTCGGCAGCGAGCAAAGAACCTGTTTCAAACAAGGGCGCAGGGCCCCATTGAAAGCGTGACCAGCTTTATTGAAGATGTCCTGCGTCTAAGTGCCGAGCCGATCCGGAGGCCGCCGAGGAGAAGAAACTTTGCGTCTTCATATGTGGCGTGAAGATGACATTTTCGGAGGCCTGGTTCGCAATCCCCCGATGACCGTGAACGCTTTTGTGAATGAAGCCACCCACATCCAGCGCGCACTGACGGCCTGAGCAAGCCACTTCCAACGAGTCACCGGCGCGCCTACTACTTCAATCGTCGCAGCTTCTTTACTGGACCTGAATACCAGCGGCATCAACAGCCTTCGGGAGATCGTGCGGGATATCGGACGGGGAGAGCCCCGCAAGATCCTTCCCTGACGTGAACCTCTAGCGCCGGAGTACCCCCGACGCCAGGAAGATCGGACCTACGTTCGCCTAGAGCAAGCTTCGACAAGGATGACCGACGTTTGGCGGCGGCTGACAGGCGACCACTGTGCTACCACTGCGGTAAAGCTGACCACGTCTACCGGAGGTGCCCATACCGCCGAATGGGCTTGCGAAGCGACCCGCCACCCCGCCTTGGGGGGCGACCAAGAGACATCGAGGAGTACGTCCGACGACCCCTGTCCCCGGTGCTGACTCTATCCCAAGGTTCCCGTTCGCCTTCGCCTCGACGTGCGCTTTCGCACTTCCGCCGCTCTCGTCGGGACAGCTTGTGCCCCATATCTCGTCGGAAAAACTAAGTGCAGCCACGCCTGGAGGTTACGTTACCGAAGACAACCGAAGTAAAGAACCTTCAAGAACGACGGAGCGCTCCCACTCTCCCGACGCTACGCATCGCAACGACGTTTTCATGCAACGTAATTAGAACCTTAACGTTATTATCAGCGGCCACGACGCTTCGGCACTTGGGGACACCAGAGCAGGCTACTCACTCTTGAGCGGGAGGCTCTCTCGCCGCCTAAGAAAAGTGACAACACCGTGGAAAAGCCCTTAAATACAAACCGCCCGGTGGGCACCTCATCATACCATTCAGGAGATTCACTGCTCGCGTCGAGAACCGCGGTGACACGTGCCCTGTGAAGTTCGTCGTTCTGCAAGACAGTGCGAGGGATGTTATCCTCGAAATGAACTTTCTCTGGGAGCATGGCGCCGTCATGGACCTCCCAGCGAACCGGCTGACGCTACGAAAACCTGTTTCCCCAACGGAGGAAGCCAAAACGATATCATCCGCGGTCCGAGACCTTGCAAGCCACGTAAAGTTACCGCCGCGGTCGAGTGTTTTCGTACCCGTCAGGATCACCGAAGCTTTCTGCGGCGAAGTTCTGCTCGAAGGGAGCCTCCAGTTGCTTCTAGGATGACGAATAGGCGTCGGAAGAGGAGTAGCCAATCTTTAGGATGGGCGCACTGGGGTCCTCGTGAGAAACGTCCGACAAGAAACGCAAAACCTCACTACAGGCGGAGCTGTGGGCACGTCGAGGAACTCCGAAACTCCGCCGAAGTCGCTGCGATTACTGAAGAATCACCGCCGCCTCAGCAAGACTGTATGTCGCCAGCACAGCTCGACATTGACCCAGAGCTTCCGGGCCCCAGACGACGGCAGCTGTGTGACGTACTCGCCGAATACAGCGACTGCTTCGCGACGTCGTCGAGTGTGCGTCAAACTACCGTTGCGAAGCATCGCATTGTTACCGAGGACGACGCGCTCCCTGTGCATCGATCGCCACACCGAGTCTTCACCAAAGAAAGGGAGGCCATCTAGGAGCAATTGCAAGGAATGCGGAACGACGACATAATCCAGCCTTCAAGCAGCCCGTGGGCATCTCCAGTCGTACTGGTAAAGAACAAGGACGGAACGCTTAGGTTCTGCGTGGACTACCGGCAGCTGAACGCGGTGACGAAGAAAGACGTCTACCCACTCCCCTGCATAGATGACAAGCTAGACGCCATACGCCGCGCCGTTGTCGATATATTTTATTAATGGACCTGAAGAGCGGCTACTGGCAGATCGAAGTCGACGAACGGGACTTGGAGAAGACAGCTTTGGTAACGCCGGATGAATTTTACGAGTTCAAGGTGATGCCCTTTGGACTATGCACGGCCCCAGCATCTTTTCATTGTGTCATGGACACCGTACTGGCTGGACTTAAGTGGTAGAGCTGTCTCGTCTACCTCGACGACGTCGTACTGTTTTCCGGCGGCTTTGAGGAGCACTTACGACGACTCCGAGCTGTTCTCCAAGCCATACGGACCGCCGAACACACCTTCAAGCCGTCAAAGTGCCAGTTCGCCTATGACGAACTGAAGTTCCTGGATCACGTAGTAAGTAATGAAGGCGCTCGCCCAGACGCAGAAAAGACTCGCGCCGTCGTAACATTTCCAGCGCCGTCACACAAGAAGGACGTGAGAAGGTTCCTGGGACTATCTGCCTACTATCTGCGCTTCATTCGGGATTTCGCCATGATTTCCGCACCACTCACAAACCTCACGAATGGCGAAAGGACACCGAGAAGTTCAAATAGGCCGAGGAGCGGCAGCACGCATTCGACGAACTGAAGCGACAACTCCAGACACCTCCTGTTCTTGGACATTTCGATCAGGATGCGGAAACCGAGATTCACACGGACGCAATGAACAAAGGACCTGGCGCGGTACTGGTTCAAGTGCACGAAGGCACCGAGCGAGTCATCGCCTACGCAGATTGGGCACTGTGCAAGGCGGAGAAAAATTACTCCACGACTGAGAAAGAATGCCTTGCGACCGTCTGGGCAATCACAAAGTTTCGTCCGTACTTTTATGGGAGCCCGTTCCGCGCAGTCATGGACCACAACTTTTTTATTGTTTGGCACAAATAGCACATTGTTATTAGTCTCTCTTTTATTAATGTTAATGTTTATAAAATATGCCTCTGCTTGAAGTGGGCTTTACAAAGCAAAACACAAAAACACTTTTTTCTCCTTTTGAGTGTGTTTTCTGGGCAGCGTGTCAGTGCCATGGACTCCCAAGACAGTCTCGTAACTGCCATCATCCTTCCAGCGACGCGACGTGTCACTGGAAGAATGATCGTCTCTTTTATGAATACGATCAGACAGGATAAGCTCCAATGACTTCCACCGTATTCTGGCACGAAGAGTTCTTTGTACGAAAGTAAGCAGAAGGCTTTATATCACCTAAATTTGTCCGAGAAATTCACTGAATGAGGACGTACGAGAAATTGGTCTATAGTTATGTAGGCACTGTTTATTACCCTCTTTGTCTTTAGGAACTACTCTTGCTGATTTCCAAACTCTAGGTGCCATTCCGGAGGAAAGCGACTTACGGAAAATAATAGCTAAGTATCACTCGACGTCCATTCTGAAAAACGATGCAAAAAATAATCAGAAATATCGTCCGGGCCGTAAGATGTTTTGCAGTCAAGGTTCGAGAGCCAATTGTGTACACCGGAAACACTAACCTGAATATGTGCTAACAAAATAAACAAAATATTAGAACGAAAACTAGGTTCACTGCCGTAGTCAGAAATGAAAACAAAGTTAGCATATTTATTAAAGGTACTAGAGATAACCAAAAGGTCGCCAACATATTTATTTTGAATAATAAAACTACGAGGAGTGTCGAAACCTTTCAAGTTGCGTCCCCGTTTTGTTCATTACCTCCTCCACAATCTTGTGGTTTTTATTCTTGGAGAGGTTGAAATTTTCCAGTGCATTGACCTCAACTTTGTTTACAAGTTTATTTTGAAATTACGTACCTCGTCAGAGCTAATGACCTTTTCCAGTGATTCAAGATGCGCTGCGAGTCCTTCCATGAATCCGTGCACATCTGCATTTTCATGGCTGAACTTTTTGGAGATCACTTCGGTACAAATTTTGCGCATGTTGAATTGATGACACATTTGAACAGTTTCTTTGTAAATTTTTCCCTTTTGCGTTATCATCCAAATGATTAATCGAAAATCGCTGCAAACGATCTTACTAATTTTCGCAACGTTTTATTGAGTCATGAAGAAAAGATATCCGGAAACACATATGCACTGTCCTTATCGAGCGACACTCAGCAGAACCTAACTCACTCTAAAAGATCATAACATCTGACGAAACATCGACTTTCCTGAACAACCTAGAAGCAAAATCAATTGATTAAGGTGGAAACTCCTAACTCACCGAGAATAAAACTGGCATGCCAGGAACTGGGGATGATGTAAAAAAAAAAAACAAAAAAAAAACAAAAACGGCGGGGCTGACGCTGCTGAAGGGGTTGACACATGACAGCCTACAGTACTGTTGCCAGCAATGCAAATTTGTATGCAATGGTGTATAGACGGGGGAAAGGGGGGGGGGGGGTTTGAACAAATAACAATAACAGTCAAGTTGCAAGGTTGCAAAAATGAGCCACACTTTTTCACCAGTCTTATTTATTGGCCAAAGCTCGTAAAATATCTTTGTGTAGAAACAAGCAAAGGAAATATTTCTCTTTAGCTCGCCACTCGCCTTCTAGGCTATGGCGTTGCGATCACTCGTTTCTTCCACCGACCGATGTGGATATTGTTAGAAGAGCGAAGAAAGAAGGTGAGGAAGATAGCGTGAACAAGGGCACGACAGTGTCAGTGCGGACCAGTCAGCGGCCGGTAGCCAGGACTGAGCGCTAGGGATACGACCCTGACCAAGATTTTACTGCCAAATCATAGCCGCCAAGAACCAACGACGGTTTCACGACACCCAAGGACGATCGATTCCTTGGAGAGAAGTCACCGGCGTGTCAGTCCTTCCATCGGTTTAAGACCGAAAGGCAAGCAAGAACACCCGCTCCCCAACGCCCGTCCATGATCCAGCTCACATCCTCGCATCCCCAAGACGAAAACCTCACAGCCGTCATAGTGACGCCAACACTGCAACTCGTCTGAGTCTTAGAACTGATCAGGACTTCGTAAATATGCCTTTTTTGCGATTGTTTTATTGGTTTTTGATAATACGCGTTGCCGATTTCCTAGGCTCCATCGCTGGAGATTTCTTCACAGCTTTCTTTAGCTTTTTAAAAACTTTTTTATTACAATGGCGGTTGCGACAGGACGAGATCTATGGTATTTCAGCGAATTTTTAATTTATATTATTTATTAGTTTTAAAACTGAAAGTAATTCTGAGGAAGAAACGTCTGACTGCCGCAATGAAAATTAGGACGTATTTATTTTACTAAAGTTGTGGAAGGTTACTTTTTTACCCGGAGAGAAAATGCACCTGGGTGAGGTAGTGAGATTTGGGAAACTGCTAGGGATAAACACGAAGTTATTTAGAGAATGGCTTAAAGGAGCAACTCGGGTACACCACGGTTGATTATAAAAAAAAAAAAAAAACGCTAAGGAGAGCGAGCGGCAAGACCACGAAGTGGGGGAATAGGAATCTCACATTCAAAGAGGAGAGCGCTCGAAATGAAACTTAAAGCTAAGTTGCCGATAATAAAGAAAGAAAGAGTTCAAAGGTAAGCGGAAACCGCACAGATTGAGGTAGAGTACCATACCTAAAACCTTGCATCTGTATTTTCAGAACGACGAACTAAATTTCATTAAGTCCTACAAGTTTAGTCGAAGAATACATGACAGAAGGTTTTTTCTTCGACGAGGCAAGAAACGCGAGCGGCTGACAACTCGGATCTTCTACTTACCGGAAAGGCATTAAAACCCGACGGTTTCTGCCACCCCTCAGAATGAACGCAGGAGAACGCAATGTTGGGGTCAGAGAAAACCACAGGTCACTGCGTAGAAGCGTTTACAGAGGTTGCAAAAGCACAGAAGATAGTGAAAAGGAAAGAGAGAAAGGCTAAAGCCGGCGGCCGTTCCTACGTGTGATCATCTCCGCGACTCAAGCTCAAATGTATTGCCAGGGCAACACGGATAAGACGCTTCGCAAGATGGAGCAGGTAGCGTCGCCCAAGAACATGCCTGAGGGCGCCCACAGTTCGTCGGCAAAGAGTGGTTCGCGCGCGAAGTGAGGTTGCGTAGAGAACGGTAGAGTAAACCCCGAGAAGTCTGAACAAGTGAAAGCCCAGTACGACTTCATCACAGTACTGGATTCCAAATCTAGTTGGTCTGCTTGAAGGCCTAGGCTAAAAGGTTTGAATTGTTCTCTGTTTCTAACCATTTGGTGTTACGAGCTTGATAGAACACATGCTACGTGTACGTTGCTAGTGTCGATGGCGTTCTGGCACAAGACTGAACTAATATGTGTCTGTGTATGCGTGTTTTATCATGAAACTTCTTGGGTGATGACATTCGTGTTGATTGTGAAGTTACCTTTTATTTTTGCGTGTGCCTGGTGAACGATTTGCTGGAACGTTTAAACAATGGAAACTTTCCGGATTTCTCTTTCCCAATCATTGTTGGAGCAATTTCTTGATTTATCTTTTGTCTTATTGTGAGATACCGATGAGAGTGACCTATATTAAGTGTTTAACGCAAGTTACTGTTATACTTTGTTCGGAATATTAAGTTTTTACACCGATAGTTCAGCACATTTTGTCGCATCGACTAGTAGAAGAGCTTGATTATTTTTTGTGACTTAAACGTAAAACATTTGAGGAAGAATTTTGAGCTTTGTGTGTTTCATAGTTGATCTTGTTTTGGCGTGAATATCTTCTGTGAAGTGTTTGATTAACATTCTGAACTATGTTGAGAAAGTCATCCACAGTTTGTGGATTTGTGTTAAGTAAACCTAAGGGAATACTGGAGTAGAACTGCATCTCAGATTCAAAATACTTACGAATCTAGTGGCTCCACCGCTCTGTCTTAGGAAAAGACGCTTTGGAAGTCAAGTCAATCTGACATGCCTTTTTGTGCTTTCACCGACGACCCCTCAGCCTGAAATAACCCCGATTCGGCTTCGGCTTGAGGTTCCATTTTTATAATGTGTCGGCGTACTATTTTCTCGCACATCTTTCATTACGAGTTTAGAAGTGAAGACAGTGTGCCGATGGTATTGGTCGGCACTCAAGGTGAACGTGCACTTGGCGGCAATAGCTTGCTTGTCGTCCCAAAAAGCTGTGGTCCGCTGTGCCCCATTCAGTTAAGAGCTCCTTTTCTGTGCCATTCTCCGCGCTCCGGCATATGATTTCCAAAGCGATTGACACGTGGGATCGCATGCTTGGCTAAGTATATAAACATACATCGACGTGCGGTCGAGTTAGTAAATGCTAGGAATTCAACCCAGGCAGCACGGGTTTTGGCCAAGCATTGTGATTCTGTTGCCTACAGCCGCCTGATTGTGATCCGAGAAGGCGGCATGTTTGTGACGGTTGTCATGGCCCCGCTTACAGCAGTAATTTGTACACCAAGATCAGTTGAACTTGACTACAAGCGTTTACCAGAAATTCTACCCAAGCAGCACAGATTTTGCCCAAGCAATGGCCAATGGCTGGGGATGATCTTGTGGCCAGTGGCCAAAGAGCGGCCCTTCATTGGCCAATGCTTGGCCGATGGCTGATGGCCAGTGGCCATTGGCCAATGACCAGAGAAAAGCCAGTCATCGGCCAATCGCTGGCCACTGTCTGGCCACTGGCCAAAGGACCATTGCCAGCCATTGGCCAATGCTTGACCAGCTCTGTGCTGCTTGGGTACTTCACTGGCTAAATGTCTGCCTTAACTCGCGTTGCAGCCATGGTATCCCGAGGCCTGGGCCGACTTCACGGTGCGGAACGAAAGGCTTTCGCATTAAAAAAAAATCCTGTAACCAATGACTTTTTTTCTTTTGCCTGCTCAAATCGCACATCTAACGGAACCTAAACTTTTGGTTTATTTTAGGGGTAAAATCCCCAGGTCCCTTCATAGGTTGGCAAGCTATTGTTAAGCAGCTAGGCATCGTTGTTTGGAACTTCGTAAAAGTGCACAAAAAGGTTTGAACTGAATTTGTGCGATCCCCGTCGGACCCTCGAGCTCGCGATTAAAAAAAACAAAACAATGAACAACCTGCGGCGATTGGCTGTTAAACGCTTGTAGCCAAGTTCAAGTGATCTTGGTATAATAATTACCACTGTAACCGAGGCCATGATAACCGTCACAAGCATCCCGCCTCCTCGGATCACAATCAGGCGGTCGTAGGCAACAGAATCACATCTGATGCTATGAAATATGCATACATGTTTGTGCGAATTTAAGCTAATGCTGAACGAAGCGAAGGGTGAATATTGTTTGTGCAATATATACGTTCTTTTTTACTCATTATGACGGCTGATTTATTGCAATTAATTTATTCGTAATGCTCACCATTATTTCTCCAAGTATATTAGTATTTAGAAAGTAGTAGAAACATGACGGCATGTGACATGATGCCACGGGACCAACATATAAATTCAATTTACTCGTCATTCCCCATCCCATTTGGACACAGGCCGACCTTAAGGGGGAAGTCAATGGGTCAATAAATAAACAAGTCAATAGGGTGGAGAGAAGTGGATGGAGTAAATGGGGTGGAGTGAATGAGGTGGAGAGGAGTGGAGAAACCTGGAGGCAGAGCTTGAGAAAAAATGTCCGGAGGTTACTAGCTCTAAACCAAGAACGTCTCGCGTAGCAACACAGTTGCAAGACGATTTTCGAGACTTCTTTTTTTTACTCGTTAGATTTTCAAAAGGTTAGTTTTAGCGATTGCATTCCATAGAACGGAGGAATATTCCAGCAGCCAACATGCGAACTGACAAGTTAACCAGGCTACCAACGTAATCCGAGCAGTGCAAGTTAGAATCAATCACGACTCACAGAACTCACATTGTAGCAACTCGAGACAAGGTATTTCCATGAACATACAATGCAAAAAAAAAGCACTATGAGTTTTCCGAGGAATCGTCGTGACCTTTGCCCTTTGATGGGTTCTTTAAAAGGTCCTTGGCAGAGTACCATTGGTGGAAAGAACATGCATCTTCCTCGAGCTCAGCTCAAATTCCGAAGTAAATAGTTATCTATAAATGTTTATATCGTGAACATATTGCAGGAATGAGGAGTTTAAGATAGCACAAGAGACGTCATTTACGAAAATTGCGAACAGAAGAGATACTAAAACAGATCCTTGATTAACGCCAAAACTTGCCACGTACAACGAAGAGTTCATACTGTTCACTCGGACGTACGCCTCTTTATTTGACACGTAGTTTTTCAACCAGTCCTGTACTGAGCCACATACCCCGTAGGCGTAAAATTTTTATAATTGAATCGTGTGAGTGACTACGTCAAATGCCCTGCCTAAGTCAAAGTAGACAACATCTGACCAACCTGTGTTACATACAACATGAATTCCGGTAGACGTAAAATTTACAAGATTTGAGTCGTCAATCTGCCACTAAATAAAGCCATGCTGATGGAGGATATTTAAGTTTTGAAATTTGAAAGACCGGTATTGACGGATGACCATTCCAAAAAACTTCGATAAAAAATTGAGAAGAGAAATCGGCTTATAGTTAATAATATAACCTTTTTTTCGGACTTAAAGACCGGAACGACAACTGTGACTTTCCAGATTCCAGGAAATGTTCCTGAGCTTATGCAGTTATTAAATAGTAAGAACAGTACCAGCGTAAATATGTCGGGACAAGTTCGCTGAGAGGATGTCTCTGGCTTAACTGATAATGTTGCTTTCATTTTCTTAATATATAGCTGTGCACAATTGTAATCGACATTAATGCAGCTCTCAAATTCACTTAGCCCATCTAAGTAAGGCAGCGCGTCGGAGAAACACTGGACAAGCTTATAAGTTATAACTCCGTGTTTTCGGAGTTTATTTTTGTGAAATTCGGAGAGTGTTTTTCGAAGTTTATTTTTTAGCAAAAATTCGGTGTTTATCGGAGTTTATTTTTCGAAAATCCCAAATTCTTAAAAATTCGGAGATTAATTTCGCAGTTTTTCTTATTAAAAATATTAAATAATAGCCGGATGCAAACATATGCAAGATAAAAAATAAAAAGCGCTTCAGCCAATTAAAATTTCTTCAGTTGAATTTGGCGTTGGTGTCATTGGCAATACTAATTTGTCCCACGACAAAAGTCGCACACAAGTGTGGCTTCGATCAACGTCGGTACCTTAAAATCAATAAACTGCCGGAGGTAGCCGCAAGGAAGCTCGTAGCCATGCCATCAATCTATCCCGCGACCGCGCGAGGTGGAGTGGTTAAGGATGCAATAGAGAAGTTTCAACTGCCCCTCTTCCCTATTTTATACAACCTCTATGGTCCATAGCTTTCACTGTTACCCCCAGAAACATAGCCTCTCCTTTCTCTAAATCCCAAATTCCATGGCCCAACCAGGAAATCAAAAGAGCGACTTTTGTCGTGACACGAATGGTACGATGACCTGTTTTCCTGAGCCAACCTTGACGAGACAATTCGTAAGACCCCCTTTTGACAACGGTCCGAGGCTTGAAAGATAATTATGGTGTCATTTTCCCAGGACCATTAATCCTGCGCTGCTCGAATTGTAGAAAAAAATATATATATATATTTTTTTTTGCCCGGGAAAGGGGAGGGGGGCATGAGCACATAACAATTCGGAGTTTATCGGATAAATCCGAATTGACAAAAATATTAGCGGCGGGTGTTTTTCGGAGTTTTTCGGATTTATCCGAAAACACGGAGCCATAAGTTATAATGCGGAAATTGGAGTATTTAGGAGCAATTGTTTTAATAGTTAGGAATACATTAAACAGTCGTTCCGGGAGTGAAGAACCTATACTTTTTATCTTTTTGGGAGAAACAGAATTGGCGTATCACGGGACATGGAAGGGGGGAAGGTAGGCAACTGGGGACGGGAAGAAAGCACTGTATTACGGTGTTGAGAGGGGTTGGGAGGGAAATGAAGGGGGAATGAACGGCAGATGAATGGGGAACCTGAACTGGTTCCCGTATGAACAAAATACTATATATTATACGAGTATTTGATAATAAACGACTATTATACATTTCTATAATTAAAATCAAACAAATAAATATAAAGTATTGAAGTCAGTCGATTTCGAATCTGCTATACTTTCGAAACGTTCATTAACATTTGTACAAAACAAATTGTGTGCTGTGCATATATTATTAATAGTGAATTAATTAAAAATAGCTAAATTAGAGCTTTCTGCGAAGTCAAGGTAATTAACCTATCTAAAATGCACCACACGTAAAACATGACAAAATTTGTTGAAAATCATCAAAGGCCTTACAGTTCGACTTTTCTTCAAATTACTCTATAATATAAATTTATTTTGAATCCTTAAGAATTATGGAACTTACTTTGAACGTGTCATAAAAAGAGTCTCGGTGGTTTATTTCTAGAACTGAAAAAAAGCGAGGGGTCAAACATGCAATCCACGACCGGTTGCAGAAACATCCGTTTTCACCTCGGCCACTTCAATGGTAAAAAATTCGAAAACTAAAGAATTCCGTGAAGGTTGTTGTTTTCTCTGTCTTGCATATCCAGAATTCTATAAAAACGTATATTTCTGCCGAAATAAAAAATTCGACTCAAAACCGTACCTTAATTGAGAAGAAAAAATAAATGCATACAGGACCTTTGTCGTAAAATATTTTTTATGCTCGCATTAAACCTCAGAACGAGTAAACATCAAAATACGTCAGAAATAAAATCAAGGTATTTCAATTCTAAAAAATGCATAAGAAATTATCCAGACAATGGGAAAGAATGCTATATATTTGGCTAAAACTTATAACTAATAAGAATAATTTAGCTGCAGCTGCTTAGTCTACAGCTCATATATGTTTAGGTGTATATTAACTGAAGACCGAAAATATATAAGACGCTAGCGGATCAATTTATTTTGAGAATGGAGATTGGATATTCGTGCGTTGTGTACAAAATAAAAATAATTTAAACGAAGTCGGATATTGAGCTTGATTGAGGGCTCGCTGACGCACGTTGCTTCGTTTTCTTCTATCGACAAGGTCTCGAGCATCTGTCGCAGATCATTGCGAAGTATTAGTAAGAGGCGGTCAATTTTTTGACCGCCTTTTGAATTGACGTGACATTTCTATGCTTACTTCAACGATTATGAAACAGCCCTGGTGGGACTTAGTTCTTCCACCTGGAACCCCTCAACAAGGAACTACGTAACCTTAAAACTAAACGTCTTAAACGCGTTTTTGGCACATCATTTTCATTAAATGATTCTTCCCTGCCACGTGCCATCAAGCTCTTAAGTGATCTTCCCGAAGCCGCTGTTTCAGTTTCCGATCCAACAATTTTCGTTTAAAGTTAACCACATACATATTAGCTAATTAAATAACGACATTTTTTCCTTGTGAACTGGGCACTGTATCTATACTTTGAATTACATGAGATGTTAAAGGATGTGGGTATTAACATTTTTTGTGTCATTATTCGCTTTATGACTCCCAGCTGTGCAAATCTATGGGTCATTTTAATGCGCGCAGTTGTGTATTATTGTTTGTATGGAGTCGGGGTGCTCGCTGCAATTCCTTTGTAATGCTAATCAGACTGTATAGTCCATTTTCATATAATTGCGACAACCCTATAAAGTATTTTGAATGAAAAAAATGAATAAATATATTTCGTGTAATACGCATCTTAAAAACTGGCTGTATCTAGAAAAAAAAAGCAGATTAAATTTAATATATAAGAAATACTCGTATTTCATTGCATAAATAGCAAACGCTTCTGCTATGACGCATTAACAAATCCGTTGTGCGTCATTCTTCCCTGCTTTCGCAGATATGGTTGTGACGCACTTTCAACATCTGCTGCTAGGGAACTTTCAGTGCAGCTTTTTTTAGAGCGCAGCTCTTAGGCGACCATTTCCGGCTTGAGCGCCGTCGCCGCCGGCGTAACCGCGCGGAGGAGGAGGAGGAGAACTTTTTGCGCTAAATTTAAGAAAAAATTATCTCGCTAAATTTAGCGGAAAAAATGTTCCCACTATATTTAGCAGAACAATTTCCCCGTCAAAGATTGTGAGAATAATTTCCCGCTAAAATTTGTGGTAAAAATTCCGCGCTTAAATTAGCAGGAAAAATTCCTCTCTAAATTTAACGGAAAACATTCCCCGCTAAATTTAGCGGGAAAATTTCCCCTCTAAAACTAGCGGAAAACGTTTTCCATCTCAAACAATCACCGCCATATTTAGGGAAAAACTTTCCCCACCAAATTTAGCGGGAAAATCTTCCCGCTAAAATTTGGTGGTAAAATTTCCAGCCTAATTTAGCAGAAAAGTTTCCCCGCGAAGTTTAGTGAAAAAGAAAATCCCCGTTTGATTTAGGGGGAAAATTTTCCCGCAAATTCTAGCGGAAAAATTTTCCCGCTAAATGTAGCAAAACAAATTCCCGCTAAACTTAGAGGGAAAAACACCCCCCCCCCCCCCCCCCCCCCACTAAATTTAGCCGAAAAAAGTTCCCCGCCAAATTTGCCAAAGTAAATGCTATCGAGTTGGCAGGTTACAACCGCCTGAGCATTAACTAATTGATAACTTTCACTTGGCTAATTGTTTCAGTGGAATGTCTAATTCTGATTCTGTTTGCCCATAATCTACTTATTCCCTGGTTTACTCAAAAGTAACTCAGTCGGTCTATCTGAGGGAGCCTCAAAGAAAAGCTTTGCTAAAGGTGCACTGGCCTTGAAAATTATTTTTCTTGTGATCGATATAAGACCACCTCATTTCATCTTGAGAAAGCCAAGAACGCTGCAGAGGAGGAATGACCCAAATCTAGCATGAAGTCATAAGTTTCAGATGAGCACATTCTATTTGTAGCTGAAAAAGTGGTGTCACACTTAATTAGAAAGACAAGTGAAACAAAAAAAAATTATTAGGTCTTTCGGTTAAGAAAGCTGTGCATACTTTAGCTCAGCTTTCATTATTTTGTTCAGATTTTACTTTGTAGGTTTGAGTTCATTTATGATGGCTATTAGTACACTTGGAGCATGTTAAATAGATTGGACGGGACAGACAACCGCACTTTGGCGTCCATCATATGTCTGAGCTGTGACTTCATTCGTTTTAGTTCAAGTGTATCTCTCGTTTGGCTCGATCAGTATCTAGTTCATACACTGAATGCCTTCTTACAGGGTTGCGTTGCCACAGGAGACTTGTGCCCTTGGGGGTGTTTGGTGAGTGGTGTCCCCAATAATCATGAGCCCCGAGCCATGCATGGGTTCAGAACCCCTGTATGTCTGGCTGAGCTAGGTGTCCCTGTGTCTGATGAAACTAGAGTCTTGGAAGTTGAGCCAAGCCCGGGCTAGATTTCCTTCAGGGGCCCACCGGGTTAGGCAACATCCCACCCCAGCCCGCGCTCCGCACAGGCAGGTGTCCCTCGTTGGCCCGCCCAGGGCGATTGGGTTAGTCGCTTTGCATCACCCATCCTTTCTTCTTTCTTCTCCATCCCTCTTTACAATTTCTCGTATTTTAGATGTATTAGAACTGTTTTAAAGTTAACAGGATTATTATAGACCGATACGCGGCGCGCTTCTGTTTACCGACAGGGCCAGAAGGCCGCGCATGCGCAAAAGCTACGTGGGCAAAAGCGGCCGTTCTCTTCGTGTTTTTAGCCATTGTATTGTGTAGCATGCGCATGTTGTGGACGTTGTAGAGACGCTTTTAGCTTTATTCCTGCGTCGTATGTCTTCTCAACGTATGCCATATGGTATGCCCGACTATTTGAGCTCGCTACCCGAGCCTGAACGGCAGCGGTATCGAGACAAATTGTGCGGGGACGCCGTTGCCTCAGGCGATTTGTACGCCGTAAACAACGACTGCTGGAGTTCCGACGGGAGGTCTCTGCCACCAACGTTAACGGCTCACGTCGTCGTTTATTTTGTTTTTTTCACCAAGCTAGTTCACGGCCGACATGGTGTACGCGTAGAGGTCTCTCGAGGCCTACAATTACCTCGAGCCGCTTTCCGCGCTGCCGGCGGGATCAGCACAGTGGATCAGCAGACTGTGGGTCTGAGGAAGTGTATTTATTAATTAATTAAATACATACAGCGTCTTTCAAGTCAAGGTATGATATTTTCCTTACCCTTATGATCACAAGGCACGAACAAGCGGCCGGTCCTCTTCCACTTTGTAGCACGGGCGTAGCGAGCAGTGTTGTAAGCGTTACCGAAAAGAAGTAACGAAATACGTCACTCGTTACTTGCGAATACAAGGAACGCGTCATCGACCTACGTTACCTCAAAATAAGAGGAACGCGTTTCAGTTAAAAAGTAACGCACGTTACTTTTCCATTACTTTTTAATTATGAATTGACGGTAACAATATTCTTTTTGTTCTTTTCCGACTGCATTTTTTCGGCACTGGGACAAAGGGCATAGGGGTTAAGGTTTTTCCGAAGTGGGTCGTTTTGCACGGGGAAAAGACAAGCTAAAGTTTGAAGTTAGGTAGAATGTAGTGCAATAATTAATGACTTGGGGCCTATACTTGGTTTCAGCTTCCGTCTAGACGCAGACGAAGCTACGAGCTGATATGACCAATCAAACAGTGTCAAAAGAGCGAGTCACTGAATCTTTCTTGTTTGTGATTGGTTCAGCGATGGTAGACCACGTACTTCAGAAACATGACAGACAGCATGATGGTTTTTGTTTTACGCAGTCGTTTGGTCTCCTGAGCTCGTAGCGCCGGTTGCGTCTGGGCTGAAAGTAAGACCAAGTATGAAAGCACGGAAACAAAATACTGTTTCCAGGTCTTGGGAAGAATATGTGACGAGCAACATAACTACTAGTACGTGTTATTTGAAACAAGTAGTGTAAGTACGTTCCCCCTTACTGTCTCGAAGAAGTAACGAGTACGTTATTCCATTACAGAAAAAAGTAACGCGTTACCGGCAACGCCGTTACTTGTAACGCGTTGCCGCCGACACTGGTAGCGAGCTACCGACAAGCGCTTGGTCGGTGCTTTGTGCGCGGACACCGTAGGAACAAAATCTGGGTGGCTTTAAATTTTATTATTTTCAAAGAAAGTAACTAAAGATGGTCTTTGTATTGTATTGTATTGGATTGTATATAAGTTGAGCGTGGTAAGTGCAGGATCTCACGGTACTGGTATGGTAACTGTTATGGTATGCTCTGTCATTTTGCTATATAAGAAGGGACCTGAACTAAAGGCATTACGGAGAACAAGTGTTCCAAAAAGCGTCCCTAGCGCATTATAACGCCGAGAGGGGCTCACTAATCAAAGGATGATTTATAGAGAACGCGCGGAGAACGCACGGCGAAACAGCACTTGTGCTCATCTGGAAGGTTAACAAACGCACGAGGTTCGCCAAGAACAGACGAGCTTGCTCGCCGTATAGGTTTGAAAGCGTGCAGCCATCGTTTCTTATTTGTCGAGCTGGTTCACGAACCAAAACACTCTAAATGTGGTCACGAGAGCTGCGATAGGAAATAGGTATTCGAGATAAATCGGTGTCAAATGAAACAATTTTGTTATGCCGGCTTTTACCATAAGTAAGACCGCAGTTACACACGCACAGAGTGAAAGAGTCAGGTCATGGTGCGTTGAGAGCGCTTTCATTGGTCGAACCACAGTGTCACAGTATTGAGAAAAGAACGACTCGTGTTTTGTTGCGCTGCTCGATTGACTTCATCAGCTCGTGACTTTGACTGCGCCCTGAGTGACTAATGGTGAAACGAGGTATGCTTATAATGTCGCAAAAATACTTCGTTACGGTCACGAGCTTGTGAATCTAATTCTTGAGGTTAGTAATAGAGAAAATCAAGTACGCGTTGCAAGAAAATTGTGACATCCTTATAGGGTAAGCGACTTTTATAGTTACTAAATTACAGATGTCTGCATATTTAATTACACTATCAGCAGAAAGCTCATATGAATTCATAGCTGATATGAATATGAATTAGGCTTTTCATATTTAAAGGACAAATGTTTGAAATCATACGATATTCCGTGATATAGAAAAGAAATGACAAATGAAGTGGCAAAGTTAATAATCAAAAATTACCCATGAATAGTGGCATTTTATTTATTCGTCTTCATCACAGCCCCTGGGTTATGAAACGCACGTCGTTCCTTCACATTGTTGATTTGTGATAATAATCTTTCCAGACAAAATCCACAGACGCGCGCCAAGGCGTGTGGTCAATCTTATTCAAGCCTTTTTACCTCCTGAGTTTGTCTAATCATGCGCGAATTACGTAAAATATGAAAATAAAAAAAGTCAAGAGATGAGATAAAACTACAACCTTTATTTTGAGAGTAAGATTATCAAAAGAAATGGCATCGTTAAAAGCATTGCCGACTCATGGAGTGCCTCAGCAAGACTATCAGATAGTGAAGTTTATTCAAAGAAGTCACGGCGCCATCAGCTCCTTCATTTTAATATTCCTCTTGAGGTACGTGAGCAGCTATAAATGAGATAACAGTAAAAGATGTAAGTAAAGAAGGATTACAACCACCTTAATTGCATTTCATCGTAAATATTGGGGATATTTCAGTTATAAACAAAACTAAAGACCGTTATCACTTTTAACCGTTTATGTTTCTTTTCAGACAATTTCAAAATATTGTAGTTGACAAGACAATTCAGTTATTTGCACTTTTCTAATAATTCAAGACGGACGTCGAATATTGTAGGAATAATATCTAATACTTCTAAAGTAGATTTTAGCTGCCGTTGGCTTCTAAGTACAAAATCAAGATACTTTTTAAAGTACATTATTTTTTTTTCATCAAACCAAGCCAATGAGTATGAAGGCATTTATAGTAGTAGTATTAGTAGTACGGGGGATAAATGTGGAAGACAAAAAGGTGAAAAGTGGTAAGTTGCTTGCGCGTCACTGCCGTTAAAGTGTGTCGAGTTTTTTTTTTTTTTTTTAATAGCTAATAGCACGGATGCAGGCAACTTATACGCACTTCAATAATACTAAGAAAAAGAACTTGTAACTGTAAAACAACTTAAAAATCACAATATCTTGCCAAAGATACGTTTGCGTTTTGGTCGGAGAAGATATGGTCATACATTACATGTCGCGGCGTACTAAAAAAGAACTATATTTATATCAATTTTTTTTTTGCTGAAACGTCTCTACTTTATGTGCGCCTTTAAAAATATTTTTACACCTTTTACTTAACCTTTTGTTCGGACTGAAGAAAGGCCTTATAGGGGGTGCGGACATTATGAAGAGATTCTTGAGCTAAGAAAGACGGATGCGAGCGGTGGAAGTGGCCGGAACGTTGGGTCACAGCCCAATGTCATGACTTCGCCCGGACTTCACCCCGGATAGGACCCTCGACAACGGCGGCGTTCGCATGCGGTGTAGACAAACACCACACAGATGACAAGCAGCTGCAGCAGCGGCGGGGCCCCCTTCCCAGCGGCTGCCTTGATGATAATTCCCCTTCCCGATATCGAAACCCCCCGAGCAGACAATAGAGCGTTTTAGTAGATCGTTCCGTCACTCCCGCTACGCTATACGCAATCCCCTACGCTTTCTGCTGAGTCTGCTCTATGTAGCGTAGCGGAACCGCCATTTCAAGTTTGAGTAGAACGTTCGCAAACCGCTACACATTACAGCGTTATGAGAACTGACGCAACGCCAAAACGCCACTAGCGGTTCTTTGAGACAGTAAGGCTTGCGTAAAGCAAAAGTTTGTAAAGCAATTTATTTGCATTTTTTTATTAACGTAGTTATCTTAATATAATATTTTTCTTGATCGAATAAAGTGCTAATATTTGCTTGTTTTTTTTAAGTAATTCTTTTTTTTTGTTTGTAATTGAATACAACTGATGGTGAAGCTGTCCAAGCCAATCCGGTATGAGTCAAGAGCCAAAGTCATCAGAAGAAATCTTCAAAAATAAATTACAACGACCGTAGCTCTTTTGTTATGTCAATGCGGTCGGTCTTTCTTTCATCTTTCTCACTGCTCACACAAATAAAACGCTAGAGAAGTCCTTCAGATACGCCTGCTCGCTCGCTGCTTTGGTCGGTTCTGTCCTCACGACAATAGCTGCCGAGCAGGAGGCCGCACCCTTTGCTCAAGGTGCCACGAATTGCGCAGCTTGTTTTTCCCCCCGTGGGCTGTATTTAGCACGTCCGCCATAAATCGCTACCAGTGTCAGTCCTGGAACGGCTTTGTCGAGGCTGCTTCCCGCAGCAGCAAGATATAACCCGCCGCTCAGACCCGCTATAGCGAAGCGGGACAGTCATGGCGTGACGGCCATATTGCTGGCTCTCACTAGTCTTGTTGAGACCTGTTCTCGCAAGACCCACGCTAGGGCGCCGCGCTACGCGCGCAACATTTCTCTCAACTCTCGTAAAATAGCGTGCCTCTGCTAGCTTCCGCAGCTCCGCTAATGCTCCGCTAGCATCGCACATGCGCAGTAGCGTCGTCGTTTTAGCGTATAGCGCAGCGGGGCTTCCCAGAACGATCTACTAAGACCCTCTATTGAGTGAATAGGGAGTTTTCGTAGACCGCGTTTCCCCCTCCGCTGAGCCCTCAGCAACGAAAAAGCCGCTACTGCGCCTGCGCCCCGATATTCTTGACTGTAGAGTTCTGGGTATCATAGTGGGTTGCGGAGAGCTTTGAGGAACGGCGAAAACGATCCACGAAAACGCTCCATTGAGTGAATGAACCCTTTCTGACGAGAGCTATGGGTTGCTATGTCACGTGCATCCTAGGACAGAAAACAAATAACTGCAGATACCTTAAAAGCTGGTTCTATTGTTAGCGTCGACTAAATCTTTTGGATCTCGGTAACCACTCTATGGAAACAATGCCACACCGCTTCGTTCCTGGGTGACTCGAAATAAAGAAAGTTGCCCCCATAGTAATCACGCGCTCAAGGTTTGAGACCTATAGCGCGTGATTACTGTGTGGTCAACACTTGCTATCGCGCGGTGGCGGTGCAAAGAAACTCAAGATATACCACGGAGTAGCTTTCGAAAATGTGGTTTTTCCCCACAAGAAAACAACGTACAGCACAAAGAGTCACAACGGGACCCAAAAGCTCGCCGCTTCAGTTCATCGGGGTCGTATCTCTTTCGGCACCAGCCCGACGCGTGATCGAACAAGGACCTAAGTTCTGCCTCCCACCAAGGCAAGACGCCATTGATAAGCTCCTGATGGTACGAGAGAGAGCATTCAAAGCACCCCAGAAAACATCATTGCAAGTCATCTATGAGGGACTTGAATGCCTGGCCGGCTTACACAACCCGGACACTCCAAAGTTGACCTTTGCCTCAACCGTCCAGGAACTGCGTCGCAAAAACTAAAGGCTATGCTTTTCAGACAAAGAGGGAGGGTTTGTAGTTGTGGATTCGGGGTCGTATAAAGAAAAATCCCAACAACCCATAGCGAAGAACTTCAAACAAGTAGATCCAAAACGAACTCAATCAGCAAGAAAAGCCATCCTAAAATTACTTGAAAATCAACAATGCAGAGGCCTTATCATCATGATCAAAGGATCGCAACCAAGTAAATTGTGTGTTTTTTTCTCGGCAAAAAAACACACAGAAACGGAGTTCCTCTTCGCGCCACCGTATCAGAGAGACACACATGGCAAAGTCAAGTGTCACAGGTTTTGGCGAAGATTCTATCGTAAGTTAAAGTAAACGACCCTTCACGATACTAAGCTGGGACCGAGTGATTTACTTTCTTCAGGAAAAAAGGATGTTAAATTTTTCCGGACTTCTTCTTAGATATCCAGGACATGTACTATTCGATTCCCATGTCACTCTCCTGATGATCCTCCAAACAACCATCAAGGAGCAGGGCCTTCAATGCTTCTAAAATGCAGCTGGTACAAGCCTTGATAGCTTCTTGGAGCTTTTAGGAATACACGTCATAGTGACTGTGGTATCACACCAGGAGCAACACTATGTGCAGAAAAGTGGAGTCTGCATACGATCCCGAGTAGCTCCATACTGGTGCGATTTGTACCTTGACGCATGCGGTAAAAATATTCTAGAAACTCTAAAAGATCAACGCATTGAGGCCATTTTCCTGTACGCAGATTGCTTTCTCATACTGTGTAATTGAAATGCAGACGAGCCGAGTAACAGGTGTTTGGATAGTGTCATACGCAACTTTAAATACAGCTACCCAGGATTATCTTTCACCCAGGAACTTCCCGTAAACCTGACTATACGGTTTCTAGATCTCTCCTTGGAGTTCTAAACTACCCAGATGTGTTGGATGTAGGAAGCCAGCTCATCTAAAGGATTCCTTCCAAGCAACTCAGAACACACAGAAACTGTAAAACGAGGGTTGGCTACCAAAGCTCTTGTCTCGGCACTATACAAATCTTGCCCCGTAGAGTCGGGCGCAGCTCTCAAAAACAACTCTGTAGGATTCAGGACTCTAGTTACACAAGCACACTCCTAATACCGGTATGCGAGACCCTCTGCAAGCAAGTGTGGCAAGAAAAATACACAACCAACGAAAAAAAAGTCTCCCAAACCTCTTGTGGTGATGCCATACATCCACGGGATAACGCATCCCCTAAATAAGATCGCCGGCCGACAAGGTGTACAAGTCGTATGCTCAGCCCCCAACAAGGCATATGCCATGTGCCGCAAGGTGAATTGTACGAGCGACCAAAATCAGAAGTCCACCTGCGGCTTCGCGCACAAAACACCATACGCCCCGTGCGAGAGAGGAGTTGTGTACAGAATTCCGTTGTCATGTGGCAAGTGCTACATTGGACAAACTGGGCGATGTATTAATGAGCGCACTAGCGTCAGCTGGCCACCTTCCGGCGCATTGCCGAGTATGCCAATGTGCTCCTGATTCCACAAACGTTAACATTGCTGGAAGACACAAAAACCAGCTTGCAGGGAGAATCTTGGAGTCTCTGGCTATTGAGGCGAACGGGGACGACTGTGTGAGTGCTGCCTCCATTACTCTATTTCCGAAAGAAAAACTGTACCTTCTGCGAGCACCCCATGTGAGAAACCAAGTCAGGAACACGTGAACGTTAGCCACCCAATGTCATACCAAAGAAGGTGAAGTTACCCCAGAGAACTTAACAGTATATTCATGAGGGTATATGAAAAAGACGAATTTGAGTAAATGGTTGATAGTCCAGCAGTGTGTGTCTCTTTTTCTCGACTCCTTTGTTTTTTCCTTCAGCGTTCAGCAGGAAACCGTCAGAAGCATGTCATACCAACCAGCTCAGCTCCAGGCAGTCACAAATTCTGCCCGGCTTCAACCATCGCCGTCTTTAAAAAAAAACAACAAAAAAACTACAACATTTAAGACTGCTGGCCAGTCGCAATGCAAAAGCAGTTGTATACGTAGCGCATTCCCACAAGCCGCGCGCCGCGCTGAGCTCGGCCGTGCAGCTTCTCAGGAGTCTACCCGGCCGGGCACTGCTGGCTGTGCGGCCAGCCGCTCCCTCTTACAGGCGGCGGGGACGCTGCGCCTGGAGTGGGTTGCTACAGACTACAAGCTTCGCTCCGTGGGACAGGGGAATTCAGGTGCCGCTTGGAGCAACATCAAAATCTGATAACGCCGGTTTGCTCGATGGAAAAGTTAATGCTTTTGCATTAAAACTTGCTCAGGCATTTCCCACCGCTCCCCAAAAGGAGCATGCAGGTACCGCGAACGGAGCACCGGGTACGCATCATTAGCGGCGCAGGCAAGCACGTGACACTCCGCTCTTTCCTCGGCTTCTGATTGGCCGAACGTACCGCAAAGTATTGGAAAGTTGAGCGAGTTTCTATTGGGGATGAGATCAGACCGTAGCACCCCAAGCGGCTAACTTTAGAACTACAGGTATTGGGGCATAAATCCAATGACTCGGCGCTTGGTTGACATAACCGAACGTGGCGTCAGCGCTCGGCTGCAGTTCATGTTTTCGTGTAAGCAGGACGAGGTTTTTTTTATACCAATCCGGCCAGCATGAACAATGCAGCATGCATGGTGCTTAGCACAGCACAAAAGCCGAAGTGGTTCAGGCTCTCATACTCCGACGACTGGTTTCGGGACAGACCCGGCACTTAAGCTCACCTCGTTTATTGCTAGTATATTTGCATTAAACCGTGCTCCGCGCTCTATCGAAGAAAATGGCCTGAACGTGCCCACAAGGCCTGTGGGCATGTGCAAAAGGCCTTGTGTTGGGTAAACACCGAGTTGTGGGAACAACATACGGGTCAGCGCGCCCCCTATAGTTCGATCTCCTCGCCATGCGTCACACTACTGAGCGTTGCGGGACCGCGTGCGTCGTTACCCAAGCGACCGCCCCTTTCCGCAAGGACGCCGCAACGCACTCAAATGCATTGAAACGCGATTGTGCGTGTGGACCTTTAGCGTCTTATGCTTGAACTGCGTTCAGACTTTTGTTGTTCCTTTGTATTTGCCTCGTGTGTAGTTGCCTCGTGATCTGGGATTTCGAACCAGAGGAGCCACGGTTCTACATGTGTGACAGTTTAAGACGCTCAAGATTGCACTAATCAAAAACAAATCCTAACAAGTCCCTTTTCGCAGCACCCCCTGGGTAACGCAAGACGCCTATTCTGGTCCTTTTCTGAGTTTCTATATTCACTGAAATCTTAAAAAAACGCAAGACGTGGTGAGATTTGATCACCATACTATATGTTGTACATAGTGTGTCAGCGTTAACGTTTCATTAATAGAAGCTATTATCGACATTGTTCCGACTAACTCCTGAAGCCGGTAGCAAAAGCAAAACTTATAGACTTACCAATGCAAAGTCTTTGACATTCTTTGAATGTATAGAAGATGTTTGTTTTTCCAGAGACAGTGCGCTTTGTAAATTGAGTTTTATGTACACATACGTTTTTATCAATGTCATAATAATAGCGATGGAATGCTCCTTTCCACTTACTAATGTCGGGCTTTTGAGCACAAGGACTTGTTGGGTTTTCTGGAAGAGAAAATATTTGCTTCGTATTTATTACCATTAAAACCCTAAAATATTTTAACGGATAAACCTGTCTGTTATGAACGAAAATGCACACACTAGCATAAGGCTGGCTTATAGTGATGTGGATCATGCTACAGGTAGTATTTTCAGTATGTTTCAATCTCAGTTCACGAAATGTTTCCTCCAGTACATCGTTCGGAAAAAATCTACTGTGCGCATTTCTTTAAAAAAAAACATCTGTTTGATTAAATTGCTTTAGACACAAGTATGAAGTTATCAAATTTAATAGTCGAGTATATAGACGCAAGGTTATATTACGCCTCAGCAAAGCACTAATTGAGATAACCTAGGTAGCACTTAAAAAAAGAAAAACGCCTAACTTGACACGAGCTGTGCAATCCTAGGGTTTTAATTGTGGCTCAACACAGTTTTTCTCCACAAGGCGTTAGTTTTTGCCAGAGTACTTTCATTTAGCATTTATATGGCTTTGCTTTGGCTCGTCACATAATATCCGAAGTGCTAGACTCTACTCAAGGATGGCACTTACAAACCGAAAGAGGAGCAGTGTGCCACAACTGGGACTTTGTTCGTCGATTTAGGCCCGAAGATGCCAGATGACAGCCAAACTACCAAATGTGAAGCCTAGGTTTGTCACTTGTTTGACAAATAAGGATACGATTTCTAGACTTCAGCCAAAGAATGTTAAGTTTGGTTCTACCTTAGCTTCCACAGTAACAAACAGTATCAATAACAAGACAGTAACTAGAAGCGCAGCTGTATATTAAATTAATATCAATCAAGACTAAGTAAAGCGGAATTATCTCATCATGGGATTTTCATAAAGGAATCGTTGGAAAAAGTTTAGAGAAAAAAGCACGCACCTTACAGCGGTTCCCGGTTTCTACGCATGCTATGTTATTTTTTCTTCAGTAATTATCCCTACAGTTACAATGAAAATTAACTGTTTCTGTTATGTAAGTAAGATTCGAACAGAAATTAAAAGCTAAACTTGCGGTGTCTCTTGACTGCTTACTTCAGAATCATGGTATTTTTTGGGTAGATAATATTCTAGAGGAATATCTGCCGTTTTCAAACAGTCTCGCAAATCGCAGTAAAAACACGGAATGCAGAATACATCACTGAACATAATAATAATATTAAGAAGTATTATTATTAATATTAATTTTAATATCTATTTTGCTGCATGTCCCACAATAGGCCACTGTGTTCACTAGGGCATTTCATACCCTTGCGGCAAATATCTTGAACCCTGTTACCCACAAGAAACTGAAATACAATGAATTCGCTGGCAAATAAAAAAAAAAAACGGTAACGCCGTCGGAGTCGGTGTAACCGCGCGTTGCGTTATGGGAATAATGCAACTGGGCGTGACCGCGCGTTGCATTATGGGAAAATTTCCCCACTAAATGTTCAGCTAGATTTAGCGGGAAAATTCCTCCGCTAAGCTTAGCGAAATGTTTTCGCTAAATTTCCCGCTAGATTTACCGGGAAAAAGGTTTGGTACATTTCCCGCTAAATATAGCGGAAAATTTAGCAAATGTTTTCTCCAAAATGGGAACGCAGGAGGAGATGAGGAGGGAAGTGTTCGGGGGAGGAGGAGGGACCATACCCTCCCCTCCGTACTCTCCCCTCCTCCTCCTGAAGAGCTGCGCTCTAATTTCGCATTGCGGAAAACTGTAAACGTCTTTTTGTATTATTATTATCATCATGATTATCATCATCATCATCATCATCGGAGTGTATTATGTGATTTAAGTCGCTGTCGAGTGAGAAAATTTATAGGAAGCATTCTTCCCGTAATCATGCGTGTAATCTTAATGCGTGCTCAAGCGTATCGCAAAAGACTTTTAAACCTATGGGAAGCGCTAAACGCGAAAATTGAAACTGCCGCACATTCAGGAATAGAGATACCAGGTCAGCTCTCCAAATGAGACTATAACGCCAGTCGGCGAGGGCAGCGTGTCATCATTACTTCTAGATATATTCAAAAACTCGAGCTGGGGCTTCACTTGTTGAAGGTAAATTTTAATCGCCTTAGCGACCTTCCTCCAAAAAGTAGTTGATCTCTTATATTTAAAGCCATCCGCAGGCGCTCTGAAACAGACTATCGAGGCGCTCCAAGAGTCTGTAAAAAAGTGCGAATCCGTCATGCGGCTAGTCGCAGCCAGATGGAAGAGATATTAAACTACTCAGGTCGGAAGTTGGAGTGCTGCAGGCTACCGTGTCCGATCAAACTTCAATGATTGGACACCTGCAAAACACCGTATATTCGACCGAACAATACAGCAGGAGTTGCAATACGGAAATTCACGGTGTTCCTTGTACGAGTGATGAAAACCTGAAAGTCAAATTAGATGATCTTGAAACAAAACTGAGCATCGAGGGCTTTAATCCTGCCCAAGTGTTAGCATGCCTGTGATCCAGGCGCGAAGGGGCATCTTCGATTTTAATTCAGTTCACATCTGTATTCGGGAAAAGACAATGGATGAGTGCTCGAAAGAAGTTGGCCACGCTTCCTGGGACAGGAAGACAACAGAAAGTATGCTTTTATGACAACTTAACAGGAACCAGCAAGAACATCTTCTTTCAAGCCAGAACAAAGGACAGGGAAGAATCGTACAGGTTCCTGTGGGTAAAAGACGGCACCATCTTCACCAAAAGGACGAGACCTGAACGGCGCTACGCATCGCTAGCACTAGAAACATTGGAAAGAATAACGTAGCAGTAGAAAACAGAAATGTACTTTCTGACTTGCCTTCCTTTCTTGAAACGTTTCCGCCTAGTGCAAGTGCGATTACGGTACAACTTGTAAACACAAGAAGCATAAGAAAATATTAGGACGAGTTTCTACTTATTGTTCTGGCAGCTGAGAACGTTGTCAATGTGTTTCTTTTGACAGAAATAAATGTTCAAGATGTGGGCGTTCCACAAGGTCAATTTTCTTTATCCGGTTTGATACTTTCTTTCCGACTCGCAACTCGGCTCAGGAGGAGGCCGCAGAGTACGGACGCAGGCTGCATCTGTCTCCGTGTCTTTCTCGTGAGACACCCCAGATTTCGCTGCGCCAAGTGCCGCCATAGCGTACATCAAAGATGCTTAATGCTCGCGGCCGAGAAGCTCCTTTTAACAAGTGGGGTACGCCCACATATCTGCAGCCACTGCGACAGTTCCCTACCTACTAGCCCTAACGAAGGGGATGTTAGGGCTAGCGAGGTGTACGACTACGGCAAGCAGCTTGCGGACGAAAACGACGACGGCGACAACCAAAGGGAGGGCTGGTCCCCCTCGCCCATTTCTTCCTACACGGCTTGCGCGGCTGCCCAGCGCCGTGAACTTGAACCATCCCATCAGCTTCTGCACGGTCTCCTCCTCGATGCTTTGGAGGGGACCTCGTTTCTGACGGACCAGCTAGGTGACCTGCCTGACCGAGGAAAATAGGCGGCTCAGGACTGCATGGGCTCGAAACATGGAACAACAGGCGTTGCTTGTCTGCTCGCTCCGGGACGAGGCAAAGGCTTGCCGAGCTCAAGTTGCAGGCCTGGGGAAGGCAAGTGGGGCGTCGTCCTTTGCTGCAGTCGTTCAGAGCCGCAGCTCCCCGTCCGCTTCATGTGAGCAAAAACTGCCGCAGAGGCCCGCGGTGAAGTTACAGATCTCGCCACCTGAATCTGGGATCCAAGCCCTCTCGCAATCAACGCACTTGGCATCGGGTGCCCGGGACGGTGCACACCCCATCCCTGCACAACTCAAGCCGGCACTCCCGAGGGTCCAGTTGAACTCCACTGCACCAAGCAAGGATGGTGCATGTGACGGGCGAGCGGCGCGTCTGGGGCCGACGCGCCCGAAGGCTCGAACCCCCGCGCTGACGGCGGCATCCGAGACCTCAAAGCTGACCGTCGCTTCGCCGTCAGTGAGTCGGAGAGCCTTATTGCGTCACCAAACTGGCGCTTGACACCACCTGTGAGGATGTCTCCTCCCACCTATCCCCCGTCGGGCTTGACAAACTGGAGTGCCGGTGTCTGAGGAATCGGCACGACTCGTACGCCTCCATCCATGTGTCGGTTGCTGCCGAGGATTTTGAGAAACTCGCTCACCCTGCCGCGTGGCCGAAATCCTGACCCTTTAAGGCTTTCACAGGCACCCTTTGACAAGCCCTTCTCCATGTCTCTAAGGAAACTCCCACGACCGACGAAAAGTGATGAGTCACGTTGGTTTAGTTAATCGAAACGTCCGCGGCTGATGCACAAAAAGACGAATGTTTTTTTCGTTTTCTTTTTTATAACGTTATCCTATCCAATTATCCTATATTCTGTTTAACGAAAATTTGGTTATGCTGTGACATTGGGTCCTCCGATTACTTTTTATTTTATTTTGTGGTGCACCGGCGTGACCGCGACTTGGCCACGCGTGATACAACTGGAGGCGGTGTGTTAGCGGCCGTTGTCAGGCGTTTCCGCTCGAAAAGAGGCGAAGATGTAGAAACATTTCCCGAGAGTTTATGGGTAGAAATCAGGTGTGCAAAGACAGTACGCCTTTTACTGGCCTTTTTTACCTGCCTCCGCAAACGGCGCCCGACGACCTTCCCATGTGTCTCACTGGCATGGAGAACACCGTTAACGAATTACAACGGCGTGATGTCTTAATCTTAGGTGATTTTAAAGCGCCAGGCATCAACTCGACCCAGTTTAATGTTTCAACTGACAAATTTCATTGCAAGCAGAAAGACAATGACCACATAAACTTTGTTTATTTTTTGTATCTTGTACAACACAACGTTATTCTTAACCACCAAGGTAATGCTTTAGATATATGTCTCTCAAACATGGATTGCGTGCGTGTAGCCCGAGGTGAAGTCCCTGTGGTTCCCTTGGTTAAGTATCATCATGCCCTTGACTTGGTGCTTTCTTTTGATCATTCCTCAGTTTCCGCTCCTCTTGAGACCTCTCTAACACGCATCTTATACGATTTTTCATCAGGAGACTAGATCGGAATGCTCCCCCACCTCTCGAGTGTTGATTAGTTTCCGGTTTTAGAATCCTTTGATGCATATTAGCAGGTAGCTAAATGAATACTCGCAACCACGACCACATGACGGGAGAGTATAGGCGGGCGCTTTGCTCCCAGTGTAACCTAAACCATCGAATCAACAAAACATACCGTTCCACTCATAGCGTAGAACCATTCATACGGCCTCAGTTTCTTTCTAGGTAAGCTTAATTTGTTCGAGTCCAAGGATATTAACGTACTCGGAAGCTCGTGCCAGAATGTTGAATTGTTAGAGATAGGCAACCTTCGCTTTATTGACAGTCTCGCATTTCTTAATGCAAGCCTGGAGACGCTCGTGCAAAATCTCCACTCTAAGGGAACAGAGTATTTTTGTTGCCTTCGGCAGGCCTTTCCCGAGCTCGTCGACCTCCTTGCCCGCAAAGGAGTGTTTTGTTATAATTTCATTACAAGCTTTGAAAGTTACGAGGTTCAAAGTCTCCCGCCACGAGAGGCCTTTTTTAACAAGTTGACTGGGAGTGGGGTGTGTGAAGAGGACTACGAACATGCACAGGTCGTTTTCGATACCTTTGGTTTGAAGAACCTCGGAGAATACAGCGACCTGTACCTAAAGACGGACTGCCTCCTACTGGCCGACGTGTTCCAAAACTTTAGACGGTGGACGCTGGAGACGTACGAAATTGAGGCTCTACATTTCGTATCGTTACCATCCCTAAGCTTGTCGTGTGCGCTGAAACAGTCGAAAGTAAGACTGCAGCTAATTGACGATCCTGACACCTATCTCATGATAGAACAGGGTATTCGCGGAGGGATTACCCGATGCACAACCCGCCATGCTGTCGCAAATGTTCCGGGAACGGATACGTTTAACCCGCAGCACGAACCGTCTCAGATTTTGGACTTGGACGTAAACGGACTGTATGCGACGACAATGAGAGAAGCCCTGCCAGTGTCGGACTTTGGGTGGATGACGAAAGACGAGATTGTCTGCCTGAACATTCATGACGTTCCAGATGACGCTCCGACGGGCTACATTCTGGAGGTAGACCTCAGATATTCTCACGACTTGCACGATACTCATTCTGACTTTCCCTTTTCCCCGGTGAAGCAAAGCGTTCCCTACGATTGGTTGTCCGACTATCAAAAAAGTCTCAATGACAAGTTTGAAATGCCCAAAGAGGAATCCGCTACGAAGGTGTTGCTCACACTTCACAACAAAACGAAATACGTTTTGCACTACCGGATTTTGAAACAGTACATCCAGTTAGGACTAGAGGTCACCAAAATTCACCGAGTCCTCAAATTCTCGCAGCGAGCGTTCTTGAAGGAGTTTATTGATTTTAACCACCAGCTGAGACAGCAAGCGACCAACTCCTTCCACAAGAATCTTTCCAAACTGTTCATGAACAGCATATATGGCAAGACGATCGAGAATGCACGTAAACATGGACACATTAAACTGTGCGTTAAAGAGGACGACATACTGAAAATGCTTCAGAAACCGAACCTGACGCAGTTTCGAGCACTTAGCTCGCAGGTCGTAATTTTCCAGTTCGCTCCGAAAGTGATCAGACTCAAGCAACCACTCTACGCAGGGTTCTCGATTCTTGAGATATCAAAAATAGTAATGTACGACTTCTTTTATAATCAACTTCGTCGTGCGATCCCCTCAGCGAGGGCTCTTTACTGCGACACGGATTCCTTCTTCCTACACCTTCAGGGATCAGACGTAGACGACAAACTGCTCCAACTCCGAGACGTATGCTTGGATACATCTGGATATCCAGAGAGTCACAAACTCTTTTCAACCGAAAACAAAATGAAGCTCGGCGTGTTAAAAAACGAATATCCGACTACTCACTTGGTGGATTTTTGTTGCTTGAAACCAAAGCTATACAGCTTCAAAACAAGCAGCAACACATGTTGCGTAAGAGCCAAGGGAGTAAAGAAATCTGAGTCTCGCAAGTTGACCTACGAGCTGTACAAGCACGCTCTAGAGACGAAAACTTTGCACAGAGTAACGCAGCACTTGATTGCTCGAAAACTTAACGAGAACAAAAGCACCGCGGTCGAAAAGATTGCTCTGAATCCGATCGACAACAAGCGATACATTTGCAGCGACGGGATTACGACGCTTCCTTTTGGTCATAAGAGCGTTTTCGGAAGCGAGCGATCTGACTCCTCCTCACACGCCTTGTGAATATTTTGGACTGTGGCGCAGTCGCTCGCGTTTCCCATCGGTGTGTCTTGAAACTTGTGTACATTTTTGTATAATTCGCTAGTGTACGAAAGTCGGATCCTATCTCTCTTCTACTCTCACGCCCTGACCTTGTAAACATATTTTTTGGCTTGTATCGCGCGCGTTGTTATGTTATTCCACAACTTGTTTTTTTCCTCTGATATGTCTTGATACTGCTTGTGTTGTAGATTTTTGTGTAAAGTGTTTCCAGTGGTTTCTTTGAAGCGTAGAGTGATTTTAAAAGCCGTATCTGTACTTATAAGTGTATGTGTTTTTAGAGCGAATGATAATAAAAAAAAACATGAAACATCATATCTGTCTCGTCTTTAACGCGTATGGATGCGACCACGCTCCGGTCTATTTCCCACAATGCTCCGTTCAGCAGCTGCAGATGACGATAAAATTAGCGAGAGATGACCTGAGCGCGATAGATTTGACTCCATCTACCAAGCTGGCGTTAAAATTAGCGAGAAAATGTCGCGTGATGGTGGTAAAAGTTCACGCCTGCCAAGGGACTCAGCTGCGCGCCATCTACAAACGGAATCGGCAACTCACACGCACAAAGCCCGGACTTGAATTGCGCGCGCGCGAAAATACGGATGAGCACACCTTAGCAACACGAGCAATTCAACTTTTCAGCAACAGACGGCGCAAGGTCAGACCCACGACGCAAGATGTCACTCATGCCCTAACAACAAAGACGCTTAACAACAAAAGACACCCGCCATCTATCAACCGAGGTGTAAACTGCGCAGCAATTCAAATATCAGGTGATGTTGGTCACAAGACCCACCGGGAAAACACGCGACAAAGCATTTCTCGTCACTCGGCGACATAAATGTGTCGTCATCATGATAGTGCATTTTCCCGCCTGACAGATGACTCAATAATCCTGAACTCTTCCGTCATCCCTATAGAGCCCTCCGGTGGATGACTCAGCAATTCCGTTACAAAATCCAAGCGTTGCGACAGCTCTAACACGTGATCTGAATTGCGCGCTTGACGTACGAAATACTAGGACGATTTAAGCCGTCCAAGAAGCATTGTGCTCGTAGCTCAGGAGGTAGAGTGTTGGACTTCTGTGCAGAAGGTAGCGAGGTCGATTCCCAACCGGCCGCGGAGCCTTTTTTAGCGATTAAAATGCATTTGCCGCGCGCAGATTCAAATAATGTCACGTGACCATCATGTGACCGCAGCGCAGCGCCCTCTGTCGGACGCAGCTCGAACCCTGTGACATCACACGTGAGACGCGCCGCAATTCAAATCCTATATCGCCCTCTGTCGAACGAAGCCCTGTGACATCATGTGGTTGTTATAGACAGCTGTCAACATCTGGTCAACCACGCTTGTGGTTTGAGGTTTGCGGTCTGAGGTGGTTGTTATCAGATGACGACCACAGCTGTCAACACTTGGTCAACCACGCTTGTGGTCTGCGGTTTGAGGTCGCACGCGTACCTCGGGGGCGGGACCCGGGTGAGCTCCGATTGGTCACTAGCCAACGCCCATGCCCTATCATTAGTCCCTGGGATAGGAAAGAGGGAGGAGGCCCCGCCCTGCGGCTCTGATTGTTCGGGGCTGGCCCCGCCCCCTTAATAAACAAGGGGGTGGGGCCAGCCCCCTTGTTTATTTCCTGTTCCATCGTGTATGATATAACACTACTGAACGCCATAAACTGACTGAGAATCTTCAACTGCAAGAATTTTTACGTTTATTTTTTCAGCGTTAAGACAATTTTGTTTTCTGACAAAGTTATCGGCCATCATTATAACGACGAAACCCACTCACTTTTCGAATCAGAAGCAATCAATATAAGTGTTATAACCAGTACTCCGAGAAACTCATTGTTTTTAACTCGTGCTACAGGGCATTTGTTATTTATATTGAACACCTGTCCGGCGTGTGAATTATGAATGTGGTTCACTTTAAGATTGATTTCGGAGAGCAAAGACATTGATTGCTGTGTGCTTGTGCTACTGCTTCCTATATCAATCGTTTTGAGCGCCTCTCAAACATGTTTTTATGTTACTGCAATTTCTCATGATTGTAAACAAGAACTAGAGATTTTATTTTGGTAGCATTCAGCTCAATGTATGTCATATATGATTGCATGCAGTTACTGTAAAGTTCATTGCTCTTCTGTATATGTGTGTTTTATGTATTCATTTCCATCCAGTGTGCAAGTACCACAACCCCAAGGTTGCTTCTGGGCACTATAATAAACATATTGATTAATTGATTTCATATTTTAATTTTAACGCAAACCGCCCAGTTTAGTTTTGCAGATTTAACGGGAATCCGTTAAGAAGTATTCAGGTTCTGTTAGTGCTTCGGAAAATGTTGGACATGTAGTATCTCAAAGCAATAACAGGCGCTCGTAACGTGCAATAGCAAAATACGCACATTAAATTGACAGTATTCAATATATGTATAAAATAAATCGGAACTTTACACTCTAGATCAGCTCTACACATGTCGAAGGTACAAAAAATAATTCTTAATCGAACCCCGTCTAAATAAAAATATTATTTAAGCAGATAAAACCTTCTACGCACAGGTATTTTCTGAAGACGTATCCTGAAATTATAAAACCGGGATCCACGTGTGTACACGCACGAAGACAGGCATCCGCCAGTGTGTTGGTTTGGTTTCTATGTGAGCCGATCATCAGTACCGACATCTAATGGCCTTCATAAAATAATGACGTCTTTATTTTATTTCAAAGCAATGTATTAAAAAAATAGAAAGACGTTTACAACACCCTGTAACGCGGAATAAGAGCGCAGCTGTTGAGGAGGAGGAGGGCGGAAGGGTACTGAGAGGAGGGTATACCCCTCCTCCTCACCTCCTCATTCTCCCTGATGCCACTCATTCCCTCCTCCCTCCTCTTTTTCCTCCTCCTGCCCATCATCCTTCAACCTCCTCTCTCTTCTCCTTCCCCTGCCCTCCCCTCCTCCCTCCTCTTCCTCCTCCCTCTCCTCCTTCCTCCTCCTCCCACGTTGCATCATGGGAAATGTCCCATAATGCACCGCGCGGTACCCTCGCAACGTCACATGTGACATCACGAGTCCCGCGCGTTGCATTGTGGAACATTTCCCATAGTGCACCGCGCGGTTACGCCAACGGCGACGCCACTCAAGCCGGAAACGGGCACCTAAGAGCTGCGCTCTAAAAGAAGTCATCTATATGTATGAGCTCTATTTATATCCTGGATCGTCTAGCCTCACATTTCATTTTTGTAATCTCAAAATAGGCAAAGTTACTTACTTGCGCAAGTCTCCCAACACTGCTTGGGTGTATCAAAGCTGTTTCCGCCATCGTCGCATCCCTTAAACTGTTCACACCTTTTGGTAAGGGTATTGTACCCATACTGATATGCCAGATATATGCAGGAACTTATATTTTGTATTGGCATTCCGCACTTGTCTTGTACAAACCCTGTATATTTTTAAGCCATGGAGCAAGATAACGCAATGTTTCAAAGTATTCACATATTATTAACACAGAGCGGATTTTAACAAAACCAACAAATAAGAGTAAACCACAAAGTTCGATTTGTTGCGGAGAAGAATAAAGAAGTTGAAAAGGCAAAAAGAAAACAGGTACATAACTGTGCCTTTGAATTCTGCGGATTTCGCGTGGGATTTTTATTTAACCATATTTATATCTGGTCGACCCTGCCGGTCACAATACTGCTTCTGAGCCATGTAAATGCTGGCACCGCATTCTGGACCGCATAGTTTGATATCATAGTTTTCATGGTTCATCGTAAAGCGCCGTTCACACTCTTGCAACCCAGTAAGACCGAGAGAGACCAGATCGTTCTTTAAGCATCTTGCGACGTCTTAGGACCAGCTCCGCTGCAGCGCATCCGGTCTAAAGACGCTGCAAGAGGCATAAAAACCGGTCTGGTCTCTCTCGGTCTCAAGTGCCGTTCACATATATGCGACTGAGTACGACCGAGAAAGACCAGACCGGTCTTTAAGCCTCTTGCGACGTCTTAGGACCGGATGTGCTGCAGCGGAGTTGGTCCTAAGAAATCGCAAGAGGCTTAAAAACCGGTGTGGTCTCTCTAGGTCTTACTCGGTCGCAAAAGTGTGAATGGGCCTTTACTTGGTTGCAAGAGTGTGAACGGCGCTTAAATGCTATACTTCATACAAAATTCGTTAAACTAGTGCAATAGCCTGAACGGCGCTTAAATATTACACTTCATCCAAAATTCGTTAAAGTAGTGCGAAATAGTAACAAGTTCAATGCAATTTTTTTTACACGGTAATTGCTTAAGTCTTGGAGCGTCCATTTGAACTGGCTATTGCTTAGTCATAAACAGTTCGAACATGCAAAATAACCAACAGAGATGGAAGAGCGGAGATTGACAATAATGCACTAAATCACTCACTGAACGCTGACGTTGCGCAGTGCTACTTAAGGGCTTAAGGCCACAACTTAATCATATGGAACAACGCGAATTTTACAGGGACAGAGGAAGGGACTGGACAGGACGAGCGCTGACTAACAACTGAAAGGTTTATTATCAGACAACCACAAAGAAAACATACAGCACGACTCTCTAATCACGGCAGAAATGCGCGTGCGCCTCAGAAAATAGGGTACTTTCTGTTACACAATTCGATATGCGTCATTCCCGATCTAAAAATTCGACATCACTTTCCAGCAAATTCAAGGAAGCCTGACTTACACAGGCTTGCCCCTCCTTCTTTATTCTATGAGCTTCGACAATCTCTCGAGCTTTTTGGTCTTTGTATTGATACAAAACAATGGATTGTCAAGTAACCGTGTACAGGCAGAGTCCCTCCAGTGTAACGCCAAGTGGGAGCTAGCTGTTCCTTTAACAGGAACAGCCAGCTCTCACTTGTGGTACACTGCGCAGGCGAAGGGTTCCCGCGTGGACGAATGGCCGGCCAGTCCTGCTTGTAGACGCTCGAACGTATCGCTCTGATAGGCTGATATGCGCCGTCCGACGTTCGACATTTAGAAAGGGTCGGTAGGACGGTAGCGCCATTGGTCGTACCGCACCGACGGGGACTGTGACCACAGTTTTGATGCGAAAATCGACCGCACATTAATGTGAATTCTGTGTTTTTAGGACGCTTAGAGCTCGTAATTTGAGTTATGACTAAAGACCGAGGATGTCAATAATCACTTTAGTGTATTTTATGTGAAGGCAGTTTATATTGACAAGTAATCTACGTTGCAAGAATGGCGGTTATTCCAGCTTTACCACAGCTGCCAGGAGGACCTCTTCTAGTTCAATCAAAAATTAACTCGCTGATCTCATTTTATCCCTTGTATGGAATAAATTACAAACTTATAAAACTGATTTGCCGTGATACTTAGAGCAAACAAAAGAAATATTCGTATAATTCAAATGTTTTTTGTATCACATGACCTCGAGCCTTTTCTTTAACGGAACAACAAACATCGTTTCACTAACCGTTGTAGGTCCATATTTTAGTAATGGCAAATATCGCACAGTTAGTTAGCTGGAGCCAAAGAAATGGTTAAAGTTAATTGTTTGTGCATGCGTTCATACATTGGGGATTTAGTCTGCCTAAATAGCCAGCTAAACTTTCCGTTACAAATGATAAACTTTGTCAAATAGATACTAATTCTGGGTGGATTACCCCAAAAGCCACACCATTTATACGAAATTGTTTGACCCATAATACTCTTTTTATACGTTCAACAAGGTCGCTTATTAGTCACGAGAAACTAGTTATTTCTATGTCTTGGGTTTATGATCAAATGGAGAGGCAAAATAAGGTGCCAGAATAAAGACGCTATTTCACCACCATTTGAAATTATTCACATTGTTTCCATCTCTAATGAATACGAGCCTTCTAGAAAAAAAAAACTAACTGTAAACTTACTTCCACATCGCCGGTTACATTCATAGAACGTTCGAAAGGCATTTCCTTCCCCGTTTGGGCACTCGGTTTTGTTCATTTCTTGACATGTAAGTGTCTTATAATTGAACCAATACCACTTGGAGTCTGTAGGTGTACACCCGCTCTTAATCCCCTTTGCGCAAACTCCGTAATCTGGAACTTAATGGAAATTTTATCAGCACCCTAAACAAAATGGTCATTTAGTTGTGGGTGTTGGGAGAGGAGTGAGAGGAGTGGGTTTGTTTACACTTGATTTCAAGCATATAAAACAAGGAAGAAAGATTAAGAAATCTGTAAATACTCAAAATGTTTCAGTTAAAAATATAACCTAAGCAGATAATTATACCAATACGATTCTTGAATACCGCTCTATACTTGATAACCAAACGTTATTCATGGCATTTTTTAACCCTTTAAGTTCTTTTCTTTTTCTGTTAGGGCATCACCAATGTTTTTTTTTTTTTTGAGATAGAAGATATTGAATTAGAAATTAAAAAAACACCTGTTTTTAAGCCATATATGATAGTAGACATTCCTCAATTGAATGCTCTTAGTGTATTTTGCAATTATTTTGGTACTTGTGTATACAGTTGGTGGAATATCTGACATCGTGTTCCGTCCATCCTTCATTTCGCATTCTTTTTTTCTGGGAAGCACCCGTAGCGTGGTTGCTACGTCTGATGATCTTTGTGTTTCTGGCATTGTTTGCAGACCCCTCTGCGAGCAATGAACTGCACCAACTTCGTTCATTGGAGCTTCCGGAGAAATGCCCTTTAGCGACTTCCGTCCTCGAGACAGGGCCGTGATATCTCTAAAATGAGTAGGGGAAATCAAAAGAGTGGGGTGCCATTGCTTCAAACTACTTTAGGGTATTCGCAACTTTACGGGAGGCAACGCCACACAGCGAAAAAGACATGGTGTATATACGCGGGGAGCTACCGCCTCTCCAAGTTTGCAGTAAAACTTCCGCAACCTGGCGGTTAATAAGTGAAACAGAGAAATGGAGGGAGCATGCTCACGGTTGCAGTCGCGAATAAACAACACTTGTTTATGTATATGCGCCTCAAGTGCGTCATTAGATATTTTAGTTCAACTTTATCCTATTCTCTTAAAGTTGGACATGCTTAAGCATTCTGCGTATTATGAAATCGATTACTTTTAAATTACAAGTATTTGCAAACGCGACGCTCTCTTACATGATGTATTGCAGATACGCGTCGATTTTTCTATGTGTACACACTGTTGCATAGGCTGACATTTACCATCCAGGTTTACTGATGGCCACAGGTAATGCAACGAGCAGTAGATGATCTGAGCGTCTGTGCAACGAGCAGTAGATGATCTGAGTGTCTGCCTATTTATTAAACCGAACGTCGCTTGTAATTCATATATATGAGTCAAAATAAACTATGAAACACAATCTACATCCCATACATAAGCTGCAAACGGTACAGTAATTTAATTTCCCCGGCAGCTATTTTGGGTGTACAGTGCTCCACTTACTTTTACACATTCGTTCGCATTCCTGAGAGGAGTCAAATATGTTGTCGCAAGACTGAATAGCGCCATTCCATTGAATTTGGACACACTGCCCGTTGTAAGATCTGTAAGTCCACTTTTGAGAGCGTGCACCTTTCCCGGGGTTGTTTGGAGGATTTTCAAAGCAAAAAGCTGGTACGTCTCCTAGGATAGCAAAACATAATCAATTTAACTAAATAGAAAAAATATACATGATCAGTTGATTTCTTGTTTAAGTAACAAAATAATATTATATAAAATGAGATGTAGCTACACAAATAGGAGTGATAGCAGTGGCATGAACTTACCTGGTGTCCAAGATCTTGGTGACAAAACCAGATGCATCTGATGTAAAACACGGTACCCCTTAAGGTATTTTTATATCAAAGATGTAATATTTTCTGAAGCAAAATCCTTCATTTTTTGTTCTTATATATATAGATGCGGTATTATTAAGACCTCAATTATATTTGTGACCTAAGTAATGATATTAAGCATAAGCATTATATTCCTCATCATCTTGTGGAGCTCAAATTATAGCCCGATATATTTACAATTATTTAACCGAGCACTGTGTAAAATATTAAATTGTGCCAGGCGCCTCACACCTAAGGTTCTTGCGTCTCTAAAACTACGCAGTTAAACGTTGCCAATAAACGCATCTTTGTTGATGAAAATACCGAATGCATATTGGAGTGTAAAACACACGAAGACAATAAACATTTTTTTAACTGTTGGAACACCTCTTTTTTAAAAACGTCCAAAGCCGCGCCCCCCCCCCCTCCTTTCCCACCAAAACAACAAAAAAAAAAACGTTAAAACATTATGAGGATGACATAGTTGGCAACCTTGAAGCAGTTTTAAAAGCCCTTAGTATGGCGCTCTTTTAAAGCTTTGACACATATACCTTTTTTCTCTGGTGTCTGTCTGTTGTTCCTTTCAGTTCATTGTCTTCGCATGAATATATCTTATGTTTACGTCTAACCTGATAATATTTGCACGGAAAAAAAAAGTGTGGCCGAGACTGCCAATGTAACGTATTACGAAAAGAAAAGCATTCTTTGCTCTCGCTGCAGAATGCCGGGATTTAATCCCCCTTTCTGTCTGTTTCGCTCTGAATGAGCATCATACCAGTGGCAAAGGTTCGTAGCAAGAGCATCTATCTGTGTCGGGTTCGAAATTTCTACCGCTAACTTTTATTTTACAGCGTTCAGAGTTCATATTTGTGCTGCAACGATGAATATATAATTCTCACGTTCATTGCCCTGGCGCACTTTCAATAACGAAGTATGATAGGCTTTGCACTCAGCCAACTTCTCCTATAAATATACATGTCGGTTCGTCAATCTGGGAGTTTAACTGCTGAGATTAGAAAACATTGATATCACGCGACACAATGACCTCACAATCCGATGTCAAGTATAGTCTGACATCATGTCATGTCGTGATCACGCGGCAGGATGTCAGATCGTGGAGCACAGTGTCACTGCGTGAAGTCATAAGGTCACGTGACGGGAAGTCACGCGGCAGAGTGACACAGAAGGGTATGTGTCTTTATGTTGGAGCGCACTCCGGAAAACGTATTTAAGCAATCTTCGGATGTTCTCGGAGCGATCGGTAGGCGTGGTTAACAATACAACATTATGTTATGGTGAGGCAAGAACAGAAATGTCTCAGGTCTTGTCGTGTAATTGGTATTAAATGTTTTAGCGAGTTTTCCTTTTTTTTTAAAGCATTGAACACGCTGTTTGATTCTGGGTCTTTGAAAGCCAGAGGGTTAGAAACATGTGACTTGTAAACCACCGCTGCCGGCTGTGTAAAGCAAATGCCCAACCTTAGGCAATAATATAAAAAAAAGCAAATTAAGAAAAAGTTTAGAAAACAAGCGGAAACCGACATGTTCTGCGCCAAGTGCGCGGTACAGGCCCATACCACCTAGAAGACAAGGCCTGCGCATTGCGTCATCATTGGTGGATCCCTGCCGCGCCCAAAGCGGCAAACGTGCTAAGCTAAGCGAGACTACGCTCAAAGCAAGAGACGCGAAAAAAAAAAAAACTACACAGCGGATGAAGGCAGAGACAGACCGGTCGCTTGTCTTAGCGTCACCGCGTGTTAGCGTCACCTTCGCAGTGAGAAGCTGCAAGGCGCCCTGCCCCGACGATAGTTAGGTGGCGCTGCGTGGACTTACTAGTGATGAAGTTTAAAGGAGATGAGTTGGGGGAGAAGACAAGGAGGGAGACAAGGAAGAAAGGGAGCTGAGAAGACAAGGAGACATGAAAGACATGGAGCGGAGATGACAAGCAGAGGAGACGACAAGTACCGGTTCTTGTCTACTAGGAGGTATGTACAGACGGAAACATATAAAGAACACAAGTGTGGATTCACATATATTGTATATTTCATTACACTCACTTCTGCAGACTTCATTACATTCAGATTGGGTTGAGAATCTATTTTCGTCAGGCCTTCCAACCCCTCTAAACACGGTTGGGGAGCATTTTCCGGCACTGACTTCATAGAACCATCCTATGGCGGGAATTCCGTCATTCATCTTTGGTTCGAGTAAACACACGCTTGTGTTACGCCAACGTGGGCAATCGGAGGAACCTGAAACGAGTGAAGCATTTTGTACTAAATGTAAGTTCGTAGTTTTGAGGCTTTCATAAAGCTTAAAAATCATAAAAAAGCGCAGCCAAGTTGATGAATCACCTCGATACTTCAACCCATGTCAAGGCAAGGAAATATAACAACGGACATACACACACAACACACCTCAAGACGGTGTGTGTTTTGTCTGTGTGTCCATTGTTTTTATTTTTGCGTGCCTGGGGCTGAATAATGTAATTGAATGATGTTTCGTTTTTGTTGCATGTTTGTACAACTGGCAGTGGCAAGATTTTACACCCGTGGGAGCAGCGGTATATTGTTTTCTAGTTTCGACCACTTCTGGCCGCCTCTCATTGCAGCGCCATGCTGCAATGCAGACTGCTGACTCCTCCCAGTATAGAGAAGCTCACATTAGAAGAGGTATACAATCTGGGGTTCATCTTTTAGATGGATCCCGTCTGACACCAGAAATATCAATAACAACGATTCTCAAAGTCATGACATATTTTTCAACAAAAAAAATGTCTCTGACAGCTGGTCTCTAGACATGTAGGGTTGTGCATACTAATGGCATAATGAAAGTTTTTTTTTTACCCTTATCTTTTATGGTATTTTAAATATAAGGTTATCAAACTATAGTTCACGAACAGCAAAACTACAGGAGGTTGTATTCAATAAAAGGCTCCATCTATCTACATCTGTCTTCAGTGCAACATATCAAAGAAGTCATTCGATGTACCTACGGGTTGCGAACTGCAGCAACGCGTGTTGTTGGGCAAACTAGGAAACTCAAGCGAAAACGCTCATATTAAAAGCCCTTAAAAATGCAGCATCTACTTTTATGCGTATAAACCTTTTTCTTAATGCGGAATACGCTGTAGTTATCGTTAACAGTTTACGCTTGAGAAGCGCCTTAATTAACACTATATAAAGCTTATATCTTCTGCAATGAGTACAAGCCTTGATGTCATAAAATTGGTTTACCTTTCGCAGCAAGAGCGAGGACCAGTGTGATCTTGAGCAGCATATTGCAACGTCCGCAGGATCGTCACAAGTAAAGCCTTTATGTAATGTTTGAAAAATGACAGCGTCTATGGAATGTGCATTTCCTGTATATGACGCATATCACGACGTACGAAGGCAAAGACCGAAAAATTAACGTTCCAACCACATGTCAACGGAAATAGGAAATATACGCTTTCAGCACTTCGCAGCGGCTGCTTACGTAACACAATTTCCGTGTTCCGGATTTTTTTTCAGGAATATTTTACATTATTCTTCGTTTTAAGTTTTTCAACATCATTTAAATTATTTGCAATGACGCACGGACTATAATTATTTTCTAAATGAAAAGAAGCAACACCGAGAACGAACAAAACACACTGCAACATTTCCTTCAAATATAGAATAACAGAAATAAAGTATATTTCAATATTGTGATAGAAATGTAATTATTATGTATACCTGTATACCGGGTGTTTCAGCAAAGACTGGTATAAAATTTCTAATATTAATGTATTCAAAGTAAATAAATAATTTATTTCGGGACCGCATTAACCAGGGTGGCGGATGTCTGAAAATGCGCGATACTTTCTAATTACTTTTAATCATTAAAACTGGCTAATTACCTATGCATTTGTAAAGATAGACATATGGCTTAAACTGGAAACTTGCCGAGCGTCACCGAAAACCATTAAATTGTTCATTTTTATAAAGACTTTCAGAGCGCCAGAAGCGTAGTAGTGCGCTAAATTCACAACTCGTGAAGCAGGTACAAGGTTAGAAGTGCGACTAGGCCCCCGCGCGATTTTTCCATCCCTCACTAGAGCTCTACTTTTGTACCTGCTGCGCGAGTAAAAAGTTTAGCGCGTTACTACACCTCCCATGTGCTCAAAATCTTTATGAAACTTACTGACTTAGTGGTATTGCAACGCGCGTCTCCGAGCAAGCGCTTGCGTGGCCAAATGATTACCGCGCTTTGCTGTTGCGCGGAAGGCCTAGATTCGATTCCAGTCGTCGGAATGTTTTCTCATTTATTTTTTTTATCTCGGCGTTCTCGTACAACTTGAAAACATCATCGACTGATCGAGTTCCGAATTTTCTACGCGCCAAACGTTCTACGCCGAATGTTCCAGAAACCCACGCGGGTACATAAAGGACTCCGCGTGGCGAGCGGAGTCAGTCTCGCTCCAGTGTTCGATTCTGCTGTTACGCCGACTTCGACGCCCTCGACATTCTGTTGTTATCCGCTGTTTACTTTTTGTTTTGAGCACAAGTTCGCCCCATTAAACATTTCAATTTTCTCAATTATTCCTTGTTTCGTCACCTCATCATTCGCGAAATTTCGGTGGAGGTGCGGGGAAATGCATGTCCTTGCAGCGTACTCCTCCGAGGACCGCAGTGCAAGCCCGACGCCAAGCCCACGAAGATTCAACGAAGGCACTACCGAGACTCGATTAAGTCGTCGCACTCAAGGCCTACACTCGGAATTTGGACTTTTGCCACCCAAAACCAAGTAGCAAACGAGTTCGACGATAAACAACCAGACGTCACAGACATCGCCCGCCGCCGCCGTGGTATACCTGCCCGTCGCACCCCGTACTCCGACGCCTTTCGACGGGGAGGTTCACGAGGATATTGAAGATTCGCTGCAACAATATGAACATGTAACCCGCCAAAACGGTCGGACGACTGAGCAGTGCCTGGACAACCTCTACTTCTCCCTTTAAGGCACTGCGAGTCACAAATTTGAAAACCATGAAGCCTCCTTCACTACATGGGAGCCCTGCGCTGCCGAATTGAAGCGGACTTTCATCAACCACCACCGTCGGCAGCAGGCAGAGGCCCGTCTTCAAACAAGGGCGCAGGGCCCCAATGAAAGTGTGACCAGATTTGTTGAAGATGTCCTGCGTGTGAGTGCCCGAGCCGATTCGGAGGCCGCCGAGGAGAAGAAACTTCGCGTCCTCATGCGTGGCGTGAAGGGTGAAATGTTCGGAGGCCTGGTTCGCAACCCGCTGACGACCGTCAACGCTTTTGTGGGTGAAGCCACCAACATCGAGCGCGCACTGACGGCCCGAGCAAGCCACTTCCAACGACTCACCGGCGCGCCTAATACTTCAATCGTCGCAGCTTCTTTACTGGACCTGAATACCAGCGTTATCGACAGCTTTCGACGAAATTGTCCGGGATATCGCACGGGCAGAGCTCCGCAAGACCTTCCCCCGACGTGAACCTCCAGCGCCGCAGTACCCCCGACGCCAGGAAGATCGGACGTACGTTCGCCTAGAATAAGCTTCGACAAGGATGACCGACGTTTGGCGGCGACTGACAGGCACTAAAATGAAAATTTTGAAACAACTCATGTCATTAAAATAGAACATTTAATGGATGGCATACTCTGGTGCACGTAGTAGCAGAAAAAAATGTATTTTGTTCACTCAATGCCGCAGTCTTCATTCACCATTCCGTCGAACATTTTGAACCGCTCTATCTTTCGCCTCCAACCACTGTGGTTCGAGCCCAAAAGATGAGAAACCCATTAAAACAAATCGTACAGCCTTAGTGTAGACCGATTCAAGTAGATTGTCATATTTTATTGCGAAAGCATTAATGCCCCATGGAGTGAGCCGCCTTCATCACCCGTGTCAAACGGCAGATAATTTCGTGAAGCTGCGATTTGAGGCCTCCCAGCCCCGCACAAAAATTCACGCAAAATGGCAAGTAAATGAAGCCGAAGGAGGCCGTTCCATGTCAATTTCAATCAGCGCCACCCCATGGCGCTGCGTGCCCGCGCTCATCCTCAAGGAGTTGCCGCGCGTCACTGACATCGGCCGTGTTGCCGATGACACGGCCGATGTCAGCGAGGCGCGGAAACTCTCCGGGAACGCGCGCAAGAACGAGATTCATGCTTTCGCATTCAAAACTCATAAGAAATGCTTAGGTGTACCTCGAGCCTTTTTTTTTTAATTTTAAATACGTATCCCATACAGCAGATCTGTACTCTAGGGTAGGCATAACACGGGTTTTGTAAGCGGTTAGTTTGACTTCCAAGGTGGGGCATTTGGGAGTGGGTTTGATGTATTCGAACTTCTTAAGGGCTAGAGAGCGGCTAAAGTCGACATGTTTATCCCATCTAAGATTGGGCGTAACGAAAACACCCAGGTACTTAAACTCGCGAACTTCGTTTGAAAGTACATTAGAAGTACCAGAACTAAAAACAAAGGCGATTTTTTATTTGTAAATATCATAAAAAATATCATTAAAGTTTAAATTCATTTGTCATTTCCTACTCTAATTAATGAAGTGCACGAAAGATTTATTAAGTAGAGGCTGATTATTAATAGACGTGGTGTCATTGCACAGAACGCTGTCATCGGCAAGGAGACGAATATTAACCGGTATGTGTTTTACTGCATCATTAAAATACAATATAAATAAAAGAGGACTTAACATTGGTCCTTGCGGCACACCTGAACTAACCGAAGGTTCCGAAGAGATCCAACCGCAATTGAAACAAACTGTGACCTGCAAATCAGGTAATCGGAAATCCAGTCCAGTAAAAGGCTATTCTTAACCGTGGCTTGGAACACCAATGGTAACTTGGAGTACGATACGTTATCAAAAGCCTTTGGAATAATCAATGAAAAGGCCGTCAACTTGCCCTCTGCAGTTCAAGGAAGAAACGATGTCACGAGTGAATTTCAGAAGTTTCGAAGGGGTGAAAAATGTCGGCGAAAATCATGCTGTTGAGGAGAGAGAAATGAATGTCCTTCAAGATACTCGGAAACGTCTGTACATACCTTTTTTAAAGCCCTGCATATCCGCAGATATCCACCGTAAACTGACAGATGCCGATAATAATGAATTAGATTTGTCGGATTGCGGTTCGGACGCGAATATCCGCGGGTCCGTCTCTACATTTTTGCCGAGGCGGCCCATAAACGTGTGAGTCCACACAGTGTAGACTGAATAGGTGTATCATACTATGAAGTACATCACCTAATATATTGCGGCAGCAAGCTACTCTTTTAGAAAAAAAGGTGCCAATCGGGGAAAACATTGTTCTTTACGTCAAGAAAGATATGATTCTCACCAAAGATCGCTTTAGAACGTCCTATCTCGCCTAAAACGCTTCCCACGCAAGAAGTAAAGACTGTAGGAGCATCAGTTGCCCTGGGAAAGCGTGTTCATTTTTGGCGGAGAAAGAGTAGAAAACGTTCCTTGGGCAAAGAAAACCCAAAATGTACAAGCCGCAAGAAATTAGAAACCTGCAAGTGGATTCTTCGCCAACAACTAAATGGAGGAAACGTTAACCAGTCCTTTGAAGTGGTGTGACTTGAGCCAGCACTTGTTTCGCACCTAATTCTTGTAGCGCTGTTCGTGCATGCCCCCCCATCATCATGTTGACCAACGGTTGGAAATATCTGATTAGAGGAACTAGTCTGAACCCGTCTAAGCTGACTTTATTCTGTTTCTTCTACACAGCAACCTCGGCAAGTGAAACGTTGTTTGTGTGCGTTTTCTATTTCTCGACAGTTGGCATTGAGTTCTCTTTAAGTATATGGTTCCGAGCATGAATTTGAGGGTTTGTGTCTAAAACTGAAACCGATAAGAGGTGTCAATATTGAGTATTGTGACATTTCTCCAAAGGTTTACCCTCGTTTTACCACATATACGCATGTAGTTTGCTGCGGTGAATAAGCGCCTTTTCCCTCCCACTCTTTTATTGTTCGGCCCATGTGGCACATTGTTATTAGTCTGCCCTTTATTAATGTTCATGTTTATAAAATATGCGTCTGCTTGAAGTGGGTTTTACAAAGCAAAACAGAAAATACATGTTTTCCCCTTTTGAGCGCGTTTTTAGGACAGCGTGTCAGGGTCACGGGCTACCAAGACAGTTTCATAACTACCATCATCCTTCCAGCGACGCCACGTGTCACTGGAAAAATGATCGTCTATTTTATAAATACGATGAGACAGGATACGATCCAATGACTTTCACCATACTCTGACACGAAGAATTCTTTGTACGAAGGTAAGCAGAAGGCTTCATACCACCCAGTTTTTTTAATTTTTTATTTACGCTTGATCTTATGATGTAAAATGAATGCTCGGATTCGAGGGTTGGATGCGGTTTCGAATTTTCCAGATGCGGATCGGATAGAGATGGTTAAACTGTTACCCCCGCAGGGCTCTAAATTTGTGTTCGAGAAATTCGCTTAATGAGGACGTACGAGAAATTGGTATATAATTATTTAGGCACTGTTTATTACCCTCTTTGTCTTTAGGAACTACTCTTGCTGATTTCCAAAGGCGAGGTGCCATTCCGGAGGAAAGTGACTTACGGAAAATAATAACTATAGGTATCACTCGATGTCCAGTCTGAAAAACGATGCGAAAAATAATCAGGAGTAACCTGCGGGCCGTAGCATGTTTTGCAGTCAAGGTTCAAGAGCAAATTGTGTACACCGGAAACACTAACATGGATATTTGCTAACGAAATACACAAAATATTTGAAGGAACACTAGGTTCACTGCCGTAGTCAGAAATGAAAACAAAGTTAACATGATATTGTAGTGAGTGCGCAGGCGAGCTGGTGGAAATTAACCATTCTGATGTTAGCCTGAGACTGAGGCAGGAAAAGAGGAAGTTTCAAAGTAGAAGAAAAAGGAACAGTCGAGGATACGTCTCTAACACAGCTCTGTTAGAGACGTATCCTCGACTGTTCCTTTTTCTTCTACTTTAAAACTTCCTCTTTTCCTGCCTCAGTCTCAGGCTAACATCAGAATGGTTAAAGTTAACATATTCATTAAAGCTATCAAAGATAACCAAAAGGTCACTAAAACATTTATTTTGAATAATAAAACTGCGAGGAGTGTCGCAACCCTTCCAGTTGCGTCCCCGTTTTGTTCATTACCTCCTCCACAATCTTGTCGTTTTTATTCTTGGAGAGGTTGGAATTTTCCAGTGCATTGACCTCATCTTTGTTTACAAGTTTATTTTGAAATTACGTACCTCGTCAAAGCTAATGACCTTTTCCACTGATTCAAGATGCGCTGCGAGTCCTTCCATGAATATGTGCACATATGGATTTTCATGGCTGAACTTTTTGGAGATCATTTCGGTACAAATTTTGCGCATGTTGAATTGATGACATATTTGAACAGTTTCTTTGTAAGTTTTTCCCTTTTGTGTTATCGTCCGTTTGATTAATCGGAAATCGCTGCGAACGATCTTACTAATTTTCGCAACGTTCTATTGAGTCATGAAAAAAAGATGTGCTTATCGAGCGACCCTCAGCAGAACCTAACTCACTCTAAAAGATCATAACATCTGACGAAACATCGACTTTCCAGAGCAACCTAGAAGCAAAATCAATCGATTAAAGGGGAAACTCCTAACTCACCGAGAATAAAACTGGCATGGCAGGGACTGTGGATGATGTAAAGAAAAACAAAAACGGAGGTGCTTACGCTGCTGAAGGGGTTGACACATGACAGCCTACAGTACTGTTACCAGCAATGGAAATTTGTATGCAATGGTGCATAGACGGGGGAAGGGGGGGGGGGGTTGAACAAATGACAGTCAAGTTGCAAGGTTGCAACAATGAGCCACACTTTTTCACCAGTCTTATTTATTGGCCGAAGCTCGTAAAATATCTTTGTGTAGAAACAAGCAAAGGAAATATTTCTCTTCAGCTCGCCACTCGCCTTCTAGGCTATGGCGTTGCGATCACTCGTTTCTTCCACCGACCGATGTGGATATTGTTAGAAGAAGAGCGAAGAAAGAAGGTGGGGAAGATAGCGTGAACAAGGGCACGACAGAGTCAGTGCGGACCAGTCAGCGGCCGGTAGCCAGGACTGAGCGCTAGAGACACGACCCTAACCAGGATTTTACTGCCAGGTCATAGCCGCCAAGAACCAACAGCGGTTTCACGACACCCAAGGACGATCGATTCCTTGGAGAGAAGTCACCGGCGTGTCAGTCCTTCTATCGGTTTAAGACCGAAAGGCAAGCAAGAACACCCGCTCCCCAACGCCCGTCCATGATCCAGCTCACATCCTCACATCCCCAAGACGAAAACCTCACAGCCGTCATAGTGACGCCAACACTACAACTCGTCTGAGTCTTCGAATTGATCAGGACTTCGTATATATGCCTTTTTTGCAATGTTTCATTGTTTTTTTTTTTTTGTTTTTGTTTTTTGATAATACACGTTGCCGATTTCCTAGGCTTTATCGCTGGAGTTTTCTTCACAGCTTTCTTTACCTTTTTTAAAACTTCTTTTATTACAATAGCGGTTGCGACAGGACAAGATCTATGGTATTTCAGCAAATTTTTAATTTATATTATTTATTGGTTTTGAAACTGAAAGTAATTCTAAGGAAGAAACGTCTGACTGCCTCAGTGAAAATTCAGATGAATTTATTTTACTAAAGTTGTTTAACGTAACTTTTTTACCCGGCGATAAAATGCACCTGGGTGAGGTAGTGAGCTTTGGGGAACTGCTAGGGATGAACAGGAAGTTATTTAGAGAATAGCTTAAAGGAGCAACTCGGGTACACCACCGTAGAGTATCACCTAAAGGTAGAGTACCATCACCTAAAACCTTGTATTTGCATTTTCAAAACGGCGAACTAAATTTCATTGAGTCCTACAAGTTTAGCCGAAGGATACAGAACAGAAGGTTTTTCCTTCGATGAGGCAAGAAACGCGAGCGGCTGACAACTTGGATCATTTACTTACCGGAAAGGCATTAAAACCCGACGAAGGTTTACGCCACCCCTCAGAATGCATGCAGGAGAACGTAATGTTGGGTGCAAAGAAAACCACAGGTTACTATGTAGAAGCGTTTGCAGAGGTTGCGAAAGCACAGAAGATAGTGAAAAGGAAAGAGAGAAACGCTAAAGCCGGCGACCGCTCCTACGTGTGATCATTTACGCGACTCAAGCTCAAATGCATTGCCAGGGCAACACGGATAAGACGCTTCGCAAGATGGAGCAGATAGCGTCGCAAAAGAACATGACTGAGGACGCCCACAGTTCTTCGACGAAGAGTGGTTCGCGCGGGAAGTGAGGTTGCGTGCATCGTGTGTTGTAACGGCAGAGTAAACTCGGAGAAATCTGAACAAGTGGAAGCCCAGTACGACTTCATCACAGTACTGGGTTCCAAATCTAGTTGGTCCGCTCGAAGGCCTAGCCTAAAGGGTCTGAATTGTTATTTGTATCTAACGATTTGGTGTTACGAGCTTGATAGAACATATCTCTACGTGTACGTTGCTAGTGTCGACGGCGTTGTGGCACAATATTGAAATAATATGTGTCTGTGTGTGGGTGTTTTATGATGAAACTTCTTGGATGACGACATTCGTGTTTATTGTGAACTTATCCTTTATTTTTGTGGGTGCCTGGTGAACGATTTGCTGGAACGTTTGAACAATGAAAACTTTCCAGATTTCTCTTTCCCAATCATTGTCGGAGCACTTTCTTGATTTATCTTTTGAATTATTGTGAGATACCGGTGAGAGTGACCTAGGTAAAGTGTTTAACGCAAGTTAGTTTTATACTTTGTTCGAAATATTAACTTCCTGCACCGATAGTACAGCACGTTTTGTCGCATCGACTAGTAGAGAAGCTTGAGTTTTTTTGTAACTAAAACGTAAAACTTTCTGAGAAAGTATTTTGAGCTTTGTGTGTTTTATAGTTGATCTCGTTGTGACGCGAATTTTTTGTGTGAAATGTCTGATAAACATTCTGAACTATGTTGAGAATGACATCCGCTGTTTGTGGTTTTGTGTTAAAGGACACATGCAAAGGAAAACAACATTTGTTTTAAACTGCTTAGATGGAAAAAAGATGTCATAAAACGATTTTACAGCGGAGAAAAAAAATTTAGAGCTATATTTACGGCGCTATACGAATTTGTAGTTGGCGCCCGCGGGCGCCACGGAAAAGTGGCCCTTGTTTATCACGTGGCTGGCCCTTATTTATCACGTGGTGCTTTCGCTCTTTCGGAAGCTTCCTATGGCCTTTAAAAATAACTTATTCATCTTCGTTTGAAGTATAACAAAAAACTAAACTTAATAAGTAACTTTTAGAGCACAAAGAAAACTCCTGAAAAAGCGCAAGCAGACGTGATAGACCAGTGCGCCGGTAAGATGACGGCGGCGGCACCCCGAAGCACACAAACTTGTGCGGCGGCGGCGACGGCGGCGTTGAGAAACGCGTCGAAGCGGCGTCGAACAACGCTCAGCTTGCGGCGGCGGCGTGACTTTGCGGCTGTGGCGACGCAGCGCGGCGTCGCGCCGGCCTACCACGTGACCAGCGGCGGCTCCCGCGGGCGCCAACTACAAATTCGTTTTGCGCCGTAAATATAGCTCTAATTTTTTTCTTTGTCGTAAATTCGTTTTAAAATGTTCTTTTTCCATCTAGCCTGTTTAAATTCTTTCTTTTTTTTTTCCATGTGTCCTTTAAATAAACCTAAGGGGATATTGGAGTAAAATTGCATGTCCGATTCAAGATACTTACGAATCTAGATGGCGCCACCTCTCTGTCTTAGCAAAAGACGCTTTGGAAGTCAAACAAATCTGACTTGCCTTTTCGTGCTTTTGCCGACGAATCCTCAGCCTGAAATAACTCCCATTCAACTTCGCCTTGAGGTTCAGTTTTTATAATGTGTCGGCGCACTATTCTCTGGCACATCTTTGATTGGGAATTCAGAAGTGAAACCGGTGTGCGCATGATATTGTTCGGCACTCAAGGTGAACGTGCACTTGGCGGCAATAGCTTGCCTTGTCGTCCCAAAAAGCTGTCTCCTCGCTGCGCCCCGTTCAGTAAAGAGCTTCGCCATTCTCCACGTTCGCGCATATGGCACGTGTTTACTTCACTTAATTTTAAAGTGATTAACACGTGGGATTGCATGCTTGGTCAAGCATAGAAACATACATCGACGTGCGGTCGAGTTAGTAAATGCTAGGAATTATACTTCACTGGCCAAACATCGGCCTTAACATGTGGTGTAGCCATGGTATCCCGAGGCCTGCCCGATCTCACGGTGCCGAACGAAGCGGTTTCGAATTTAAAATAATTCCTGTTATCAAAGTCTTGTTTTCTTTTGCCAGCTGAAATTGAACATCTAATCGAACCAAATGTTTTGGTTTGATTAGATGTTCAAGCTCAGCTTGGTGGTTTACCCTAAAATGAACCAAAACTTTTGGTTCATTTTAGGGTAAAACCACCAAGCCCCTCCATATGTTGGTAAGCTATTGTTAAGCAGCTAGGCATCGTGGTTGGGAACATCGTCCAAGTGCACATAAAGATTCGATTCGCATTGAATTTGTGCGATGCGCGTCGGACCCTTGAGCTCACGTTTAAAGAAAACAATGAACCACCTGCAGCGATTGGCCGGTAAACGCTTCTAGACAAGTCCAAGTGATATTGGTGTACAAATTACCGCCGTAACCGGGGCCATGACAACCGTCACAAGCATCCCGCCTCCTCGGATCACAATCAGGTGGCTGTAGGCAACAGAATCACATGTGATGCTATGAAATATGCATATATGTTTGTGTGAATTTAAACTAATGCTGAGCGAAGAGGAGAGTGAGTATTGTTTGTGTGCAATGTTTACGTTTTTTTTTTACTGATTATCACGACCGATTTATTGCAATCAATTTATTCGTAAGGCTCTTGTTTCTCCGTGTATATTAGTATCCAGAAAGTAGTAGAAACATGAGTCATGTGACATGATGCCACGTGACCAACACATAAATTCTTTTTACCCACTACTGTGAGCGCGTGGTATCCTCCGTCTCCTTTTCTTCCCTCTACTACCTTTGACGCGCCCCAAGTGAGCGTGCCTATAGTGACAGTTGAGAAAGAAGCCACCCTCGTGCCCGGCCCGGACGGCACGTCCGTTCCAGTCTGGTGCCTGTCTCATGCTTTTCAAGCCTTCAGCCAGTCAAGCCAGCCACCACTACCTCGCTCTTAGCCCTATTACCTAACGTTTGTCTTTAATGTAAATATACTTTCCTTATTCCTTTCCAAGACTCGGCCCTCATATTTTACATCTGGCGCAGTCGACCGTGCACCGTGTAAGCCTACCAGAGCCCGACCGCCAGCCTTGCCTCGATTGGCCTGGTTCCACCTACGCCCCGTCATGAACACCTGCAATTATTCTCGACAAGAAACTCGAAAGCTCTGGAACGACGTACTCCCGCCCCTCGCGTCTTCGTAAAGCGTAAAGAACGCACTTCGTTTCTGCAATTTCTGGTGAGCGGAACGTTTTGTAACCCTTTCGCAAGCCTTGCCCGACACATTCATGCCCGGCATTGTCTGGAATGAACTGGACGCAAGAACTACCTATGTCGTTTCTGAGCGTCGAGCTTATTAAAGAAGAGCTCGCTGCACGTGAGTTAGACACTTCCGGCACAAAAGAAGGCCTCATCCAGCTACTCGCCGCGGATATCGAGGCGCGCCGCGAATCGTCGCCTAGCCTGGACCAAGCGTCGGTCTCTGCCGCTGGCTCTTTGGCACTAGACCCTATCACGCTACAAAACCTTGCTGTTTTGTTGCAGCAGCTGCCTTGTCCTTCCACGACAGTTACAACGCTACCAGACCTGTCCGCGACCCTGCCACATTTTGAGGGCTCGCCAAAGCCAAACGTCAGAGAATGGCTTGAGGACGTTCACCGCGTCCAGCAACTTGCCTTATGGAATGACGCCACCACCCGGCTCATCGCAGCAAGCAAATTGAAAGGTACAGCACGAAACTGGCACCTCGCGTTCGGAAGCCAGTACGACACGTGGCCAACTTGGAGAGGCGCCCTCAAAGAGCGAAGCACGCGCATCATAGAATGGACCCTGATCCACTGGCAAGAACGGGTCATGGACGTGACTCAAGGGATTGGCGAATCCCTTCATCAGTACGCCTTCGCCAAATTAAGGATCATCCAACACTGCCCGGTAACCCTGAGCGATTCGCAGAGGATTGACTACCTACTCCAAGGCATGCGGGACCAACATGTCGTCGGAGCATTGGCAGCCAACAGGCCAACAACCGTCCAAGCCTTTCTTGCGACATGCACGAGCCTGGATAGGTCCGCCCAACCCGCCAAGGCAAGCCCTTCGACTACTCCAGCCCAACCCAATCACCAACATCATTCGTCTATAGGTCGGCTGGATTCGAACGTCCTACCCACCCTACGCAGCGCTCTGGCTTGACGTCACCATCACCCCCAGCCTCACGTCAGCGCATCGCAAACCTGCCCACCGACTTGCAAGAGGCCAAATACCAAGCCATCTCGTCGCGATATGGAGCCCCAGCGTTCCGTAGTGGCCAAGTCTTGTCCGAAGCGGTCTGCTATAGATGCAAACACCTCGGACACCTCGCTTCGAAGTGTACAACATACACCGATGAGCCAGCACAGGCATCGTCGTCGGCAGGTAGGGTCATGCCTGCAAAGCCATTTTCACCAGCTCTTCACAGCATGCCAGGGATCCTTGAAGACTCTCTGCTGCAGTACTCATTCTTTTTAGCCACCGTCACTGGAATTCAAGACTTTGATGCTTTACCAGACTCAGGTTCCAAGCTGACTCTCATAGCAAAGTCGCTTCTTTCAGAACGCATGCTATATCCCTGGACTGAGCTTCCACTGGCAGTTGGAGGAGGTACCACCGTACTCCCAGCGGGTGCCGCTTGGCTTAAGATCACCATTGGTCCAATCGCCGCAGTCGTCGAAGCCGCGGTTTTGGAACACAACATCCTCCCCTTCATCATTGGTGAAGATTGGCTTCGAGCCGCACAGGCGCGTCTGATCTTTGAGCCTCCGCATCTCGTCCGGCTCCAGCATACAGCCACAGGCGTGTCTATTATAGTAGAACAAAAACTAGCACCACGGATGTCCAATGCCGTAATTCTTACCCAATCGAGCCTCAATCCACAAGTGCAGACATTGTCACAAGACTGCTTACAGAGAGAGCCCTTGCCGTCGCCGGAGCAGCTATCCTGGCAAGCCTTCGCCCAGGAGACTCCACGTTTGCGTTTAAGAAGCCCCAGTGCCGGGCCGCAAGCAAAAATAGCCGGTACTGTGGCTATAGTCATTCATCATAATTTTCCGCCAGCCCTCCTTGAAGATCAGTTACCTTTCAGTCAAAATATTGGCATTGTCGACATTTAGACACAACAAAATGGAGTTTTCGCCCGTCACGAAGATGACTTAGGCAATTTCACAGGCATGCAGCATCGCACTGACCTGTTACCAAACGCCTTGCCCAACAGCCGTAGCCCGTACCAATCTGCTCCCGAGTACAGACAGTTCGTGGAAAAACTGATAAAGAAACTCCTGAACCAATGTGTTACTCTTCCAGTATCTGGCCCATTGACTTTTCCAGTTTTCGTAGTGTCTCGCAGAGACAAGAAATGTCTGTTTGTTAACTCTGCACCACTGAATGGACGCACGATCACATTGCTGTACCCCCTGCCCCTTCTGGATGCAATCATCCATGGAATCGCTGGATGCGGGTGCTTCGCTACCACGGACTTGAAAATTGCATGTTGGCAAGTCAGCCTCCGCCCCCAGGACTATGAAAAGACAGCTTTCATCGTTGTGCTGTTGGATCGTTGTGTTGCTGGAGTTGGATGAGTTGGGGGGGACTGAACGTTTGCCCCGGCCGTTCTTATTCTTGTAGTAACTGTGAATTTGGCTTAGCACAAACTAAGGGACTCGACTTTATAGATACGGCGGGGAGTGAGTGTGTTCGTCTCTTTCCTTTTTTCATTTGCGTATTTTTGAAGCCCTTTCATTTCAACGTCAAATCAATTACCTTTATTTGAAGTTAGCTGTGAGTAAGCGACTATGCGCTTCTAAGGTTAGGCTTTGTTTTGCATATTTTTGATGTTAAAATAGCCTTGTGCTTCTAGTGAAACACTTTTGCGTATTTTTTAATATTAGCTGATACCCATTGCCTTCTGCGTTCTTTACGTTTTGTTTTGCTTTAAGCAGTTTGTTTGTTTCTTTTGCTCTAAACCAAGAGACTTGGTCTTTTAAGGCTGCGGTGGGATGTGAGCCCGTGGTATCCTCCGTCTCCTTTTCTTCCCTCTACTACCTTTGACGCGCCCCAAGTGAGCGTGCCTAGTGACAGTTGAGAAAGAAGCCACCCTCCTGCCCTGCCCGAACGGCACGTGCGTTCCAGTCTGGTGCCTGTCTCATGCCTTTCAAGCCTTCAGCCAGTCAAGCCAGCCACCACTACCTCGCTCTTAGCTTTATTACCTTACGTTTGTCTTTAATGTAAATATACTTTCCTCATTCCTTTCCAAGACTCGTCCCTCACATCTTACAGTACCCGTCATTCCGCATACCCTTTGGACACAGGTCGGCCCTAGGGGGCAAGTAAAAGGGGTCAATAAATAAAGAAGTCAATAGGGTGGAGAGAAATGGATGAAGTAAATTGGGTGGAGTGAATGAGGGGGAGAGGAGTGGAGAGACCTGGGAACAGAGGTTGAGAAGAAATATCTGGTGGCTACTAGCACTAAACCAAGAACGTTTCGCGTAGCAACACAGCGTCAAGGCCATTTTCGAGACTTTTTTTTCACTCGCTAGATTTCAAAAAGGTGTTTTACCGATTCCATTCCATACAACCGAGGAATATCCCAGCACCCAAGAAGCGAAATGACATGTTAACCAGGTTACCAACGTGATCCAAGCAGCGCAAGTTAGAATCAATCATGACTCACAGATCTCTCATTACAGCAACTAAAGACAAAGTATTTCCATGAACATAGAATGCAAAAAAAAAAAAAAGCATTATGAGTTTTCCGAGGAAGCGTCGTGACCTTTGCTTTGGACGGGTTCTTTAAAAGGTCCTTGGCAGAGTGCCATTGGTAGAAAGAACATGCATCTTCCTCAAGCTTAACTCAAAATCCGAAGTAAAATATTTATCTATAAATGTTTATATCGTGAACATATTGCAGGAATGTAGAGTATAAGATAGCACGAGAGATGTCCTTTACGAAAATTGCGAACAGAAGAGGTACTAAAACAGATCCCAGATTAACGCCAAAACATGCCAGGTACAACGAAGAGTTCGTATTGGTCACCCGGACGTACGCCTCTTTATTTGACACCTGGCTTTTGAACCAGTCGTGTACTGAGCCACACGCCCCGTAGGCGTAACGTGTTTATAATAGAGTCGTGTGAGTGACTACGTCAAAGGCCCCGCCTAAGTCAAAGTAGACAGCATCTAACTAACCTCTGTTAGATAAAGCATGAATTGCTACACGCGTAAAATTAACAAGACTTGAGTCGTCAATCTGGCACTAAATGGAGCCATGCTGATGGAGAATATTTAAGTTTTGAAGTTTGAAAGACAGGTATTGACGGAGGACCATTCCAAAGACCTCGGATAAAAAATTTATAAGAGAAATCGGTTTATAGTTACAAATATAACAATTTTTCCCGACTTAAAGACCGGAACGACAACTGTGACTTTCCAGGTTTCAGGAAATGTTCCTGAGCTTAAATAGTTATTACATACTGAGCACAGTACCGGCGTGAATATGTCGTCATTAGACGCCGTCTGGCTTAACTGATAATGTTGCCCTCATTTTCTCAATACATAGCTGTGCTCAATTGTAATCGACCATAATGCAGCTTGCAAATTCACTTAGCCCATCTAAGTAAGGCAGCGCAGCGGAGAAACACTGGGCAAGCTTATAATGCAGAAATTGCAGTATTTAGGAGCAATTGCTTTAATAGTTAGGAATACATTAAACAGTCGTTCCGGGAGTGAAGAACATATATTTTTATCTTTTCGGTAGAAACAGAATTGGCGTATCGCGGGACATGGATGGGGGGAAGGTAGGCAACTGGGGAGTGGAAGAGAGCACTGTATTACGGTGTTGAGAGGGATTGGGAGGGAAATGGAGGGGGAATGAACGACAGATGAATGGGGAACCTGAACTGGTGTGTCGCATGACCAAGGAGAGGGAGGGAGAGAGAGGGCACCGTAAGAGAATGGGGAGAGAGGGGTAGATAGACGAAGAGGGAAGGGGTAGGGAGGAAGGGAGGTAGAGCCAGGCTTGGAGGTAGATGAGAAGGGAAGGGAGGGAGAGGGGCAGCGATTGAAAGAGAGAAATGTATAGGTCACGTGAAGTCAATTTCTTGGCTTGGTGTATAGATAATCATGATGTAGAATATCCGGGAAACTTGGTCGAAGAAAAAGATTGGGGAAAACAACATCTCGAACTCAGATACTGCGTTTATTTCCTCTAAGTCTCATATATCCACAACCTAATCACCAACCACTGACGTCAAATAGCCAACCTTAGTTATACAATCCTACTCACACTGATCTTCACCTGAACTGTAAACGGTGTCCTCAATCCCGAACTGAGGACTTGGGACCTTGAACGAAACAATCCCACCGATCCACTCCCTTTCCGGCCGGAGTCTGAAAGGGCTATGCTTTGTCTAAACGAGGACTGATATGTCCTCCAACTGAACCCTTGTCCGCAAAATTAGCTTGTGGATATAAAAGGCTTTAGTGCACTAAGTACGTTTCTCATGCGCTCAAAGTCTGTGAAAATTTGTGATTTAGTGGTTTTCAATGACGCTCAGCAAGTTTCTGATTTGAACCACAGGTTTATTTTACTAATTAATATGTTAATGAGTCATTTTAGTTAATTAGCGAACTAATTATTGAGTATCGCGCATTTTATGACGTTCCATGCGGTTACAAATACACTAATTTTAACAATTATGTTACTCTTACGTGAAATACCCTGTATATAAAAAGTTTGGTACAATGAATTTACTTTATTGTGTCACTGATTTGGAATTGTGCAGTGGGCAATCCTTGCAGGAGATATCAGAGCTCTTCTGGCCAACCACCTTCTCAACGTGGACTGGAGCCCCGACTTTGTTTACATATGTTTTTATATTTTGTACACAATGCAAAAATGGCCAATCTCCAAATAAATTGATCCGCTAGCGCCGGATATCGTTTCGGTTTTCAGTTGATATACTCCAAAACATATATGAGGTGTAGATTAAGCAGCTGCAGCTTATTTACCCTTCTTAGCTATAAGTTACAGCCGAATATCTACCATTGTTTCCCTTGCCTAGAAGCTTTTTAACATAACTTTAGAATTTATATTCCTTAATATTATTACTGAATTATTTGGATATTTAATCGTCGTGAGATATAATCCGAGCATTAAAAAATATTTTGCGACAAAGGTCCGGCATTTACGGGTGTTTTCTTCTCAATTCAGGCAAGGTTTTGTGTCACTTTTCCTTTTTGTATTTCGACCAAACATGTATGTTTCGATAGCATCCTTGACATGCAAGACAGAGGAAACGGCAACTTTGTCAGGATTCTTTTGTTTTCGAGTTGTGGACCAATGAAGTGGCCGAGGCAAAAACGGACATTTCTGCCTCCGGCCGTAGATTGCATGTTTGACCTCTCGCTTTTTTCTCAGTTCTCAAAATAAAGCACCGAGACCCTCTTTATGACACATTCAGAGTAAATTTCATTTTGCTCAAAGACTCAAAATAAGTTTATATTATTGAATAATTTGAAGAAATGTCGAACTGTAGGGCCTTTTATGATTTTCAACACTGGCATTTTTTTACGTTTGGTGTGTTTTAGACATGTTAATTACCTTGACTTCGGCTGAAAGCTCTAATCTAGCTCTGTTTAATGAATACACTACCAATATTACATGAATACAATTGCTAATGAACGTTTCGAAACTCTATCAAATTCTAAATTGATTTTCTTGAATACTTTTTTTATTTGTTCGATTTTAATTTAAAAAAAAGTGGAGAGTGGTTTATTACAACAGATTAGTATAATATATAGTGTTTGTTTATTTGAGCGAAATTAAAGGTTAAGCCTTATCATATGCGCGTTGTAAAACGGCAATTAATGTTTTGGATTACAATATTTTATAATCATCAACAACAAAATCATCAGAATGACACAACGTGTTTTTTGCAACCTGTTGGGAATCATATGCCTGACCGCACGCTACTTTCTTCACTCACGGAATACTGTCTTCAAACACTTCTTTTACATTCTCGACATAGATTGATCACCGTTTAATAAAATAATAAATGTCGATTTTAGAATTAATTAAAAAAAATGTTGAGCTGTTTTATACTGACTTTTGGCAAATTTTGAAGTATGATTATTTTAAACGATTTATTAATTTTTTGTGATCACCGGAAAGCTCAAACTTAGACCTTTTATTCGATACAAATTTAATATGATGTGTTTAAAATAAAATATATCATACAGACATTTGAAAGCAAGTAATGATAAAAAATAAGCAAATTAAAGACCAACTGTATAAGAATTAACTTTGTATTTCCTTCTCATTTTATTGGTATAAAGAAAGGATTGTGGTAATAGCTTAAATCTTCTCAATTGTTCTGTTACTGCGTCCTCAATTAGCTGCCATTCTGACTAATATTCTGGCGTGGAAGGTTACCTACCTATTTGTTTTTGATTATCCTGTAGCTTTGTAAATAAGTGAAGTTGTGCATTATGCGAAGTAAAATATGTTCTACTCTGCAACAAGGCACAAGGCTTACCCTTTTACAAAGCACACCTGACAAGTTTTAAGCTTTAATTGCGCTCATACAATCTATTTATATGATTTCATAAACCACTAGTATACATTGCTATTAATAAAAAGAAGGCAAATATCAATGAAGCTTCTGTATAAAGTTCGTGTTGAAGTTTCAAGATTTTTAAGCGTTTTTTGTTAAGTCTATTTTATGTATCAGCTTTTAGTTGTCTGATGTAATATCAATCTGTATTCATTGAAAATAGCTAAATTTGAGCTTTCTTTTGATGCCGAGGTTAGTAAAATATCCTACATAGGTCACACGTTAAGAATTGACGAATTTTAATCAAAATCCTAAAAAAACATAATTCAAAATTAATAAAAAATTCAAAAATATATATAATTTTTAAGTCCGTTGTTTAGGGCCCTAAACTCGTCAAACACAAAGTGGGAGGCGAAAGTTCACGGAGCGTGCAGATTGGCGTTGTCGAAAAAAACGCGGAGTCATCATCGTTATAGGCTAATCGGTGCGCTTCATCAACTTCGGCCACAACTTTGTGTTTGACAAGCTTAGAAGCTCTAATGAAATCTACTTTATGAGTTTCAAAACGCAGTCTTAGTCCTTTATTTTTAGGAATAATAAAATAGAGAGCATTCATAAATGGAATTCCCGAAAGGTGGAGGAAACGTATTTTGTCTCTGCCCTTTAATGGTCAATAACCCGGAAACAACAAATTCACCAAAATTCCGTTTGCGCTGTCAATCATTCCAAGATTTTTCCAAAAACATATCCTTTTACTGTGAATTAAAATTTTGACCTTAAAAACTTTCCTTTGAATTGAGGTGAAGACAGCCATATGTGTGTATATTATATCTCTGTTATTATGACAGTGACTTCATTTTTTCTTGTATAAAATGATTTTCTATGCAAAAAGGATAGTTGTAAATTATTTACAATCGGGAACAATACAATTCATTTTTAAAGTTTTCCAGGGTTGCAGGTGCAGTATGACCATTTTTTAGGATATACATATTTTTTGCGCTGTTTTGGTTGAAACCGGAGTATTGAACGGGCGTGTTTTAGTTAACATGCATTAAAACATTGAATAACATTAAAAAAAGTATTTGAACAAAGCATATCTTGGAAGAAAGACACGGAAGAAGAAAATTCTGTACGTAAGCATTTGCGCAAATCCGCCAAAGATTTTTTTCACTCTTTCTTTCGGCACGGGTTCGGGGAAGTTCATTTCCTGGGTTTTGTCATGTTTTCTCCTGTTATTTTGTTTTTAGATGCAGGAAATGCACATGCCATTATTTATGCTTTCTCTTTGAACCAATATATAGACATATCATCACTAAGTACCCTGCCGACTTACGATATGCTGCTTAAGATCGTACTCATCTTTGCAATTGCTGCTAAAGGTAAACCGATTATGTAAAGTTATGTTTTATGCTTGTTACACTGAACACAAGCATTCTGTTATAAGCACATTTTGTTTAATTACATACTATATACTTTATTTAGGGCAGATTCTATGTAAAGACTAACTCGAATGTAACACCTAGTTCGACGATATGCGCTGTTGCAGTTTATTGCTGGCAGGGTGTTTCATAAGATGCGTTTATACTTTACTTCCATGACACGCGTAGGAATTTTAATTTTGATCGTAGTCGTTCTCTTGTTTGTTTGTTGTTTAAGAAATAGGTTTGAAAATATACGTAGTTACATAACCAATGATAACCTTGCTCCGAATCAAGCTTTCTCATTATACCGTTAGCACACAGAACATCATTAGCATGTCAACTAATAAGTTATAAAATAGATATCTTTAGAACTTTTGGGCGAAGAGGGGATGGTAATGGCTGAAAATTATATAATAAAGCTCCGAGACTTGGGCGAACGAGGAACAACACTGTCATGCATACGGCATGCATGGGGCAGATGATTGAGAGCCGTCGCTGACGGCTTACCGGGCTTTATGAATATTGCTTTATTGGTACCTGTGGTGTGCACTGATTGGTGCTCGGAAAAAAAAAAAAAGAACTGACGACGAAAGGAAGAAGAGACGAGACGGGCATTCGGGGCTGAAGCTGGTTCAAGCAAGACTTGAAACCCGAGTGAAGAACCCCCCCCCCCCCCCAAGGCTAGCTCCCTGGCCCCCCGGGTCTCACGGCGCCCAAACCACAGCCGTCACTGGCGCAGCCGACAGGATGAGGGAAAGCGTACATAAGAGTACTGGACGTAACTCGTGGGTATTGGCAAATACCAGTTGAAGAACGGTCCCAGGAGTTTACGGCATTCGTAACCAATCGTAGACAGTATGCTTGAAAAAAACAGCGAGTGCGCAGGCGAGCTGGTGGAAGTGGATCATGTTGTGGAATACCCGAGACTGTGGTAAAAGACGGAAACTTGTTCGAAGAAAAAAGAGAGGGGAAACGAACGTCTCAAACTCAGCTACTGCGTTTATTTCCTCAAAACCTTATATATCCACAACCTAATCATCGCCCACCGACGTCACAAGGTCAACCATTGTAAACGCAGTAGCTGAGTTTGAGACGCTCTTTTTCCTGTCTTTTTTCTTCGACCAAGTTTCCCAGCTTTTACCACAGTCTTGGGTATTCTACGACATGGAGTACGTTTGGATAGTTTTGCCCTATGGGTTGCAAAATTCAGCGACAACTTTTCAGCGTGCGATGAATGAGGTGCTGCAACCATACAAAGAATATGCAGGCGCATAGATCGATGACGTTGCAGTGCATTCCTCGAGACCACGAGTCGCGTGGGGCTCACGGTAAAGCTGTCCAAAGGAAGGCTTGACAAGGGAATGGTCATATACTACCTGGGCCACAAGATCAGCTCCAAGAGGCAAACTCCTGAAGAGCTTTTTCGGGCTAATGAACTATTACAGAGACTACACTGCGGACTATGCTGAAGTGGTGTTTACGTTGACCCTGTGAACTGGTGACAAGACTCCGAACGTGTTACCGTGGGGCGACGAGGAGGAACAACCGTTTCAAAAGGCAAAACCTCTCCTGATGAAAGTTGCGATTATAAGAGCGCCAGATGCCAGCCTGCCTTTTGTTTTGTCTACTGACGCGTCTGATAGAGCGATAGGGGCATGTCTCGCCCGAAGTGCAGATGATGGGAAAGAGTGCCCGATGGCGTTTCTCTGTAAAAAAAGCTAAGTGCTCTCCAAACTCGGTGGGCACTAATCGAACATGAGGCTTACGTGGTTGTGTGAGCTTTTGGGGCAGTTGAAAAGGTGGCTATTTGGGGCGCAGGTGGAAATTCACAGCGACCACAATACTTTTGCGGTATTTGGCGTCAGCAGCATCAAATAGTGCGAGGCTGATCCGTTAGGTGCTTGCGTTGCAGAAATTTAACCTGGATGTACGGTATTTAAAAGAGACGAGAAACCGCCCTGCTGATGCGTTGTCAAGGCTGTAATGGGGTTGAGTTTGGTTTTTTGGTTAATGAGCTTTAGATGTTCTCAAGAAGTTGTGGTGTCAGTTTTTCTTGTGATCATCCACACCGAAAGAACGGGAATGTGCGCGCATTTCGTTTTTTCGTTGTTCTAAATGCTACCAGTGTAAAGGGACAGACATACTTTGATTACTTTTAACTAAAAAATAAATAGGGGGGGCGTTTTATGCATGCGGCATGCATGAGGCAGCTGATTATGCGCCGTCGCCGACGGGTTATCGCACTTTGTGATGAAGACAGCTGGTTATAGGGCTTTGTAATGATTGTTGTTGGTACCCGGGGTGTGCACTGATCGCAGTGCGGAAAAAAAAAACTTACGACGGAAGAAAAAAGAAAGGAGACGTGTAGTCGGAGCTGGAGCCGGTACAACCAAGACTTGGAAACCGAATAAAGCGCTTTCTCTAAACCAAGGATAGCTCCCGGTCTCCCCGGGTTTCTCGGCGCCCAACCACTACACAGCAGTCTTTGCGTCGTGTGGACCCTTTTTGTTCCTGATCTCGGGCTTTTAGTCTGTTAGTTATGTGCTTTTGAAACGGCTAGTTTTAAAACACCGGCCTTATGCAATTTTCGACGTCATGACATTTTATTTGATATAAAAAAAAACTTAGGCGGTATGTTTATTGATATAGAAATCATATTTGTTTTCAAAATTAAGCTTATAAACGTTTCTTTTTGCCGGTTCATGATTTACATTTAAAAACATTTCTCTTGTTTATATTGCTTTCATGCTTTATTATGTACGAAAATATATGTCACATGGGTTCAATCGATCAAATACTTCTCCAAGATTATTAATTCTTCACACCTACCAGGTAATATTATTTGGTTGACCTTTGATTATCTTGAGTCTTTTAAATTTATCTTTTTTTCACGTTTCGAGGCCCTCTATCTCAGTAGTCATCTGTTTTTGTTTTTTGTTTTTTTTAAGGAAATTTGTAATTTGGTTTAGTTCATTCAGTTCAAGACATTGGGTCAGTTATTTGCTTTCATTATATTTGAAGTGTGCCTTTTCTTTTAGAATTTACCTCAGCGGGTATTCCGGCGTTTTTTTCATAGCTCCCAATTTGCGTGAAAATTTGCTAACACACCAACGAGCATCGCTGTAATAATATCGGAATTATTTATCCAAAATATTTTTTTTTGTCGCGAAGTTATTGAAGTTTCAATTTTTGTCTTCACCATGCTGTTCAAAGTGACAATCCCCGCTGTCAAAAATAAAAATGTGACGTCATAAGAAGGCAGGAGTGCACTCTTCGGACCGTACAGTTTGTTCCCAAACGATTACAAGCTGTTCTGTGGTGTTAAATGAAGCGTTTGGAAGCTCGCTCCAGCACCCACTCTGCAGCATGAAACAGATGCTTGGCATAATCATGTCATATAACTCCTGAGACTGTCGTGGAAGAAATTGGAAACTTTTTAGTAGAAGGAGCAGACACAGAGAGGGACGTCTCACACACAGAAAGAGACGTCCCTTTCTGTGTCTGTTCCTTCTACTAAAAAGCTTCCAATTTCTTTCGCCACAGTCTCAGGTGTTATATAACATGAGTAGCTATCACCAGCTCGCCTGCACACTCACTGTCTTGTCGCTTCGCATAGTTTATTTTTAGACTGCCTGCTCGACCCGGAAGCCTGCCTTTCAGTGGCATCACGGAACTAAAAAACGGCGGTATATTTCGATGTTAGTTATGGCATCATTTTTAGTTGCCAATCTTATGTCGCAAATATTAAATTTGCGACACTAAATAGCTTACCGTGAAGAGTAAAGGCCGGTTATGCAGACAATGTAGTTATTCCGCGTAGCTTAAACAATCTAAAAAATGTTTATTAGACAGCAATTATGGGCTGCCTATCCAACATGGTAATCAATTGAAACATTCAAACGAAATGACCAGTGCAAAAAATTGCCATAGATAAATGAAACTATTCTGTGTTTACTGATAGAGTTTTTTTTTTTTTATTGGGAATTAGTTCATTCTAGCGCCTACAGTACACAACGTTTATTCGAATACTATATTAAGATTCACGCACTTTGATTTATGCCACAGTTTCTGTTTAGACGAACGTAAAATTGTGTTTCATTCACAACAGTCCCACAACTACAAGCACATGCAAATTTTATCGAATAACTACCAATGCATAATATAATAAAATGTTTTATTTGTCTCAGGTTCTGCCTACTGTATAGATGGGCGGCCAAAAGACGTATGTTTCTTAGATCCAAAAGAAGGCCGAGGCAGAGGATATTTCAAAGAATGGTATTACGATACTAAAGTCGGAAAATGCTCCCAGTTTGTGTTTGGAGATGCTGTTGGGAGTTCTGATGAAAATAGATTCAAGTCGGAATCTGAGTGCAATGCACTGTGCAGAAGTGAGTAAAATTCAAAATCCCATTGTTTCAGATATCCAGAAGTGTCGTAATGTTTTTGTGTCCCTACACGATGCTCGTACACTGATGCTCTTCCGAGTAGAGTGCAGCGTACTCACGAGCTATTCTGCTGCCTGAAGGGGGACGTTCTTATGTGCATCCGAGAAAGCGGGGAAGCTTTGTCAGCTTGCTCGAAAGAGCACCTTAAAGGGACACAGCTTAAAGGGACACTCACCGGGTATTTGTGCTCGCCGAGATTTTTAGTTGTACATCACCTATGAGATCCCAACTACCCGGAACAGAATTCGCGGCTGGCCGGTTCAAGTCTCCCTCACGACGCGACCACCAAATTTAATCAAAGTCGTTGGACACTGGAGGCACACACTCACTATTAAAGATAGAAACAAAATATGAAACCCCTTTTTTGTGGCTTCTAAAAAGCTGCAAATACGTAGATTGAAAAATATGTTCCACAGAGAACCGGAAGCATTCTGTGCGTGCGTCATTTCGCGTATCGTGGCACTCGAGGGGACGGCGATGGCAGCGGACAACGGGCGTGGGACCTCTACTTCAGAACTGTCGCTTGCGGTACCGGGAAATTTTTGTCTGCCTTTAAAAAAGAAATTTGGGACTGATCAAAAGAATTGGTGTTCATCCCGCACGACACACCGACCACCAAGCCGATTTGCACGAGGACGTCGCCGAGCCGTCGCTCCTTTCTCGTGGCTGAAGACATCGCTCGCGCAAACGTCAAGCACCCCACGAAGTGTGTACTTCGAGTTGAATATGCACGGGTACGATTTCTTTACTAAGTTCGAATGTCGCCAATGCGTGGTGCTTCCCAACTTTGAGCCGGGAGTCCTTTTGCTGGAGGAAAAGCGACAGCAAACTTAGCAACTTACAGTTTATGGGCTGCATTATTACTGGGGGAAGAGTTACCCCAGTAGCTCAGTGGAAAGACGTCCGCTTCACACGCGGCTGGACCGGGTTCGATCAACACCACCTAGACAGAAGGCCTCCGCATGGTTTCCTCTTGCTCTATGAAACGTCATCACAGTCGGATCGCGCTCGGTCGGCTATTGGACCCGAGCCCGACCTTCGACGCGCTGATTGGCCACGAGCCGCAGCCGAACACTGACGCAGCACTCGTTCCCAATCTCTCGCCTCGATCGATCTGACTATGATGACGCGTGTGGAGGCCTTCTGTCTAGGTGCTGTTGATTCAATCCCCAATAATAGCGTACCTTTTTTTTTTTCAAACATGTTGCGACGTTTAGATTTCTTTTTTTTTTTTACAATTATCACTGAAGAAACATACAAAAATAACAAACAAAAGCTTTGGACGAAACGTCGCCGAACTAAATGGTATGGGATTTCCTTTTTGACACCTGAGAGCTCAAAGTAATCACTTTCCACAAAATACAAGGAGCATACAAATCAGGTAGCGTCCGCTCTCCGATGTGCCCGTAAATGTTCTACAGGAGTTGCAGGCAGCCATTGGTCCCGATCCCGTTGATCATTCGGGAACTCTGTCGCACAATGCCACTTTTTTTCGGACGCAGGACATGTGAGTTAGCTCTTCACGCAACATCTTGGGTGTATCCTTTTTGGAGCCGATCACGGGAATTCCACCAGGGGCTCTCACTACTCATCTCTAACTCGTCAATGTACAAAACAACTCATCTTGAAGTACAGAACAGCGAGTGGAGCAAACATAACTGCAAAAGAATCGCACGGCATACAGTTCCCGCTACGCCGCCACGCACGTCGTCTGCTACGCAGAGGGAAAAAAAAAAGAAAAAAGAAGCGCATGGTGCGGGGGTAGCCACATGACTTCCGCCCACTCCCACTCTCCCCTCTACACTTCTCCGACCTCCATGCGCGGGTTTCGGTTTCGGTTTCGAGCAGTTGCGTCTTTTGGCTTTATTAAGAATATACGCTACTCTGCTGCAAAATATTAACTGGTTAGTCCACTGACAACCATAATAAAGCACCTGGCGAAAAATGAAAAACAAAACTTGGGGGGTGTCAGTGTCCCTTTAATTAAGGCAGTCTTCGCGTGCTGCACCACTTGAGTGATAGCTTAACCAAGGCTTCCATTCAGAAGACGTATTTCTGAGGACACTAGCTCGGAGAGAATATGTTGTGCGTGGGCTGCCATATGAGTAACCGAAGGATGTCTTGCGCATGCGCTAGCAGCTTGGGCTAGAGCACAACTTTTCATCGCAGTATGCTTATGCGCCCGTTACCTGCTGCCATCTTTATTCAGACAAGGTTCATGGTGAAAATTATTTTCGTTTCTGGCCTTTTACATTTATCTAATGTGCTTAAATATTCAATTATGATTTCGTGCTGCACGCAGCGGACAGATTGCGAGCCATGATTATTTCAGACATCGCTTGTACTGCTTTATAGTGTATAGGGCGTTGTTTTAGACCATGCATATTTGTTTTAAAAGAGCCGTGGAAACTACACAAATTTTGTCTCTGCAGGGAAGCTATGGGGACATATCATAGATGTATAATCGTGACAGTGAATCGACCACTTAGCTAAACATCTTCAGAAACTTTTCTATTAGTAAAAATAAACGTCTGGTTTCGATTAGAAACCTGCTGAGCCTCATAGAAAAAGAGAAAGAGAGAGACAACCCCTAGTCCGTGTCGTCGTTCTGAGCGTTACAATAACCATCGCATCAGTCAATTTTAGGCAGACTAGCAGCACGTAAGAACTACAGTGAATAGCCAAAATGGCAACTAGTGCAGCATGCACAATTTTACCGGTGCGATGACGCGTCCAGGTGGTTTTTCCGTGTCTTACCCACTTTTGTTTGTGTTTTTTGTTCATATTTTTTGTGCCGTTACTTTTGTGCTTGTTGCTCGAGTGGTAAATTTAGCGCACTAGTCCTCAACTCACGAGCTTAATTTCTCTAAAAATTAAAATTTAGTACTTTTTGATGCAACTCAGCATGCTTGTAATTGATATCATGGATTTATTTTCAATATTTAAAAAGTTAAAGTAAATAATGTGGTTAGGTATTTTATCCATCGTAACGATTAGTCCTCTATATTATGTCCCCTTGGCCGTATAACTCTCCGGAAGAGACGATGTTAATGTAAATTTTACGGCTTTAAAAGAACAAATCTCTAAATCCCTAAACACACACTGTATACAACCTGCTCTGTTACACTGCTCAAAACTGAGTCAGTGGTACACACATTAGGGGGTATTTTCTTTAGCTAGACCTGAAATTGCCAAAGATTGACACCCACGTTATGATTCTTTTAACCCTGGTGCTAACTCTAGGGGCCACAAGAAAAAAGTCGAAGTTGGTTAATCAGCTAAAAACTTAACGAAAACGTTTTAGTTAGCTTTTTTATGTTGATTTTTGGAGGCATGTTGCAGTTGGTGAAATGACACTCGACCTTATTATGCTGCAACAGTTACTTGGAAGTTTGATTTCAACATTCGTAGTTGGCACTACTACACGAAAAAGACCGTCAGCGTCCACAGCTTAAAACCCGAAGAGGGCAAAAAGAGCCTGTGATCTTGGTCCCTTTACTCTGCGCTTAGGTTCCACTGCTGACGTCACTTACGGCTTGGACACGTAAGTTACGGAAGGATAGACGTCACGGGCGCCTATTGCTCGTTGATCAGTTCTGTTTCAGTTAAGTATAAAATATAATTGCTACGATTCAAAGATTGAGATGTTGGAGAACGAGTCAATATGCATTCTATATTAGTCATCGTCTTCTTACCGCAGACTTGAATTCCCTTACGAGGCTTGCTTCAAAAAAAAAAATATTTTTATTAAATTGGGAAATTCTTCAACCTCGTTCTTTTAACTGCGTCACTTCTGCACATTTGGCATAAACAGGTGTCTAGAAACCAAGCAGCTTTAAGTAGTACTAAACAATAGCGGACAGACTGTCTAAGAAAAAAGTGAGATACGAGATTCTTCGTTATTATTTGGATGAGTTGGGAACACCGTTGTTTTAATTTGGCGAATTCGCAATATTTGCAGCAGTGGTTGCGGGTAAGATTAGCTAAAACACAGTCCAAAAATGTTTAGTCTCAGCTTTGTGGGAAGTTGTAGATCCGGTATTACAAAAATTCCGGATATTTTGATGTGTTATACAATTCTACTCCACAAACATGCGTACAAACAAAGCTCCCGAGCGCTTAAAACATCATACAAATGAGTTTTTACGCCTATTCACTTCTTTTGAGTTGAATTTAAACATTTCAATATTCCTCGCACTGTGATATGAAGCTTTTGGTTGTTTCTAACTCACCGGGGATCAAAGCGGTGCTTTTGAAAATAATTGAAAATTTAAATAATAAAAATTTCATAAACCTCTTCAAGCGAATTGTTTTGTGCATGTTTATACAGCCGGAACTTAGTCTGCCCCAGTGAGCGTCTGGTGTCTCAGCTGTAAATGAGCGATTTAGCCAATGCGGTACAGCCGCGAGCCTGGGGTCTTTAACGTGCACCACGCAGTAGTGATACACGACCGCACGCCTGTACGATGCTCATCCAGATCGAAACGGGCAGGGGTGGGGATTGAACCAAAGATTTCTGGGTTCTGCAGCGGTAGCTTTCGCTTCACGTGCTTCGAGCTGGAGTGCGCTAGCCGCACACCAACTCGGTGTGCTGCGTTTTATTGATGTGATAGGTAATTTGTATATGTCCAGTTTTCCACGATAGCTCCCACATTCAATACATTTTACTAAATATGACAATACTTATTTCGCGGCACTCATGACCTGCTGTTATAAAGTGCCACATTGATTACCAAGTGAGCATCGTATCGTAACCAATCAGATTCCTCATATTGGTCGTTGTCAGGGCATTTTCGATACTGGTTATCCTTCTTGAACCTGCGAACTAGCTCAACTTATCCCTTGTTCATAAAATGAAAAGATTTTCGCTTTCCTATTTATTCTGGATGTAGGATTTGCTTTACATCTGACCATATTGATTAATATTTAGACTTAAGAATATTCAAGATATTTATGGAACATATTTCATAAGTAGATAAAAACATTTAACACGTTGTTAATGCTCCCAAAGTGGTGTCTTCGTAAATCTACATCCCCATCGTCAATGTGTTGACCACTAATTTTATAAGGAAGTTAATATATTCTTCATATGTAGTTGTACTAGCACATTTTAAGTTCGTTTTAAGAACATTAAATACAAATTATAAGATGGTCAATGCATATAGTTTATAACATCAAAATATTAGGAAGCAAAGAGACGAGCAATTGTTCCTCACATTGCTTTGGGATAAACATTGTTTTTCGTAAGCAAAGGTTCTAAGATTCATGTTTTCTTTTGTAATGTGAATTCTGAGGTGCATCGCTTTTAAGTTAACTAAACTTTAATAATGTTTAAATGACCTAATACTATGGGGTCAAATACCTTCTCAATTGAATATTTATGAAATAAGTGATGAGCCTGTTCACCTTTTGAGAGTTTCTTGTGTTTTTTTTAGCAAACTATGGGTATATTTATATATTTGCCTCAATAATCGAATAAATTGAACTTACGTGTTGAAAATAATGATAAAAATATTCCCTGGCGAAGGGGAACAAGAGGGACAAGGGACAAACATAGATCTCCAAACACAGCTAGGTGACTGGTGAGCGACCGAAAAGACCGCCTGGTCCGGGTATCGAACCCGGGACCTCTCCATTACAAGTGGAGCGCTCCACCAACTGAGCTAACCAGGGGTTAGACGTCAGCAGAGCAAGCGGGTTTTATCAGCTCCCACCAGTCTAACACCAACAAGGGTGAAGCTTGCAATTTAATGTTATAATTATAATGCAATTAAATGCAAAGGGGCAAGCGAGCTGGACAATAATGATGAAAATATTTTCATCATTATCGTCCAGCTCGCTTACCTATTGCATTTAATTGCATTATAATTTGAACTTACGTGTTTGTAATTTGTGAGAAAACAACAAAGTTTAAGTGTATTTCCCGAAGTTCATTAGCCTGGTGCCTCGAAGAGTAGGGCGGAAGCGAATTATCTGGAACAGACCTCGAACTGCCGATAATAGTGAAGACGTCCGCTGTAATAAGGAAAACTATAAGCAGTTTCGTAGGGTAGTTTATAAAAAAGAAAGAATTAACCACTCCCAACAGTATGTGGTTACAGCACGATGGGAATATGCTTCGTTGCAGATTGCATTTTTTTATGATCTGTTGCAGTTTAAAGAAGTGGGACAGGCTTCTCCAGCCAATTCTCCGCTCTTTTAACTTTAGAGGAGTGAAAGTTTGGCTGGATATGAATTCACTCGCTTTCTCTCACCGCTCGCCCTCCAAAAGTGAAAAAAGGGAGAAGGGGGAGGGGGGGGGGGCATGGTTGCGAGAGCAGCCAGTCGCCCTTTTCTTAACTTGCCACATTGTACAGTTCTAAATGCCCGAAGAATAGTAAACTTCGTTTTATTAAATATCATCTTGACTTCTCAGTAACGAGTGCAGAAGCTTCTGCGAAACAACCCATGTTTTTAGAATTCGGTTTTATATGAATATAATATTTACTTGATTACAATAACAATCTTATTTACGGAGCTCTATTTGCGTGTCCTAAATCGTTTCGCGTGTTTTTAATCATAGGTGAAGTGCCGGGTTTTTGTTTCGAAGGGGTCAAGCCTAGCACCGAGACGCATAACTCCAAAAAGTGGACTTACAAATCGTCCAGCGGACAATGTGTCCAAACTCAGTGGAATGGTGGCGTTAACGGCAGCATAAATATATTCAATTCACGTCATGATTGTGAAGAAAAGTGTAAAAGTAAGTGCGCCTTCAATCATTCAAAGCAACGAAAATAACTTTGGAAATAAAATTTTTAACGAATGTCTTTAACGTAGACAGCACGACACTGTTAGTGCAGAGAAGTGATGGCTTGTTACATCTGTTTTATCTTTTACAAATGTACGCGCGTAATCAAAACTACTTTTGTGGTTGGAACTGCTCATACATAACCTAACCTAACGTATCCCAAGGGATGGAGTTTGGTGCCAGTCTATATTCTTTCAAAATAAAATCTGAATAACCACCGTCGTCGTGTTCCTGCCTATAGTGTCGCTCAGTGTACGCAATAAAGATTGTTTCATTTTAACACATTAATCTGGTTTCCCGTTGGCGTATATAGTTATACTTTGCCTCGTATTCCATTTGAGTACCCGCTTATAGCAGCCTCGATCGCTTAAGATTAAGACAACAATAATAAAAAAACAAAAAAAAAACAGGAAAGAAAAGAAAAAGGCTCGAGGTACACCTTAGCACTTGTTATGAGTTGTGAATGCGAAAGCATGCGCGGCCGCTCCTCCACTCCCTTATTTCGTCTGCGGCGTACTTGCGTCGACAGTCGAGCGCGCGCGCTGTCCTCGCCACGCTGACCTTGGGTGTGGAGCGGTGGAGCCGCTGCCTCGCGGATAGGCAGCGCCTTTGGGCGGCGCTAATTCAAACTGCCGCGCGGCGGCTTCATATCACTGCCGTTTTGCGTGGCTTTCTGCGTGGTTTCAAAGCTGGGATGCCTCAGATCCCGGCTTCGGTAATTTATCTGCCGTTTTGCTGCGACTAATGACGTCGTCTCGCTTCATGAAACTGTTAATGCTTTCGCATTGAAAAAAAAAAAAAGAAAAACAATTCACGTATACGAGAATTTAATTGAAGCTAAACAAAAAAAGCAAATTATGTGTTCCTAGTCTATACTTCGTTTCACTGCGTCCTGCTGAAGCAGAACCTACAAGAGCTAGCGCCACGCTTTGATCGTACACTCCGTGCTGGAGCGGTCGTGTAATAAAATTGTCATTCAAGACATCTGGCTTGCACTTGTAGCTTGAGCTTAGATCACAATTATGGTTAAATTGAGCGTAGACAGCCTGAGGTCGGTCTGCAATTGTATGACTTTACTGATTCACATTGTGTAAAAAAAAGAAATTCCGGTGTCTTCCGACTGTTTCGCTGGTATCTTTAATGTGCATCATGCCGTAGCGACACACGACCGCAACGTCGATAGGCGGGACATACTTAATTTGCGCTATCGTGAAAACGTACGGCTGCTTTGACAACTATGCATTTCGATTAGGGCTGGGAATTTGATAAGCTAACCTAGCGATTAATCAATTAATGCTTTAATCGCGATTAATTTTAAACGGTTAATCGGTAACATTTTGACCAACCGAAAGAAAGTAAAACTTTGACGCTTTCCCCACGCTGACGTGGACGAGGACAGCTGCGTGAACGTCAAATTTTAGGTAAAAATTTCACCTAAAGTATACTGTAGGGGAAAGATTTGTCAGTCTAGACAAGTGCAAAAGGTTCCACACATCCCTACCATTTCTAAGCAGCGGGAGTATCTGTTAGCGCAGCAAAGACTATCGTAAACAATAAAAAGAGGTCACTTTTGCCGGAAATTTTCAACGAACCCCTTTGCCTGATGCACCTGAAGCATGAGAGTGTGTAGCATCTGTGATTATGAGTGTCTTTGAATTGTTCTCAAATACACATCGAGGTTTCATCATAATCAAAATTGTGTATTGCGCCGTTCGTTACATTTAAGCAAAAAAATGTAACTGCGATATTTTTAATAGATGTGGAAGTGAACGAGACAGATTAATCGAAAAATTAATCAATTAAATGTTGGCGACTAGTCAGGTTAAAAGTTTTAATCAATGCCCAGCCTAATAGAACTGCAATCTCTGAATGCGATAATTGCGCTCTAAAAATGCCTGCACGTCTACTTACCCGCAAAACACTCGAAGAGCCAATCTTTACAAGCTACGAAATCAGCTCAGAAAATGATGAGGCGGAACATTTGTTTAAACCTCAAAATGGAGTCTGCGCTGTGGCATTACGCAATGCAAAGCGCATGCTTGTATTGCGTAATGCCACAGCCCAGACTTCATTTTGAGATCTAAACAGATGTTCCGAGTCATCATTCGCTGAGCACATTTCGTAAACCGCAGAGATTGGCTATTTGAGTGTTTTGCGGGTAAGAAGACGCGCAGGCATTTCTAGGGATCAGTTCTGGGCCCGCTTCTTTTTTCTATTTTTGTGAACGATGTGTGTAAGCAGATTGTAAACTCGTCTTTTTTGCAATATGCTGATTATATTAAGATATTTAAGGAGATTAGAACTATCTCAGATTGCAAGTTTCTACAAGAGGACATAAACTCATTTAGCAAATGGCGTTCACTGAACGGTCTCCTACTAAACAGCTCGAAAACCAAGGTCATGTCCTATAGTCGCAAAACGCAAACGACGTGTTTCCCTTACAGTGTTCGCTCAGACGTATTGTGCCGTTCTAGGGAAGTGCGGGACTTGGGAGTGCTTTTTGACTCCTCCTTGAGATTTGATAGCCATGTGGCTCGTATAAGTACCTGCGCCTTGCGCGCGCTCGGTATCGTTTGTTGAACGACTAGAGTATTTAAAAACCCCACAACGTTTGTAACCCTGTACCGCTCTTTGACAAGGTCTCAACTCGAATATGCATCTCCTGTATGGAATGGCAGTTGTAAAACTACCCTCCTAAGGCTGGAGCGAGTGCAAAACAAATTTTTATCTATTTATCGATATCGATATCTGCGAGATGAAACATCTCTATCAAAGGGTAACAATGTATTGGACGTCCTACAAATGAACAGCTTATATCACCGTCGAGAAAAGGCAGATCTGGTTTTCCTTTTCAAAGTCCTTCATGGTATGGCCGACTGTTCAGAACTGCTCTCACAGATATCTTTGCGAGTTCCTCGGACAGCGACCCGTTTGACAACGTCGTTTTACTCTCCTCGAACGTTAAATATCTTGGACCCGATGTTTCGTATGTGTCGGGCATATAATGGCATTGGAAGTGATCTTGATATTTTTTGTGTGACTGAATTTGTCAGATCTTTCAGATTCTTGTATGGGTCTCTCTGAACCTGTCGGTGATTATGATGTTATTATATATTATTTTAAGAAGGTATATTCGTTGTTGTGGTAGTCTTCCTACTCTGCGTTCGGACCCTGTGTTCCGTTCTTGCCTTGTTGTGTATATCGTATCTTTGTGTCAGCATGCGTTATATGTATCATATCTTTTACTCAATGTTTTGAGTTTTTTATGTTTTTTTCCTACTTTTTTGTAGTGTGTAAGTTTCGGTGTGCCAGCACCAAGACCGCATGGTCGTTCCTGGACACCTAATAAAAATTATTCTTGATTCTTGATTCTAGAGTGCAGTTTTTCTTATCACCGTTTTGCTGCAGCGTGTAACTATTCGTTGGAAAGTGAAGATTTTTATTCTATTCGTTAAAAAGAGGGAAACACGAAGGAAGAACAAGAGTGACACAGCTTGTCGAATTGTTGGTCTTTCGTGTTTCGTTTTAGTGTGTGTACCACTATACAATATTAAATAATTAAGACCTGCGTTGATCCATTGTAGCAGTTTGTTTTGTGGCAACACTTTTTTGTATTTCTCTTTTTCTCCCATAAATACTCGGTAGCTGCTAGCAGCGTTGCAAAAAAGTTGACACCGATTTATAAACCTTTACAAGTTTTAAAATCGGCGCTAATTTCAACCCTGAATCATTGAGCGTTCTAAACACTACATGAGAAAAATCAACGGTTACTTGCCTTGTTTTATAAACATAAAAAAAAAATCGGAGATGGCTATAGCGTGGCTTTTATGCATTTTATCTAAACTGAACCTCCTACCCCCCCCCCCCCCCCCCCCCCTTTTCCCCGCTTCTTCTTTTCCTTTCCTAGACGTCTTTTCTCTCGTCTTACATGTGCGGAGGCATTTCTTTTTCTTTTTTCAGTACCAGATCTCGGTCCTTGCGGAAAAAGTGTTACGACAAAGCATTACTGCAAACAAACCGACGACCAATATTATCTTTATGATACCAAGACAGATTCATGTCGAGTAATGGAACCGCATGAGTGCCCACATGGACAAGGGAACATATTTACATCTTTTTTTCGATGCAACCAGCGATGTGGAAGTAAGATAACATTTCTAAATGTACTAGATAATATTGGTAGTGTGATACATTTCAAGGGTTTCTTGATTTACTGATTATTAAGTACAAATCTCCGAGTATAGAAGTCAATTATTAACAGCGAAGAATCAATGCACTTCAGATCCAGAAACGAGATGCATTATATCATACGTTCCCTTGGATATGACTTGATTATATCTTTTACCTACTATAAGCTTTTAAATCACTTATATTTACCATATTTGAAAGTTTCAATTTGAGCATGCACAAAACAATCCGTATATTTTTAACTAAAAAAAAAACTGTGTTACTAATGCTGCAAATGTATTTTCATTACCACAGAGCCTACATTAGGCGCATGTTTAGCCGTTCTTTGCTTCATAATAGACCAATAAAGGGTTCAATAAACTCTCAGAAAAACGTACCATAATTCAACAATTCCAGCCAAAAAATAAAAGTCGCAATCATACTCAGAACGAGATGTTATGCCAATGGCTGGTTTAACGAAAAAAAGTAAAAACAAATTCATGTATTGTTTTACGACTTGACTACAGCCCGTTTTATTTTACCTCAAACAACTTTAAATAACAGTGCACGGGTCTTGCCAATAATGCCCGCTTTTATAATGCAACGTTTAAGCGGTTCTGAAAAGTGAGACTGCTTAGCACCAGAATTCTATAAGATGGGCACATCTATGGTGTAATCATCTCTATGGCTGACATAAATTATGGCTACCAGAGTTTATTGCTTACAAACAAATAAAAATAAAAATACTGGAAATAATGTCATTGTGAAAATATTATCTAGATAATTTATCACTCGCTAAGGCATATGTTGTGATTCCCTTACTTTAAATTTCAATACGCCCGTTCGCAGAAACTTTAGCTTGGTGTTTTATATACTGGTTGCTGGTTTATTTCTTGTTGTGGCCAAGTGCTGTCGCTGAACTTATAATGTCAAGAGTTTTAAATGTTGCCTTGTTTTGCTCCTTGCGTTCATAATGCAGGATTTATAAAGGACAAATGTAAAATGCCGATACAGAATATGACTACCTGCGTTACTTTAGAGCCTCGATTTGGATACAATAAAGATACAAAAATGTGTGAAGAGTTTTTAGGGTGTGACGACGGTGGAAACAGTTTTCCCAAGGCAAAACAATGCTGGGAAACATGCACGAGTAAGTCAGCCCTAGTACTTTCTTCGAATAGCGTGTTCGTAATAAAAAAGTAGTGTGAAGAACATACGCACACAGGCGCTTTGCTTCCAATAATATTTCATAATATATTCTATGTTAAATGGTTTACTAATTGGTCAGTGCGTATTGCAGAAACCCGAGCTGTTCGCGTGTTTGAAATTGTGCAAATTAATTTTTACATTTTCATGTTTCGCTTAAATTTTCCAAGTTACAAATATGTATACTATTCTGCCATTTTAAAATCATCCAAAATTCTTATATCGTGAAGCGTACGCTCATGAATTTAAAAGGTACTCTGCTTCCATAGTTTGCCATTCAGAATGCTTGAACCTTCCGCACGTTCCTATAGCGTTCCTATAAGTTCAAATAATTCCCTGTTTATATTGTTTCTCGTGAGCATGAACGACGCCACCAATCTTTTAATAATAAAAACATTAAAATACACAAAATGCTGTTCAAACAAACAGCAATGTAACAAACGCTTCTCGCTTTTATCTATGATATCCCTCTGCGTTTTGTTATTGAACGCTATAACCTTCAAAAAACCGCAGTTTCTCTCTTGCCAACATGAGATTTCTGTCAGGCAATATAGGAACGTGAAAGCCTAAAGAAACTAAGTTTTAACCAAACTTTACATTCTTTAGCCACAGCTTGAGAATCTTGGTTTTAAATTGCTGAAAAATTTCCGAAGTTAGGCTACAGTTATAGGAACAAAGGACAACAAATACAGCTGATTTTTTCTTGTCTTCTGTATTTCATTTCAAACGCGCTCCATTTTGGATACGTATGCTTCTCTACCCGGTTATTCTGTTAACACTTGACATCTGTGGCTTATGCATCCACATCAGTTTATGCTAATCATGTCGTTTGGCAACTGAAACTGTGGAGCAGAAATGAAACTTCCAGTCGAAGGAACTTCTGTGTCTGTTATTTCGACTAAATGTTGTTTTCCTTTCCTGTGCCAGACTCTCAGGTCTTAAGCGACACGATTAACAACATCCAACTCGCCTTCGCACTTAGTCTTTTCAATTTATTCCGTCGTTTATTTAATACTCCCCTTAATTTTTTCCCGTTATGCCCAGAAGTATTTACATGATAATTTCACATAACAGTGAAAGAACAATCTTAGCGAACTAGCGCAGATTTTCCTCCGCGAATTTTTCTACGGAAAGTCACTTACGCAGGTAATGTGCCTGACCGCATCTTTGTAGGGAAGGAAATTTACCGTACCTCCCCCCCCCCCAAAAAAAAAAAAGAAAAAAAAAAAGAATCAATTTTTTCGCTTTTTTAATATTCTCTTCGACGGCAACTCCAAAGTAGCAGCGCTTATCCCTAGCACTACAGGTAGGATAAATGTGGTGAAGATACTTCGACAACTCGGATACCGCGGGCTCTGCCTGACACCATCATGGGACATTGACATTTCCTGGACAAACACTGAAGTTGTGACATCCGCCTCCCTTTGGCTCGGTTACTGCCGCCGTGTCTACTGTCGTTCCCGGCTGCGGTTCTCATCCCTCGCCGCGAAGTCAACAGTGGCAAAGCATTTCTCCTCTTTATTTTCGCAATTTTCTTCTCCATCAAATGTTATCCTTCCGTCCCCCCAAAAACTGATGACCGTCTGGCCTTTTGCTCCGACTCGCACGTTAGTATTTCTTCGGATGCAATTCTTCTATCACTATCTCTCTCCCTCTAACTCAAGTTACGAAACTTACGATGTACTGAAAGAATCCCAACTATAACGTAACCCCTTTTAGTAGAAGTGTCCTTTATAGCGGGTGTTTGCATTCTCGTTGATTAAAACAATTTCATGCTTATTTATAAAAACCGCCTCCATTTATGTGCCTAAATGCTCAACACTTTAATACCCTTCCCTTCAGAAAATCCACCAAGCCGTTGTGCGTTAAGTCCCGACGTTACCCCTTGGTCTGGAGCATTCAGACGATATTATTATGACAGTAATGCAAACAGATGTTTCCCTAAAAGTCAATTTGGTCACTACGTTTCCGGAAAATCAAATATATTTCGCACCTGGGAAGAATGTAAGAAGGCTTGCATCGGTAAGTTTGGTATACTTTTACCACACGTTATATATGCTCTAGACGTTGATGTGAAAATCAGAATAAGCATATACATTAAACACACATCACTGTGGTCACACTGCATATTATTGTTCGTTGTAGCGCATGCATAAATTTGAGGCGCGGTATATAAAAAAGGCAGCTCCCTCTAGAAAAAAAAAAAAACACTGCAGTCAAATTTCTAAGATATGATCAATCTTTTACGATATTATTCCCGACACCATAGGGAAAAGCTGGGAGACGCATGCAACCCGCCATAGGAGGGGATGAATTTACCATTAGCAAATGACACAGAACCCTTCCAGATCACGAGCGAGCAAGTTGTAATTGGCGATTTTGATCGCGTGTGTTTCAACCTGCTTTCACAATTTTGTGGTCAGACCTCCATGGACAGCAAATAATCTGTCCGATCAATGCTAGCGAGTGAGCGTACTGCGAGAGTTGTGCGTTCTAGCGGCTATGCCACGTCCATTTCACAGAAATCACCAAAAGGCCATGAAGCAGACCACCAAGACTGTTGTTACTTTAAGCGTTTTCGTCTTGACTTGGTACCATAGGCGCTTTTTTTGTCTTGTCAGTGCGCGTTCATGCCGTAAAAAAAAAAAAGCCGAGTTTACAGTGGATGCGTTTAGGGCGTTCTGAATCGAGGAGCTCGCATTAAAACAAATCGAAAAAGTAGCGCGTGCACGTAAGTACACTCTAAAAAATGCCTGCGCGTCTACTTAACCGCAAAACACTCAAAGAGCCAAGTTCTGCGATTTGTGAAATCACCTCAGCAAATGATGCAGCGGAAGATCGGTTTAGAACTCGAAATGAAGTCTACGCTGTGGCATTACGCAATGCAAGCATGACGCTTTGCATTGAGTAATGCCACCGCGCAGACTTCATTTTGAGGTTTAAACACATGTTCCGCCGCATCACTTGCTGAGTTGATTTCGTAGATTGCAGAGGTTGGCTCTTCGAGAGTTTTGCGGGTAAGCAGACGAGCCGGCATTTTTCAGGGATGTAGGTCAAACATTTCCTGAATTTATATTTTAATGGAGACGTTTACCTTGTAAAAATTAAAAACGTAGCTCTCATAAAAAAAATATTTTTGTGGTTTTTAAAGCAGACGCCGATGCAAACGACCAAAGTAAGCCAGAGATGTGCCTTGAGCACACTACTGTGTCTTCTGATTTGGTTCAGGGCCGTTAACAGAGAAAGCTCTTAGAGAGAAGCTCTTGGGCAAAATGCACAAGTGTCCTTGTAGAAACTGCCGATGACATCATCAATGGTGTGATCGCTTCCAGCCACTGCCGCTGAGTCATGATACAAATATTTACGTCTGCATGTTGAGCTGGATCCGACCACGCGACCACCTTGATCATTCACCATTTTCTCGAAACTCGCCATGGTTTCCTCGAAGAATAACCGCCCTACCAAATGAGCAATTGACGATTCTTCTATTATAATAATGAACATTCGATTTATTTTTGTCTTCGACAGCAGTTCCACATGTCGGGAGCCTCAAACGTAAACGCGATGCCAGAGCACAGCAAAAGGCAGTGAGCGGGTGCTGGAGGCCAAGCCTTCAAGAGAGGCGCCTTGCAGTTCTCACCTTCTCGGCGACTATAGAATGTGTCGGCTGCAGCAATACGCCCCAAAAGGACACGTTTTCCGTCTCCTCCCCCCCCCCCCCCCCCCCAAACATCATCACTAGTGGATCGACTTGGCGAAGCCTACCTTCCATCAGATCCGTCGACAGAGCGTCTTGCAGCGACCGCCGATAGGGGTAGGTCGGAGATCCACTAGCGATGACGTCATGCGCAGGCCTTGTATTTTAACAGGTATTGGTTGTTCCTGACACCCCCTTGTGCCGCCGAATGCGCACGACCATCAGGGCAGACGATCTTTCACTTTGTTTCGAATATTCCTAAAAATGTTGGGAAGTAGAAAAAAGATGCACTGGAAACGGGAGCCAGGGACGTTAAGTTGACGAATGATACCGGTTTTCACTCCGACTCCGCTGTTATATGTGAGTTGTTTCGGTCATACTTTTCAAGCGTCTTTATTCATGATGCACAATCTGCAAACTCACGTACACAAGCGCTTAACGGTGCTGACTTTGCGAAGACTGATAGCGTCCTCGGCCCCTTCAGAATTGATCATGCAGCAGAGGAAAAATGCGTTAGACGTCTCAAACCAAAACTTTCGTCCGGTTTTGGTACCTTACCATCATTTTTTGTTAAAGGCTGTTCGGATGCTTTTGTACCTGTCTTGACTTACCTTTTTAATTCGTGACTTGAAAATTGCATTTTTTCCAGAAAAATGGAAGTCAGCAGTTGTAGTGCCGATTTTCAAATCAGGGAACTCGTCAGATGTTACAAACTATATACCTGCGTCAACACTGTCACCATTTTCAAAGTTTTTTTTAGAGCGTAGTTGAAATGCATCTTTCTAGTCATTTCAAATTAATTTTAAACGAATCACAACATCGCTTCGTTAAGTCTAGGTCCCTGGAAACAAACTTGGCAAACTATTTCAGTTCCGTTGGTTCTATCGTTGCCAACCGTGGTCCGGTCGACGCCATTTATTTTGATATCATCAAGGCATTTGACCTTGTGCATCATAAACTATTACTTTACAAACTGTAAGAATATGGAGTGTATTTGCCGTTATGTGTGTGGTTCAAAACATACTTGATTGGCCACGTTAACAGAGTTCGTGTTAGCGGTGAGTTATCGAGATCATACATATGTCCTTCTGCAGGTGTTCCCCAGGGTTACACCCTGGGACCTTTGCTGTTTAATATCTTTGTAAATGAAATTTATCGTTGTGTAAAACATTCCAAATTGCTCCAGTTCGCCGATGACATTAAAATGTACAGACATATCAAATCGGATACTGACTGCTAACTTTTGCAAAAAGACATATCGGCAATCTCGTTATAGCGTGAGATGCAAAAGATGTGCTTAAATAGGAAAAATCGCCTGTCATTTCTTCATCACGCCGAATATGTGTTCTCATTTTTTCGTATAACCTAAATATTGATCCACAACGTCGAGTGGATTGTCTATGAGATTTGGGCGTCTATGTGGATTCGACCCTCAGTTTTGATGCACATTTGTCAAATTTTGTGAGTCATGCTTTCGACGTTTAGGTTTGTTTTCGAGAATAACCCGTGATTTCAAGAAGCCCTCGTGCCTCGTCAAGCTTTGCACCTCTATTGTGCGTTAAAAACTTGAGTTGGGCTCCGTGGTCTGGAACTGTTTGAGTATGGCAGGCTCTGAGAGGTTAGGACATGTTCAGAGGATGCTGGCACGCATTGCGTACGACCGTTATTACGGTCGCCGGATTTTTTTAGTCAGGCGTCAATGTCACACAGCATGAATTTGCAGGCATTAGTAGCTCGGCGAAATTTTGGAGATTATGTATTTTTGCACAAAGCGGTACATGCAACATTAAGTTGTTCTGAACTTGTGTCTCTGCTCTCCTTATCCGTACCACACGTGAGCACTTGCAACCCCAACACGTTCCATGTGCAAGACCTTTTGTTCACTTTCCCCCATGTTGCGTATTCAAAATAGTTTTAGTACAGTAAGCGCGGACCTTGATGTCTCCGATAGTGAACGCTCGCTAAAAATGCTCTAAGCATTCAGCTTTGTCAGGATCAATGTTTTTGTGTCTCCTTTTTTCTGCAAAGAGTGTATTTCTGTGAACCACCATACAGGCTTCGGCTGTTCGTGGACACAAGACAGAAAGAGTAACGACTCTGCAATTTTGTTTATAATACCTTCAAATATCCACTAACATTTTGACGCACTTTGCTTAAGGTGATCTCAAGTTTCTTTACTAACAGTTTTCCCTATTCTCTTATTTATAGCATATCATGAACCTGGAAAGGAATATTAAAATAGAAGAGATGACGAAAGGCGCCCTCTATTAATTCAATAAATATCATAATTTGAAAACCCCCACTTTGACGTCCTATGTATCACCAAATCTTAAAACTCAGCCAATGTACAATAAACGTTCTCAAAAATAAAGTTCGTATATTCTTTATTGATTTTATAGTTTGTTTTCTGTTTCTTACGTATTGTACCTATGCTTGGTAAACTCGGGAAGCAAAAACCTTGAGTGATACTGTGCACAATCTTGCAGCAGGTATAAAAATGTTTTCTTAAAATATATTTTGTAGAAATCAACATTTTGAAGTACCGACGTGTGTTTGATAACCCAGAAGCTATTGTGAAGACATTGATATAATATGTTATCGAGTCTGATCTTTTTTGGCAAGGAATCAATGGGTTGAAGGAGAAGAAATTTTCTTAGCAGTCGCCAATATTCATGGGTAGTTTGAGGGTATTCATTGATTACTTAATTTTGAATTTTCTTTTTTATTGCTCCTCGCTCCTCTTATCATATTCAGAAATTCATAATTTAAAAGTGGAAAGCGTAATTCATGTGAGCTATGGATTCGTGCAACCCTTGTTGTCGACAGTTGATGAAATATTGGATACAACGTTTTATGCGAAGTTCAGTCAAAAAATTTGATTACTGTATAATGATGTCTTGTCTTCTTGCTAGGAGTAATTGCTTCTATCTATTAGTAATCTTTCGATAATTTAGTTTACAAGTTCGAGATCGCAAGGAAAGTTTTGTGATGTTACAAGCATTTTTTTTTCTTTATTTGTTTCGCGGGTTTGCTGCGTAGGGGGCAGAGATAAAGGCGTGGTGCCTGACAAAGCCTCTGCCCCCTAAAGTTCAGCAGCTAAAAGTAGTTACATAATAACAGATTCTACTAAACATTATACAGTTAAAATAAAACAAGAGAAACAAGTCAAAGAAACAAGAAGAATAGACACTATATTCATTTGTTAAAAAAACTCTATAAACGAGCGCTGGTCGTAAGAAACCAAAAACAGTAACAACAAACAGTAACAACAAAAAAAACTAGAATGCAATCTTGTGTTCCTCCAACATATCAGTATCACAAGCAAGTTCAAATGAAGGAATACAATGAAAACAAATCTTTGAAATTAGCTATACCTAGTGATTGTATTCTTGGTGAAATACACTATCCAAATGAGAATTCGTTTCACTGTTAGTCAGAGCGCAGCCAACATCCCGAAATGATGAGTTAATCGAGCAGTGTGACAAGCACAACTTCACTGTATTGCCGTTCTTACGGCAATACCATGATATTAAGGCTCAGCGATTGAAGCGTAGTCAACGCACCATGACCTTGCGCTTACGTTCTGTGCGTCACTGTTGGTGCGTAGTGTATCTTATGACTGCACACCCGCTTATGGTGAAACTAGATATAAGCCTCAAGCCAAGGCCTGTCAAATATGTCTCCCAACAAATATCTTATATTTTGTCACATGTAATCAATCTTACTCTAGAAACTGGAATATTTCCTAACGAACTAAAAACTGCAAGAGTTACTCCAATCTATAAGGGTGGCGGGGAACACCTTCTACAGAATTATAGACCAATCTCGGTTTTGCCAATTTTTTTCAAAAATATTTGAAGGGGTTATAAATTCTAGATTAGAGAATTTTTTTTCCAGGCACAATGTATTAAACAAATGTCAATACGGCTTTCAAAAATCTAAATCTGCAGAGCAGGCACTTGTAGAAGTAAAGGATAAAATTTAAGCAATATTGAAAATAGATTATACACCTTAGGCTTATTCCTAGATTTTAGAAAGGCCTTCGATACGACCCAACATGACATATTACTAATTAAGCTTCAAAGGTACGGCATACGTGGGGTTGCTTTGACTTTAATAAAAGACTACCTCCAAAATCGCATGCAGTATGTTTATATTAACAACAATTATTCTAATTCACTCAAAATAAAGTACGGTGTTCCGCAAGGGTCTATTTTAGGCCCGCTCTTATTTCTTCTTTATGTGAATGATATCACAAATATTCTGGGACACCCTGAGCTGGTCATGTACGCAGATGACACTAACGCATTTTTTGCTTCAACCTCTAAAGCGGCCTTAGAATCTATGACAAATAATTATCTAGACAATCTATCAGTGTGGCTTCAAAATAATAAATTACAACTAGACGCAAAAAAAACAAAATATATAATTTTCCCTCCCGTTAATAGGTGCGACAACACTAAGGTGACAATATATTTTGAAAAGGAAATTATAGAGGAGGTTACAGAACAAAAATGTCTTGGTGTGTGGTTCAATCGGGAGTTAAGTTGGAACACGCACATAAATAAACTGAGCTCTGAGCTATCCCGAGCCATCGGATGTATTTATAAAATAAGAAATCTTATACCTTTGTGGCTAAAAAAGAATATATATTACGCTTTATTTTACTCCAAACTGTGTTATTGCATTTTAGTCTGGGGCACGACATCGGCAACCAATTATAATAGGTTGATCATCTCACAAAAAAAAAAAATCTGCGACTACTTGAAAATTATAAAGGTAAGCCTCAAGATCTCCCAACTGAACCGCTGTTCAGCAAATATGGCCTACTTAAAGTGAATCACATTCATTATTTTAAATTGTTACAGATAATACACACAAAAAAACTCTTCGCAATTCCGCCAGAAAACACAGCGTATCACACTCTTAGACATAGAATCAAACGACCTCCAAAAATACGTACCAATTACGGAAAACAAACGACATGCTTCCAAGTCGCCAAAATCTTGAATAATACGGAAGATCTAATAGATTTTAACTGCAATATACTCCAATTAAAAAAAAAAGACTAAAGACACTTCTGGTGGGCAGTGACATTGTGTTCTGATATATGTGTACTGTGTACTTATTAAATCATGTCCATATTTCACTTTTGAATTGTTAAAACATGTTTCTGACCAATTTGTTTTTATCCTTTTTTGCTGAAAAAAATTATCGTGGGATATTCGATCGATCCTGTTTTTTATTGTTTCTGAGTTGTATAGAATTTTATAGGATCTTTTCTCTAATTTTTGTGTTCAAAAATCCATGTACCCCGCACTGCAGTGTTAGAACTGTAAAGGGGACAGAGACCTCGTCAGGCATCACGCCTTTAGTCTCTGTCCACCTCCCGGTCAATCCGGAAAGAAAGAAATAAAGAAAGAAAAAAAAAAGAACTATGTGGAATATCGTTTTTTACCGCGCTTTTTTGGGAATTTTTTTAGTGTTTCAGTTTGTGAACCAGATCGCCAGAGAAGAAGCAATAGACAACAGCTTTCAACCTGCGCCTGCAGTTTGTTTCTCCTGATCAATCAAAGTTGTAGACCAACTGAACTTACTTACGTCACGCCATTGCGATGGCACTGCTGTCGGTACTGCACATGCGCATACACGTCACTCCTCCTGAATTCGGTTTCTGCGGACGCGCATTGCCCACACATGGTGTGGGCAAAGTGCGCTTGTTTCGAAACACTGTGTTGGTGTATAGACAGCAGATTGCAGGGCACCCATAGCAGTGCCCCAAAATAACGCCTTTACCACACTCAACTTCTAGCGAACTTTCCATCGCTTATCACCCCGGCGAAAAATGCTGAGTCACCGATCTGTGGAGGCATGCGCAGCGTCCAATATACCGCGCAGCAGAGCAACTACGCATGCTCGGAAGGCGTTCCACAGACCAGCACACAAAGATGGAAGCGCGCAGAAAGCGACGTTTGCAAAGGCCCATAAAATAAGGTACCCAAAGGAAAATAACATATTAAACATTAATCTGTGTTGTTTCCTGATCATAACTGCAACAGCTCTGGTTTTGAAGGTGCAAATCAATTGGCAATAGCATATACCTACTTGTGGTTCGTATTTTCGATTTGACAATACATATTCAAGCGCTGCTATATTCTGTGTTCAGCTTCCCCGGTTTCAAAGCCACTACACGCCACATATTATGTTTGTCTCTCTTCTTTTTTAGGTTGTATTCTCAGCCTTTTTTTTCCAAGTTTCCTTCCCAGACTCAGGAATATAACATCATTATCAACCGACACCAGGTGGCCTCCACCTTCACAATTTTTTTTAATAATATGCAGTTTCATCAAACAAACACTAAGCTTTATTACGGAGGTGCATATAGTTACATGCTATTCCTTCCGGGTATTCTGCGCGAAATGAGAGGTTTTATGCTGTGGAACGTCCAAACCAATATTTTAACAACAGATCTTTAAATCGTTAGTAGTTTCGTGCATCTCCAGTGGTGTGCAGTCCCATTACGGATGCACTTCGCGCCATGTGCTAGAACCAAGCGGATACATCAAAGTTCCAATATTAACAAAATCCCACGTGAGCGTTCAGACAGTTCAGGACTCACACGGTCTTCACATCGCAGACCAAGGAACTCGTGGGCCATAGGCAAGAATGCTGAAAATTACCGGTCATAGAAGCTCGTTTTCGGAAAGGTCTATTGCGGCTATTGTAACAGACAGCTGCGATCACCATCATGGGCACCATCGGCCTGCGCACGGACTCTCGTGTCCCGGGGATCGAGTGTTGGCCCACTGATTGTTTTGACGGTCGGACATGGTTCAAGGTATCTCTCGCCTAAATAAATAGTTCGTCCCTTTGACGAGGTTACGACAGATGGAGTCGGCGAAGGAGATTCGCCCAACCCATAGTCACCCGTGACCAAGGGACCGATGTAATCCCGAAACGTAGTGTTTTGTTTTTGTTTTTCTTCGAACATGGGTCGAGTGTCAAATTTTTCAGTCAGTCTACAACAGCTATCCCTGACCCATGGAAACTGAACTACCTTTTGTGAATATATAAAGGGGTACTCTGGCAATTTTCCGAGCTACCCCAACTAACTTTATTTTTAGACACAGGCTTTTACCCTTTCTGTTATACCATTTAGTATCGCGAAATTCAGAATAGTTATTGTGAAATTGGAAAGTGAAAATGATGCCAAAACCGACATTCAAATACACCAGCGCTCTTTAGTGCCGTGACGTCAGGGGAAAACAGGCTTGCAGGTCGGGGATGCGGTCTAAAAGCGGACAGTGTCGAGTATTGTTTTGCTGCTGCTGCGGGGGTGCTGAATCGAGCTTTTAAAGCTCTCATTTCACACCATGAAATTGATTATAAATCTTTTGGGAACAACGTCTACAATCTAATTGTGAAATCGTGCCTTCCCCTGACACCACTTTTTCATTCTTGCCAGTGGAGACTCTCGCTTTGGAAAACACGGTGAGGACAAAAATTGTAAATTCAATATCTTCGCAATTTTCTTCTTACTTTGGCTTGATATTTTAGTCACGATTTCAGTGGTGTTTGCCGGTGTGTTTGGCAAAGTTTTTAGTCAAATCGGGGACGATGAAGAAAACGTCCGACAGCTACATTTATGTTTATGACAACTGCAATTGATAACACTGATAAATTACCAGAAACGCAATTAAAAACTTACAGTAAAGCTTTTATTTGAAATTCACTTTACAATTTTCAACAACATTTAGCGATTACAAATGTATATTATCTGATACAACTATGCCAATACATATTATTACGCAATCATGAAAAAATGAAAAACAATTATTCAATGTTATGAATTTCTTGATTTTCTCTTTATTCAAACCTGCAACTTTGTACACCAGTTTCATTTGAAAGACTATGGCAGTCATCTCGCAGTGGGCCGACTTTGATAAGCCATCTACGACGCTGCAAGTTGACTAATATACCTGTTGCAAAACGTACAGCGCCACGACGGCAGGGGATTTTGGGAACCCTCGGTACAGATCGCGCGCTTTCTCGTTGCATCTCCGCACATCCGCGTGAGCCGCGGCAGTTACCGCCAGCAGCAGCCGTCGCAGGCATCAGCCGTGCCAGCCATCCGCCGGAACGTCGTACGTCGTTGGGTTTGTACCGTATCTGCGCTGGCTGTAGTAACCGGGTCATCTTGTCTGCGTTGTGCCGTTAGATAGAATTTGACAGACCTTCAGGTCTTGCTGTGTCACCGAACCAACTTATTTTGCACCGTAACCATGGCCAGGATCGGCTAGGTTAGGTTAGGTTAGGTTAGGTCAGGTTAGGAGTGGAGGAGGGGAGAAGGTGGAGGAAAGTAGGAGGCAAGGAGGAGAGAAGGAGGCAAGGAGGAGGAGCAGAAGAGAGGGGGAGGGGAACGTACGCAGGCGGACAAGAGGCATACCCTTTCTCCGTACGCTACCCTCCTCCTCCTCAAAAGCGGCGGTCTAATTTCGCGTTACAGAGATTTGTAAATGTCTTTCATTTTTTTATGATTGGTTTAGTCGGTATTAGCAAACATCAACTTTTGGGGATGCTTAAATGGCTTCGTCGAATCGTGGCGTCGGTTCCGCTCGCACTAAAAGTGAATCGAACGGACTATCGCCAAAAGTTCACCCCTCGAATGTCAAGAAGTTTCACTACCTTTTCATGTTAAATACTTCTGATGATCTATAAGAGGGGTCTCAAACGGGCTGCCCGGGGCCCGCAAACATCCCACTGCTGCGAGCGTACATTCTCGAGTCCCACATGAGCCATAATAGTTTTACTTCGTCGATTGATTTCGGCTCGACAAGGATCTGCTCATAGAACGGGCTCATCCATTTAGCAGTTTTCTGCTTTCTTTTGGACAAAATATTGCTTCGCCTAGGTATTTGCTTCTCAGTCCTTTCTAATCTAAATCAACCGGAACGGAAATGCCGCTACCACGCTACAAGTGCAAGCTCTTTGCTCAAGAAGGCACATCGGCTGCACGAACTCTCGCTCATCGGGAACAACTGCCAAATATGAAGCAATGTGATTGGGCTTCCAGCTGCCAGACAATACCTTGAAAATACGAGCATGTTTCTGATAATGATGCTATAAAATTGTCAGGAAAGCAAAGACTGTCATATGAAGATACATTTTTATACCTGCTAAGCCTAATGAATTCTGCAACAGGGCAAGGACGGTGCGTTTGCTCTTGCTCTGTGGGAAACTGCCAGTACGTTGGTGTTTTAAATCTTGTTATAACATCAGGTTCGAAGCCGTCGTATTCGAGACTCCAGCAAAACGGACGCCATCAAGCGGGAAAACCGGGAACCAACTGGACCAGGTCGCTTCGCGTCCCTCCGCGTCTCTGGTGGCTTTCGCGGACACGTGTTGTCGGCGTGGTGGCTAACAATGTAATCTGACGAAGGTCCGAAAATTTCTTAAGTTTGCTCGAGTGTTCATTAGTGTGGTGAAGCCTCAGTAGATTGTTTCCTTCCATCAAGTGTTTGAAATCCCTTTTACTCCACAACACACGGTCACGTGCTTTTGATTTCTTGGATGGGGAGGAATCACGGAAAAACGTTTTGATTTCTTGTCTGTCTTGAATTAGGTTCCAAGTGCCGGCTATACTTGGTAACTGATGAGTGGTTTCTTTATAAGGATGTAGAACAGTGGACTGAAGACGACAGACGATGTGTTTAACTGGAGGGAACACGAATGTTGCAGTCAAGTGAATGGGAAGGTTCGATAGCTGCGTTTCTTGAGTTTGATTGTGCTCGATTACGCAGCTTCAAGTCTGAGCCACCCATGCCGGTTTCTGCGTTGGCTATTCATCTTGGCTGCGTTCCGCCGAAAAAGCCTCTGGACCACACTGAAGGAGTTGGGCTGATTTCGCAATTACTTGATTAAGGAAAACCCGCTCGCTGCATATGATTAATGAGGGAAATTATCTGCTTTCAAAAGGTGGGGGACGCGTCTCGCAAAGTTAGAAGCTGTCACGGCATTATGATCTATCACGCCTCCAATATTTACATTATACCCCCGTCGAAGCCAGCAGCAATATACGTCTACATTGCTCAGCTTCACCGGCCACAAAAAAATACTAATTTTCTCCATTCAGGAATCGAAGTAAGGTTGAATGCAGGGAAGCTCTGCGTGAATCTCCGATGAAGACTCTCTTCAGCTTGACCGCATTCGCTTCCGTGCTACCGGCTAGAACCATTTCGCTAAGTTTAAGTCGGCCGTATTCGTAAACGGGCCTCGACTCGACACTCCACCTCGACTCACTGGAGTGGAGGAAAGAAGCTCGCCTCAACTCGAAGAGCCATAGGGCTTCAGAGACACGCCTCGCGTCTCTATCTGTCAAATATACTTTTATTCAGCAGTTCACCTAATAGTGAGTGAACTAAGCTCATATTTCAACCCGAACAATATACTAATTTCGCTTTAGTGGGACATAGTACGTAATATATAACACATAACACGCTCGTCAAAATGACTTCTCAATTGCTACTAAAACCTGAATTGAAATACGAGTATCAGATGCCTAGTGGGGCGCCAACGGGTTAACATGCTCCCTGGCTCAAGAAGCGCTTGCTTAATTTTCGTCATTTTCCGGCAGCCTCCTTAACCGTCTCAGTTCAAATACCTATACAATTGGGCATTAAACAAAAGAAAATCTGTTAAATTGAATGCGCCACCCGTCCAGGCGGCCTGGCCGAGCCGACGCGACCTGGACCCAGTGTCCATGTTTGTTTGGTGGTGGCGCCCCCTATAGGCTGCTGGAGTCCAAATATGCAAATGAAAGCTGAAGATGCTAAACGGTAAGCTTACAAAAAAGCAGAAGGCACAAGTTTTCTCTAGAAATTCACAGGTGTGTCGCTGCGGCATTCGGCTGCTTTGCAACTTGAACACCCCAGCAGTTGTTTTATTATTTATTTTTTTCCCCCGAAATACATAAAGGTTGCCTTCCCCCCCCTCCCCCCCCCCCCCTCGTTCGCTCTTGACCTTTAGGGAATGGGCAATCTGGCCCCCACACTCGGATGAGTTTGAGACCGCTGATCTATACCATATCCTTGCCGTGAATGCAACAGCTACTACCATTGTGCCCCTCAATCAAAAGCGGGCTCTAACGGCTGTACTAATTTTGCGGGCGCTCGTCACTGCGTTGCAATTACTACTCGTTACTACTCGAACGTTTAATAGCTGATGTTATCAGTTTCGTTTCTAAATCGTTTAAACCGTTGAGGTCCCATAGAGCAATTTTTGAAGCTATCGGGTGCAATACTGTAGAGAAAGATTAAAAATATCATTGCGAAAGCAAGAGCGTTTAGCCTCTTTATGGAGCTTTAAAAATTTTAAATAAATCTTTCGCTCCAGTATCTTAGTTTCAAGAATTTTGCAATCGGCGCCATAAACTTTACCACTACCATCACTCTGTTCAAAGCTCATTCCTGCGCACTCCCGCACGGTCATCTCGTCGGCTTAATAACTCTTACAATTTTCAACGTATATCGGGTTCTAGTAATGCCTTTAACAAATCATTTCTCCCACTAACAATTGTGGACTGGAACAGTCTTCCAGAATCGCTCATTACAATAACTGACCCTGTGGTTTTCAAAAGCTCCATCATGTCGTATTTTTCCACACCAAGTTAAGTTTTTTTTTTTTTTTTAGCTACGTTGCATAAGTGTGCATTGTTATCTATTTTTAGCTACGTTGCATGAGTGTGCGTTAATATGCATTTCTATTTTTTTTTCATTTCTTGTATAATTTCTTGTGTTGCCCCCCCTTATGTAATGTCCTCGACAGAGGACCCTTACGGATTAATAAATGAATGAAATGAAATTCCTCGGAATAACGCTGCGTACTTGCTACAGCGGAAGCACTTGAAATGTGGTTGCCTTTGCTTATTTATTGGTGAGTACTGTCACTCCCTGAAACACTTTATTTAAATATGTGGCACCTAGTCCCATCAAACAAACACATATTCTGCATAAATCAAAAGTTTATTGGTCTGTTGCCTTACTGGAAGCTTTATCCCTACGCGATATCTTGACTGCCTGAGATTCCCTGCTTATTGGACAAGGTAATAGTTTCTTCGCCTTAATATTTCATTCCAGGTTGATGCTTTGCTGTGTAAAGAAAGAACAACAATAAGTACACGCGCTCATTATAAAATTACAATTAGAGTTATGGCGGAGGGTGCTTCACGGGCGACCATTCTAATATAACCTTGCACGCTATTTACCATGGATATTGCGCTTTGAGAAAATATTGACCTTTTTGTGTGTATTTAAATTTTGTATGACGTTGCATGCATAATTTCCAGCAGACAGCTTTCTACTGGACACCTTTCTAAATATCTAATTGTCCTAGGGCAGTGGTTCTCAAATGGGGGTTCGCGGTGCCTTTGGGGTCCGCGAAGGCATCCTAGGGTTCCGTGAAGCATTGCCTCATCAGTCAAACCCAGCACTAAAACTCGCCTTTTTTCAGATAGAGAAGAACATTTTTCAATTTTCGGGCGAATTTTATGTGTGTATGTCAATAAGAGAAGAATACTTCACACTAAGCCTAGAATTATATACATTGTAATATCGTTATTATATTTATCCTATACCTTTTCTCTCCCCTCACCATGAACGGGGTCTTCCATCATCGTCTTCGATACACAATAAGTTCGCGAAACATCGATGGTTGAGAACCACCTACCTAGGGAGTTAATTTCACGATGGCGTGCAGTGAAGTCAAAGCTACGGGGACAAGTGACTGGTTGCAAAAGCTTTAGACGCCAATAAAGCCAGGCATACAAATTTTCACTTCTTCGAGGCGCCCTTAGAAACGTTTCTAGAAACATGTGCACTTAAATGGAAGCCCTGATGAGACCTTGATAGCTACTGATATGCCTCAAATTTGGTTCATCACATCAATATATCTAATAATTTATTTATTTGTACTTTTTAGGTGCCCCTAAAGAGCCCGAGGGCCTACATAAGTGTGCAGCATTTATACATACATGCAGTGTTTCATAAAGGGCAGGCACACCAAACGCAGGCAAATTATGAAAAAAAAAATGAAACGTGATACATAAATGCAAAAGAGAAAAAGTGCATGACCTTAATGAGAACACTTTTCGCTAAAAAACATACAAGTGAACTAGTAACCTATAAAAAGTGGAGGTCACAATAGCATTTTAGAGAAGTTAAAGTTTCAATTTTGATATCAGGGGCTGAAAGTCTCCACTGGCAACACTGAAAACATGACGTCAGATGTAATATCGGGTATTATTGAGAAAGTGCAGCTTATTCCTACGGGATACGAGAAACTTGATGTTGTAAAGTGAATGCTCGTTTAGCTTACGACAGGAAAACTAAAAGAAAGAAATGCTCAAAATATTGTTTTTTAGGCTGCCTGCTCGACTCGCAAATATGCATGTGACGTCACCTCTATGTAATGCGGATAATTTTAATTTCTTTTTTGCGTAATCTTCATTTGCCTTTGCTCAATAGCTTTTATTTTAATTTAGAAATAATAAATAACACACTGAAAAGTGTAAAGCCTGGGTATATTGAAAGTGTCTTTAGATTGGGTAGCTAGAAAATCCGCCAAAGCTCCCATTCCACTGCAACGCAGGACCCCGGCTGGCATTTAAGTCAGCCAATAACGCCCCGTTTGATCGCTGTACATATGTAGAGGGCAACAAATGTAGGTGGAAATTGCAATCTCGGTGGATGTATTACACGATGCAGTTACTTTCTAAGCACGTGCAGTGTGACCCGAAAAAAAATCTCGCATTTGTTGAGTTGGGCGGGGAAGGGGGGGGGGGGGGGGGGCAACTCCCCCCCCCCCCCCTTCCTCGATTAAACAAATGCGAGATTTTTTTTTTGCAGAAGAAGACTACTCATCGCCTAACGCTCGATCTCCGCCCAATCGTAACAATAGTGGTCGGGTTTAAATGCCTACTTTTCATGCCTTTCAGTTATGTTATATCAAATTTATAAGCGATTTTTCGGTACCTTAGATATAAAAATTGTGGCCGAAGAAACCCGCGAATAGACCAATATTAATGACCTCAACTACCACTAAAGGCCCCCCTTTAGCCATGAATTGTTGTAGAATATCAGCTTAAATTATTGAATAAAATATCGATTTGTGCTGAAACCTTTGCATCTGATGATGACTGAAAGGGCTACATTCAGCTGGTTACCTAGATTATTTGTGCGGTGAAAAGAAAGCAATTATTTTAAAGGGCATATTGTACAGCGAGTCTGGCTAAAGAAAACTTCACGAGATAACCAGCAGACCTCCACATAATTCGATTACCATAACTAACCACAAACGCTGCAAAGCAGGAGCGGCCAGTTGTGAGTCTCGCTCCTGTAAACAGGTTTGTGCAGCAGAGGCGCGATTACCCTCCGTCGCATGAATATATACGTTGCTCCCTCATGCAGAAATTCCAGTTAGTCTACATTCATGGTCATCGAAATTTAGTTGGCAGAACAAGCTTTTTTCTTTCTAGGAGTAGATTACAAAATTGAGCGAGATAACTTCCAGGTTGAAGTTATCAAACTTCACTGTCTACCAACGTAACCTCTACTCCCAGTGATAGTTTAAAATACTTCGTTTTTAAAACCCTTTCCGAAGACAATTGGTGGGAAAATATTTGGATAATCTCCTCTCATGCGACTCCTGTCTACACCTACGCGTCCTTAGACTCAGGTAGCAAGGTTATTTATCTAACAAAGTAAAATTTGTCACTGTAAAAAAAATCAAAACATAGGTCAGAGAACTTGCCATTCGCATTCTGGCCGTCTAACTCCCAATTACCCAGTAACACGTCCTTGATTGTCCCCATGAAATGACCCGTGAAACATACAGGTGTTCTAGGTCCGGAACTATGCTTAGTTAGCATATCTTGGTATAATTTTGGGGAAATTCATATTACATTACTCGTATTGCTTTTCCCACGAATTAATCGCAACTTTTATGACAGCGCGCAGTTTGGTGGTGCTATCATATAGGTTTGTCACTCACGATATTTCAGTGGTGCATAGTATTACACCTATGAAATAATAATTTTGTGAATCACGGTTGGCATAATAGTCAACCCGAACAATCTTCTGTCACGTTAAAAGCTCATAACGCTAACATCTCTCGCATTTTCATGCCAGACATATTTTTCCCTGTTATTTAGTCAACACAACTCACGGGTGATGCGATGTAGTCCGCCGTATACATTTTAAAATGAGCGCATTTCCTTAGCTTCGGTACGTGCTCTATACTAATGGAAATTGTATTTGGTTGAGATAATTTAGTTTTCGACTATGATTCATGCCCAGCCGCATAGTCGGTGACGGGTTAAGAAGTCAGTGGATGCTCCGCCCCTACGGCCAGCTTTCAGCCTTGTATAAAGAATTCCCGAACAACCAGAGAGAAACCACAGCAAGGCTACGTCCACGTGTGGGAGCCAGAGCGTGTACTGGGATCTTAACCTCTCACCGACCACAGTTGGATTAAGTGCAAGTAAGCTTTGCGGCAGGATAATAATACAACTGTAGTCTCTGCTTGAAACTAAATTTCGAAGTTATTTACTCCCGCCAGAATTTAAACTTAACGTTCGTTTTCGCTGTTCAGAGAAACGAAGCTTGCAGTCAATAGCTGAGTGATGCCGTAAAGTTAAATGTACAAAGGTCCACCTACAGGAACAACGTCCTAAATATAATAAAACTTCTCACTTTTTATTGTCGCATTCGCAGCTGCGCAGGGACTGAAGAAGGGCGCTAATTATTCCATTGCCTAATTTAAATGTTTGAGTTTTTTTTTTAGAGGGACGCAAACTTTGTTGTTGTTCCTAAACACATTATTTTAGAGCTTATCGTCTAACTGTTGGAAAAATATATTTTTGTTACTCAAGAAAGGGTACCTATCTACCAGTTTATTTGCCATGCAATAATTTTGCCTACTGAAAAAGCAAATATAATTTATTTTGGGCCTTTTCCATACATTTTGTCTCATGTGAATGCCGTACACAGTTATAAGTGAAAACATATTTGAAGTTATTTCTTAAGTTATTTTTTACAGTTTCAAAGAAATGTTCCAACGCCCGATGCTATAAAAATACATTAAACGTGAGCACTTACCTATGCAAGTTTTTTTGCAGTCCTCCATTGACCAAAATAAATTTGTGTTTCCAGGAACTCCTTTACCCGATATACTTGAGCCTTGACATCTGTTAGTTTTAATATCGTAATAATATCTCGAAAAGAATCCGTAATAGTTGAAGTCAGGAGGCATTACACACGGGCTTCTTGTGTTTTCTGTCAAGAAACATATTTTAGCACCCAATTTAGTCAACACTAAAACTATATTCATGTAGAATAGTTTTATATTTGCGAGCAGAAAACAAAATCAGCATGAGAACCATCCCTCTAGTTGTAACAATTTTGCTTGAACATCTGTATTCCCTGTCGCAAATCTTTTTCCCTCTTTCTTGCATTTGCCTTCATCTAACGCATAGCAAGAGGCTTTAGGCAAACTAAATAAAAAGAAATACAATACCGTAAACTAATTTCATCTTCAGGATATACATGTGAGTTATAATAGTACGACATGATTGTTAATACACTTCTTTATTTTTAGAGTTAAACAGCTGCCAGTGGCAAACTTCAATAAGGGTTGCTTGCGCTTGCTGTAAAATATAAAGCAAATAGAACAATGTCAGCGTGATAACAGATTGGGGAAAATAGCTAAAAGCAAGACGTACAAAAGCACACAATATTAAACACATATGTTGCAACGAAAGTCTGCTTTTGAAACTTATACAGATATTATAAATTCCGGCATACTTAATATTTAGTGCGGAATCCTTAAAGCTCTCTGTGGACTATTGTTAAAAAGGCCACATTTTTAAGAATGTAACTTTATATGTGCCTGCTTTGAAAGATCTTTATAAATACGTCAATAAGTAGCAATTTGCGTTTAAAGCTTTACAATGTAATATACCACAATATTTACAGAGTAACCGTCTACTTACGGGCACAAGTTTTCCAACACATTTCAGCGGAAGGAAAGCTATTTCCGCCATCGTCACAGCCTTGAAACTCCTCACACATTTGCTGAATTGCATTGTAGCCGTACCTTGTACTGACAGTAGCGCAAATACTCATGTTTTGTATTGGCATCCCGCATTTGTTCCTTACAAATCCTAAAAAAAAATTGAACACATATATACTAAAGCTTTTACACTGCCTGCTTTAATAATAATAATTTTAATAATAATAAGAAGAGAAGATTATTAATATTAATCTTTATTTAAAGTGCACAAAAATAACCGCATCGGGATTTAGATTTTTTTTTTTTATGAAAACACTAAGAAACCACAACATGCATGATCCACTCAAGACACGCTAATACAAAAATAGTAAAATGCATTAAAACAAAACTTATCACGTAAAAAGCGAATTGCTCAAAAGACGGCGGAACTCAGAGGTCGATGTACAGATGTCATGATGCAGAGTGGCGACACTGTTATAAGCTAGGCGACTATTCAAAACTCTTAAAAATCCACAAAGCAAAGAAACAAGGCAAGAATTTGTAACAGCGGAAGTATCAACACTTTTAAAATTCTGAATGATTACCGAGTTCTTCCAAAGCGAGGGAAGGACACATGAAATAAGCTATAGGTTTAACATGTCCTTCAAAATAGAAATGAATAACTCAAATGATAATTTAATTATAGAGCTCGGTATTTCGTCATCATCACTCGAAATTATTTTCAGTTTCAGTTTTCGTATCGCACCAGCTTCTTTGGCAAAATCCGCAAAAACAGGGCACATAAAGTCATGACATCTAACTAAATTAATGTCTTTTCGAAAGGGCTGAAGGCGATCAGAAAAAATTCTGCTAAACTTTTCCATGGAAATGTGTGCAACTTCATCAGGCGATATACTATAATGAGTGTCAGTCATCGTATCATGCAAGCAAAACACTTCTCTGGGCACACGGCTATACAGCTGCACAAAATGTCAAGAAATATTTTGTCGACAATTCTGGCTACATTTTTCTACACTGTGGAGATGTACGCATTTATGGCTTTTTAAAAATTTATTTTCTGATCCACAATAAACACTAAATTCTGCATACCTAAAAGGTAAACGAGCTTAATTTTTAAATCGCTAAATATATGTCTTTATTCTTTTTCTTTTTCTTTTTTTACGCAGGTAGAGCTGGAGATTCTTTGATAACCAGTTAGGTTAGATAAACAAAATACATAAAATGTCTAAAGAAAAATTTCGATCGCACTGGGCAACTGGGGTGAGTTTCTCGTTTGCTTTATCAACATTATAAGACCACAAATTATATCAAACAGGAAAAAAAAAACCCTTCAAATCGAGACAGGACACATCAAGCTGAGATTTATTGTCCACTCATTAAATATAAGCCCTAAAACGAAATACGTCTAGTTGTGTTCGGAACGCCAACTCTGGTCCTTATTTGACCTTCCGCGTTTGACGTCCAACTTCTCAGGCTTTCTGAGTACAACTGATTCATCTCTGAATTTACGAGACACTTTAATGGACTGAATGGTATGTGATAGTACAGCATGTTTATTAAAAAAAACACGAAACAAATAGAGAAAAAAATTCGACAGGGATCGAATACACTGTTGGGTGTGGGACTAGTGATCCAAAACTATCGATAACTTTACCATCGATACTATGGATAGTTTTTCCAAAACTATCGATAATGTCGAAGAACTATCGATCGTCGACTATCGATAGTACTATCGATAGTTTTTTTTACTATCGATAGTCAGATTTCTGCCAACTATCAATACTATCGGTAATACTGTCGACAGTTGTGCACCACTAGAGCGAACACAGTTGCCTCCATCTCAGCCCTTGCCTCAATTTCTCCTCGCATCACCCAAACTCCCGCCTTCGTCATGACTGAAAGCTGAACCAAAGTTGGGATGGTATGTGCTTGGGCTAGTTGGTGACCCATTTGAATAAATCAAGCGAGAATAATAAGATGGAGCGACGCAAACTACTAGTGTCGCAAAACTATCGATAGTAAAGCATGACAGTACTATCGAGAGGTTTACTATAGTCGACTATCGATAGCTTCCCGATAGTCGATTAACGATAATTTTCCGATAGTCGACTATCGATAGTACTATCCATAGCTTTTCGATAATCGACTATGGATAGTACTGACGATAGTTTTTCTACTGTCGATAGTGAGATTTCTATAGTACTATAGTACTATAACATGCATCAAAGTTCTTTCTGCTGATTCGGTGCGACGCGCGGGAAGCAGAGCGCTCATTCTGCACACACATGACGTGGCGCCACGTACCTCCTCCCCATTGGCTGCGTCGTCACGTGGCCAATGGCGTACGCTCTAGGCCGCACCTTTAGTTAGCCACAGGGATACGAACGTGACATGTCACATGACGCACGGACTAGGCACACCTTTTGTCAGCCTGAACAGTGGAGCCGCCCTGGCGTCGGGGAAGTTTGCTCGTCTCGCACCCCTTAGGCCCCCGCCTCGTTCGGCCAACGTTCTCAGTGGTTCCATTTGAGGAGTGGTTCTTGGCAGGTCGGTGTATTTAGCAAAGAAGTCGCTAATGTCGTTTTTTTATAATAATAATAATAATAATAATAATAATAATAATAATAATCTTTACTTAAAGTGCGCAAAAATAACCAAAATTGTATTTGTATGTGTGCCCTTCTATGGAAACACTAAGAAACCACAATATGCATGATCCGCTCAATACACCCTGATACAAAAATTGTACGAAGCATAAAAATAAAAAAATTTTGTCGTAAAGCGCGAATTGCTCGAAAGGTGGCGGAACTCAGAGATCGATGCACAGATGTAAAGACACCGAGTGGCGACACCGTTATAAGCTAGGCGACAGGTTGTAAATGTTAGAAAACCCACAAAGCAAAGAAACAAGACAATAATTTGTAACAGCGAAAGCATCGCTACATTTTAAAAATCGGAATGACTACCGAATTATTCCGAAGCGAGGGAAAGACACGTAAACTCATGTAAAAGTTGAAAATGTGTTTAAGGATAGGAATGAGTAGCTCAAATGATAATTTAATAATAAATCTCGGTATGTCGCCAACACCACTCGAAATTTTCGGTTCTTTTTTTGTATGGCATCAGCTATTTCGGAAAAATCCACACAAACTGAGCGCACAAAGTGATAACAGCTGACGAAAAGGCAAACAGCGGAGAGTAAACGGGGACAAAAGCTGTTTGACTTTGCGCAGTTTGCCCTTTCGTCAGTATGAACCAGCTAACCCACATCGCCACACTTTATCATAACAGCTAACTAAATTAACGTCATTTGGAAATGATTGAAGGCCATCACGCGTCAAATAGATAAGGCTGCTAAATACTTCTACGACAAGGCAGCAACCACTCCATGGATCTGCGGCTACACTGCCGTTTTATGACTTTGCCGGGGTTTTATCTAGCTTGTAAATGAAGTTAAACGGAAGGTTTATACGGCGCACACGGTGCCACATTCATAGAGCGTGGGCGAATATTTTATAGTGGTTTACTCATTCCAACAAAAATTAGTAACGTCGCCGACGCATATTATTTTCCGGCAATTTTACTAAATTATCTGATCGCCACAAGTTACCTGCCTCTATATATTTTATAATTTACTCACAAAGACCTCAGGAGGGCAACGAAAATGCACTTTGATTTATCCCACAGGATCTCTCGTCTCTCGCAAACGAGAGACGCAGACGAGAGACGCAGACAAGAGACTTCTAAAAGGCAAATCCGGCACCATTCACCTATACGTAAAGGATCAAGCAGGAGAGGGCTTCTGAAACGTATGGAGCGCTTCACGCGTGCCTTGAAAGTTGCAACAAATACAAAACGGCGGCACGCCTTTAAGTATTGCCTCCGATTGAATACCTTTTATTTTAGTGCACCGAGACAAAAATCCAGTTGCATAGGCTCAAGTGTAATTTCTGGTAAGCCTGTCAAGTCTAAACATACGCAGCGTGAGGCCGCACGGCAGAAATCCACAAGGTGATGCTGGGCCACCATAACATGTAACTAAGGTAACCCTCCACGCTAGAACACGTAGAGACGGTAGGTAGAGTAGTAGGCGCTCAGGACGCGACAGTTGAACCGTCCTGACTTGCCCCCGCTTCCCAGGTGTACGCTCTATTTTATTCAAGCTTCTTTGCATCCAATTTGACACAACACGCAAGAAAGATGGCTCAACTGGCAATGAAACCAATATGTCAAAGCCATTTGTTTTCGCATAGTTATATTCCATGTGAAATTTTGGTCCTCTTTGTGTTTTTCAAAACCCAAATTCTTTACCACGAACACTGAAAGGTGGCCAAATATACGCCTAGATAAACCTTAGTTGAGCGCGTTGGTGATAAAGTAAACCACAAGAATGTATTAAACATAAAGGAGGGAAAAAATAACATATTTTGACTTACAATGTACAGACTTTAATTCTTACGAGCACCGAGCAGTGGAATTCTCGAGAATCCCGCTGCTCGGTGCTTGTCGGCATTAAACTCTATAGGTTTTAAGTCGAAACATGTGTTGTATTGTCCCCCTACTGAAAAAAAAGCATTTGGCGTCTATATGAAAGTAAACAGGTTCATACCAGCAACAGTTTAGCCAAACCGGTCACCAGTTTGTCAAAGGGGTCGCCCGTATGGCTCAAAAGGGGACCTGTTTGCTCAAATAGGAGTGACCAATTTGGGCAAACAGGTCACTCCTATGGCAAACGGGTCACTCGTCTGGGCAAATGGGCCACTCTTTTGGGCAAGGTTGTCGCACGTTTGCTCAAACCGGCGACCATGTTGCAAGGACGGGTGACCGGTGACCGGCAAACTGTACCGGTTTAATCAAACGGCTCTCCGGAGCCCGTTGTATACTGAACGTACCGATCGGGCGGCATGCGCACGCCTATTTCAGCCGTGGCAGCCTGTTTTCGGAAAGCCGGAAGCGCCGGATCATCGATCTATAATCGTCCGCGTAATGCAAGTAATTACATTTATATTTTTATTTCGCTGATGTTCACTTATATTGCAACTACAATAAGCATTTTTTTTTCTACGTAAACTTGCGACTTGGCGAGCTGATATTTTTGACAGAGCTTTATAACTTTGGTTCCTTCTTGAGTCAATTTACTTATTCAGCTCGAATCTCCCTCGCAGAAGACGCGACCGCGTGAAAGAATATACTTCTAGACTCCGTTTCACCTCAATTCAAGTCGCAGCGAAGGTAGTGCGCGAATACGTGGCTGCAAGAAACATCGAGCATTGCGAGAGCACCCAGCACGAGCTCGCGCTGGGTGCTTTTTTCGCACGGGCGCAAGCCGAGCTTCTGGCCGGCGCCATTACCAGCTTCTGAGCGTGCTGAAATGCGCGCGCGCGATTCGCCGACTTTCGCCACGACGCAAACGCGTTGTGGTGGAATACTTGAGGAGAGTGTGAGGGGATGTCCCGGTGTCCTGCCCCTTGACCTCGCCCCCTCCCTCCTCTTTGGTCAGCTCTGTCACGTGACCCGAGGGAGAGGAGGGCATGGTACACGCTGATAAGCATAGCGTCCTAGATCCGGAAACGCCCGCGATGGCCGCCGCTTTTTTTTTAGTCTGCTTGACTTGTCCGTTGCAGTTCGAACTTCGTTCGTCCTACCTGCTTCAATCTGCCGCCTATCCCTGCGGTTTTATTAGGATGTCTCTCGACAACGTATTGGATGTACAACAAAGCTATGAGTGTTCGAGAAGTCCTACGCGTATATCGGCAACAAGCGATTCTTCAAAGAAGTCAGAAATTCTTGCGGTTTGGTTGGGTTCGGCAGATTACAGCTTGTACGCCGCATCGTGTTGAAACTTCAACAAGCGTTCTCGTGTTTGTGTGGTTGTCCTACTTTGACCGTGTCGACATATATCTTGGATTACATCTTTCGAGCCCGCTATTATTATGGTAAGTGCACTGCAGCCTACTTGTTGGCAACGACTGACCGTCCTTCTATGCGTACTCTTCCAGATTATCTATAAAATTTTGCAGCGTCTATTCTCGCGGCAGCCGGGAGAATAATTTCCCCGAAAGCCTTCCATTATAGTCTAGAATCACCTCGGTTCTTGTTAGCTTTCCAATCTTCTCAATTGTATAAAAGCTTAAAGTGCCTCTTATATTTTACAGATCGCTTGAACGTTTGTACTGGTCTACGGAATAAGTTGTAATAAGCTTCTAGGAGAATTGAAAACAAAATTTTGTGTCTGTTTTCCTGCCCATTTGCAAGCACCTGCGCGAGCACACTTTTTCTACGTGTTTCCCACCCTGTTATAAATAGGCTTATGATGCTCGGGACGTCTTAAGTAAGTTTAAGGTAACCAACCTTCCAGACGAGACCCATTTGGGGCTAGCGAATAATTTGCCTCTCCGAATGGCGCGTTCAAATGTGTGGTCACGTGCCCGTACCGAACGGGCGTCCGTATCAAACGAGCATCGTTTCAAACGGTTACCGTTTCAAACCGGTACCTGTATCCCGTATTCACGTTTGATCCAACCGGATCGCCAAGTTTGCCACCATTTTGATTCAAACAGGTCGACCAGTTTGCCGCTTGTTTAAATTTCAAATATTTTTTTTTTCAGTAGGGCCTTTATTTTTTTATTCTTGCTTGTAGTTGAATACGCATAGAGTTGATCCTTTAACCGCGGGAACTTTTTCCCGACTTACTACAAAACCGTTGTGAGGGAAATGAACGCTGCGGAAGCTCCCTTGAGAGCTCGTTATGGGGAGCTACAAGGTACAGGTCCGGAACCGGACGGCAGCGGAGTCTGTGACGACCTCCTTTTTCACGTGCGGGCGTTTTCCACTTTCTTTTATCTCGCCAAATCTAGTTAAATGCACGGATGGCTAAACAAAGTGCTAGAGGCAAGCACAATGATGTCACCCAGAAATCAGCGAGTGAAAAGGTCTATCTGTCTTCTTATATATCCAATTATCTTGCTAGATTCTATGCGGTGAAAAATTTAAAATGCTGTTTCCAGTTTCACGTCGGCACCAGAGGCTTAGCGCACGCCTCACGTGAGTTGACGTCATCAGAATAGCCGAGCTTAATGACGTCCTCAGATTTACAAATCGGCTTTCAAAGCTTTTCAGTTTGAATAATTGACAAAAACCCGCAGATAGACGAAAGGAATGTGAAGATTACAAATGTAATCATGTCCAACTTTACAGAATTACCTTGATCTTTCAGGAAGACAGCTATTGGTCTAAAATGAAATTAGTGTTAATACGAGTTCTTCCACAGTATTTTTTACCAGAGAGGGGTGTTTGACGGGAGGAAGTACATCTATATTTGATTTGGTTCTTATTTTATTTATATTTTATCTACACCCCTGACAGCTTTGGTATCAAAGGGAGTTAACAACAGTCTCGTCGCATTGCTTCGAGCATGGCAGAGGTGGCAACATACGCGGCTGACACGTGGAGAAACCGGGCTCGAATTCTTCTTGGCCCAGACCTTTCTTTTATAATACTACGGTGCCTCGAACGCGTATCCGACCGGTGTGTTTACCGCCTCCAGAAAAGTGGTCCCTCGATTCCCGCCTGATGACGTCATAGAAGCGTCATGCTGTCGCCGGTCGCGACCCTGGTGGTGTCTCAGCAGCTGTGGTGTATGTGGCAGATGCCTGTACAACTGCAGGTCGCTCTTCACTTCGACACTCCACGGAAGCTACAGCAGCAGGAAGTTGGGACGCTTGGGACGCCGTGCCGACAGCGACACTGGCGTCCGCTCGAGCTTTTCGCCAGCATTTCTATGACCAGCCGCCAGGATCGCGACAAGCTACAACATGACACTCAGGCTTCTGTGATGTCATTTGTTGCAACTTTGGGACCAATTTTGACGTATTCGTGGGATAGGACGCTAAACACACCAGTCGAAGACGCGCTCCAGGCACCATAATAATTCTATACTCTTCTGGAAATTTCAGGCCCGTTCTCGGCTGATATTTAGTGTCCTGGTCTGGAACTTTCCTGATGTGACCGCTTGTATGAAGGCCCTGGCCTTTCTAGGAATGTCACTCTTCCAACGCACTATGCGTTGTACCTTTCTGTTTTAGTTTGTAAACACAAGTTCGTCTCAGTGAACATGTATTTTAAGTTTTTAGCTTGATCTACCCTTTTCTACCTGTCACATTATTTGTTCAAGAAAAAACTAAATAGTTATATTTTTTTTAAATTTCAAAACAATATTTGTGCACAATGTTCCAATGCCATTTTTCCCGGTCAGACTATCGTGAAAAATATGCAGTGGATGAAAACTAAAATTTACTTTACGGTCTTGCCAGATTATTGATACAAATGGTAAATGTTATCTAAGCTGTTATCTCAAGATAAAAAAAAATATGAGCATGAGGAATTAAACTATTTGTTGTGTTTTAACTATTTATTTATACTGTGTCAAAACAAATAGTGTATATAATAATTTTATCAACTGTCTCCAATGTTAAAGACAATTCAATTGGGGCTCAAAAAAAATGTAGTTCAATTTTTTTACTTGTTAAAGAAGTAAGCATTCCTATATCTTTTGTTTTTGATTAGAATATGAATAGGTAAAAATCTGCGCGTTTTCAAATTTTAATAAGCCATATTTTTCTATCCATAATGGTGCAAATACCTAAAATTTACTTACTCCCACACCGCTGGTTGCATCCGTAAAACGAACCAAATGTATTGCCCTCCCGATTCGGACATTCGAGAAATTCCAAAGGCCGGCAAGTATGCGTCCTCTGATCAAACCGATACCATTCATCATCGTTTCTCTTGCATATTCTTGTTGGTGGCATTGAGCAATCACCGAGGTCAGGAACTTTGAATAAATAAAATGGCATAAATTAGTGTCAGCACACAGCACTTCGTGAAAAACTCTAATATAGATTAAGAAGGGCAATCTGCAGATAAACTATAAAGAACAGAACCTTTCACTAACCATGTATGATTAAAAGAAAAGCATGAACGATGGCGGAATGTCGTGAGCATTCCAGAATAAAATGTATTAAAAAGCTTAAAAAAATGCCCCCCCCCCCCCACCTTAGGCTATTCCTAAACAAATATATTCTATAAATATCGCGTTATTCCCAATCTTTTTTTAAGAACGCTAGAAGCGATATTTTTGCTCGTCAATCGTTTTTTTCTAGTTTTTGAAGTGCAGTTTTCTTGATTGCAGAAATCAATCTCCCACATATGATTTTTTTAGTCTAAACTGACCGAAGTTTAGTGTAACTGAAATAAACCACAGCCATATTTAAATAACTTCCACAATTGTAAACATTTCACGTTAAAATTCGACATGTATTGGTAAACATACTTTACGCAAAAACTATAATGATGACATTGCGAAAGCCCGAAGTTTAAACTTTGAATACACTGTTAATATTGAATTTTGCAAACCGCACTTGAAGCGTAGACACAGGCGAAAACGACTCTGAATACAAGCGATGTAAAAACAAAATAAGCGTAAAATTGTTTTCCTATATTTGATTCCTCCAGAAAATTGCACAAAATTGGTAGAAATCGTTTCTTAAATAAATCACAATAGGAAAACATTGAAGAAATAAAAACAAACGTTTCTGGGATTGAACAATTCATGCCTGTTAAAGAATTCATTTTAAAAAAATGAGGAAACATTAACAAATCTCCCGCCTAGATTTGTATCATTAAGAAGTAAATTTATTTTTATTGCCTTGAACGTGTTTGCATTGTTTATGTTATGCCACCCTGTTTTATTTCCAGCACTGTACACGCCTGCCAGCATCCCACCTTGGGATTGTAGCATTAATAAATAAATAAGTAAAAATAATAGTAATTGCTCTGCATCCGCTACACATAATATTCATGATTAATACAAAGAGAGCTATAACAAAAAAAAAACTTCTATTGCTGAGCTTTTGATCAGCATAATAAAGAAAAGCAACGTGCCAACATTTATGTCGCCTAAAGTGTGCGATTAAATTTAGCTGGGATTTCATAGCACTGTCCCTAACGAAACGCTGGTAACAATCAAGATGACTAAATAAAAGCGAATCAAGAGTTTAAAACCAGTAACTTACTTTCACACTTCTTTAGGCAATCTTGATTTGAACGAAACACGTTTTTCCCTTCTGTTTCACCTCCGCTCCATTGAAACTGGACGCATTGTGAGAGGTCAGAATTATAAGTCCACATGGACTTCGAGCCTTGGCGGATGCCGTTATCAAGTTTTTCGAAACAGAAGCTGGGTACGTCAGCTTGAATTGAAACGTACAAAAATAGGCAATTAACCATAGAACTTAACTTTTCCGCAAAGTTTTAGTATCAAAATTGTATCTAAACCGTTGAAAGCACAGGCATCACATGCTAAAACAGATGTCAGACTGGTGCCCGGCCATAACTATCAAATATCATCAGGTGTTGGCCAATTATTAGTTTTCTTTCCAAACAAAACTCAAATGAAGAGAATCCGTCCCTCTGTAGCGCATAAGTTTTTGGTGAAAGAACGAAGGGTAGCCATTACGTGTTAACTGAACCTTCCAGATAAAACTTCTGCAATGCTGACATTTCTAGTTCATCTATCAGAGGGCAGTACGGGGCGCAGCTTTAAACATGGGCGCTGCTTTAGCGCTTGACAGGTCATCATCCTTTAACCCAACGCTAATGCATCAAGCGCTCGTGTCCGATTTGTGCCCCCTGTTGGCCTATACTGTAGGTGACTTAGTAAATACAGCACTATGGCTTTGTCATGTTGTTATTACCCAAATTGATCCCGAATGCAGCCGGCTCCTGCCTATTATAAGGACGAAGAGAAAGTGTAGATGAAAAAATGTGTTTGGTTTTATGCTGAAGCCACATGTAGCAAGCGTCGGAGCACGCGCGTGTTTATTGCACTCTGAAACTCTTGGAGCGACTACTTTCCCGCAAATCACATTGGAGAGCTATACTCGGTGACAACTTTTCTTGGCAATGCAGTGGAAGGTACGTCCCGCGTCCCCTCTCCCATTTTGAGTGTACGCAGGCTCTCCTCCTCTTTTCGGAAACGCGGGACGTACCTTCCACTGCATTGCCAAGAAAAGTTGTCGCGGAGTATAATCGCTGCACTCTGGGCAACTGACGGGATTGACGGCATGTTTACACCTAAACAGAATCGGCTGGTGCTCAGCCACTGAGTGTTGTGAAATGTCAGGCGTGGTGCTATGCGAATATTGTCTTTATATGGGTTTTGGCATAAATGTCGTCCTTTTCATTCACCATGCACCCTCCGTAGTTGGCTGCGATTGTCCCTCTGAAGTGATTTTCTTGAAAGTAGACGCTCTAAACTCTTTACAATGTGCCGTGAGAAAAAAAAAAAAAGAAACAAAAAACAGCATTGTAGGCTTTACCCATCTCTGGACAGGTTTTAGAGTTCGATGAACTGTTAGCGGACACTTTTGATCGTATATTCTAGCAAACTCCGTGAAACACATTTTATGCCGATGTGTGTAAAGCAATAATCGGTGTTTTATCGACGTCACATGCTTTTTTTATGCATACTCTTTGCCCGGGGCAGAAATATGTCGTCTCTATTGAGAGTTTCAGATGCGCTCTTTAAAACGGCGATACAACTTTAAAGAAAAAAAAAAGACGGCGAGTCATGGTGTGCTGGAAAACTTATATTACGAAGGTATCCGGAGTCAGCTCAGGCTAGAATGAAATCTAGCCTGGCCTATTAACGGAAGCGAATGTGGGCCCGAAATTAGTAGTTTCTATCGATCATAGTTTTGACCCCATTTTATTTTTATAATTGCCACGCGTCTATTTTTCTGAAATATAAAGAAAATATTAAATCACACACAAAAAAAAGATTCCTGGAAAATGTGTTTGCGTCATAGGACTCCAAGCATGTCGTTTCACATTTTCACGCAATGCTGAGCTTCACATGCCAGAGGTCGCTTTGAATGCGTAGCATTTATGAGGCGAGCATAATAATTTCCTGCCCGTGACATGGAGCCTCTACCGTGCGACTCCACATTGTGACGTCATTCCAAAGACACACTGAATGCGAACTTTTTTTTCTATATGTTAGCGATCAGTTCTTAAGCCTTGTTATTCATCAAGCTTCCTACAAAGATAGCAGACTAGTGCCTGAAAAGTGTCTCCGAGTGCTCTGTTTACCGCGTCCAAACAAGTGGTCTCTCGATCTCCGCCTGATGAAGTCGTAAAAGGTTCATGCCTTCGTTGGCCGCGCTCCTGGCAGTCTCACAACAGCAGTGGTGGTGGTAGTAGAAGCCTGTACTGCTGCAGGTCGCTCCCCAGTGTGGCAGCTCACGGAAACTTCGGCAGCCAGAAGTTGAGACGCCGCGACGACAGCGACACTCGCGGTCGCTCCTGCTTTTCACTAGCCTTTCTACGACCAACCGCCAGGATCGCGACATCCGACAGCATGACTTCCGGGATTTTTGTGACGTCATTTGTTGCCCCTTCGGGACCACTTTCGATGCGTGGGCGGAATGGGACGCTAAACACACCGTTTAAAGACGCGTTCCAGGCACCTTAATAGCAGTAAACTAATGGCTTTTCGCTTTCCCTACGGGAAACAAACAGCGGCATTTTTAGAGTCTACGAACACTTTAAAACTTGCCCATATAACCACAGTTCCTCCAGCACTCGGAGAGGACATCACTTCTATATAAGAGAGTACATACTTAGCAATCATGAAGACGGAACATATGTCTAAAAGGTTACAATTGAAAGCGAGCGTGTTGGTTAATAGATACAAAACTTGAAAGAATAAAACAGAAAGGACGAGGAGGGGAACAGGACATCTTTCATGTCCTGTTCCCATCTCATCTTTCATGCCCTGTTCCCGTCCTCGTCCTCTCTGTTTTATTATTTCAAGTTTTGTATGTCTAGACGTTTACATAAATTCTTCGATGCGAAACTGAGCCTTGCGTTTAATATACTCAGTCCCATATCGCAGGTTTAATTTTGAGATCTAAACATACATTCTCGACCTCGTCCGGTGCTGAGCACCAACCGTAGATTGCACTGATTAGCACTCAAAACGCTCAAGGCGCGTTAGACACATCGGATTTGTTTGCCTTTTTGTGCTCATTTTATGTGATCCCTAAATATTTGCTGAAACCTTCAAGGGAAACTGACCCCTCCTCGCCCAACCCCCCAATACTATTTTTTTGCCATGTGATTTAATATAACACTACCCACGAAATATTCTGCAGCAGAGTTACGTACATTTTTAATAAAGGCAAGACACCTCAACTGAAACCGAAACACGAGCACGGAAGACCATGACCGGGCGTCATGTGGCCACACCCAACGTGTTTTCAAATCAAATAAAGAGGCTCCAGGTACACCTAAGCACTTCTTATGAGTTGTGAATGCCAAAGCACGCACGCCGCTCTTCGCTCCCTTCTTTAATCTGCGGCGAACAACGCGCTGACCTTGGGCGTGGAACGGCGAAGCCGCTGCCTCCCGGACACGCAGCGCCATCAGGTGAGCGATCGTTCAAACTGTCGTGTGCCTTGCGGCGCAAGGAAGGAACAGACACTAACGTAGTTCCCAGCAGAACGAACTTTTTGGTTTATTCCGTGCGCCGTAAATATTGCCACGCGCCGTACAACCGATAAGAGGCAAGCGAACGCGGTGATCAGTGATAACACAACAGTGTGATTACACACCACAAAAACTGACACGCAGCGGCCAATGGGAGACTCGTCCACGCGCGCCAGCCAATGGGACCAAAGTGTAAAAAGATCCGTTGGCTAGCTTTGCGCGTGGTTTCATTAAGGTGCCGTTTTGCATGGTTTCAAAGCTGATGACGTCGGCTCGCTCCATGAGACAGTTAATACTTTTGCATTAATAAACGAGGGAATGCACATACCCTGCGATTTTTGTCCGTGCCATTACCTACCGGAGAGTCAGCGTTCAGGCATCGACGAGTGCTGTAATTATTCCTTTTCTAGTGATTCTCAGAGTTCGTACTCAGAATTTACTTTCACCGTCAGTCACCGAGAATCTATTAGCACCTCACGTACATGTCGCATTTCCAGCGGAATGTAAGCAATAGGGCATAGCAGGCTCTGAGATTGGTTCCAAACGATTTACACCCTCGCTTCTTCTTTGTTAGCTCCTTCAGTTTGCTTTGACGAAAGTATGTACTGGTGGGCATTTGTTTCTGTGGGATTTTCAAATAGGGGACGAGAGAACGCATGCACAGCGTTGGTCAGTGCCCAAGCGCTCGTTCTCGTACCTTCCATTACAGCCGCGCTTTCGCGCAGCTCCCGGCCACCCAGTGGCGCTTAAAGCCAACCTTGTGCCAGTTCCCCTTCGGAAACATAGGTATTATCATGCCTCAGCGGACAGGTCGTAAGACGGGGAGCGTGTATTCCGTCCGGCGGTGCTGCACGTACCGGTCCGGTAGATTAAGGTCGTGATGTAGGCGAGTTGGTTCATTGTAATCGGCAGTAAACAGCGTGAAAAACTACACACGCAAAACGCAAAACTACACTCAAGAGAAGTCTACTAAAACTCCCTATTGCTGCAGCCCTTCTGACAGGCCGGTGGCGCTCAGGACGTTTAGCAGCAGCCGCTGAAGTACACGACGTCGGTGTGTAGCTCCAGTCGGGTAAAATATGTCATCTACTTTCGGTGTCATAATGCCAAATGTGGTTAGTTTTGGAGGAATCCGTGTCGCTCTATTTTACAAATCTCGCAACGCAGAAAAACGGTTTCAATAGTTTCCCCTTCGTCACATGTGGTACAAACAGGGATGTCCATGAAGCCTATTTTATGAAGAAAATATTTGGTAAACGCGCTATTCGTTTGTAGTCGCATTAGGAGGGTGCTATTAGCGCGGGAAAATCCTTTGGTAACGCACGGCCGATATGTCGTTTGGCTTGATGAAGCGAGATTGCCGATTTGGGCTTTGACAAGAAAAAGAGAGTCCTTGAAGGTTGTTGGGCTTTTAATGTTGGGGGTTCGGTTGTGTTCTTCCCCAGCCAGCTTGTCAGCTTCAGTGTTTCCAGATATTTCAAAGTGTGAGGCTACCCATTGGAACAGTACGGTGAAGCTTCTGTTTAAGAGAACCTTTAGGAATTTGATGATTGTGGCAACTTGCTCGTCGCGGGATCCAGGTGTCGCAAGCCCATGGAGTGCTGTACGAGGGTTTGTTATAAGAACAGCCTGTAGTTTATACAACGCAACATTCCTTGTGACGGCTGTAGATAGAGCCTTTCTGGTGGCTTCCATTCTAGCTGTTGTCCATTAAACTAGTTTCTCATATCTGCCAAAGTAGATTTTTGGGCCCACTCTGAAGCGTGTTTCACATACAGCGATTTTTGGCCCTAGAGCGGCGCGATTTCTGCCGTCGCGGCGCTCGTGCCGCTCAATCGCTGGTGCTGGCCAGAGCGCCGCGACGGCAGAAACCGCGCCGCTCTAGGGCCAAAACCGCTGCATGTGAAACACGCTTTAAGTAGCACAAAACCGCCTGCCCATGTAAACTATACCCTGGCGCCAGCACACCTTCTTGTACCAGGAGAATTTACCAGCTATTCTCAGAAAGAAAGACACCGCAGCCATTGTACTTCGAAAAGTTGCTGAAGAGGCTATCGCACTACAGTACCCGGAAGAACTTAGAATATACACCGATCGCGAAGAACTCATTTTATATACCGATGGCTTTGTACACCGATTTCGACAAAGCGCAAAAGCTGATTCTATTGACAAAGGCTGGTAAGCACAAAATGTGTGATAGGCTTTCAAAAGAAGAGGAGAAGGACGTTGCGTGCGACCGTTTCAACGCGCACCCCGCCAAAAGCTTCGCTTTTGCGTGGTCCGTACTACTGAACCTGAAGAGCTCGTGGCAGAAGTACTAATAGCGGAGAAACATATCTCAGGCTCCCAGCAGAAGAACGAATGTCGGTTGCAGGTGAGCCAAAAAAAGATTTGCGAAAAAGATTATCGGGAAGCAGCACAGCAGACAGCTATCGGGGTTGGAGGAAAAATGGACAAGAACAGCCACTACACTAAGATACTCTTCAGGAAGCAGCAACAGCTACGAAAGGGGACGATGCCGAACCGCTAATTGAAATGCAAATCAAAAAGCGGAGGCGTTATCGCTTTATTTTTTGGAAGCTTTTTAAGCAGAATGATGACGTTGGGACCTGAAGTAAAACAGCTTTATCCTGGTAACAGGTTATTCGGTAAACATCAGAAATAGTGAACACATTCGAAGTGCCCAACCTGAGTTTCAACCAGGATTACAGTGGAGGAGAGTACTGAAACTCGGCTCCAAAAAAAAAGAGTTTTACGTCGTAAAATATTGGGATTGGGCGCAATTTCAAGATGCGTCATGGCAAGTAGCAATGTTTGTAGAATTAAGAATTAAACTGGGAGCTTGGAAGGTTTTATGTACAATAAAACTACAATGTAAACAGATTTCTTTTGGTGCTGAAATGGCTTTAGCTGTTCATAAAACGAAGTCAGCAAAGCACCGGGCTCACAATCTAAAGTTGGCGAGTTCAAATCCTACCCGTGGACCGGCGTCCTTCTGTGTGGTTCCCTAAGGACGGAATGGTTTTCGTTGTAGTTATACTGACGGCTCTTACAGCCAAACGTTACAAAACTCCGTGTAAATCGGCTGGTAAAACATGTTTAGTGTTAACAACAGTTCAAGGCAAATAATTTGGGAGAATACTCTTTAGCAGTTTCATTTTGAGTTTAGTCATGACAGTAGTATTTTGACTCCCTACCTTCGTTCCGTAATTTTTAAGCTGAATGCGGAGTCTATGACTACAAAACTCAAATGTCCGTTGTCAAGGTTTCGCCTTCACTTTCCTTCTTTATCCCTGTCATTTCCTCTCCCTTGTGGAGTCCACCCTGAACATTTCATCGTCCTCTTGTATTATCTCATTGAACCTTCCCTGCTTTTGCTTAGTGTATACAGGTTGCTTTTGTTAGTAATGACTCGAGTTCCCTACACATATATACTAGTACTTTCTCATTATACATTGGCGGCAGACTACGTAATACTGTTACTGTAGTATATTAACGGGTTTAATTGTGCTTTCTGATTGATAAACCTCTGCTCTGCGTTGATTACCCATTACAGTGATTAAAAGTACGTAAATTTTCAGTGTCCTAAAACACGCAATCGATATTAAGCACTCAAGTGCTGTGCAAAAGCGCAGGTAAGAGAACTATACTTCAACACAAAAAATAAGGGTAAGAACAAAAAGTGGTAGAGCGTCGAGAAGAAATCAACAGTGGGAAGTAAACTTCTCTGAGAAAATTAATGCAACTTACGTCTGCATTTGACATTGCATTGAGTCTCGTTATCGAATCGGTTTAATCCAGGCCTCGAATTGGTATGCTTCGAGAACATCTTTGAGCATTTACCGACATTTGTATCGTAATACCACGCTTCGAAACCAGATCCGTCACCAGCCACTTCCGGAGGAAGAGCACAGACGTCCACTTTCTCATCGGCTAGGCCAGAGCAAGAACCTAGAAGAAAAATCAAACAAAAATATACAGCATTATTTTAATGCGAGTGTTAGAGTCAGAGTCAGTTTATACTTCATCATATGACATACACCCGTTTAAAGCGAATACTTTCATTGTCCGTTTTGTTCTGAAATATACAAAACCCAGGGTTAACTTGGTCTCCTTATTCTAGATTCGAGCAGGGCTGTGGCTGATTTGACCATACCAAATCGCTGGGATAGGACTTTTTTCCTCGTACCTCAAGGGTCCAGCGATAACGCGAGACTGACTAGAGGCACCACTCGAACTGCCGTTTTATATGCGCTTTATTTTCCCGGATGTAATAGCCGTAACACGTAATAAATTTCCCTAAAATCACTTGAATTTCCAAACGAAGCAAGGAATGCTAAAATAAAAGAGCTATCCTTTATTGACGAATACAAACTGTGTTTCGCCGCGTGGCAGCCGCGTGTATTTGATAGCAGAAGTGGAAATAATTGCACTTTTGTTGCCATTGCCCGCCATTGCTGGAAAAACGCTTTAAATATATTTCGGTCCCCTACGTTTTTATCTAAAACTCACATAATCACTTGATAATCGTTACTTTTCGAAACTCCGTGGGATTCTCATCTAAACCGCTTTTAGTAATTTGCGTTTTGACCAGGTTCACTGATTCTGGTCTCGGTTATAAAGAGACCATTCTATCCATCCCACATTTTATGTTTCGGTTACTCTCTGTGCTGAAGCCTTTATGCCAAAGCACCAACATGACAGTGTATTCACATCTTATTTCTTCTTAAGAACCACATAGACATATTCTGGCAGCTTAAACGTTAAACTGAGAATGCAGCTGAGAAAACTAAGTATTTTGCTGCTTCCGCCATACGACTGCCGTACGGGAGGCGGGTGTCACGTAGTAGGAGTCTAACATACAAATCTGCTTTTGTCCAGTTGTTACATAAATGCTACAGTTCTGAACAATGAGTTCTTTTTGCGTTATGCTTGCTTACTTTAAGGTTTTCTGAAGTACGCATTCAGGCTTAGGCAATGATATCCGTCATCCTGGTCAACTATCAATTGATAAGCACACTTATGAATCCTCAACCCAAAATCTCGTCTTTCAGTAGAGAAAGGTGGGGCTGCTTTCTATTACATACCTTAGTGCATAAGAGTGGCTTATAAAATGTTTGAAGTGCATTTGTTGCCTCTCGGACTGGCCTTACGTTAGGCAAGTGTCATTTGTATTCTCGCAAGCTGCATTCTGACATCAGTCAAAATGTTTGTTGATATTTTTTGTGCGTCTTTTCTTTACATTGCTGTGGTTTGGCGCGATTAGTTCGCGTTAAATCTTTTTGTCCCCCCTACTGCGAGACCCCTGAGTTATTTTAGGTATAAAATTTAAGAAAGATAATATTTTATAGTATAAACAAGTTTTTTTTTCTTTTTGCCTCTTTTTTAGTTTTTGCAATCTGCGCTTCCGGAGAGTGAACCAGCGGCGCGTGCCAAGGTGTCGCGTTCCGTTTTTTCTGTGTTTTGTCTGATGTGCTTTGCAAGAACAACGTCAGATTCCGACAGGTGTGCTGAACATAATCTTTGCGGGACGGATATTTCCTAAAGAGCACACATGCAGTTGTTGCTAAGGGCGGCGTAGTCAGGGGCAAGGTGTGCGTCTTTTATGTAGTTTTGAGTGGCACATATTGTAGGGTGGTTTCATTCGAAATCGAACACGCGGGCTAGAGTGGGTATTTTCATTGTACAAAAAAAACAAAAACACTTTCTTTCAGATTGTTTTTTTCCAGAACAAAAGGTAACTATACTCCGTTCAACCTTCAGACCGATCGCAGTGGACACCACGAACTATTCCAGCCGATCCAGCGCCGGCAGAAAATCGCGTGACCTCCGGTTGGGCAGAGCGACGCAGGGAGCTCAAGGTCACATGACACTCTCTCCGCGCTGGATTGGCTGGGATGGCTCGTAGCGTCCGCTGCGCTCAGATTGAAGGTGAAACGGAGTAGAGAGCAAGGTGGAATGCTAAGTTTAGGCTGTTTGATTTTTGTACCCAGTCCTGTAGGTTATTACAAATAGGTAAAACCAAAAACACTCACGGTAATTTTTATGTTAAGGAATGACGCATAACCTATTTTTTCTTCTAAACTTAATAGGTTTGGCATATTTTATGCTACGAATAAAAAAAAAACCCAAATATCGCACTTTCACGTTTAGTTGACGTAATTGGAGGATTGTGCCTGATGATTCAATATACATTTTACCTCATAAATATTATATGCCTGTATTCCTATACATATGCAATGGAGCGGTACCACTTTAGATTAATTTATTTTGACAAAATAGTTTATGTGAATTTTTAAACTTCATCAGAAAGTAAATTAAGTCATACTTTGAGCTCGTGTTATTTATAAGTGCTGTAGTTTTTCTATTTCTTATTTACTTCATTGTTACCAATAATTTTATAATAAAGAGCATCACCGGTTTCGGGGGTTTGTCTTACATGATGTTATATTTTTGTGCGCATAATTGAAATTCCCCCTTATTTGTGTTTTCGGTAGAGGTGGTAAAGCACACATACATGCACACGAATCAACTTAAGCGTAGTTGCGCAAGTCGGCTTTACTGTAAAGGGTTTCAGCCTTAAGATGCAAAGGGAAGTACAGTGGAATGTGTTTGTTAGGTAAAGGGGTGACGGAGGGAATGAGCTTTATTATGTATTTGTTTTTATCGAAGAAACGTCCGCCTTGGTGGTGTTTTCCTGAGTAGATGAGTTGATGTGTACCATATCTTTTTTAATCCACCATTAAATTGAAGACGGCTTTCCTGAGTTCTGGAGAGCCCCTGGGCCGGGGAGACTCCTCTGGCATCCTCGGTTTGTAGTTTCTTTCGAACTTGTTGTGGAGAGGGTGAAAAGGAGAGGCCGACATGTACGTGCTCCGATTATAGAAAAACGTGTTTTTCCCACCCTTCCTTAGGTCTTACTTCTAGCGGCAGCGCATAATGTTTATATCTATATTATGCATATTGAAATTAAGAGACTGAAGTTTAGGTGAGTATTGTTGTTTAATTATATGTCATGTATATATAAAAATTTTTTAACTATTCATCTTGTCTATATTCTTAGGTGTGTCCTGCTCTTTTCCTTCCAAAGAGTGTACTAACTCAATCCTAAGGGTTGTTTAAACCAGATGATATCTACACATGGTAGACCTGGTGTTGTCGCTAGCATTCCAGGTCCTTTAAGTGCTCCAGCTTTTTACACTCGAACTTATCTTTGCCCCGTTTTAAAAATGACTGACGTTCACAGATTTGGTTGAGTCTCCAACCAATGTCCGACATAAAAATAAGATATATCAGAATGACCGCTTTTTCTCTTATGAAACACCTCAACATGGATTTGCTGTGGTTACTTAGCTTTTTGAAGGGATCACGAAGATCAGTTCTTGCGTTGCAATTTTAGTTTTGAGCAAGTACAAAACCAAAGACAAACAATGGGGGAGCACACGTAGGCACATACAGTTTGCAGTGAGTTGATCTTCCTTTAATTAAGGCGGAGTGAATAAAACGTTGTACTCTCCGTTCTGGATTTAAGAAAGACTAGGCAGTTCTCCCAAATAGAGCTTAACATTTATATTCTGATGATTTTCTTATTGCTATCTTTCATTACTTTCGTTACATGCTTTATGTCTGGAGTACGAATAAACAATGAATATCGTCTTTGAGGAGTACTTAGTGGCCAAGTATAATATCGAAACGCTTGCCCGTGTCCACTCGCTTGTGATTGTCCCTTGTGTCGCGCAAAAAAAAAACCCTCTAGACTGCATTATAAACCAACTAGGCCAACAGCAAGTTTTAACTAACCTTCCACGTTGAGTTAAAATGTAACAATTCTCAAAGATCGCAGTGGGTCAGCAGTTGTGTACATTCTTAAGGCAGGTACTTTGAAGCTTCATAACTTAATCCGGAATTAGCTTAACGCTGAGAGAGTTGAGAATCTAAAGCTGTCGACGTGCTTAGCCAATGGCGTTGAAACAGCGGAGGGGTAGGGGAGACACTTTTTATATAATCGGCACGTCCACACCACTCTCTCTCTCCTCTCCTCTCTCCATCGCCACCTTAAACCACCCCTTCATGTCGCAAACACTTCCCGCCCTCTTCCCTTAAATTTTAAAGGGTAAAAAATCATGCAGTAAAATCAAAGTTTCAAACTACATCTTTGCCGATGCGGGTGCACGTATTTGTGTTTGAGCAATTCTACGGAAGATACTAGAAAAAGTAAACTTTAATTATGCCAACAGAAATTTAACAGTCATGGGAATAACAAAAAATAAATAAGAAAGGAATAGAAAATGCCTTTTGTAATAAAGCGAGTTCAAGTTATGTCCAAACTTAGTTTTTGACGAAATCTAAAAATTTATCGAAATTATTTTGCGAAAAAATTTTAATTGAAGTGGCTCCAGCCGATAGCGCGTTATAGGCATTCAGGCAATAGGCATTTAATGAGCAAAAATATAATTAATCCTAAGATACAAGGCTTCAAATATATCATCAATACTTCAAATATGCTATGTTTGTCATTTTTTATTTATGGGATAAACTCCACCCGAGCATGTTATGCTAGAAGCAAAAATAGGACAAGTATCGTACATTTCAAGACATAACTAGGGTGAGTGCATTTGTTCCTTAATGTCGGATTTCAGCTTCCTCCTCTTCACACTTTATTGGGGAAAAAATGTTGATATTGTCTTTGCTGAAATGGGGCTATACTTTACTATGTATTGAGGCAAATTATAATCCCCACCCCTACACCCACGTTCGATTTCAAATAAAACCACACAACATGACCTCTTCTATGTGGATAGATGGCGTTTTCTTAGGCATTACAAATTTGTTTAAAAAAGCTGAGAAAGCTAGACTAATTAGGTTTCAAGAGGTGAGTTAAACAACCACGGAAATATAATATAATTAGCTAATTGTCACAATGTCAATAAATAATGTCAATATGTTTTTGTTATATTTTAACGTGCGAAAATATACGTATACTTTCATTAAACACTTGCTGAGCGTCATCTGAAGCAACTGCGTTAGTACATAAAAAATGTGGACCCCGTAGGAACCGCGGTGGTGCGCTAAAGGTATACAAATTAGTTTCATAATCTTATCATCCGTGTTTTGCATTAAACTCCGTTGCGTTATTAGCTATTCTGGAACCAAGTTTATGTAAAAACTTGGAAACAGCATAGGTTGTTCTTGTTGTTCCATTAAAAAAAGGCATTTGAAAAGCGTTGCATTTAAATACCTTATACATGCATAAGGCACCGCATATTATGATAGTTTTAATGTATGGACAAGGTGCAATGTTACCTAAACTTAACGCAGCCGCAAGGTGTACAGTTTTATTGTACGTTTTCTCCTATTTTTTGGCCTACCGGTCAAACTACGTCGTAAAATGTTGACGCCATGATCAAAACCCCCCACAAGGCAATATATTACACCTGCTTCAATTAACAATTTTGCTTTGAATAGCCAACAAAATGTCAGTATTTAGTTAAGTGAGTGGTGGCGTTATGTTTGAGGAGAACTGTACACATTTGACGACATTGGGTCTAAGTTAACAATCTAAATCGCGTGAAACAATAAAATCACAAGAAATACAACAAACGCCTTTAAGGATGCTATGGTATGGCGCCTATTAAACGTTCACGAAACGTTTTATTCGAAAATGCATCGTCTAAGCGCAATACATTCTCAGCACGGACATACAAATAGTGCGTAAACATTTTTAAAGCAAATACACTAGAGCGGAAAACCATCACTGAGTTGCCTTGTAAAACATCTTCATACCTATATTTCTTGTTTTATCATACAAATAATCCATAATACAATTTTATCGCGATTCTATAAATATTCTGAAATTACTTACAAATTCCTGCTAAAGCGAGCATCCACACTGGTCCGAACAGCATCATAAGTTATTGGACAGGGCTAATAGAGGACTGACATATCTCAGTAATTTCATTGTCTTTTATATAATTTGTGCCTGGCGGAACTGGAAGGAAAACAATGGTTCGCATGACGTAAATGCTGAAGTCAAAATGCATGATCATTGTTGCACAGGGATACTAATAACAATCGCAATATTACGTCCTGTAAAATCACGAATTCTCTAACAAAGGTCACCATTAAGATTTGCAAGAACCTTTAACAAATCGCTAACAAACGTCGTCCAACGTGGCTTTTTGTATTGTGTGCAATTGTTTTTTTTCGTTTCCTAATGTGGCGATAAGCGAGCGTTCATATTGATATTGCGAATTTGTAGAATGTCCAAGTAGTAGGCAAGCGCTTGAAAATGTGGTATTTTTGAAGCACTAGAAATTGTGGCCTCACAACACTACCAAAAGGCAGTGTGTCAAGGTGAGCACGTATTTGACTGGTGAAATTTTATTCAATAACATACACGAATGTCAGGCAACGTGATCAGGTAATTTGTTTCGCATTTCTAGAAACATTATTATTTAAAGCAAAATCTATTTATCTATTCTCGTTACTTAGTTCAGCGTCTAAAAACCGCGAATAATGTGAAAATAGTGAATCAAAACGCTAGCATTGCCCCAACGAGCAAGCAAAAAACACTTCTTGTGCACAGTCTTCCGCAGCGGTCAAAGACCTAAGCCAAAGCAGTGGAGATTCAAATGGGCGCTTTGAAAGCGGCTTTTGTCTGCCGACATTCCTCGCAGTTTAAAGATGGATCTCGCAAGGAAATATTGTCCCTGCTGTAACTACGTAGCTGCAGCTCCACGTATCGTCTTTTTGCTAGATTCAGCAGTTACTCTTTATTGCTAACCTTTTCATCGCTACTGTAACCTGGGAACATGCGGCACCGGTAGTAAGGCCCTTCGGCAATAATCTGATATCTTTATCAATAACGCTGCAAAAATAAAACACCGAAGACGACGAGAGACAACCGCTCTTGAATTTCATGTTTCGGCAGAATTGACAGCAGTGTTTTATTAAAGAAGTACAAATCTGTTTCCCGAGCTCTGATGACACTGGGAAGCAAGCGAGAAAAACGGTGATATCACAAATTATACTTTATGCAATGTTTATACAGTATATCGTCGTTCCAAGACCAATTTTCTGATGTTTCATCGAAATAATTCACGTCACAGTAATATACATCAGAACAATCTAAAATAAAGGAAAAATCGTGCGTTAAAAAAAATTTTTTTACGAAAGAGTTTCTTTTTATTTCTTCAAACTTGCATTGCTCTATATCAAGTGTTTCTGCGAGGGATAAAAAAATTATACAAATACCTATGATTGGAATTAAAAATATTTTTTTCAGGTAAAAAAACTATACAAGGCGGACATCAGGAATTAAAACCCAGAAACACAAGCTAATTATCTAAATAGTTAACCAAACCAGTACCAAAGGGAAGTTCGAAGCTGCGGACAGAAGAACCCCATAAACGTTTCTAAAACTAAAAAAAGGGATCTTGTAAGCACTAAGCACTTCAGCGGGAGGAAATCACTAGCTTTTCTGCAGAAAACCGAAACGCGCTCGCTTTGACAACGTCACACCGCCTGTGCAAGCAAAATAATAGGAAGGAAAGAATTAAAATTCCACAACTCCCTGAACTTAAAAGCTGCGCATGAGTTCCGCAACTATCAAGGCTATAAAAAAGCAAAACCCGTTGAAAAACAGCTGTTCCTTTTCTTTCTCTTCGTGTCGTGGCAAAAGCAAAAGCCTACCGCGTGTCAAACTTGACGGAAAAATAACGCAAAGGGTTTTAACTGCACGCCGTAGAAGAGTGACGTTTCAACACGTCACCAGCGGAAGTTTCCTTTGCGCGTGATTTTCTCGGTTTCTTATGCGTTGTGTTTCGGCTTTCTGCAGCTGCCCTGTTGACGCGAAGGACATTTTCTTCGTTTTAAAAACAGATATGAAAGCGTTGTGCCGCAGCATCAAACGTTTTTATTGGTATTGGCTACCAAACTGGCGCTAGTTAAAAAAAGGAAATTAGTGAGTTTGTTAGTTATTTAGCTGATTAGTGCACTTTTGCAATCTTTGAGGTGTGTAGTGGGTGGCAGTTTGTTCCCGAAGTGCATTTTTTTTTAATCTAACACGGCACATTCTATGGATTTTGGAAAGTTTTCGATGAAACACTCGGTATATGATTTTCAGTTTTGAGCGAAGCCTCTAGCTAAAATATTGGTATCAATAAAGCTGACAATGTTGTGAATGGCTCAAAATTCACAGATTTAAACCGCTCCAATACAAGTTTTGATCCCTTGAACACCTTATGGTAGCGTCTCACATCACCAATTCTTTATGCCTATTTCTACCGTTACCATTTTGCTACCTATCTCTTCGTTGACTTCTTGAAATTCTTGAAATGCCTTGAAGTTTTTTTTTTTCCATTTAAACTTTGGTCAGTGTAGTTTTAACTCATATAGTAATCACTTGCCTCTTTGTCACCGATTTTCGCCGTCCAATTTTGAATCCATCCAACCAATTAAAGCACTGAGCATCGATATATATATATATATATATATATATATATATATATATATATCAAAACTAAAAAAATAACTCTTTTTTTGTTAAGATAAAAAGCTTTAAAACATCATAATCCCCCTTTGATAACTCGCCAAAATAAACATTAGAGGGTTCTCACATGCTGATGCAACTCTGGCAAGCAATTACTTCGACTTTAGTTCCTCGACTTTCACATCACCTTCAATACGGTAACATAGATTTAGGCAACATTTCTTTAAAAAACTCGCCTCGGATGTATTTGCAAAATATTAACTTTTTCATGTACATAATAAAACGATTTTTGTGCCTAGTTCCAGTATTTATTTTTTTAATATTACTTCAATGACTGCATGACATAATATTCTGTTGTGCGTCGTTTTCATATTCTTTCATCGTACAACCTATTAGCTAACATATTTCCTATGGAGTTCAGTCCTGGCGTTACTTCATTTCTTGTGTGATCATTTTACATGTTGTGCGTAGCGTCCTTCTTTTTCCTTTTGCTCGGTGTGCCTGTACCAAGATTTAAATGGTCGTTCCTGGCACCGAATAAAACTCATTATAGATTCTTTATAGTGTGACGTTCTGGAGAGTGTTTAATCTTATAAAAAAATCTGTGTTTTGTGCCAGCCCTCATGCTCCTCCTATTCCTTGAATACTTTCAAAAGACCATCATGTCAAGCGTCCAAAACTGCTAATTGCTGAGATTTTTTTTTTGTAATGATGGTGCTTAATGATTTGATGAAGTACTCGACTCCCTTCAAGATTAATTGTACAAGCCCTCACCATTCCGTATCTGCCTACCATATACTTTGATAATAGAGACCAGCTTCCACTACAAGACCGGAGTATTGTCGCTTTCTATAAGAATTATATATGGTGTTTTATCTTATTTTTTTGCAAGGACCGGTATGAACTCCTGTTATTAAGGGAGTATGCAGGAATGTTTGTTATATACTGATGTACATTCATAGGAATTTCGCATTTGTAGACGTGTTTAACATTTATAGGACAACATAATCAGTGATATCAAGACAAATACAGGCATAAAAGGGACAGCTGCAAAGTGTCAGGTGCAAACATGTTTAGAAATGCACCTATACAACTAAAATATAATTTTACCTTTATACTTAAAATAAGTAATTTCTCTTTATATCGTTTATTAACGCAGGGCCAGAATCCATACTATTTAGTGAAGCATAAACACTATCTTGGCACTGAGGATACGTGACAGTTAACGTAATGTATAAACTTTTATTCGCAACAGTTATGCATATTAGATTGGAGTGATATACCGATGTAGTACAAAATAATGTAGAAACACAATGATCAAACATTCGTGCAGTAATTTTCGACTAACAAAACGTCTTTTTTCTGCTTGGGCGGGAAGCCCTAGCGTCAACCATATTTGGCGTATTCATAACGTCAGTCTCATCTTTTACTGTCTGTAAACGAATTAATTTGCTTGTGCTGTAAAAATATGTTTCGCTCCATCCATGGCAGGTGTTTAGAAAACTAGCTTAGGCACTTTATTTCTCACAATAAATCTGCGTAATGCCAACCAACATTTATTAATGTGCACGGCAGTAGAATGGAGGGTATTGTGATGTCCTCTGGGACATGGCAGACAAAAAGAACAGAACCAGCACAGTCAACCTTCCGAACCAGACTGTCTTTTATCGACAAAGAAGAAAATGAAGCACAGATCATATGGTGGTGGTGATGATTTGTACATATGTTGCTAACACAACGCAGCTATCCAACTCGGAACAACACATTGCCTTCCCCTAAAAAAAACATTTTTTCAGTTACACCAAGCGAAACAAAGTATCAGTGTTTGATGCGTGCCCTTCATTGCTTCACATGTTATGTGACATAATCCCGTAACCAGCTTGGTGGTTTAGGTGATCGTGTTAAGGGCTGCCGCACGTTAGCGTCCGGTTGCGGCATTTGCTGGGAAGCTGGGAGAGGCGCGGAGGTAGACTCCTCCCGTCCAGGCGGTGTCCTCTGCTCTGCCACAGCAAGTTCAGGCAGCTGCTCGTCTTGCAACGATCGCTGGTGGGATGAAACTGACTGCGGTTCTATCGGTGCCCCTGAATTCAACGGAAACCATCCTGGCCAACCTGGTTGTTTTTCGTTACCCGCTTGAGGGACGAGAACTAATTTCAAAACGTTCCCCGTCCGTCCGTCTGTCTTCCAGCAGAAACGTGCCTGCTCCTTTTCTTTTTAGGATCTTCAACGGTGTCGTGTACCGAAGGTCTCCTTTCGCGCCTCCAGGCGGCTTGCGTACTCTGACGAAATCGCCTTGCTTAAACTTGGCAGCTTTTGCACCAAGTTTTTCGTCAGTGTAGGCCTTGCTTTTGCTCTGCCGGTCCTGGACTCTCTTCCGAAGAGATTTCATTTCGGCTTATGGTCGTTGAAAGAAGTCCTTGGATGGCAGTCCTATTATATCTAACCTTGTCCTTGGCTGCCGACCGTGCAGTAGAACGGCAGGAGAGATTTGGGTCGTGCCGTGTGGGGTACATCTGTAAACACCCAGATAGTCGGTAACCTCAGACTGCAGAGGGAGATTTTCGAGGATAGCAAGCTGGATGAAGTCCTTTAAGACACGATTGAACCTCTCAATCAATCCATTTGGTTGCGGATAGTATACTGAAGACAGGCAGTGCCGAATTCCCCTTTCTTGAAGAAAATCCTCGAACTCTTTGGATTTAAATTGCGTCCCATTATCTGTTACAATCTCCTCGGAGTTCCCTTCCCTACTGAACGCCGAGCGGAGAAACTCGATGACCGTTTGCGAGGTCACATAGCTTGTAAAGCAGAGCTCAGGCCATTTCGAGTGATAGTCTATCAGTGTTATAACAAAGTTTTTGTCTGGTGGTGCTCGAGCCAGTGGTTCGACAATATCCTAGGCCAACTTCTGCTATGGCCGAACCGGTAAAGCAACCGGCTGCAGTGGAGCGGGCACAGGCTTTGCAGACTGGTCTGCTTCCTGAAAAATGTGGCAGATTTTGACTTCTAACTCAACTTGACAGTCCATGCGAGGCCGCCAAAACCGGTCCCTGAACCTTTGCTTTGTCCTCATAATACCAGGGTGGGCTTCACGTGCATAGCGTACCATCAAGGGCGCGCCAGAGCTTCAGGAAAACCGTGGCCCCTGTACCCCCAAGAAAGCGAATAGGCACGTTGCCGATGAGAACCTCCGTAGATATTTCCCGTGCACGTCTGTAATCATCGCCGATATGCAGAACGGTGACGACGTTAGCTTCCGCCGACATCGAATCCTTGACGGCTTGAGCACTCGACATCTCGCTGGACTTGCACACTGCATCTAAGTGGCCAATCTTCTTGCATCGGCGCCAACGCTTGTTCTTCGCCGGGCATTTGTCGTAGTTTGCCTTGTGAGCTTGTGACCCGCAGCGGTAGCAACACCCTTTTGCCGAAGTAGATTTCTCAGTTTTCTTCGGTGCCACGCGCTGCACAGAAGCGTCACCATCAAACTCGTGAATCTCCCGTTGAATTTGTTCAATATGCCTGTTATATCGATCGCTCTCTGGTGTGTGAGGGTAGAGCCTTCGTAAAGCAGGCGTTCTCGAATTTGACGAGAAGCCTTCGAGGAGCTGTCTCGAATGACGTTGTCGACGCCGTCGCCGTAGTCACAGGAAGAAGCAAGTTCCCGCCGACTGGCTGCGTAGGCCTCGAACGCCTGATTAGGCGCCGGACGCCTTTGTCGGAACCGGTGGCGGTCTACGAGCACATTCGTAGTCGTGGCAAAATGAGCGTCCAGCACCGTCATTGCAGATTGGAACGCATCTTCAGACGGTGTCGTTCCCTCCAACTCGCCATCCTTCGTTGTTTTGTCGCTGCCCTCGCGAGGCTTCTCAATAGAAGGTGACTGACCGGTCCGTGCCCCGGCGATGCTGTAGAACACCCGCTGTCCCTCAACGCCCAGGGCACTGAGAAGAATTGCTTTCCAACGATTCCGCTGCAATTCGTCGCCGCCGGCAGCTTCCAGGAAATTCAGGAACACCCGTTTCCACTGCTCCCATGGAATTGCAGGCTGTCCCGGCGTAGGCAGCAGCGGGGGCGGCGATGCAGCAGAGAAGAACCCTATGGCTACAAGTAGTACAGCCGTAATGGGCTCAGCATCTCGTCGCCAAAAATATGGTGTCCTCAGGGACACGGCAGAGAAAAAGAACAGGACCGGCCCAGTCAACGTTCCAAACCCGACTGTCTTTTATCGACAAAGACGAAAATAAGGTACAGATCATATGAAGGTGATGATGATTTGTACATATGTTGCTAACACAACGCAACTATACAAATTAGAACACAACAGGTACGTTTTTGTAGGTTTTACATAATGTTTATAAAAAGCCGTGAAACCTAGATTCATGGAATGTGTGTGAGTTATACGGCCAGCGGGACACTATATCGCAGACCAATTGTCGCAATAAGTTGGATAATGCACAAAAATGTGTCAATTAACTTTTAATTATGAAAATTATACATAAACATTCCATTACAATCTTTCTGTGCATATTCTAAAATTACTAAATCAGTAAATTTTAGCGAGATGTACACACCATCACACCACCACGTACGAAGCGTGGTGGTGTGCTAAAGTTACCACACATACTACTCACTCTCAAGGATGGCGTTGTGAAAACACGTATTGTGTTGGTTTGAAGCGCAAGTTTTTGATCATGCGCGTCTATGTTTTGGCCTCTTAAGCCGTTCGTCGTGTGTGGAATTTCAGGTCAACACAAGTAATCAAGCGGATCCAGATGTATGTGTACATTTTATTCTGTATAATAGAAAAACTGGCAGCCCAATGTCGGCAAGTGTTATGTAGTATACATTTTGTGCTTCGACAATCATAAATCACACTCTCACTGGTATGTACTACCTCGGAAGAGCGTATTGCGCATGGTGCGACTTTTTTGTCCATAATATTTGACTCTTGCTTGTGGCTACACTATATATAGTGACATCAGAAGTCATCGGTTTGTCATACACAGTTTTATTGGCAACAACAAATTGGCTAGATATTTTTTTATGCTTGCTGGGATGTCCGTCCGATAATGGGACCCTTGTTATGCAGTGCAAATAATTTTTCAAAGAATGTCGGTGTCTTGGAGATTTATAGCTTCCACGGCTTATTTACAACCAATCTTTGACATGTTGGTATGTTGCTACAGAAAATAATGAGAAGTAAAATGAAAGTATATCAGCTACATAATGCTGTTTAGTCATTTGGAACGCTTACAACATTTAAGAAAATACTCACTGAGATTGTGTGTCGTATTTCTATATTCAGTCAGAAAACCAACGAAGCGGAACCTTTCTTCTGCACTATCTTCCTTTTTTTACAATATCGCTGCCATGATAATTGCGCAAATAACTTCTCTCGGGTGTAGGTCAGTCTTCTTTTAAATGATTTATCGTATGATATGCATGTCATCAGTTAAAATCTTATGACAAAAAAATCGTTTTCCATATAAAAACTAGAGTGGGTACTCTCTAAGTCGACGAACCTAGGAAGCTCCACTTATGATATCATCCCTCACTCGACGTACTATTTGTTTAACAATAATATTTCTTTTATTTTTTGGAAAAACTAGGTAAACAAAACATTTAGGAGACGGAGGCTGATAAGGGAAGCCCATAGATAGAACGAAAGGTTGCGAATAAACCACGTGTAGCTTGAAAAAATGAACTCAGATTAGGCATTTCAACCAATTCCCCTATTTCACTGTTTACTTTAATTGTTTTATCAAATCACCTAAATATTTTGCTACGCAGAATATTTATATTGTTAAAAAAACTAGCTGCGAAAGAAAGGGTATATAATATTTGAATATGTGGTTTCTTGCACTGCGACTAATGGGCGAATCCGACTGAACTTCTTTAATTCTAAACTAAATTCTATCATTTTATGGTCTGAAGGCACCACCCGTAGGGCCATTCATGCAAATACGAAATGATTAATTTTAGTCATTCTACATGGACATACTTTGTATTCTTAAAGTTTCGTAGAAGTGTGTAATCGTGTGGCCCAAGAAACAAATAAAAAAAGACGAGGAACAAGTTCGAAAAGTGGGGACCGAAACAGAGCTTGACTGTGGACATACCACCAAAGCTTTGGTTAAAAAAAAACAACCCTACCCACCACCCCCTTATACTAGAGCAGTCGGAACCTACAGAGAACAGACTCCAGTGGCCAAAAAACCACCACTGCCCAAGTCCAGCGGGATAAAAGCTCCGTCATGTCGAACACTGCGCAAAAAAACATTCATTTCTTCGCTAATAAGTTTTTGTTTCTTTCGTGCCTGGACGTGCGTGTGCGAAAACAACAGCAACGTGAATATATATTTTTGGGTAGAAACATTAGACGGATGTTGCAGTTCTTTGTTTCATTGACGCAAAAAAAGAACCTGACGAAGTGATATTGGGTTTCGGAATTCCAAGGTTGACAAACAGTGTCGTCGGTTATACTTACCCATACATGTTGCTTGACAATCTTCTTTTGTGCGAAATATGTTCGAATTTCCAGGAACATAGCCGCGAAACATTTTCTTCCTGACACAACTGTGAGAATTTATGTCGTAGTAGAATCTTGTAACGAGACCGGAATATTTATAATCTGGATCCTGCACGCAGCGGTGGCTCGATTTTTCTGTCGAACAAAATTTCAAATACAAAACGGTTACGTCTTTTTTTTTTTTTTCAATACTGTATAGTGTATATTTACGTGTTACTCAGTGGGAAATAATTTGCAAATAATAAAAATTAAGGTATCAATATGCTATAAGACTAACAAGAATACCGCCGTAGTTTTTCGTGTTTTTTGTATAAAGACATTTTATATATATATATATATATATATATATATATATATATATATATATATATATATATATATATATCTACAGGGTGTTTTTTTAGGCTTAACAGATTTGTTTAAAAATAGCTGTGAAAGCTACACATATGCGGTTTGTTCAGGTGAGTTATACGACCAGGGGGACATAATATATGGGGTCTAATCATAACGATCAGTCAACTAATCAATTAAAGTTTGTGAATTAATTTTTTATTTAGTGAAAATAGACATATGGTTTTAATTAGAAAATTGCTGAGCGTTATCGAAAACCACTGAATCAGTCATTTTCAGAAAGACTTTTAGCGCGTCAAAAGCGTAGTAACGCACTAAAGTAACCACTCGTGGAGCAGGTACTACAAGGCTATCGGTTGTGCTAGGGCGCCCGCGCTATTTTTCCGTCTCTTATCTAGCCTCAGCCTTGTACCTGCTCGACGAGTGGTAAATTTAGCGCACTACAGCGCTTCTCATACGCTCAAACTCTAAAAATAATGAATTAGGGTTTTTTGACGACGTTAAGCAAATTTTTTAATTGAAACCATAAGACTATTTTCGCTTATTATAAAGTTAATTAAAAAAATTTAATTAATTAGCCAACTGATCGTCATGATTAGCCCCATATACTAAATCCCCCTGGCCGTAAAACTTACCTGAACAAACCGCATAAGTGTAGCTTTCACAGCTTTTCTTAAACATATCTGATAAGCTTAAAAAAATGCCCTCTCTCTCTATATATATATGTATAAACATCCGGTGCAGAAGCAGAAGCATTTATAAATAACCGGCCTCTTCCTAAACCTGTCTATAAAGACTGCTTCTTTGTACCTGAGAAAACACGTTCGTGTAAAACTATGTATCATAGAGAAACAATAAGGGTACCGTATTAGCCATTGTGAAGGGGCCGGAAAAGTTTAGAATAGCTACAGGTTTCTAATTGTTTTTGCGTAGTAACGATGACCGTCTTCTCTAACTGATTTAATTTTCCGGAGACCTACATTTTTCTGAATTTTGTGATCTGACATATTGCTGAAATAGATGTGGGGAATACATTAGAATACGGAAACGAATACATTCAATGCCACTCTACTCTCGATCGCGAAATGTTATGCTCACGAATTGTTTAAGGGTTCCACACTACGCGAAATTCGTGAAATATTGAGCCCGCGTAAATAAAACCGTTTACTCTACCTTTAATTTATAAACTAGTTTGGTATTATAAAAATCCGCTAAATTGGCTGATTAAAAAAGAAAAAGTTGAAAAGATGCCTTGTTTTCTTCTTTAATGCGTTAAACGTTGATGTGCCTATGCGGCTCATTTATTTCTTATCGTCTGCATTTTAGCTCCGCCAACCTTACGTATGCGGCAGAAACAATTACTTTCGCGCAACACTACACTTACCACGCGGTGTGTTACTGTCGGCTTTAAATTTCACTTTAAATAAGTTTAGAGAAACTTTTTAGTTTGCAGTCTTCGTTCATTGTGGCAGTTGATGTTTTTCGGTTATAGTCCAGTTCAACATATGATGGCACACTTTTTCGGAGAACGGTTATAACATTTAGTGCTCCGTAGGTATACGAACAAACAAGAGTGCTTCAAGACTTCGAACTTCAGACTCGACTTCATCGTACGTTAATCTGAGCCTCACTGCGTATGTTCCTTGTTGTCGTTGAGCGTCTAACTTTTATCATCCGGTGTTTTTTGTGTAATTTGCGCTGAAACGTGTTCATATATACCACCGGGTTGGTCGGAGAGTGCTGTGCAGTGATTCTGATATGTTTCGTTTCTGGAAATAATCAAAGTTACTTAAAAATATTTGTTGTATAAGCTGCCGTCACCTTTATTATCGATGTCACTGTTGAGTATAGAACAATTCATGTTGTTGAGGACATGCGGACTTGCAGAGTTACAACCTAGGATAGTGTTGACGGCCATGAAACCCGTTTTCAGACGTTTTATGCTCCCACTCACAACATCCCAGTAGTGGTCAGCTTCGATGAGCGGGCTGATCCCCTTTCGTATTTGTTGTTGTGAGAGGAGTCAGCTATGAGCATTTATTCCGGTTTAAGTTTGTTTCCCTTGACAACCCAAGGCGTAGTTCGGTGAGGGTTAATTTGTTACGCCAGCGGACTTGTACACCACGCGTACGTAAAATTTACTGATATTGTGGTATTCATTGATGCTTATCAAGTACCTAACTGAAACTATATCTTTATTATATTGTTTAGATGTCAATTATGCAAAACTTCTCAGCGAGCGAACGCGCTGACAAGAAACGGAAAAATCCCGCGGGCGCGTATAGGTTAGATGTGCTGTCAGGAACCAGAAAACAAATCACGTGCTCCAATGTTTACTTAAATTGGCTGTTTTAGTGGTTTTTCATAATGTTCAACGAGTCTCTAACTAAAATATATATTTACACTTATGAAATTCTAATTGTTCCAATATAATCTTAAACTGTTTTAAACACTAGAGGCCAGATTCCCGAAACAATCTTACACCAAAGATGTGCGTTCAACAAAACATACAAACAAAGCCATATTCACGAAGCGAAATGTTCACAAGTTTTGCGTGAGTTACGCCAGAATCCTATGACAGCTCCAGAGGTGTCTAATACCTCCGTCAGACGGGCATCTAAAATAACCTTTACGTCAAAGGCCTTTAGGGTTTTCAAATTACCTTTACGTTCTGGCGTACCAGACGGTCAAGTAAACGTCATTTAGACGATGATTACAGCGACTGAAGTCTCGTAACTCTTTCAAACGGATAAATCGCGTTCACTCCAGAAAAATAATATTTTGGTGATGTAAATTATTTTAAAATTGTTCTTAAGCACACAAAACGTTAAAGACGACAAAACGACGAGTTCAGTCGAGTGATTACAACAAAGTCCATTTTAAGCCCAAGCAAAGTGTTTTTTTGGCAACTAGTGGCAACAGTGAGCGTCTCCCTCTCATTCAGTCCTATCGTTCCTCAGAGCTCCCGCTCATTTCCGTGCTTCTGCAACGCTTTTGCCCTGTCCGGTTCGGCGTCGCGCTCGTGCCTGAGGTTCATCGCACTCGTCGAAGGTCCTCCAGCCGATCCTCCCAAAGTCGTATCAGCAGTTCAGCACCCAGGTCGCCTCAACGCTCCAATGGAAGCGCGGCGACCCCTTCCTATATTATGTTTCACCTTATGATGTACCGCAGGAAAGGCTACAAGCGCGAGCTCCTTGCTCTGCGGCACATCTCGGCGGCACAAGCTCTCGTGACTTAACAGCGGCTGCCAACGCTATGAGCTCGCGCGTCTCGCCTTCGCTGCGGTACAACATAAGGTGAAACGGAGTATAGTCGAGGACTCTCCTCCGTCGTTCGACATATCGCACGACGCGAGAGTGAGATACACTCTAAAAAACGCCCGTGCGTCCACTTTCTCGCACAACACTCGGAGAGCCAATCACCTCAACTTACGGAGGCAGTTCAGCGAATGACGATGCCGAAACATATGTTTAGACCAAAAACGCAGTCTGAGTTGTGACATTAAGCAATGCAAGCGTGACATTTTGCATTGCTTAATGTCACAACTCAGACTGCGTTTTTTGGTCTGAACATATGTTTCGGCATCGTCATTCGCTGAGCTGCCTCCGTAAGTTGCAGTGATTGGCTTTCCGAGTGTTGTGCGGGAAGGTACACGCACGGGCTTTCTTGAGAGTGATACAGAAATATATATGTACAAAAAATATTAAATATACACAGTACAGCTAAGCAATACACTATTAAAGGATGATAAAATATAAAGCAGATAAATAAAGCTACAACTTGTAAGGGAAATCGAGAGGAGGGAAACCGAACTGCAGCAGGCGAGCAGCGGGACGACGAGGCCCACTAGATAGCTGGGGCCGTGAGTACAGAAAACTATTAGTAGAGTGAGCTCTGTACGGGAATATACGTGAAACACTCTCTTTTTCAATAATAAAGATACAGAACCATCGATTTTAGATATCAGTACTATTTTTCATTTCAATTCGCTCCTCTAGTGTACAGCGCTGCTGACGCAAGAACGTCTTTAGCAGCCGTAAAGTAGTTGCGGGAACTGAGGTTCACGAAAAAGACCTTTACGCTAAATGTCATTTCAGCTGCCGTGTGGCACTGCTTAATTGACATTTACACTAAAATTCCATCGGAGTAAAGGTTCTCTTAGGTGGGCGTTTGACAGGGGTATTACGCACTCCTTTACGATCAAGTCAGCATGGCCGACAGCGTCGCTCATTTACTCTCCGCAAGAAACAATGGACATGTATTTTTCTACATGCTCTTCACATGCGCCCCGATATCAGACAGCAGTAAAAAAGAATAAAGTATTTGAAACCCACCACGACGGAGATGAACCTGAATCCACGGATATTAAAAAGAAACAAAAAAACCATCTGCAGCAATCCCACCAACCAAGATAGCGAACGCACTCGTCGAAAAGGGGCAGCTCTCACCGACCCTATCTTCTCTTTTTGCATAATATAGAGCTTAAAGGAAAAACGCCGTATGGATTACCTTCGCAAACATATCGTACGTGATAATGTGGATGCTTGGGCTAGTTGGCAATTCATGCTTGGATGGATCAGCGCGGATATGCAGTCACACTCACAGACACACAAGAAGGAAACAGAGCTGACTAACAGCTCCAGTCTTATATTTCTTCTTCCTCAAAACTTCAACTTCTCTTTCGCCGTTAATGAGAACATTTTAAATTTTTACACACCAGAAACGAAATGGCCAGTAAATAATAATAAATAACTAATAATTAAATAATTAAATAACAACTAAAGAAATAGTATTAAAAAACTAAATTAAAAATAAATAAGAATTAAACGAAAAATTCCCCATCACTCTTGGTGCTTTGATGTTATCTCGAGGTAATCCAATTGTTTCTTTGAAAAAGCTAAGGATGAGACACTGACACATTGTTTGTCCAACCTGGCTATTTCTTCAGCTTCGATGATGTCTCGTGTCAGCTGATTACCACTTCTGGCAATATCAGTGCAGTTACTCAGTTCCGCTGAACACCCGCAATCCCGGCAATGGATACCCAGATTCCCTAATATTACTCTGTTTATGTTACAGTAATGTTCTTGTAACCGTTCATTGAGACACGTCCCGGTTCGCCCAGCATACTGTCTACCGAATGAGAGGGGAATTGCATAAACCAATCCTTCAGGGCATGGAACAAAACGGATGTGATGCTTTTTTGTACAACCTAAGGTTATATCGGAGGATGAGTTCACTTTTTTTGCACAAACTAGAGAGCTTGAATGCAGAAAATGAAGCAGAAAATACTATGTTGACGTTTGCGCGGTTGCCCATATTTTTAAGACCACGAGAAATATGGTGAATATAAGGCACAACCGCTGGCCTTTGGTTTCGGTCCTTCTTCTTACATTGGATTAAATCGGGATTTTTGATTTTCTGAAGAAGTTTCTCTTCGACAGATATTAATATGTGAATAGGGTTCCCCCTGATAGTTGCCCACCTATCTGCGCCTCAAAGCTGTTTTTTACAGCATGCGGGCATGACTTTACCTACGATGGCATTTGAAAGGCATAGGTTGACTACGCCCCTCTTAACCAATTTGAAGTGGGCCGATTGATAATGGAGCAGTGGCTTTTTCTCCCTTGGAGCGTATGACCAACAAGTATGATGAGAAATAAACAAACGGTCTGAGGTCTAAGAACCTTAGGGACTCTCCAATCGGAAGTTCATGGGTTATGTCCGAAGAATCCATACAGTTCTTAAATATCGAGAGAATATTGGACACAGTACTTGATATGTCGTTACCGCCAGGGGCCAAGAAAGTAAAAAAAATCATCGACATAGCTGAACACTTTCACAAGTTTTGAAGTGTCAAAACGCCTTTGTAGGATCTTATCCTGACGTGCTAGGTAAAGGTCACTAAGACGAGGCGCAATGCACGATCCAATTCAAACAACTTTCGTTTGCCGGTAGATGTTTCCATCCCACGTGGTGAAAGTAGATTTCAGGTGGACTGGATGGTATACCCCAAGAACGAATTTTAATGTGCATTGAAACCAGCATTGACTCCTTCGGCATTATCGCTTTCCAAAATGCTTCAGGAATGCCTCAAAGTGGTTTCCTTGAATTGCTTACAGTCTACCTGAAACCTACTTTCACCACGCGGGATGGAAACATTTATATCTTTCCACCCCACGTGGGGGAAACATATAAATGGCTACTGCGCCGATTCCACACAGTTTTATCTGTATTTTTTCTCTCGATGAAGCTCTGATGTATTACACTAAGTTCACTGTAAGTACAAAGTAAACCCGGAAAACAAAGTGAAATCAGTTTTACTACAAATAGCGTTAAATAAAATTGGTGTCTTACTTGTGCACGTTTCCCAGCACAGTTTTGCGGTAGGAAAGCTGTTTCCACCATCATCACAGCCTGAAAACTCTTCGCACCTCCCGGTACGTTTATTATATCCATATCTAGGCGTAACAGTATGGCAACTAGTCAGATTCTGTATAGGCATACTACATTTGTTTTGAATGAATCCTGTTAGGGAAAAGTGAGTTTGGAAAGCCGCACATTAAAAGTCATCCACTCCTTCCCGTGTACAAAATACTAAGAAATATGCCATCTCATTATCTCTTAAAATAAGGCATAACAAGTGTAAGAACAGAGTATGGGAAGTATTATAATGATATACAAGGCAAAAAATTATCCAGTCCCAATACACAGCTTGAATTTCTGTTCTTACTTCTCCTGTATATATACGAGATGTAATCAAAAACTTCAGGGACTGATTTTGTAGCGTAAAACAAGAGAGTAGCACGGTGATGCGCGCACAGGAGTCGATGGCAAAGACCCTGAATAAAAAATACAGTTAGGGCGCAGGCGAGCTGGTGTAAGTTTACCATTTTTTTAGACCACCTGAGACTGGGTGGAAGAAACACGGCGATGTCATCGTGTTTCTTCCACCCAGTCTCAGGTGGTCTAAAAATTGGCAAAGACCCTCCGGCGTCAATGTGCCGAAGGGCGTCAGTATGTGAACATTTAGAACTGCGCTACACGAGTTTGCATGCACGAGAATAATGGCGATCTCTCCATAGACTGCAAACAAAAGCGAGAGCTACGTCAATCTCAAGCAGAGGCATTGCAGAGACTCAATCTCAAGCAGACACTCGGCAGTCTCAACCAGAGACATCTGAAATTATTTAGGATGCTTGTGTCAAAAAGGCAGGGAGGTGTGCGAGGTGTTTTGAGTGGTACACGCACCTCAAGCATGGAAGAACGTTACCTAAGTCAAGGGGAGGTCGGATATAGGGTCGCCTACCGCTCTTCCTCTTGCGGTGTCGCTCTGCGGTTCCTGAAGCGCGAGTGTCAATCAAAACACTTCGCAGAATTTACTGCTTTTTGACACGAGCCTGCTGAATCATATCAAAGGTCTCTGGTTTATATTTGCCAAGTTTGACAGAGAATTTATGTTCGCTCTCACTTTGGTTTGCAGCCTATGGTGAATTCGCCATTGTGCCCATGCACGTGTTCACAAGAACTCGTGTAGCACAGCTCCAATATTCACGGAGCGCCGTCCTTTGAGACGATGACGCAGCAAGGTCCCTACCTTGGAGTGCTGCGCGCGAATCACTGTGCTGCTTTCTCTTTTTACGCTACAAAATCAGTCACGGTACCTTTTTTTATCACACCTCATACATGCTGCAAATATCCCACCCTTTGGTTATTTTTCCTCCCAAGTTTTAGAGTTTACCATCATGTTCAATATGCAGCACGTGGGATGAACTCTAGGTATTTTTTCAATGCAGTTTGCATACTCTTTACAGACTGATAAACATGCCGCAATGCTTTCCCTCAGGCTCCCTACGCTCCACAGGTGCGATGAAAGCGAAGGAAGCACAGAATGTTACCAGAAGGCAGGTCATGTAGCCTTCTGTATCTAGCTATTTGCAAGGGGCATAAATCAACAGCTTAGGATAGTTAATTGTTAAAAAGGCTAAACAATGCAAAATAGAAAAGATTGGTCCAATACACAAAAGTATCGGACAAAGATCAAAACTTAATTTTTCTACTTCAAAGTTTCTAAGGTTTTTTTGTCTTAAATATTTAACACACAACTAACAGTAAACTTGGAGACCAATTATCTCCGATTTATTTTTTAAATTATATTGAAATACCTAAAAAAATTATAATGTTTGCATGAAAAACTGTCAACGTTTTTATACATTATTTTAAAATACCCTATAGTTTATGCATTGCTATACACGGCGACCGCCATTTCATGTTACGTTGTGAAGGATAACTTGGTTTTCACAGTGCCGCCGCCATGCACTGCTGTGAGAGCACATACTCTATTCTCGTATTCTGTGTTCTTGCGTTTTTGTGCGAAAGAAACACCGAAAAAAGTCCGGCGCTCTCTCAAACTTGGTTGACAAAGGTGAACCACTGCGTAAACTACAAAAAACCTTAAGGATGTAACACAAATAGAAATTGTCCCTGAATATATAGTAAATAATTTGAATTCCTTCGGCATTTAAAGCTAGAGCAATAACCCTCTAATAGAAGATCTTTTTTTTTTATTGCAGCACCACCGTAAGTGTTTCACGATTTATAATAGAAACTGCTTGGATGTTTAGCCCCACTTACAGACTTATTAAAAATCCGCTTATTTCAAAACGTTTTGAAAACACTGGGAGCTCACCGTTTGGAGCCTGCCTCCAGAAACACAGTCGGTGTATATAAAAAAAAGTTACAGAAAAATAGTGGAAGATAATGTATTCGCATTGTTTTTAACGCGTAATATTTAGACGTAATTCGTGATGGTCGATATAAGATTGAACTACATGGCGTGCAATAAATCTAGTCATTACCGAAATACGACAGAAATTATCAACATGCAGGTTCTGGTGTTTTATAAAAAGAACAATAAACTCTAGATTCAACGACAAAAATAATCCCTGAAGAGGAGAACAAGCGGGACAAAGGGCAAACACAAATCTTCAAACACAGCTAGGTAACTGGTGAGCGACCGAAATAATCCGCCCGGTCCGGGTATCGAACCCGGTACCTCTCCATTCAAAAGCATGAGGGTGACAGAGAAACACGCTACTTCGGTCGACGGCAGTTATTTTTATGCATGGCAGCTTTCGGAGATATTGGTGAGTGACGACTTCATTTGCCGCGAAGGCAGACCGAGAGAGTAAAAGTTAGGCCCATGATAAACGCCCAAGAGTTGTACAACGCTGCTTCTGGCTCGAAATCTCTAGCGGAATCCATGTCGGTGACATTCGTCTACTTTACGACATAGTCCGCTATACTTCTTCACTCTCAAGAAAAAAGGGTGTCAAAAGGTGTATTGTTACGCCCTTTTGTCCCATATAATACACTCCCAAACTTCAATTCGAGGTACAGCGCCCCACAGTCGAACAGACGGCCCGAAATTTTACGAGGGGCGTGTGGTACAACTTATTAAAATAGCTAAGGTACGTCTTACGGAAAACGAAAAAAATAATCCGTGTTTTCTTGGCCCAACTCTAAAAACTCGGTGTTTTCTCTATGTGGTCTTTGATACGTACTTTAGCTATTTAAAATGTTGTACCACACGGCTATCAAGCCCCTCGTAAAATTTCGGGCCCTCTGTTCGACTGTAGGGCACTGTACGTCGAATTGAAATTCTGGGGTGTATTATATGGGACAAAGGGTGTAAGAATACACCTTTTGACACCTTTTTTTTGAGAGAAGGAACAGGAAAAATCAGGGAGACACTGCTTATGCGCACTATAGTGCGCATAAGCAGTGTCTCCCTGATTTTTCCTGTTCCTTCGCGTCCTGATCGATTCCGCCAGCCAGAGTACCCCTGTCTTTTTTCGAACTTCAGACAGGCCTACGAACGATAAGTCGGCGTGTCGGTGGGCAAGATTGCCCCGGCAGACACCGCCGGGCGGCTTTGAAGATGGACCAAACGGAGCAAGCTATAATTTAAGCCTCCGAATTACATTCCCGATTGTACTTCTTGAGTTATGTCGTCGACTGAGCCATCTGCTTGCGTATGCGTTTTACCAACACCAATGACGACGCTAATAAGAGGTAGGATATGTGCATGCGAATCGGGGGGACGTCTCACATGCGCGGTATGTGTTCCCAAGAGTGCCGCGGACGGCTTCTTGACGTTGCATTTCATAAGTTTGGAACAAGGTGATTGATGGCGTGTTCGGAAGAAACATCAGGTGCAAAACCCCTATTCCTATTCTTATCAGCATCTTAATTTTATTCGACAGAATAAGGTGCGGCTGTGTGAAAGTATTAATAGCTTATCATATTCAAGCTCGGAATATGCTTATATTAGGCATTACACCTGCCATCTATTTCCGTTCTAAATCTCGCAGCGGCGCGAACAATAACAACAAAATCTAAATTCAATGAACCGTCTATAGCCTTGCCCTTCACACTACGCAATTTTACCTATTTGATAGCCCGTAAGCGATTTTTCGTTAGCCTTGTCTTTGGTGTTGGTGACACTAAGAAATTTTTTTGCAGCCATTAGCTTATTTTTTCTAACCCATAACTGGATTACAGTGTGTTTTTGTTGATAGATAATTGTGTTATTTGTTTTTTTAGTGTTCACTCCCTTGTATAATGCCCCTGGGCCTTCAAGGAATAATAAATGATGATGATGATTATGCTTGGTAAAGCGCAGAAGCAAACAGATGGCTTCACCAACAAAAGGACCCAAAAATTTAGATCGGGAACGTATTTGATAGATTTAAACTCAAGATTATTCGTTATTATTTTTTTTTATTAAATAGGAGCTGTTCAGGGCTAGATTTTTTCAGGGTCATGTACTGTACCAAACAGATGTCGACACAACGCTTTGGTTGCCGCCGTTGCTCATAGATGGCGGTAGCTGTCCAGAGTGTTGGTTTGACTGTTGTCTGCTTGCCGCCGTCGCTCATAGATCGCGGCAACCTTTCCAGCCTCGGCAACCAGACAACTGGTTGCTGCCGTCGCTCATAGATGGCGGCAACATTTCTTCGGGGGCAGAAGAGCGGGAACTGAACGAGCGGCGATGTGCGCAGCAGCGCAAATGGTTCCGCAACCGGCGCGACGCCGCTATCGCCTCAAGGTCCACAGCGTTCAGCGCTTCAGATTTCCTTGCAAAAGAAAAGCAGATTGCTCGCCTGGAAAGCCACCGCCGAGAACAGAAGCTACAGCTTCACTGCTCTTCCTTTTTCATCAAAGTGAAAAGGCTGACTGTTTTTTTGTTTTTTTTTAGCCATCCGGTTGCATCTGTCAGCGCTTCTTGACCGCCGACGAGCGGACTTCTTGAGAACCACCTCGTGTAAAGTCCCGATAAAAACCAGTATATACAAAAAAAGAGTACATATGATGCATATTTACGTTCCTAACAACTCTGGCTTGTGCAGTCGATCAGGACGCAAAAGGGCTCGACCGATCTGTCAAACAGTAGGGAGCTTTAGTAGACTGTGTTTCCCCCTCCGCTAACCCTCCGCTACGAAGAAACCACCACTGCGCCTGCGTGCCGATGGCTTTGGCTGTAGAGTTCCGGGTAGCGGAGGGGCTTAGCGGAAAGGGAAACACGATCTACTAAAACTCGCTAATGACTCCGAGCATAAAAAGTCAGAGCGAAAGCAGTCCGAAGTCAAAAACATAAATTCCGCCAAAATTTCAAGCCAGAAGTAGCGTTGCATTATGGTTTCGTTTACGCACACTACAAGTTTTCCTTATTTGGAATCCCTGAAGCTTCTCTACTGAACGGGCGACGTCGGGAACGTTTTCATTGCACCGTCAAGATATTTGTTATATTTTAAAGCTTTCTTAAGGAAATAAAAGTCATCTTACTTCCGCATCGCTGGTTACAGTCACTGAATGAAAGAAAAGCGTTGTCCTGCCCATTTGGGCACTCATAAGGACTCATTTTGAGACAGCTTTCGTTCCTGTGATTGTAGTAATACCACAGGCGGTCACTTTCTTTACACGGGCTCCCAATCGACTTCCCGCAGGGACCCATGTCTGGAACTTAAAAGAGAAGCACACAGGGGCTGAATTCATAACAAAATACCCAGCGAACTCCTTGTGTTTTGTATTATATGTTCTATTTGAGCAGTTTGCGCACACTGTTTACTACAGTGATAAGCTGCTTTCTACATAAGTCTGTCAAAACAATGAGATGAGCCTGCATTCTTCTATGTTCAAATTCATTAATATCGGATGAAAATAATTTGTCACAGGTGACCAAAAAACGGTTGTCTATTTTTCTCGGACTGGCATTAAGTTGAGTATGCGTACGCTGTAGTTTTCTATGACAATATTAACTATGAGACGTTATGGCCCAAAATCAGAAGGAAAAAAAAGAGGCCGACAACAAAAAGCAGAACCTTCTCAACAACCCTGGAAAAACTTTTTGTATTTTTAATTTTTTTTGTATGTTGTTGTTTCTCTTTTCGAAATTTGTTGGTTGTTGTTTTCCTTTCCCCTTGTGTGCGGTTCACAGTGCCCCTCAAATTGGTTCATGTTTGGTTGATGCCTTGTGACGTTTTGTTTTTGTCCTTGGCTGTTTTTTTGTCCTTTTGTCCATAGATCCTAGTTGTTTCGTGGTTTCTTTTGTTGCGCTTATCGTTCAGTGTGTACTTCTGCTATGTCGTGGGCCTATTTAAGAAGGTCTTGACTTAATAAACTTTAGCTGTTTTGGAGTTTTCAGTAGTCCGTTTCCTGGTTCTTCCCTTCTCCTAGACTACCATGTCTATCTGAAACCAGCTTGCCTGTATTCTCGCCATAGTTTTCAAATACGCGCAGCATTATCCATATAAGGTGGCCACGTCGGATGAACGTGTAATTGCGGGTTTCTTGATGCTGGTGTAAGGATTTGGTGAAAAAGAACACAGTATCTTCTTCGCTCGGAATAATTGTATGTTGTGGTTATCTTAGTCAAAGCAGCGATTAGACATGAACTACAAACCTAGTGTCCATTAAAACGTTAACTGCACTGTACCGCAAATAGGGCGCTTACACTGTGACGGTCTTAATGTTATCAGCCACACCCAGCGGTATAGCATTAACCCCACAAATAAGCACGGTCCACTGGGTAGTTTCCCAACAGCTTTTGTAACGTCGTTTGCGTCAGTGGGAAAACGTCGGCTTTTATCCTATTACAGCACAATAAGAAATTTGGAGCTTCTACATACCCGCTTAAGCACTTCGGAGGACCAATCGCTGAAACCCACGGATGGCGCTTGGCGCATTACGAGGTTTCAAATATATTTATACTTAAAAATAAAACAATTTGGGCCCTGGTACTAAGCATGGTGAAGCGTCGTGCACAGCATCTCAACGCACTTATCTAAGTATAATTATATTTCAAGCCTCGTGGTTTGCCGGGCTCCCTTCATTGGTTACAGCAATTTTCTCTCTCCATGGCTTTCCGGGAAAGTAGTTGCATCAGGTTTCTTAGAGTGAGGGCTAGGGTGTTCGTGATGTCTTCATTATGAAACTGCTTGGGATATCCGAAGGCAATATTGTTTGCATGGTTTATTTATTTGTTACGATGTTGATAGCTCAATATTCGTGGAAAACATTTCGCTCCTAAACCAATAAAGTACTGTTGAAATCAAAATCAAAGAAAAGAAGTTTGCGACACACGCGTTGAATGGCAAATATTAAAATTTTGTTCACGATCATCAGCAGCCAATACATTTATTTATGTAACCAATGTGTAATAGTGCAAATAAGCTCTGCCTCGGAGATTATTTTGGTTGGGATTCAACACGGCTCAATTTTCAATTATAATTTGAACATTACAATCCGCGACTTCATAAAACAATAAAAAAGATAAATTGCAAAGAAAAATAATTTTGAAGCTGCTTTTTTATTATGGTATTTAATAAAATACAAATCTCGGCATTAACCGATGGTCGCAGGCGGTACTATTTAAGAAGAGCACAATCTTCCGTTCAGTTTAGGTGCGAGAGCATGTAGTAATTCCTGCAGCAAGCTATATTCCTTAGTGCTAATATAAATTGTGAAAAAAGCATTACGTTGAAATAAAAAGACTGCCATAGTTTATATTGGGCGTCATGTGCTTGAAATTTTAACCACAGAAAGCTTTATACTTACCTTTACACGTTGATTCGCATTCATTTTTGGAACTGAATATGTTCACTCCTTTCCCGATTTCACCACTCCAAAGAAAGTTTACGCATTGTGCAATGGAAGAGTTGTAGGTCCATTTGGCAGAAGTACTTCGAGTTCTAACTTGAGGCTGTTCGAAACAGAAACTTGGAACTTCTCCTTAAAATATTCATATTTTAAGGTGAGGTTTCCATTGTGTAAAAAAAAAATTGAGTTATGAGTGTAAAAAAAACAATATCTACGTGTCGCACATTTTCATGCCCATCCCTCGTACGTTAACGGGACGTGAACAATTTCGGAAGAGTTATTTCATCGGCTTAATGTTAAGCCCAAATAAATACAGCAGGTAATGACACATGGAAGCACGTTCACATGTTTTGTTACAAAACAATATTGAACTTACCCTTTATTTGTCGTTCAGTTCAAAATAAGTAACGATATATAAATTAAGTACCTCAGAGGCTCTTAAGGAACCCAAGAAAACTACCATATTGGTTAAAATTACAGATATGCAGAGCAAACAAGCCGAAACGGTATAAAATAAATTTTTCATGATAATACGTGGATTTCTAGAATAGTTACGTAGAGCTTGAAAGAATAAACTAAAAAGAAAAAGTTTGAACCTAATCCTTATTTCCACGTGTGTACCAACGAAAAGCCATTTTGTACCTCCAAGAATGTTTACTATTTAAACACAACAGTGAATTTATTACGTAATGAAAGCCGCATTCATGTTTGTTCTTTGTTTCAGTAGGTGTCATTTATCATAAAAGATTGTCTGTGATGAAATCTGTACTGGGAATAACGTAGTTTGTGGCAATGAACTTAAGGGCGTATGTATAACGGAATATATCTGTACGACCCAAAACTTAAAAGGAGCTAGAGGCGAATACACGACTATTTTTATCTTGTGAATCTGAATATCACGTTCCTTTTTCTTCAAGATGTAACTAAACGCAAGAAAGCACGAAAAACCTTAGATCAGACGTTACGCGGTACTATGATCTTTTGCCCGCCAAGTGCATGTCGCTCGTGGGGGAAGCGCTTGTAATTACAAGCTTGCCGGGTATATTTGCACGCACTGACACAGCCGGGACTTTTTTTTTTCTTTTTGAAAAAAAAAAAAAAAAAAACAGCAAGAGTGCGCCTGCATAGCTTTGATGGGCGCTGAAGAAGCGCGAGAGAAGACGATTCCGAAAATTCCTAATATGACGTCACGCTCCGAAAAGGAGAGCCTTCAGCGGCTCTTTGAAATACGCCATGTCCCAAATAGCGGCCAGGCTTTTTAAATCGACCGCAAAGATTGGTTTCTTCACCTATCGCGTTCCGATTTTGTACAGCGTTGGCCGCAGGAGGTGCATTTTTTCTATAACATTCGCAAAGAGCGCGCTTACCTGAGCAAAACGTAAAAAAAAGAAAAAATGCTTAATTTCTATGGAAACGCAGCGAAGCCACCGGTGTTCAAACCATAGGGCGTCCTATTCATTCGTATAATATATATATATATATATATATATATATATATATATATATATATATACAACGGGCATGGTAGTGGCAGGCCGAAGGCGTGGGTATGTAACTGAGAAGAAAAAAACCCTTAGTGAAAACAGCAACAACGGACGATTTATTCTTCGACGTTTCGGCCGGAGTCCGGCCTGACGAAGGCCGGACTCCGGCCGAAACGTCGAAGAATAAATCGTCCGTTTTTGCTGTTCTCACTAAGCGTGTTTTCTTCGCAGTTATATATATATATTAATCTCACAATTTTTTTTACAAGAAAAATCACCTTTTTAATTAAGAACATTAGTTGTAGTACGACTAAAACTGCCAAAGTATCAAATTTATTTGTCTATTGTAGTTTAACATTTTATTGCACTGTCTTTTTATGCTCGAGTCAAGTGAATTATTCTTACACTCTCGAGTGCTCTTTTTTATGTTTACCTAATACAAGTGTGTGCTCATCCTTACGATCGAAAAGATGATCTCGGAGATGATACGGCCTGAAAACACCCATAATGTAATAGAGTCATTAAGATTGGTCTGAAGGCCTCGTATATATATAGTTTTCGCCTCGTTATTCGCTCTCTCAGTAAATAACAATGAGGGAGTTTCAGAGTGCCCTGCTACAAAGGGCATCTATAGCCTATAATCACTGACAGAGGAAGAACGGCAGGGCGTCTCTTTCGATCGGCTGGCCACCAGTCACAGCCTCCTATATCCTGACAAAGCCTGGCAGATGGCCACCAGAATCGGCCGCCGAAATGGAAAAGGTGGAGCGGCAGACAACGGATGAGAGGAGAGCCACGTGACTGGCGCCCCGCTGCGGCAATACTCCGAAACACACTTCTCCCGAGCGAACAATTGTGTTTCGGGTCCTCGCCGCTGCAAAAACTGTGCGCTGACGTCCAGGTTCCCCGAGAAATGGCTCTTTAGTGCTATGTGCTACCAGATCCTCGCGCTCCAAATCTGCGACCGGGCACTCTATGGCTCCGTCGTCGAACTGCCAGGTTTTGTGAGTATAGAGGAGGCTATGCTCCAGCACGCTTCCTATGCCTTCCGCCGTGCTTTGCCCGCACGCGTGCGCTCGAGGTGCAGGAGATGCCGAAGAGTGGTCGAATGGTGGGAAGCTTGCGGTGAACGCGGGACAACTGAAGCTCCTTCCTGCCATTCTCGTTATGGCAGTGAATGTATGTCCCCAGCTCATTCCACAGTTGAATGTCCTCTGGCGGTTTTCACCTCCGGAAACACGAGTAAATTTGCTCGATAAATGTTCAGCAAAAAGGTATATAACTCTGACCAGATGCCACTCACCTCTGCACACTTTGTTACATTCAGATTCGGAGTTGAATCTGTTTTCATCCGGGGCTCCCTGAGCAGACCCAAAGAAAAATATGGAGCATTTTCCGACAGCATTATCATAAACCCATCCTCGAACATGCGCTCTGCCTCTTCCCACTTCCGGAGAAAGAGAGCAGACATTTCTCGTGGACTTCGACAGGCAATTGGCAGAAGCTGAAAGAGGATGAAACATATTTTGAGTGAACGAAGGCCGGGTTTGGACAGGAAGTTAAATTTCCTTATCCCAGCGCTACAACGGCTAACTTAATCAATTTTTTTGTGTGTACGTGACTACTTTTTTTGGTACCCTCGTAAGTGCTTGTGGTTGCTAAATACTCGCATTGTATAAAAAAAATCCAGTTTGACTAGTTGGTTCATGACTGGATAAAAGCGCCGAAAGACAGGGACAAAGTGAAGAAGGTTTTGACAACACAGAACGCGTTCCGTCTTGCTCTGTATACGTACATCTATAACAAAACGCCACGTGAAATGCATTTTGCACTTAGTATTATGCACGCTGGCTTGCATCATTTCTTTAAGTTTAAGAAAATATAAAAAACTACCATCTCCATTACCACCAGTGTACACAATATTCTTCAAAACTATATTGGTGTTGCCACCACATGTATTTATTACAAACTTGGAAGGGGTTATCAGGATGTATATCTGTTATTGACTGAATTTTCTGAAATACAAACTGATCTTCGCTCCGTGGCATTTAGTGTGTATTTACTGTCCCTTGCGAACTATCGACGTAGAAATCGTTATACAATACCTACATTGATGATAATTTTTTTAATATTAACTTTTAGTTATACTTAAAAAATACCATTCTGAATGGAATCGTAATTAGACAACGCCAGGTATAATATTCGCACAAAGGTAACGTGTCCTGGTCACTTTTCTTTTTTGCCGCTTGATTTGGGTACTGCACACTAAAAAGTATCTTTAAGGTATTGAACCCTAAAAAAACCCTGTTAATGAATAGACGATGATGCTCTCGGGATTTTCGTTGTTTAATAAGAGTATGGAACGTCATGCCATAAGAAGCAACCGACGCACGAAAGCACGACTAACGCTCTGATGTTTCAAATTTCCTGATTTTCATCTGTGGCATCATTTCCTAGCCCCGGATGTGTTAGACTGCGAGTACGTTTCCACCTACACATCACCTTATTTCTTGTTCAGGCTTTGGGAACACGTTTCTTGCAGCAATCGAATTTTCACCCCTGAAAAATGCCTTGTTCACTGAATCTGCCGCCTGTCATGCCTGTCGCAAATGCGCGACTGGAACCTCTTTGAGCTTTGCAGATACGACGAGACTCTACGGCACATCTCGCTCCTGCACTTCGTTCACCAGCCCATCGGACTGGCTGCCTCGCAGCTGCGTTTAATACCAATCGTTGCCGTGATATGATCAGCGTACTCAAAGCAAGAAGCTTCCTCTAGCAGCCATAACTTCAACTACTTAATAGCCGACGGTGGCAATATTTTATCCACAGTACGGCAAGAGAGCAACAACATGCAAACAGCGCATAACTTCCGTACGGACCACTCGCGTCTAAATCAGCACCTATGTTATTCAAGGACTTGTTCTCGTAGGCTCTGCAGATCCTCTTCTATAATGCGAAACCGAAGGGAACGATGGGTAGACTTCGTGATTTCCATTTCTGACAAAGAGATGATGTGGAAGTCGGCAAGCATCATTTCGTCATTGTGCACAAATTAACTAGCGAAGAGTGGAAACCTATTTTTGGCACGAGAAATTAGTCTGAAATCGATCGCGCTCGTCCCAGAAGTTTCATTTCCGGCTTCAGAATTCCCACAAACTCTTATTCGTTTGTTCGCAAGTGTGAGCGTAGTATTAGGCGGGATGGAAAGCAATTTGGCAGTTTCAAAGTCAGGCGTCCAGGAAGTACTTGTCATTATTTTGATTGGCGTTGAATTTTCGCAAATTATGAACATTGCACTTACTCCTATAGTAATATCCACCATTAAAACGATAATTTCTGCATGATAGGTTAAACTATTTAACCTGCAACGACATGTTTATTTTTATTATTTACACTGTATGTTTTCGTTTCTGCTATTACCTTATCGGACGATATTATCGGGGTGCTTGACTCCATAACTTTACGGAGAAAACTGTATTTTAGCAACGCCACCTCGTTGTTTATTATTTTTAAGATTTTACAGTTTATTATAAAGATATTTGTTTAAACAAACAGCCTGCGCAGTTATTGGAAGCTTGCGCCACCTAAAGGCGACGCGCCAATCTGCCTTGGCAGCTGGTTGTCAACGCTACTATCGCTAGCGTCTCCGACACGTCGCACAGTGATGTTCTGTCTGCTTTGACCTCTTCTAATGCACCCGAAGTTCCTTGAAAGCATCTACATCTTCCCGCGACAGTATTTCTCGATTTAATTTCTTAGTAAAAGTTTGGCACATTGATATTCAAAAACGTATCCATGTCCAACGTTGCACTGCATGTGTTTTCACATCTTTCGACCCTCAGGAGTTGCTCGGAGCTAGCTTTCAGACATGTCCTCCTCAGTTGTAACTTGTAAGTGGCTGCGATGGCGACACACCGCTATGTGTTTCGTCTATCAGCGCTGGCATATGCCTCTACGAAGCACTTGCGTGTTCTACGGTACGCAAATCACTACGGAAAGACGCTTACCAGTGCCAGTAATTGGCAAATTATGCATAAGTATTGTTTTCTCTTCTCATTATCAAATTGCTCTTTGCTCGCGGGCGGATCGAGTACACTATTGGGACTGAGATGTTTGGGAATGTTTTTGCCTGCGCATGGAGGAGATATGTGCTCTCAAGCTGTGCTCAGGTAAGCTCCTTCATTAGAAACTATAGTCGGCTGCTACACACGATGTTATTTTTAGAAGTGCCTCTGTTAGGAGATACACCCTGGCACCACTTTCTAGTAGCACGCTTCCAACTGCGGCTTTCAACAAGTGTAATTAGAGCGAATACTGTTTTTCCTTCTTTTATGCGAAAATGACAGTGCTTTTAAAACTGGCGAATGAGTATATGCGATCGCCAAGACTCGAATGAGTGTATCTGTTCGCCGAGAGGAAACACTCTTAATCAGCAACATACGGGCTCGCGTAAGACGTGAACCGAGCGCAGATCCATCAGATGTTCCGGATTAGTGGGATTGCTTAGTTACCGCACAACAGTTTCATTCTGAGGTGCATGGCTTCCGACGATATGTTTTTTTTTTTTTTTTGCCATGGCTAAAAAGGGCAGTCATCAAAGTACTTCCGCCACATCTTGCAAAAGTAAGCCCAGTGATATCATTCTTAAACCGGAAACAAATATCAAAACACAGCACCGGCCGGCCTTTTATTGTCGGATATAATGATTTGCCTCACAAAGAACGCACATTTGGTCTCAGTAATATCAGAATAACGTGTTGCGATAGCTACATTTTTTTCAGTATCCAGTATCAAATTTATTATTACATATTTCGCTTAAAACACATACATTGATGAAATCACAAAAGTAATAAGGGTCAGAGAACCAATGCTTGCATAACCCAGGTTAATTATGTCAACTATGACCACCCGAAAAGCTGCAGAACGTATTTTTACTAGAGTTTCTTATCCTTCATCAGAGCTTTGGTTTGTGTAAAATATGACCGGGATTTCAGTAGAGCAAAAACAAGGTTCGGAATACATCGGAATGAGCTTACGTGCTCAAACATGTGGAAAAATGCTATTGGCGCATCATGAAAAAGTTGGGTCTAAGTTATAACAGTAAAATGACATTCGGCCGAAGAATGTAAGGCACGTTCAGAACTCGGCAATATTTTCTATAACGGTAGGCAAACAGTCGTGGAGGAAACGTTGTCACTAGATATGACAAAACAAACTTACCTGTTGCTGCGACCGCAAGAAGTAAAGATATATTTAGCAACATAATTGCATAGAAGTAACAAAACCACTATCTTAATTTAATTAGTTTCAAACGTGGGCAAACTTTTTTACGATCAGTGATTCCTGTATATAAATAAGGGGTGTATGCCAACCTGCTGAATCTAGCCTAAGCCAAAACACCTGTATAAATAAGGGGAATACGCATGTTGTTCTCCCGTAAGCATATGCACCTTCCTTCGTGTTCACTACGTAAAACATTTTTTCTTTCAGATCGCAATATGTTTTAGCTTTTATTTTGTTTATGTCATTTTAATATGAGGCGTTTGCTGAGAGTTCCTGGTTCCGGCATGAGCTAACACAAAGAAAAAAAAATAATACCTTACAGGTCGATGACATCCGTTGGTAAGCACGAGCATATCTCATTGGCTGTTGACAAGAGAAAGGAAAACGCAGATTTATATGCTCTTTGATCTTTGAAACCATGATGACGTATACAGCAAGGAAGCACAATTCTATAGCAAGGCAGAGCTGCTGTTTCCGGCTCTTTTATTGAACACATACGGCAGATAATATGAATGAATCTTATAAGGCAGCTTATAATTGTGCAAGCCTCTAAATCGTTTAGGTATTTAATTATGACTTCCTTTAAGACAGCATAGAGAGCACGATTAATCGATAATTAATTATAAAATTTTATTTATACATTTTACTACATTTTCGAATAATCCTGACGGTTATCTCCCCATACAATAGGGAGTTTTTTCAAGCAGTTTTTGCATCACACGGTTCCGAAGTCCTGAACGGCGTAGCTGTTCCGTTTAGGGAATTCGCGTGTAAAATTTAACGCGTTTTAACGAATCGTAAAACTCGCACAACTGTTCAACAGTGATGATGATTGCGTTTCAGCGGCAGCGCCATCTCGTAGTAAACATCTGAAACCTTCTCCAGCGTGGAAATCTTTGATTTGCATTTCAAGGCGCGCACTGTTGTAAACAAGACAGCCGATGTAAGATTACCGGTCAGAAATTCAACGAGCTATGAAGACAGAGTATAATGTGACTGAACGACCACAAATGAGGTGATGTGTCTCTATTTTGTTGGGCAACCCTTCGCGGTCGTGTGATATACAGGGTGTCTCATATAGCGGCCATCCTCGGGGAAGACGAGGATGGCCGCTACGGAATAAAAATACGCCGGAATTCGCTACTAACTCGTTTTTGAAAGCACAGCTCTTACCTAGGCGCCCGTTTCCGGGTTCAGCGGCGTCGCCGTCGGCGTCGGCGTCAGCGTAACAGCGCGCGTTGCATTATGAAACATGTTCTCGTTCAATTTAGCGGGAAAATTTCACGCTGAATTTAGCGGAAAAATTTACGTCACGCGATCTGAACGAAAAGTCCGTTTTCTACGCTAAATTTAGCGGAATATCTTTCGCTAAATTTCCCCGCTAAATTGATGGGAAAATCTTCGCCAAATTTCTCGCTAAATCTAGCGAGAAAATTGTTTATAAATTTCCTGCTAGCTTTAGCGGGAATATATTATCGCCAAATTTAGCGGTAAATTTAGCTAAAAATTCCCGCTAAGTGGGAGGGCCGCAGGCGAGGAGAAGATTCGGGTACGGAGGGGGAGGAGAGGCATAACGTCTACTCCCCTTCTCCTCCTCAAGAGCTGCGCTGCAATTCGGCAATACACAGAATTGTAAACGTCTTTGATTTTTTTTTTTTTTTTTTCAGGAAGTGTTTCAGCTTTCTTTTAATAGCGGTGATAACAAATCGAAGTTCCTAACCTGGGCCGGTTTTCTCGAAGCGATGGTAAACCCATTTTGGTAAACCACGGTGCCTAGAAAGGGAAAAGTACCTAGGTACTGTAATAAACGGCTGGATATAGAACAACAATAATTATTTTTGATTGGGCAGTAAGATGCGCCATCTATCGGTGAAACAAGTCAGTCATTTTGTTTACCCTCTTTTTTCCGCTGGTTGTCATCGATCTAGTATGGTATTTTAAGTCAGAATATACTAATATTGTACTTGAAGACCAATTTATTTGCTTCCGATGGTACGAAGAAATTTTAGCTACTATGCTAGAGTTTGTCGACGAATATTCGAAAATGTAAGAAACATTTCCTTGAATATGTTTCGCCATAAACAACGCATAATTTTCCCGTGCTTCTTCCAGTCTGGCAACGCAGGTACTGTAGTCTCGTTTTCGTTCCTTGCGACGCACGTTTGTACGATTCCTGCTGATCTCAACTGTTTGCCCTCTCTTCCGTTTACCCAACCGATTCACCGGTGACGAGAAAGCTAAGCTTCTCGTCACCATTGAATTGCTGGCCACTGGGGATATGTAGAAACCTCAATGCTGTCTGCATACTGTCGGCGCACTGTGAACAAAAAAACAGTACAATGTCTCAGCTGTTCACCCGGAACGAAGACTTTATTGAGGATAATCCCCTTTCTCCGCAAAGTAATCGCTGCTCACGAGTTGGCGTGCATAGTGTAACACATTCAACGTCTTAGTATAAATATATACCAACACTCGTTCGCAAAACATTTTTTTACTCACCATAAAAGCACTTGCAAAGCTTATGTACCGTCATATGTCTTGGATCCCGGACTGCTGAAGAGTGATGCGTTAGCGGAATGCTGCCGTCGGTTAGTTTAGTAGTCCCTCTGAACTTCCACTTTGATTGACGTGCTAATGGGTTGATGCTAAGTCATTAATATAACAGCCAGACCGAAATGAATGTTCAGCAGAACCAAGCAGAACTATTAGCCCTCATTAAGCGACGCCGCGGCCATTTTGCTTCTAGGTACTGCTCCTCCCTCGGCGCCCCTGCTCTCCCAGTCACGTGACCTGGAATTCCCCCTTCTGGGGACAATAGTTAACTTTAAACCACGGTTCGCGTTCGGGAAAACGGGCCCTGCTATCCGACATCCCGTTTGTCGGTCAAGAGGTGGCCATTGAGCATAGTCGGAATACTAGCTGGGCCCCAAAACGCTTCGAGTGCCGGGGAAAGGGTTTTATTACTAGCTCCAGTAGACAATAGATATTAGTTATGTATCCTATATATCATTATTTACCAACAAGTACAGGTCTCGCCTGTGCATGTTCCGGTCGCTTACGAGGAGCGCTATTTATCTTTTTGGCAACACCATTCATTAGTTCATTCATTCACTTGTTTATTTTCTGTGCTCATAAACAGCTTGACGCCGTGATAATGGTGCAAAACCAGACTGATCTCAGGTTACTTACAAACGCCACAAAGGTCTGATTAAAATATCAATATCGACTACGCCGAGGGTATTATACATGGATTGAATGCTGGTCATGGGACTGGTTTGGATATTTTGATTAACACGGGAAGTTAAAGAAATCCATATAAAGCGACTCGGAACATGGGTATTAATACTAGCTGATGTGAGATCATGACAGTCGATACATTCATACAGGAAAAACTAGATCTCAGGCACGTCGTCTAGAACTCAAAGTAAGGCGATTGCTTCGTTCCAAGAGTCCCGCATAAGAATAGCAATCAGTGCAACTAATATAACGATAATAGAAAATTTGAAAGAAACGATTCTCAACATTTTCTGTTATGTATTGACTCGTAAAGCTAATACGATTCCAGACAACAAAGGAAAACTCCAACTTGGACCGGATTAACGAGAGGTATAATGGTAAAATACATGTTGACGTAGAGAACTCACAAGTAATTCTAGAGATGACACCCAGCTTACGGACAGAGTAATTTATAAGGTTACTTAGATGTACAGTAAAAGATAAGGAAGAGTCTATGTATACACCAAGATCACGTGTGCAGTGAAATTTTCGCAAAGGAACATTACAGACCTGGTAACAAAAGTTTTCCTACCTTTCTATACAGAGACATAAAAACAGTTTCATAAGGATTGAGCGTAACGTGTTCTGACGACATCAATCACACACTGATTTAGCACCGTTCATAAGCTTTTCGCTGTCACCCAAGAATAAGAGCTGCCTAAACAGCTTGATATCATCTGCATATTGCAAGATGACTGAATTATAAACACTTCAAATAAGGTACATAATAAAAACATTGAAAAATATCGGCCCAAGTATAGACCCGTGCGGCACACCCGAAAAAAAACACAAAAAAAAAAACAGTGCTGGGAGAGGTGTTTAAGAACACGTACAAAATTCTGTATATTGGACAGATAATCAAGAAACAATAACAAAAGGAGGTACTCATGCCGTAGGATACTAGTTTATGTATAAAGAGCGAATAATCCAGTAACTCGAAAGCCTTTGAAAGGTCAAAACATAAAGCGTCTACCTGTACTCGCTGAAGCACAGTAGGCAAAACAAAATTTAATACTTACACCAACTTTTTCTTAACAGACCTTTCACGCACAAAGCCATGAGGTGCAGGGCTAACCTTAACCTTAAAAGAGTTTGGAGTGTAATAGAATAAAACAATTTCGTAGACCTTTGCAAACAAACATAGCAACGACACGGGTTTGTAATTTTTGACATTGCCCGTTTTGCCATTCTCAAGTACTGGCGCAGTAATAGAGTTCTTCCAAAGGGAAGGAAAAATTGGGCTCTGCCACGACAAGTTAATATATACGTTAAGACAGGTGCACAAAGAGAAGAGCAGCGTTTGGCAATAAAGCTTGTTAAACCGCCAAATGTGACTGATAACTTTGGCTTGAGTTTCCATATGGCAAGTTCAATGTCAATCATTTCAAGATATAAGACTGACAGATGATCACTAGCATTGTTATTGACGACAGTCACTGGCAGTCCGGTACGGCCGGAAGAATAAACTGAGAAAAAATAGCTCGCGAATGGCTTTCACACATCTTCAGGCTCACTCAGCGTAATGCCAGACGAGTCAGCTAAGTGTATTGTTGACGAGGTAGTAGTTGTATACACTCCTTAACGTATGGCCAGAAACGCGTTGGGTCATGGCTTAAACTGTGCTCTACTGACTCACGGTGTAATATTTTAACGTGTTTTAGCAATGTATTAGCTTGAGCACGTGACTCAGAAAATTTCAGGTACCAAGAAGCAGAGTATGCAATCTTATATTTCTTATGATAATGCAGTTTTGCTTTCTTAGAACTGATCTAAGCTCCCTGGAGTACGAGAATATTTGTACGAGTAAATAACAGGGAGGGTGGGTAAGATTCAATCCCAAGTAATTAAAAAAATATTTGATATGGATCCATGCGCGTGCGTGTACAGAAGCAACATTCCCCGGCCGACGTGATTAAATTCCCTAGTTTTTTTTTTTTTTTTTTGTGTCTAACAAAATGTAGCATATCCAGATATGCTAGATGATCTTCCGAACAACGTAGCTCACATTGCCACTGTAATTCGGATGATTTTTCACTTTTGTTCGTAGATTTCAGTCGAAAAAAGTGAAATCGTCTCAGCACTGGCCAGCGGCGGCGGTGCCGCTATCATGAGAATGCCGTGAATGATCTGCGACACCGGAGCACTGCAGAGACGCTGATTCGATCGTTTCTAAAGTTCCTTCTCCAAGTGCAGCTATCCAGCTCGACGTCACAGCCCTAAAGTGGCCATGAGGTAAACCATCGAAAATTGCTGTCATTAGTACTCGGATCGGCAGAGCCACCTGCTAGCTGCGAATCCCAGTTACCAGGCAGCAGATACTCGACCAGCAACCTGCCTTACCCAGCAACCAGCCTTTGTCACTCTAGTGGGACTCGGGCATTATGCCCGAGTCCCACTAGTGCAACAAACAGAAACAAACGGCACGGACAAGCCTCTAACCCATGCAGCCTGCCCGTGATGGTACACTCTCCAGCGATATGAAAGAGCCACTGGGAGCGCGTGGCCGAGGCGGTGGCTGGCGGGGGAGCTGCGAGCGCTCCGGGTAGTTCCATTCTGCTTCGAGGGGAGGACGCTCACTCGGGGCTCGGCACAAACTGATAAGCGCGTTTCGCCTTGTCTGAGCCCGAGTGAGCGTCCTCCCCTCGAAGCAGAATGGAATTGCCCGGAGCGCTCGCAGCGCCCCCGCCAGCCACCGCCTCGGCCACGCGCTCCCAGTGGGTCTTTCATATTGCCGGAGAGTGTACCTTTGGCAGGCGTTTATTCGTTCGGTGCTCGTGAAATAAGCACGAGTGATTGTAAGCCTGCCAAAGGTACCCCCCGCGTGCATGATGCTTTTGTTTAAGCATAGCCTCCTTTATACTACAAAGCCTGTCAAATCGCGAAAGACTTGGGTTTGAGGCTCGTCGCTGTCGTTTGTTTCTGTCTGTCACTGTAGTGGGACTCGGGCATAAGCCAGCACCATTTACTGAACGTGAAATAAAAAACCACTGTATCAAACTTGATTTGAGTTTGAAGCTTCATGGGCATCTTGCCCACACGATATATAGAGCAACTCGCACATGTTTTCAGCTTTCATTTTATTGTCAAAGTATTCTGAGAAATTTACTGAGCAGCTTTATTAATCGTGAGGCACTAAATCCGGAAGAAAGTAGCAACCAGTTTTTTTTCTTCACGCAGCACCAAAAATTGAAGATGTTTGGCTATATGCCACAAAAACCACGTTTGAATGGCAACATATGTTTCCGTGGGAGAAGTCTGTAAATTCCCCGTATAGGCAAGATTGCATGAACAGAGAACTGCCACTCCGGCGCACACTGCATTTACACCGTTTTGCCAAGCTTCACTGACAACTGAACTGCCAGCGTGGCCCAGAATGCATTTAGACCATTTTGCCAAGCTTGGCTAACCACTGCACTGCTAGCCTGGCCCAGGCTTGTTGTACACCGTACAGCCAAGCTTAGCTATACAAGGAACCCCCACTGAACTGCCGGGCCGGCTAGCCAGGCTAAGGCTAGCGTGCCCCTTGGAGCAAAACGGTGCTTGGGCCAGCGAAACTTTCGCCGGCTGCCCAAGCAGGCTCAAGCTTGACCGGTGAATTGTGCTGGTTCGGTCACTTGAAACATTTAATTTTATACAGTAGTGCATGCTAATTCTTGTTTTAATTTACAGACGACGACTCGGTACAACTTACAATCATAGGAAAAACTGTAGTCAACACCTTCAGCTGCCATTCTAATCACCGAAATATAAAATAGTTTATGTGAACGACTTGTTTCAGAATCGTTCATCTTCTACTGAGACTCTCACTTGGAAAAACACGGGTGAGGACCAACACTGAAAAATATGACAGAGGACAGCTACCATTACGCTTACGAAAATTGAAATATATAACGCTAATAAATTACCAAAAGTAATTAAGAAATGGAGTAAAGTTCTTATTTATATCTCACTTTACAATTTGAAACTACATTTAGCTATTACAAATGTATATTATCTTATATTACTATGCCAATACATATTATGCAATCATGACAAAAATTAAAAACAATTATTCAATTTTATAAATTTTTTTAGTTTTTTATTCAAACCTCCAACATTGTACACCAGTTTCATTATAACTTTATGTCAGTCATCTCGCAGCGTACCCAGTTTGATAAGCCACCCGCGACTCTGCAAGTGGACAAATAGACCTCTTACAAAATGTACAGCGCCACGACGCCCCGCAGGGGGCACCTGTGAAAGCAGGTGTTTGTTGAGTCGCGTCACCACGAATCCCGAGCCATGCGAGTTGGCCGGCCCACATCTGGCTGTGCGTGGCTTTCCCGTGTCCGGGGAAAAGGCATCCTGGTGGTTGAGTCCAGCCTGGGGTAGGTTTGGACCCTTCGGGGCCCCCGGGTGAGGCAATACACCATTTCAGCCCCCGCTTCCCGTAGACGGGTGTCCTGGCTTGGCCCGACCAAAATAATACAGTCAGTCGCCACTTTTACTATCCCCTCTCTTATTTCACCCTTGTCTTCTTCTTTTCACTCTTGTCATTTCTCTTTTCTTTTTTCAACTCCTTCGGCAGCGAGGGCTAACCTTGGGTGGCGACAGACCCCTTGTCTAGAACCACACTTGGTTATAGTTCCTGGACAGCGCTAATAGCGTAACGTCTCCACCAAAGCCCTTTTGTTATGACGCGTTACCTTCTCTCTCGTTGGGCTCCGTGGCGGGCGGCACACCACAGGTTCTGAACGTTCTCCGCCTCTTATGGCTGCCCTCCTCCTAAACCCAGCTCACGTCAGCCCTGGAAAAAGCGCTGCCTTGAGCACACAATCATAGAAAAAGACCCTCCTGTGGAAAACGTCACCAAGTTCTTTGTTGTTCATTCTTTAGATGAACAAAGACCTGTTGCAAGAATATATCCTTTTCTGTCGAAGGTCCTCGAACATCTTATTTAGTCCTCTTATAAGGCCAAGAAACTTCACTCTGATTTGATTTGATTTTGGGTTTTAATGGCGCAGCGGCTGCTAAGGCCATAGTGCGCCAGAACAATGGTAGAAGAAAAAACTGCGGTGCTATTTAAAGGCGAGGCATGATATGAGAGTTTAAAATATTTCATAAAATGTAGACAATACAAAAAAAATCCACTAACTTAGATGTGCTGTAATAGGCCAATGCTGTTTAGGAAGATAAAAACCTGGTTATGAGGAACAAGAGGCTCCTCTCCCAGCAAAAGGGCTGGGTGGAATGAAATCTGTTCTCTAAAAAACCGTGAAAAGTTGGTGCGACGCTCCTCATGATATTTCGGACATTGAATGAGAATGTGCAAGACGGAGAGTGTTTCACCACATTCTTCACACATTGGAGCATCCTCTGCTCGCAGAAGGAAGCCATGTGTGAGTTGTGTGTGACCAATTTTCAGGCGACAGAGAACAACTTCATAAAAACGCTCGTTATGTCGGCAACTGGCCCACTCGGAGAGAACAGGTTTCACGCAATGGAGTTTATTATGAACTTCAGTGTCCCATTCCTCCTGCCATTTCTTTTTAATCAACTTTTTCAATGAGGACCTGTAATCCTGGCATGGGATGGAGGTAACCTCTGTGTCCATGTTCTGACATGTTCTAGCAGCCTTATCGGTCTCCTCATTTCCGCCAATACCGACGTGGCTAGGGGCCCAACAGAAAAATAATGGTGATGTTGGAGTTTGTGGCAGCTACAATCTTGTTACGTATTTGCAGAGTAAAAGCATCTTTTGATCGATCTAGAGATGCAAGTGCACGGAGTGCACTGAGAGAATCTGAGAAAATTACGGCGGCCTTGATATTCCTTTTGATGATAGTATCCACAGCTACCAGTAGGGCATATAACTCTGCAGAAAAAATGGTGGCTTGGTTGCTGAGCCGCGTTACAATACTGCATGACGGCCCAACTACAGCACATCTAACACTGCTGCTCCCCTTCGTTCCATCCGTGTAGAACTGTACAAAGTTTTTGTAGTTTTCGGAGATTAGTAAGAACTCTTGCCTGAGATCTTCTGCTGGTATATTCTTTTTGTCATACTTGGAAAGAGAAAAATTAATCGGAATAGGTGTGATGTTCCAGGGAGCAACTGGGCTGGGCAACGCTGCTACCGGACTTGATAAGTCTATTGCAAAATTCTCGGCCTCAGATTTAAGGCGCAGAGGAAAGGGAGGTACAACAGAGGGTTTGTTCTGGTACGTTCTTTCATACCGCGTGTCCAGAAACACTTCGAGTGCAGGATGTCGAGGCATGGAGCGAACTCTTAAGTGATATTGAAGGCCCAAGAACAGACGTCTTTTTACAAGAGAGCATTCATTAGATTCAGCGTAGAGACTGGGGACTGGAGAGGTCCGGAAAGCTCCCGTTGCAAGTCGTAGTCCCAGGTGGAGGACAGGATCCGAGACCTGAAGAAGAGACGGCCGTGCCGAGCCGTACACCATGCAACCGTAATCTAATTTCGATCGAACGAGGCACTGATACAAACGCAGAAGGCACCTTCTGTCACTACCCCAGGACTTGTGAGAAAAAAATTTTAAAATATTCAATGCTAGCAGGCATTTCTTTTTTAGTTGCAAGATGTGACTACGGAAGCTACGTTTCTTATCAAAAATAACCCCTAAGAATTTATGCTCAGGACGTACGTTTAGGGTCTGACCTCCCAAAGTTAGAGTGGGTTCTATAATGATACCCCTTCGAAGAGAAAACAGAACACCGACTGTTTTCTTTGCTGAGAAACGGAAACCATTCTCATCTGCCCAACGTGTCATTCCATTAATACCTAGTTGAACTTGGCGTTCACAAATAGCTGAGTTACACGAAGAGCAGTAAATTTGCACATCATCAACATAAAGTGCATAGGAGAGAGATCGGGGAAGAACCTGTCTAAGAGAGTTCATTTTGATCAGAAACAAAATAACAATCAGCACTGACCCTTGGGGAACACCATTCTCTTGGACAAACGTTTCAGAAAGTGTCGTGCCCAACCTCACTTGGAACGAGCGGTCATCGAGGAAGCTTTTGATAAGAGCTAGCATTTTCCCACGAATTCCAGCTGAAACTAAATCACTTAAAATTCCGTACCGCCATGTGGTATCATATGCCTTCTCAATATCGAAAAACACCGATAAACAATGTTGTCTGTTAACAAAGGCATCCTTGACTGTTTTTTCTAGGCGAACAAGGTGATCAACAGTTGATCGCCCTGTCCGATACCCACATTGAAATTTGCCGAAGAAGTTTTCCTGTTCTAAAAAGTACACCAATCTAGAGGTCACCATTCGTTCAAACGTTTTTCCCAGGGAACTGGTTAGTGCGATTGGCCTGTAGCTGGAGGGCAATGATGGATCCTTTCCAGACTTTAGCAAAGGAATCACAATTACCCTTTTCCAGAGCGTGGGATAAGCTCCACTGCTCCATATAGAGTTAGAAAAACAACAGGATGGTATCTAATGTTGCAGGATGTAAATGCTGAAGCATATTGTAATGAATAAGGTCTGGCCCCGGGGACGAGTTCCTTCCCTTGTCAAGGGCAATCATCAGTTCCACAAGGGTAAATGGTAGATAATAAGCCTCGTTAGAACCACCGGTACATTTCATTGGTACTTTCTCTTTCGCAGCCTTGTATTTTAGAAAGGTGTCTGAATAATGCTCAGATCCCGAGACAGACATGAAGTGTTTCCCAAGAATATTTGCCTGCTATTCTAGTGTGGGAACACGACCACGACTTCCATCTAGTGTAAAGGGAGGGATGGTAAATGCACGGTAATCCCCTCTAATTCTATGGACCCTGTCCCATACGACTTTTACACCTGTGGAACTGTTGACTGAGGAAGTATATGACATCCAGGTGTTTTTTTTTTATTGGCGTCTTACACAGCGGGCCTTAGCACGTAGCTTTTTAAAATTAATGACATTTTCAACTGTTGGGTAACGGCGCACTATTGTCCATGCACAGTTTTGCCGCTTACGAGCTGGGCTGCACTCCTCATTCCACCAAGGCTTTGGTTTTGATGGTAAGCGCCCTGTCGTTTTTGGAATAGAGCGCTGTGCTGCTTGGACAATTACATAAGTCAGGACTTCACAGGCTTCATTGACATCTAAGCTAACTAATGTATCTGGATGCAACTCTGACTCCTTTTTAAAAGTGGCCCAGTTAGCCTTTTCTAACTTCCAACGCGGAGTTCGAGTTTGTAATGACTTAAAAGAGACTGTGCTTTTTAAAACAATGGGGAAGTGATCGCTACCATAGAGATTCTGATCTACACTCCATGAGAAGTCAGGCAGCAACGAGGCACTACCAATGGAGAGGTCGATGGAGGTCGATGATAAGGATGAGGTGCTAAAATAAGTTGAGATATCAGTATTCAAAAGACAAAGGCTTCGAGAAGTTAAAACTGATTCGATTATTTTCCCTCGAACATCAGTTCGATTCCCACCCCAAAGGGCATTGTGGGCATTAAAGTCCCCCATCAAAAGAAAGGGCTGTGGAAGTTGATCTAAAAGAGAGTGAAGTTCTGCACTGGTTATAGCTTGTGAGGGTGATAAATATAGTGAACAAACAGAAATGGCTTTATGTACTAGAACACGCACTGCCACTGCTTCTAAAGGAGTGTGTAAGGATATGGCCGTACAAGCAGCCAGCCTTGGAACTACTATCGCTACTCCTCCAGATGAAATGGTAGCATTTGGGCGGTCCTTCCGGAAGACAGTAAAATTTCGGAGGAAGTTGGTATGTGTGGCATTTAAATGTGTTTCCTGTAAACACAGGGCTGCAGGTTTGTGTTCCAGTAGAAGATAGTCAACGTCGTCAAGATTAGCAAGCAATCCCCTGCAATTCCATTGAAGAAATGTTGCAGTCATGTGTTACAGATTGTTACTTTGGAGGTATTTGTTTTTTACTTTTATGGCGGGCCTTGAGAGCCTGCCACTCCATGTCTTCTGTGTCCGACGCATGAGAGGAGGCCTGGGTACTCTCATCCATAGGTTCTGACTCCTGTGGTGAGACCTTTCCGGAAGGTGTGGAAAGACTCTGGCCACGAGGTGCCAGGCGTCGGCCACGACCACCTCCAGCCAAAGAGGAGGTGGAGGTGCCAGGCAGGGAAGTGCCGGAGACTTCCTGTTCCTGTCCTTTGGGTGTTGGAGTGGCACAGGAACCATGCCGCTCCTTGGATGTGGATTTCCTCTCCTGAGGGCGTGGGCCCCTCTCCCTTGAAGGGGATCGCGGGCTACGGTCAGGCTTGGCCGTTGCCAACCCATCCTGTGAAGGGGATGCCGTCTGTGCCCCCTCGTCACTAACTGGTACAGACTGCTGCCCCGTGAGAGCGGGAGGGGTGGTCGTCTGGCTGGAGGAGGCAGTAGATCCCCCAGCCGTTACTGCACGCCCGGACAGCTGAATTTTCAGCTTGGGCGTGGGGGACTGCTGTGGCTTCCGATAGTCCAAAAAGGACGTTTGTGTAGCCACTGCAACCTTCAGTGGTGCATGTCCCCGCTGCACCACCTGCGCATAGCCGCCCTTCCGCAAGAAAGCGAAACGGCGACGTGCCTCTTGGTATGTTAAGTTTTACTTTTAGTGTCAGAACTTCTTTTTTATCTTTCCATACCCTACATGATCTGGAGTACGCTGGGTGGGCCTCATTGCAGTTTGCACACTGTGCACTGTTTGTGCAGGATTCCGTCTTGTGGTCGGTTTTGCTGCATTTTGCACATGTGGTTTTCCCACGGCAATTCTAGGAGCCATGTCTATATTTCTGACACTGAAAACATCTGCGGGGGTTAGGGATATACGGTCTAACCCTACAGTGGAGATATCCAGCCTTGACGGCTTCAGGAAGTTTGGTGGCTTCAAAGGTTAGAACTAGGTGCTTTGTTTTTAATTCCTGCCCGTCTCGTCGCATGCAGATACGCCTTGCGGCCACGACCCCTTGGTCAGAAAGACCTTCAGCAATTTCGCGGTCAGTTGACTCTAAAAGGTCATCCTCAGAGATAACTCCCTGAATCGTATTCAGTGTGCGATGTGGCGTGACTGACACCTTATGGTCGGATACTGCACTCAGTGCAAGGAGGGCCGCACTCTGTTCGCTGGTCTCAATTTCCACCAGAAGGTCGCTAGTAGACATTTTTTTGGCTTTGAAGCTTTTGCCCACCACACATTCGAGTACTTTCGCAACGAGGAAGGGCGATAATTTTGATAGCTGCTTTTCACTTTCGGAATGAATCACCAAAAACTTTGGGTACTTGGATTGGTTACCTGGAGTCTTGTCCGAGATTAAAACTTCGGTGCGGACTCTTTTGGGAGGCCGATCAAGTTGGTTTTGCTTGGAACCCATAAAGATGGGGAGGTTTTCAGAAACCGTGGCGCACCGCCCACCACCGAGCCCAACAAGGGGGTAGGTAGCACCCCATAGCAAGTAGGGCTTGGCTGGCTATGCTACTCTACCAGTGCTACCCAGTAACTATAACCAAGTGTGGTTCAAGAGAGTTATCTGTCGCCACCCAAGGTTAGCCCTTGCCGCCTAATGGTACGTTTACACCTGAAAAGAAATCCGCTACCGCGGGAGCGGATCCGCTCCCGGCGGCGGCGGCGACGAGCGGGTTGCGTTTACATCTGTTTCCTTCGAGCAGTGGCGGCAGCGCCGGCTGCGGCAGCGGTTCCCGTAACGTCTCGTCAAATATGACAAGAAGGCGCGAGAGTTGCCGCCTCGGCTCTCTCTCTCCCGGGCGTTGCTGCTCCCGGAAGAACGCGTACTCATGACGTAGGCAGCGTCGCGCCGCGCGAGAATGTCACTTCCGGTCAGCGAAACGCCTCGTTCGGCGGCAGAAATAGGTCCTGGACCAAAACGGCTCGCCGCCGCGTTTTCCGCCCAGCGTTTCGCCCCAGCGGCAAAAGCTGGGCGGATCCGCTGGCGGATCCGCAAGTGTAAACGTACCATAAGAAGGTGAAAAAGGAAGAAAGAGAGTGTAGAGAGAAAGAAAGAAAAAGGAGGTGGAAGGAAAAGTGAAAGGAGGAACAACAGGGTAGAAGAGGCGACTGACTGAATCATCCTGGTCGGGCCAAGCCAGGACACCCGTCTACGAGAAGCAGGGGCCGAAGCGGTGTATTGCCTGGCCCGGGGGGCCCCGAAGGGTCCAAACATACCCCGGACTTAGCTCAACCACCAGGGTCCCCTTTTCACTGGACACGGGTACGCCACGCACAGCTAGACGTGGGTGGGCGAACCCATATGGCTCGGGGTTCGTAGTGACGCCACTCACCAAGCACCTACAAAAGTAGGTGCCCCCTGCGTGCGGGTATGGTGGCCCACGTGGCTGGGGTCCGTGGTGACGCTACTCACCAAGCACCAAGCACCTAGCACCTAAGGTGCAGGCGCCCCCTGCGGGGCTCGGGGTCCGTGGAGACGCCACTCTCCAGGCACCTGCTTTCACAGGTGCCCCCTGCGGGGAAACTGCACTCTGGAGACCTCCTCGCTGAGGTGGATACAAAACTCCACAGCGAAGCATTGCGCGGGCTCACAAACATCGTCGATGCAAAAGTGTCGGTGAGTCCTCACCGCACACTCAACACCATCTGTGGAGTTCTCTCCGAAGACGACCTTCTGGAAACAAGTAAAGAAGAACTCCTTAAATGACTTAAAGGCGCCGGCGTTGTCGCTGTAAAACGTAATATGCTCCGTAAAGACGGCAAAGAAACGCCATCAAGGCACGTCATCCTGACCTTCGAGAAACATGCCTTCCCCGCAACAGTAAAAGTAGGGTACCTGAACTGCCGCATTCGTCCCTACATCCCCAACCCGCTGCGATGCTTCCGCTGCCAACGATTTGGCCATGGATCACGGAGTTGCAGAGGAAGAGAGACCTGTGCTAAATGCGGACGTCAAGATCACGTCGCTGACATCTGCGACGCAGGGGCCCGCTGCACTAACTGCAGTGGACCACACCCAGCCTACCCCCGCACTTGTATCCTGTGGCGACAAGAAAAATAGGTTCTGCCATTACAAGCCAAGGAAAATATTTCATACCCAGAGGCCAAGAAAAGGCTATCTTTTCTATCAAAGGTAGGCTATGCCAAAGTGGTGCGCAGGGGCCCTGCACCACGCTTGGAGTCGAGGGCCACCCAGATCTCCCCGGAGATACTGGCGGTGGCCCTCAAAGCCCCAACCCCAGAACACAGGCAGCAGCCCCCCCAAACACGCCGAAGGAGCACGCACGCTGCCCCCTCACAGAGTGGGACGCCAGCAGCCGTGCCCACAGTCTCTCCTGGGCCCTCACAGAGGGAGAAGGAGCGAAGCTCTCGCTCCAACTCGCTTGAGAAGGGCCCTTCTTCAGGGTAGCGGCGTGACTCGCACACCATCCATGGCTCTAAAGGAGTGAAACAGATGGAGCAGGACGATTTGCCCAGCTCCTCTTCCACCCCTCCCTCTGGATCGGGCCGAGAACGGAAACTGCTCTCTCGAATACCCGATTAACCGAAGACTGCAGGCAAGCCTGCCTGGAAAACTCGGGAGATGGAAGTGGCAGCTGAGGCTGCTGATCTATCCACAAACCTGTCCGTCCTCGAAGACACGGATTGGCAGACCCCAAAACCCAAGCACAAAGCAAAAACACCTGTTAAGCCTCCTAAATGACCTCTACCCAAGGCGTTTAGTTTCACCCCATGCATTTTTCCTCATGTATATACCTCATATATGTTACTTTTGGAGCTCTCCAATTTCACATTGTCTACTTTTTATGTGTATTTAATTGTGATCAATACTTTGAGGTCAGAATAACCTGGCTTTATGTTATTAATTCCATTATTCCTTTTTAGGGGCTTTTAAACATTTTGTCCTCTTTTTAACGACCTTTTTCCTTCACACATTCTTATGGCAGGAGGCGTTTTACAGTGAAATTGCAAAAGACCTTTTCGCAACTTGGATGATGTTGACTCCTTGCTTCAGGAGCACGCACCCTCTGCAGTTTGTCTCCAGGAGACATATTTAGGATCGTCGAATAGTAATTTCCCGCGATCATTTAGGTTGTGGGGATTGTGATCCCTCAAAATTTTGTCGCGTCAGCGTTTTGGCGCGCCGTGGCGGCCGCGCTGGCGTAGCGAGAGGTGGCGCTGCTTACCATTGTGAGTGGCTTCCTCCTCTCCCCCTTTGGGGCGATTTCCGTAACGAACCCCTGCACAAAGGAGATCGACGTGCCGCTCCTTGATTGGCCACTTCGCTCCCGCCGTTATCTTAAAACCAGCGGACAGCAGTCTCTCTTCCTCTTCTTCCTGGGATTCGGCGGCGGCGACAACGGGGAACCGTCCGGCGCACCGGTGAGCGTTTATCCCGTCCTTTGTACCTTTGTGAACGACCGTTCGGCCGTGGGCGATCTCCACACTGACAGCGTTCACCAGCTTATAGCTGCTGTTTTCTTCTTTTTGTTTCATTGTAAATAAACAGAGTTTATCACCGTTACCAACGTGACTGGTCTATGATTGCGCTCAAAGAAGCATACCACGCGAGTACGAACCCATCTCGCGGTAGAGCGTCTCGCCGCGAACGTAGTACTCCCAAAGGCAGTGGCCCTAAGGAGAACCACAAAGACTTCGGCAAAAATCGCGTAACAACATCTGGCAGTTCCGGAGGATTTGCCATTGTCGTGAATGGTACGGTTCCAGCTGTTGAAATCTCTTTGAACACTTTTTTTTTGGAAGCTGTTGCAGTACGGCTGATGTTAGATCGCCTTATTAGCGTATGCTTTCTCTACGTACTCCCTCCATCTGCCCTGGCGGTGTCAGATCTTGAACACCTTGCAGACCAGCTTCCAAGAGCCCTATAATGTCCTAGAAGATTTGAATGTCCACAATCCGCTATGGGGAAGCCAACGGGTCGACAGCCGAGGATCTGTTATAGAGAGGTTTCGTTCCCGAAGAGCTGCCAGGTCTCCTAAATACTGGTGAGGCCACATATTTCAGCTCAACTCACCACTCCTTTTCCTGCATTGACGTATCCATTGTTTCTTGATCCATGTTCACAAATTTGACCTGGACTGTTCTGAACAACCCCCACAGAGCCCCCACCTATTCTCCCCCGCCGTCCTCCTCGGTGGAAACGTTCTATACCAACCCTAAAACTTTTTCGGGAATGTGTGACGTCGTCCGTCCTGCCCGTAGCACACTCTATTGATGACGAAAATGAAATCATAAGTGCCATTGTTGACGCAGCTCGTACTGCTATTCCACAGACATCGGGTAAGCTACCCAAGCATCCAAAGCCTTGGTGGGATAGTGAGTGCCCAAAGTTCAGAAATCGCCAGAATTGCCCTTGGGCAAAGTTTCGGCGGTATTTCACCCCCACCAACCTTCTAGCCTTCAAGCACCTGCGAGAAGAAGCCCGCCGTGCCAGGAGACAAGCGAAACGCCGTTCCTTTCACTCGTATGCTTCCTATATTAATAGGTTTGCTCCAGCCAAGATTGTGTGGGACAGGGTAAGGCGAATGGATGGTAATTGCTCCCGTTTTTCCATCCCCCTGCTGCCAGCCGAGGATGGAGAGGCGTTTTCATCTTTGCATGAACAGACCGATGCACTGGGTAGACATTTCGCGCAGGTCTCCAGCTCTGGGAACTATACAGAAAATATTTTACGCTTTAAAACCAAAGCGGAGAAGGTTCCTATTCGCCGATCTGATAGCTGTGCCGAAGAATATGACCGGCCTTTTACTCTCACTGAGCTGCGTCGAGCCATTGCCATAGCAAAAGCCACATCACGTGGGGTTGATGACACTTATTACACTATGATTCCCCATCTACCTGAAGCATTTCTTGTCATTCCCCTACAGTTCTTCAATAGAGTGTGGGCAGAGGGGAAGCTGCCGGGCGTGTGGAAAACGGCTACTGTTATCCCTATCTTCAAACGAGGAACGGACAGAAGTAAAGACCCCAGGTACAGGCCTATAGCCCTGATTAGCTGCGTGGGTAGGACATTCAAACGGCTGGTTAACAATACGCTTATCTTTATTCTGGAACGAAACTCCTTTTACAGTGTGGCTTTCCTGCTGCGAGGACCATTGCCGACCACCTCGTACGATTGGAAACAGCCATCCGAGAGGCCTTTATAAACAAGCAGTTTTGCCTTTTAGTATTTTCTGACCTTGAAAAGGCTTACGGTACCACTTGGCGGTATGGTATCCTCCAAGACCTTATCAAGATGAATATAGGTGGGAATATGTTTAATTGCATCGCAGATTTTCTGAAGGATCGCACCTTTCAAGTGCGACTAGGAACAACCCTTTCGTCATGCTTCATTCAGGAGAATGGTGTCCCACAAGGATGCGTCCTGAGCGTTACCCTTTTTCTTGTTAAAATCAACTACCTGTCCCGAGCAATACCACGTTCGGTCTCCTACTTGCTTTATGTTGATGGCGTTCAGGTTTCTTTTTCGTCATGTATATTCGCTATCTGTGAGCGCCACATTCAAGTAGCCATTAATAAGATGAGTAAATGGGCTGATGGGAATGGTTTCAGTTTTCTGCTGAGAAGACCGAGGCTGTATGCTTCTCCCGGAGAAGGGGAACGTTTCCTGAACCATCGCTTCATATAATCGACACAACCCTTCCCGTCCGACCGGAACACAGGTTCCTCGGCGTGATGTTTGACAGCAAGCACACTTTCGGCCCCATATTAAGGTACTGAAGCTGAAATGCCAGCAGAAACTAAACATTCTAAAAGTTCTTTCAGATCGCACGTGGGGCTCGGACAGGGTTTGTCTTTAACGAATTTACAGGGCTCTACCCTGGATTATGGAAGCCTTATCCACGGATCTGCGAAACCATACACTCTCAAAATGCTTGATCCCATTCACCAGCAGGGGATCCGTTTGGCAACGGGGGCATTCCGTACGTCACTGGTACTCAGCCTGTATGCTAAATCGCATGAGTGCTCACTCGAGAAACGTAGATTTTTTCTCGCTGTTCAGTACTTTCTAAGGTTCCATTCGTTTCCGCGAAATCCTGCTTATAAAAAAAATAATAACATACTATGAGCGTTTATTTCAGCACAAACCATCTGTAACCCCTCCCTTTGCACTACGTATAAGAATTGCCACAGAACAGTACAATTTTGATTCTTTCTCCTGTCCTTGAAGTTCAACAAACAACTGCACTTTGGAAAGCTGCCAATACGCGTTGTAAATTTTCTTTGACCAAGCACAAACAAAATACAGTTGACCCTAGCGTTCTCAGGCAAGAATTCCTACAGCTTCATACCTCCTACAATGGCTACACGCACTTCTATACCGATGGATCAAAAACCACAGACTATGTTGGCTGTGTTGCTATCGGCGAGGGCTACAAATCTGTAAAAAGGATAAACGAAAATGCTTCAATTTTTACTGCCGTGCTTTATGGTCTGATAACTGCAGTTGACCACACTGTCAAGCACTGATATAGACAGTCTGTTAGTTTCTCTGTCTCTCTGAGCTCGCTCAAAGGGCTCAACTCTCCAACTTTTTGTAAGCACCCTGTGCTTGTGCAACTTTGTAATGCACTGACACAAGCACCGCCTACACTCGAAAAACGCTGACACAAGGGAAAACAAACCAAAACAAAAAAAGAACGAACTCAACGCACATCAATGTGTTCGTCTATTTTCTTTTTCTTGTTTCAGGGACGTTTGAGAGTTATCGTTTACCAGCTCGCCTGCACGTGAACTAATTTCATATGGAGGTAGCATTTTATTTTTTCATATGTATTCTCAAGTGCTTAACTGTTTATTAGCATACAAGTTTCCTTTATAGTTAGGTCAGCTCTGCTGTGTCATACTTGAAGCAGTTTTATATATTTATGTTCCGTACCCTTCATATCAATTCTAGTTTCACATTTGATATAACGAAAGCCTTTATGTGATCTCTTGATTCAGATGCTAACCTGCATTAATTTCTAGATGTTAATATTAACACCCTTTTTCGGTCGTCTGTTAACAAGAGAGCTTACATATGATGAAGAGGGAGACTTCTGTTGGTACTAGAGCTGCATTTTTATGTTTTCATCCAGGACTCAGAACAAGAGTGATTAGAATTAAGATGCATCTGCTAGTCACGAAAAGAAAGAAAGAAGAAAAAAAAAACACTGATCAGGACATGCCGCATCGTAGTTTGCATTGTGCTTGGCTGCATTGTTATTCTTTTTTTTTTGTAATCAGTTTGGATAGATGTCTATATACAAGAATATTTAAATAAAGCTTTGACCTACACTTCACTACTATTTTTATGCTCTTCCCGACCTTTTGCGGTAGTCTGCGTGGTACCCCCCTTCCCCCCCTCCCCCCCTCTCAGCTCCCACACACATTGAGGAGCTCCACAAATAGTTCAACGTATGTGTACACATTCCTTTTCTAAGTATTTATTTCAAGTATCTCATAAGGACTCTTTTTTGACACTCACGGCATTATTCTCTGAAACATTCCACTATAAAACTTGCCTTGGAGTCTTGCATGCTTTGTATGAGTAACCCCAGAAATAGCTACTTGCACGATTTTAATTGTCTTAAAGCAACATTACGGCAGTATTCCACAACAACTTATAATCAATCAATCAATCAATCAATCTTTATTATACAGTGCCCAGGAACAACCCTGAGGTCTTGGTGCTGGTACACTGGTGGATAAAAAACAAACAAACAAAAAAAAACACTATACACATCTATAATAGTAATAGTAATAGTAATATTTTATTGACCAATCAAAAACAGGTGTTACCGGGTCCGTCAAAGCCCACAATGGCTTGTGGGACGGGGACCCGGGAAACTGTCGTACAGAGTAACCAACAAGAAGCTGCGGGGAACATGCTTACATTCCGAAATTCATACCAACCCTCCCTTTCTCCCAGCCACCCACCCCCACACCCGCACACCCACACACACACACAGATTCGAAACTGTAAATCAGAAGATAAATATATTTTATAAATATATATTATAGAACACACTCAAACACAAAGAAAACTACGCCGAGTCTGACATAACTGCACGAAGCCATCTTTTAACTTCTGTTTTTGAATCAAGCGAAAAAACTGAGTCAGGAAGACTATTGAAAACATCTGGTACATAATAGGCTCGTGTTCTCCTCCCGTACCTCGTGAAGTAACGCGGCGTTTCGAAACGCTCGGCCTGCCTGAGGTTGCGGGATTGCTTTTTTGGAAGCTTAAAGTTATCCGTCCAAAATTTCCAAGTGTCACAGTCAGCTTGAACAATGAATAAAAATCGGGCATTTCCAGGTCCCGGAAATTATTTGTGCTGCCTGAAAAACCATACTTGTAAGCAACACATTTTAAAATAGATTTCAAAACACTGTCCACTTTCGAGTACAACTGCCCCGAACAATGTGCAAACACGGTCACCCCGTACCTCAGAACACTGTATGCTATGGCGTGAACAAGCATTTTTTTTTAACATGAAAGGGCAAAAGAGCTTTAATATTGTACAATAAACAAGCTACATTTCGCAACATACGGCATAGGTGACCCAACTGCATGTTCCACGACAAATCGGATTCGAAAATGATGCCCATATATTTAGTATTGCCAACCCACTCAATTGGAATAAAGTTGCAACCTACACAGTCTGCTCCATGCCGGAAGAAAGGTTTGTTTATGGAACCTTGCTTTAATGGGTTTCGAAAATATATCAGATGAGTTTTTGCTGGATTAAACTTTAAGTGATTAGAGGCATACCAATCTATAGCTTTATTAACACTTGATTGTAATATATTTAGTGCGCTGTCAAATATGATATGTCAAGAAATCAGTAAAGTATCGCCGGCGTATAGGTAACATGAACATTGGGGAACGGCAGAAGCAAGATCGTTGATATAAATGTTAAAAAACAAAGGCGATAACACGGAGCCTTGAGGGACACCCGCTCGAAGATAACAAGGGGCGCTCGTTTGAAGCCCTAGTCGCACTCGCTGCGATCGACCAGATAAAAGGTTCGAGAGCAATTAAAAAAAGTGAAAGCCGTTTACAACTCCCTGTAACAACGAATTAGAGCGCAGCTCTTGAGGAGGAGGAGGGAAGGGTACTGGGGGGTGAAGTGACCTGGGGGGGGGTCACGTGACCTTGGGGAGTCACGTGACCATGCCGATGACGTCATCAGTGACGTCACTGATGACGTCATCAGTGGCGATGACGATGCGGACTCCGATGACGTCATCAGCGATGATGACGATGACGATGCGGATGTCGGTGACGTCATCAGTGACGTCACTGATGACGTCATCTGTGATGATGACGATGACGATGCGGATGCCCCCCGAAGTCACTTGAGATCCCCAGGTCACGTGACCCCCGCCGAGGTCACGTGACCTCCCCGATGACGTCATCGTCACTGATGACGTCACCGGCATCCGCATCGTCATCGTCATCATCACTGATGACGTCATGTGACGTCACCGATGACCTCACCGGCATCCGCATCGTCATCGGCATCATCACTGATGACGTCATCAGTGATGTCACTGATGACGTCATCTGTGATGATGACGATGATAATGCGGATGCCCCTCGAAGTCACGTGACACCCCCAGGTCACGTGACCCCCGCCGAGGTCACGTGGCCTCCCCGATGACGTCATCGTCACTGATGACGTCACCGGCATCCGCATCGTCATCATCACTGATGACGTCATCAGTGACGTCACTGATGACCTCACCGGCATCCGCATCGTCATCGTCATCATCACTGATGACGTCATCAGTGACGTCACCGGCATCCGCATCGTCATCGTCATCATCACTGATGACGTCATCAGTGACGCCACTGATGACGTCATCAGTGATGATGACGATGACGATGCGGATGCCGGTGACGTCATCGATGATGTCATCGGGGAGGTCACGTGACCTCGGCGGGGGCACGTGGCCCTGGGGGTGGTCACGTGACCTGGGGGTGTCACGTGACCTCGGGGGGGGGAGAGGTCACGTGACTTTGGGTGTCACGTAACCTTGGGTGACCTTGGGGGTCACGTGACCTTGGGATGACCTTGGGGCCACGTGACCTTGGGATGACCTTGGTTACGCCGACGCCGACGGCGACGCCGACGCCGCTCACGCCGGGAACGGGCCCCTAAGAGCTGCGCTCTAAAAAAGGCCCGTGGAAGCCGTACTTCAACAGTTTACTCAACAGAATAGGATGATTCACCGTTTCAAACGTCTTGGAAACGTCTAAAAAAGGGCCCAGGAAAACATATTATGTAACGCAGAGTGCAAATAATCGGAGACGTCATCTAATCGCAATTGCGTCCCCCTTCCTGGAACAAAACCGTAGTGCGAATCAGATAAGAGTCGGTAACTGTCCAAAAAACGACTCATAATGCGAAAAAAAGTGTTTTTCTAAAAGGTGCCCCAAAACCGGCAATATAGATATAGGGCGATAATTTTCTATCCTCAACGGTTTGCCGCCTCTAGAAACCGGCCGCACAATAGCAGTTTTCAGCTCTTCCAGAAGTGATCGCGACTTAATAAAACTGTTCATCATAAAAAGAATCAGATCTTTTAAGAAGTTAAAGTTCCTTTGAAGAAAACCGACTGTGACTCAGTCAGCCCTAGGAGATCTAGAACATTTCATACTGAATAAGATCGACCGCAAACCTTCCTCGTCCATGTCGCACAGAAAAGAAGACGCACTATTTGACTCAATCAAGGTCACCTCCTCGACGGGCCCACTTACTGATTGCTCAGATGAAGTTGCGAAAAAGCGGTTAAAGTTTTCGGCAACCGTTTAAATATTATCTCCAAAATGTTTAACTTTCATGTCATCAAGAGAGCGCCGGCATTGATGACCTCGAAGCCCATTTAATAGAGACCAGAACGACTTTCAGACAACTTTTTCTGAAAATAAATCCGTTTGGCAGATCGAACTAGGGCATTTACCCTGTTTTTAGCCGCACGAGACTCTTGTCGAAGTTTAACATTTTTAGGTGCCCGCTTACAACAGACCCATAACTTTCCTTTATCTGAGATTGCAGCCAAACTCTGAGGGCTCAACTAAACGTGCTCTGGCCTTCGCTTTCTAACCACGACTGTCCGCTGCGCCTTAGCCTGACATGAGTCGTGAACAAGCATGAATTTGGAAGGAACATCAGAATAAGAGACAGAATCAAGAAAAGAGGCCCAATTATAGGACGATACCAGGTTATCGTGTACTTTTTTATCAGTAATTTGAATGTTTTTTTTATCATTGGAAGCAACTGCCGGGGCATAGGGCCAGATAATTTGGCAACCAACAAAATAATGGTCAGACAGTTTTTGCGAGATTACTGCTGACTTTACTGTTACGTCAAGCGTCCTGACTATACTTCGTTTCAGCTTCGGTCCGAGCGTGGCCGATGTTATGAGCCGAAGGGCCAATCAAACAGCGAAAGAGGGACAACGTCATGGCGTGCTCTCCGCAGTTGATAGGATCAGCCGGTATTCGCCGTGTCTCTGGGCGCGCTCCTCCGCCGGCTAGTCCTATCAAGCGCAGAGAGCACGCCATGACGCTGCGCTTTTTGCGCTGTTTGATTGGCCCTTTTACTCATAACATCGGCCGCGCTCAGACCGAAGCTGAAACGAGGTACAGAATGTGATCGTTACAGGACGACACGAGCCTACCGGCCATCAATTCCTCACGTGTTGGGGCACTGATGGTACTCTCAATACCTACGCTAGCGAGAATGTTTAAGTAGTCACACATCTCCGACTTTTCATATTTCAGGAGATCTATATTCATGTCCCCTACTACGCAAAATAAACTTTGACTACCAATCTCGGAAAGGGTGTCCTTAAGTTCTAGAAGAAATTGCCTTATACTTTAGGAGGGTGGTCTATAGCAAGCTAGGAGACCAAGAGAGAGGTTAGAACTTACAAATTTTAACAAAATACATTCAGCGTAATTAAAAGATACATCTTGTCTTGAAACCAGCCATTCATTTCTTACGTAAATTACGATCCCCCCTCCAATTGATAGCTGACGCGAGAACCAAAAGGAATTATAACCTGACAGATTGAAAAGATTCCGCATAGCTTCTGGAACGTACAATTCCGTTAAAACAAACACGTCAATAAGAGAGGAGACTTTATTAACCAACACTCGAAGGTGTTCCCAGTGTTTTCTCAAACTTCTAATATCAATATGAAGAACGGAAAATAACTTAAAATATGTTGTAAGCAAACTGCTCAAACTCGTCAAAATTCTCACACTTATTGAGAGACTGCCATGATCATCTAACACAGATTTTAAGATCCTGGACACTGTTGATACGGAGAATGTCCATATTCTCGGCCTTTTTCGCATAAATCTTCCCAGACCTAACCGAAACAAACTTGTAATTCATGGTCCTGCCCCTCACTCTCGCCCTCCAGAAAAGCTCTCTGAAAACTCGGGAGAGGTGTTCATTGAAAAAAACGCCGGAATGTACAGTCGGGGACAAAAGTCCCCAGGACGCGCGAGCTGCGACTGAAACGCATTGCACTGCCATCTGCCGGCGGGTCGCCTGGTTTCGAGATCACACAAAAGCGCATGCGCGTCCTACTGTGACTGCAAGCATGTGTGTTTTTCCGCTTTTCTGCGGCGCGGCGCCTAACTAGGACTCGGGCGCGTGGTACCGGCTCGGAGATAGCGCTTGCGGCTGACGAGCGTCTGCTACACATTTCGAAACTGGAGATACCGCCTGCGGCATTGCGCCGCATTTCGCCGTGTCAGCGCATCTTGCTTTATGACCCGCTGAGCTTAACGCTCAGTTGAGCAGCCGTGACTCCTTGCTTCATATACTTGGTTTCGGCTTTGGTCCGAGCGTGGCCGTTGTTATGAGCCGAAGGTTCAGTCAAAGAGCGCAAAAAGTGCAACGTCATGGCGTTCTCCGCTCTTGATAGGACGAGCCGGCGGAGGAGCAGCATGCACTGAAAGACGACGAACACCTCTGGTCCTATCAACTGCGGAGAGCACGCCGTGACCGTGCGCTTTTTTTGCCGTTAGGTTGGCCCTTCAGCTCATAAGATCGGCCACGATCGGACCGAAGGTGCAACAAAGTATAGGTGCCATGTCCTTAAGCGCTATCTCCGAGGCGGTACCACGCGCCCGATTCCGAGTTAGGCGCCGCGACGCAGAAAAGCGGGAAAACACGCATGCTTGCAGGCACAGTAGGACGCGCATGCGCTTTTGTGTGATCTCAAAACCAGGCGACCCGCCGGCAGATGGCAGAGCGATGCGTTTCAGTCGCAGCTCGCGCGTCCTGGGGACATTTGTTCCCGACTGTACATCCGTAGGCGGGAATTCCCGTAGTCGATTGCGGTGATTCATCCACCTATCTCTGACACAGCTCGTCGTGAACCTTACAAGGATAGGTACAGTGACTCCCTTTCTAGACGGCAGGTGGTAGAGTTCAGTTACGTCAGTTTGTAGAGGGGGTGGGAGCTCCAAGCTTGTTGCAATCTGGTTCCAAACCAGACCAAGGTTCTCATTTTGGCTATCTGTCATACCGTGAATTTCCATAGTAGTTCTATTTGCTAACGCCTGTGTATCACTTAGGTCGCTCTGTAGCTGCTGAATGGTGCGAGACTGCTCCGCCACAAGGCTCTTGACTTCCAACAGTTCCCCCTCAAGACGGCCGGTCTTTTCGTCATTACTCTTGATCGACTCCAACACTGCATCGTACTGGGCAGAAAAAAATTCAACTGATGCTTGGAGTTCACCGACTTGAACCTTTAGGTCTTCCACAGCGGGTTTAAGGGCCAGCAATTCCTCGACCTTAGCCGGCAAAGGTAGCAACGTATCAACACTCGACTTAATCGACAACAACATATCAAGCTTTCAATTCACCTTATCGAGAGTCGTCGAACCGCCAGAACGACCCTGCGAGTCAAGCTGACTACATTCCATACCCAAGCGAGAGTCCTTGTGGCGGCAAGTTTTACACTTCCACGCCTCGCGTTTCGCAGGGCCCATAGTTTTGAAAGTTTTCTCCGCCACCCCAGCACATGATATCCAATGGTAGGAGAATTCGCATTTGACACAAGTTAAGTTTTTCCCATCGGAAGGGAGAGACTTTGAGCATACAAGGCAGTCCATCGCAAACCCTTCAGTGCTAGACACAACCAGCCAAAAACTTCAAACTCGGTAGCCTCACCTTCGTCGTGCCTGGAAGGGCGACCACCCGTGCGGGCTTTCCCTTTCAAAACCGGGGCGCTATCACTCGGGAACGGATCTCTGGCTCCTCATCCGGAATAACGCCACGCAGCTCGCCACGTCGGCGAATACGGAGGCGGGCGCTTCTTGCCCGTTCTTCGCACGAGGTCCCGTGACGCTGCGGTTTCGGTGTGGCTGCGACGTTTGTTGCCGAATGGCAGACGAAAAGTTCCGATGCGGAGCACGCCTTAGCAGCTTGACGCGCGTCTTGCCAAAGTCAGCAGCAGACCAGAAGTTATATTAAAATAACTTTACAATATTAATGCTTATTTAATGATTTAAAATAAAGATGGGAAAACATTTTCTAGAACTTTTTCAATTGTTGAGTTTAAAATACTATTGTATTTTAAATATAACAACTGAAAATTCTTAAAGAAATGTTTTCAAATTTCTATTTTATACCATTAAATAAGCCGTAATAAAATGTTCTTTTTATGATCTTTTGTAACATTGCAATAACCATATTTGCACATCATTAAGAAAAGTTGTTTTATAACGTTTTTAAAATATATATTCCTAATGTTATTTAAAATATTTCACAACATTTGAGAAACCATCTTTCTGTAACATTGTACAGATGTTTTTAACAAATATTTCAAAAATATTTCTTCATAATGTTATTTTAATTACACTTCATAATATTTAAAAAAACAATGCTCATACAACAGTCTAGTAATGTTGTTTTTTAACGTCTCAGATATTTTTTTGTTATGTTAATTTATAGATATTTTTTGACATTTCAGAAACGGTATTTCTACAACATGCTACCAATGTTGTGTTAGAACGTTCGAGAAATATTTTTTTCAGGATGTTCTTGATATTGTCACGGGTGGTGACCAAAAACAATAGATGAACAGGAAGAAACAAACATTTAATGTGGCGAACTTGTGCCAAAAATAAAAGAGTACAAAAGATATTAACAAAGCGTCGCGGGCGTCGAAGTCGGCGAAACCGCAGGATCGAGCGCTCGGGCGAGACTGACTGCAGATCGCCACGCGGAGCCCCCTATGTACACGTGTGGGCTTCTGGAATAATCGGCGTGGAAGGTTCGGCGTGTAGAACATTCCGACCTCGAACAAGCAACACGGTTCTCGAATTTACCAGAACATTACTTTACAGAGTCAACAAAAAATGTGCCTCCGCGGCCAGGAATCGAACCCTGGCTTTCAGCTTGGAAAGCAAGCGCGATAACCGTTAGGCCACGCGCGCGCTGCCTACTTGGCCAGCTGCGCGCGCGGCAATATATTACTTCACAATTTTGCCTTCAATATTTTATTCATAATGTTGCTGCCAAATTGTTTCCAAATGTTACATAAATATACATTTCGAACATTATTACACGGTTGATCAAAGTGACATGAAACCATGTAGACAACATTGATGCCACAACTTCCGGACAACGTAATTGCAATGTTCTGTGCTAGCTGGGTTGAGCTTCAGCGGCAGCAAAGGTTGCCTGTAATTTCGTCTTCTAGTCCTAACGTGCAGGACATTTCAGTTGCATTGACGTTTTTACCACTAATTTTATCAAACGAGCAAACGAAGCCGCTAGAAACAGCGAAGTTCCGGAGCAGTGCCAGCACCGCTACGTACATGGGGTAAAATGACCGTCTGAGTCCGAACTGCGGGATCCACTCGGAGTTGGAACAACAGTGCTACAGTAGCGGAACCACGCGGAACTGTGTCGACGTTGTCGACGTTATGGAAATCGCAGGAGCTGCGTCCAAGACAGGCAAGTTTTGCTGCTGGCTCCCTTGGTGCTTTCCGTGCTGAGTTCGGTTCTGTTTACCCATGCCGAGTCCCAACCGGCAATCAACGTGGTTCTGTATTTCTGCGTGTCAGCAACATAGCAGCAACATCGTGATGGCAGTGTGGTGCGTTGTGAACAGAAGATTGGAATTATCGTCGATGTGGCCGTGTGTTCGCGTATCAGTGGTGTAGCAACAAGTAGATATGACGTAAACTGTCGGGCATTGCTTCCGCTGGTCGGACCATGAGCGGAGGGGGCGGGGTGTCGCAGGTTGACATTTCGCTCTACATTAAAAAGTTTGTGACCACTTAAGGGATTAGGCGCAATCGATCGACGTGCAGATAGTCATGTTGGAACACTGGTAAGAACAGTAAGCTCCTATCGTACAGTGGCCAATGCGACTGTCGGTTGCCTCCTCCCCGAGAGCGATTGCGCTCTGGGGAAAGGACTGAACAGTACGAAATTTTGACAAAAAGTACGCATATTTACAGTAAGGAATTTTAGCATTAAAAAAATAGGTAAAATCGAAAAAAAACTATCGTTTATTTTGCTGGTTAAATATACAACGGTTCCTGGAGAAACTGCCCTCCAAGTGGCACTCTGGGATGAGCGCTAGAAGTTTTCGAAGTCGCCACGGCGTAGCTCAGTACACTTTACACCTGCCGCAAGTAGCGGCTTTGACTGCATTCAAGTTGATCGAAAAGTGATTCCTCTGCCCGTGAAGCATCACTTCCAGCAGAGGGAATATCCGTTCTACAGAGATTAATTCAAGACGGCAATTGCAGCCGTGCGCGAACAGCACAATTAGCAAAACAAACACTACAATAGAAATACTGGCTACGACGTGCCATGCGGGGAAACAAACTCATGGCTTCGAACCGCATTAGAGCGGCTTGGTTTATTGGCTTTCAAATGAATACAGCATTATCGAGCGTTTTTGTTTTATTAAGAGATTCATCCCCTAAGCCATTCAAAATACTCTCAGAGGTATGACATTGCTGGCGAAAAATCAACATGCTGGAAATATATATATATTTTTTTGTTTCTTAGGCAGTCACCGAGAAATTCCCTACGTTCAAACTTCAAAACGACCAATATAAAAGACAGAAACGCAGAGCTCGGGTGTAGTCATTAAGTTAGTGAGCCGTTGTATTGATGTTTGTATGTGCCATGTATGTGCATGCGCTCAATGTATGTTTAGCTGATGCTTGTAGTATGCGTAATATGTCTATATGTGTGTATAGCAGAGGATCCCGAAGCGCAATGATGATATCAAAAAATGCTTTTTTTTTTTTTTAGAACACGAATTGGGCGGTAGCTAGCGCCATCTAGCCTAGCCACTTACAATTACTCTGCTTGACCCTGCCATCTGGTGGCAAGCGATTTAACCTTCTTTCACGTTACGCGATAAACAGCGGCTTCGAGTTTGCTCTTATGAGAGCGGCTTTTGGTTTCGCGGATTAATTTGCCATTCCTCCGTGATGTGCGGTTGGCGAGGGAACTGTCACTCGAGGAACAGAAAGGGTAAGACGCAAAGTGCGTGAAGTAACTGGGTATCGGTTGTCTCCTTGTAAAATCGGAGTCCTGACGACCAGAAGACTGAGAAACTGCTTTTGAAACGCAAGTTTTTGTACCTGCGGCGGGAATCTGCCTTCGGAAATAAAAACAGTTCGCGGAAAGCTGGTGTTACGCTTTTATTTGCTGCTCCTCTTGTCCCGTACAAGAGACGTAGCATCCTCGTTAAGCCTTATTGAGCTCGATTTGCTCGATTCGGGGCCACCATAATGAGATGCAGGCGACGGTGGAGCTTTGCTCCCCTGCTTCAGGGACGAAAGTTTCTCCCTTTTTAAAGGAACATAGGTTACAAGACCGTTCCTTCCCTTATGGAAAACTATCGATACCCTTTTTTCTAAGAGTGCTTTACCATTGTGGCCCTCTTTCAAAAGTGCGCTCAAATACGGCTGTACTAATTTTGCGAGCACTCATTACTGCGTTGCAATGACTACTCGAACGTTTCATATCTGGTGTTATGAGTCTGGTTTCTATATAATTTAATCCGTTAAGATGCTAGAGAAATTTGTGAAGTAATCGGGTGCAATACTGTAGAGAAAGATTAAAAGAATATCACTGCGAAAGCAAGAGCGTTTATGTCTCTTTATGGAGCTTTAAAGATTTAAGGTGACTCTTTCGCTCCAGTATCTTAGTTTCAAGAATTTCGCAACCGGCGCTATGTTCCTCGGAGTAACGCTGCATACTTGATAAAGCCGAAGCACTTGAAATATGGTTGCCTTTGCCTATTTATTGGTGAGTACTGTCGCTCCGTGAAATACTTTATTTAAATATGTGGCACGAAGGCCCATAAACGAACACATATTCTGCATAATTGAGAAGTTTATTGCTCTGTTGCCTTACTGGACGCTTTGTCTTTATGCGATATCTTGCCTCCCTGAGATTTCCTGCTCATAGGGCAAGGTACTAAGTTCTTCGAGTACATATGTCCATGGTGTCCATGCAGGTTGATGCTTTGCTGTGTAAAGAATGAACAACAATAAGTACACGCGCTCATTATAAAATTACAATTAGAGTTATGGCGGAGGGTGCTTCTCGGGCGACCACTCTAATATAACCTTGCACGCTATTTAATATGCATATTGTGCTTTGAGAAGATAGTGCGTTTTTGCTGTGTACTTAAATTTTATACGACGTTGCATGCATAATTTCCCACAGACAACTTTCTACCGGGCACCTTTTTAATTTTCAAGTTGTACTAGAGAGTTAACTTCACGATGGGCTGCAGTGAAGTGAAAGCTACGGGGACAAGTGAACTCATCCGAGGGCTTTAGCCGCCAATTGAAGCCATGCATACAAATTTTCACTTCTTCGAGCCATCCTTAGAAGCGTTTCTAGAAACGTGTGCACGTAAATAGAAGTTCTGGTAAAACCTTGATAGCCACTGATATGCCTCAAATTCGGTTCATGACATTATCATATTTATTTATTTATTTGTTAGTACTTTTCCGGTGCCCCTAAACAGCCTGACGGCTTACATAAGGGTGCACCGTTTACACATACATGCAGTGTTGCATAAAAGGCAGGCACACCAAACGCATGCATATTTTGAAGAAAAGGAAAAAGTGATATATAAATTAGGAAGAGGAAAAGCGCATTAGCTTAAAGATAACACTTATTTCTAAAAGACATAATCTTAACTAGTAGCCCATACAAAGTGGAGGTCACAATAACCTTTCGAAAAGGTAAGGATTCAATTTTGGTATCGGGGGCTGAGCCTCCCCTGGTAACACTGAAACCGTGACGTCAGATGTAATATGGGGTATTATTGTGAAAGGGGAGCTCTTTATTCACGGGATACAAGAAATTTGATGTTGTAAAATTAATGCTCGTTTAGCTTGCGCCAGAAACCTAAAACAACAAATATGCAAAACACTACTTTTAGGGTGCCTGCTCGGCTTGCAAATTTGCATGTGACGTCACCCCTATAGCGCGGAAAAGTTTATTTATTTTTTTGTATCATCTTCATTTGCGGCTTCCTAAATAGCTATTTTGAATTTAGAAATAATAAATAACACTCCGGAAAGTTTAAAGTCTGGCTACTTCGAAATTGTCTTTAGAATGGGTAGCTCGAAAATCAGCCCAAGCTTCCATTCCACTGCAGCGCAGGACCCCAGCTGGCAATTAAGTGAGCCTGATACTCCCCATTTTATCGCTATACATATATAAAGGGCAACAAATATCGGTGGAATTTGCAATGTCGGTGGATGTAATACACGAGGTAGTTACTTTCCAAGCACCTACAGTGTGACCGACTCCCTGTAGGTGCTTAGAAAGTAACTACGTAGTTACTAACCGCAAAATAACCTTAATCATCGCCGAACGATCGGTCTGCGCCCAAATACAGCAATAGTGGTAGGGTTCAAATGCCTACTTTTGATACCATTCCGTTATGTCATTTGAAATTTAGAAGCGATTTTTAGGTATTTCAGATATAAAAATTGCGGCCAAAGAAGCCCGCGAATGTACGAACATTAATGGCGTCAACTAGCGGGAAGGGCTCATTTCGCTATTGAACGTTTTAAAATATCACTTTTAATCATTGAATAATATATAGGTTTGTGCTGAAACATTTGCATCCGATATAGACTCCAAGGGGTACATTGAGCTGAATACCAAGCGTTCGGATATGCGTAGTTCATTTGTGAGGTGAAAATAATCCAATTATTTTAAAGGGAGTCCGGCTAAAGAAAACTTTATTGGATAACCAGAAGATATATCCACATAATTCGATTCCCCTAATATTAACTAACCACAAATGCTGCAAGCGGGAGCGGCCAGCTGTGACACTTACTCCTGTGAAACAGCTTGCGCAGCATACGCGCGGTTATGTCCTCCTTTGCCTGATTATATACGTGCTCCATCATGCAGCAATTAGAGTTAGTCTACGTTTATGGTCATCGAAGTTTACTTGGTAGAACAAACATTTGTGTTTGTTTTTTCTTCTGTGAGTAAATTACAAAACTGAGAGAGCTAATTCCCAGGTCCAAGTTATCAAAATTCCCAGTCCGCCAACGTAACCTCTATTTCCAGTGATAGTTTAGTATACTTCGTTTTTAAAACAATTTCTGAAGTATATTGATGAGAGAACATTTGGAAAATCTCCTCTCATGATACTCAGGTCTACACCTATGTGCCCCTAGACACAGGAAGCGAAATCATTTATTTAACAACGCAAAATCTGGCATTGTAAAAAAAACTAAAACATAGGCCACAGCACTTGCTTGTCGCATTTTGAACATCTAACTCCCAATTACCCAGTAACACGTCCTCGATTATCTTCATGGAATAACGCGTGAAACATACAGGTGTTCTAGGTCCGGAACTATGCTTAGTTAGCATATCTTGGTATAATTTTGGGGAAATTTATATTACGTTACCCGTATTGCTTTTGGTGGTGCTATCATATAGGTTTGTCACTCACGATATTTTAGTGGTGCATAGTATTACACCTATGAAATAATAATTTTGTGAATCACGGTTGGCATATTAGTCAACCCGAACAATCTTCTGTCACTTTAAAAGCTCATAACGCTAACATATCTCGTAGTTTCGTGCCAGACACATTTTTTCTTTGTTATTTAGTCAACAGATTTCAGGGGTGATGCGATGCTGTCCGCCGTATACATTTTAAAATGAGCGTATTTTTTTAGCTTCGGTGAGTGCTCTATACTAATTGAAATTGTATTTATTAAGATAATTTAGTTTTCGACTATGATTCATGCCCAGCCGTATAGTCGGTGACAGGTTAAGAAGTCAGTGGGTGCTCCGCCTCTATGGCCAGCTTTCAGCCTTGTATAAATAATTCTCGAACACTCAGAGAGAAACCGCAGCAAGGCTACGTCCACGCGTGGGAGCCAGAGCGTGTACTGGGATCTTAGCCTCTCACCGACCGCAGCTGGATTAAGTGCAAGTGAGCTCTGCGGCAGGATAATAATACAACTGTAATCTCTGCTTGAAACTAAATTTCGAAGTTAATTACTTCCGTCAGAATTTAAACTTAACGTTCGTCTTCGCTGTTCAAAGAAACGATGCTTGCAGTCGATGGCTGAGTGATGCCGTTAAGTTAAATGTACAAAGGTCCACTTACAGGAACACCATCCTAAATGTAATAACACTTCTCACTTTTAATTGTCGTAACCAGCCGTAATGTCAAATGAACTTCGCAGCTACAAAGATCTGAGGAAGGACGCTAATTATTCCATTACTTGATTTAAATGTTTGAGTATTTCTTGTCAAAAACAAGAAACACTGAACCATTTAAACTCAATTATCACAAGCTTATGCGAGACGCAAAAGATGGTGTTACCTCTAGCCACATTCTTTTACAGCTAATCCTCTAACTGTTAAAAAATATATATTTTTGTTATTCAAAAACCGTACATATCCAGCAGTTTTGTTTCCATGCAATAATTTTGCCTACTGAAAAAATATCTGATTTTTAATTTCTGTGTCATTTGAATGCCGTCCACAGTTATAAGTGAAAGCATCCGTTTATATTATTTCTTAAGTTATTTTTCACACTGTCAAAGAAGTCTTCCAACGCCACATGCTAGAAGAATATAGTAAACGTGAGCACTCACCTATGCAAGCCTTTTCGCAGTCATTCATTGACCAAAATAAATTTGTGTTTCCAGGAACTCCTCTACCCGATATCCACGCACTTTCACATTTGTTATTTTTAATATCGTAATAATATCTCACATAGACTCCGTGATATCTGAAGTCACGGGGCTTTACACACGGGCTTCTTGTGTTTTCTGTCAAGAAATATATTTTATCGCGCAATTTAGTCAACACTAAAACTGTATTCATATGCTATAATTTTATATTTGCGAGCAGAAAACATAATCAGCCCTACATCTATGTTTATAGTTATAATATTTTAGCTTTAACATCTATTTTCCATGTCCAAACGCTTTCCCTCTTTCTTGCATTTGCCTTCATCTAACGCATAGCAAGATGCTTTAGGCAAACTAAATAAAAAAAAAAAAAACAATACCGTAAACTAATTTCATCTTTAGGATATACATGTGAGTTATAATAGTACGACATGATTGTTAATACACTTCTCTATATTTAGAGTTCAACAGCTGCCAGTGGCAAACTTCAATAAGGGTTGCTTGCGCTTGCTGTAAAATATAAAGCAAATAGAACAATGCCAGCGTGATAACAGACTGGGGAAAATAGCTCAAATCAAGACGTACAAAAGCACACAATAATAAACACATATGTTGCAACGAAAGTCTGCTTTTGAAACTTATACAGATATTATAAATTCCGGCATACTTAATATTTAGTGCGGAATCCTTAAAGCTCTCTGTGGACTATTGTTAAAAAGGCCGCATTTTTAAGAATGTAACTTTATATGTGCATGCTTTGAAAGATCTTTATAAATACGTCAATAAGTTGCAATTTGCGTTTAAAGGTTTACAATGTAATATACCACAATATTTACAGAATAACCGTCTACTTACTGGCACAAGTGTTCCAACACATTTCAGCCGAAGGAAAGCTATTTCCGCCATCGTCACAGCCGTGAAACTCCTCGCACTTTTGATCAACAAAATTGTAGCCGTACCTTGTTGTGACAGTAGTGCAAATACTCATATTTTGTATTGGCATCCTGCATTTGTCCCTTACAAATCCTAAACAAAAATGAAATCATATGTACTGAACCTTTTACACTGTCTGTTTTAATGCTAATGCTACTACTACTACTACTAATAAAAATAACATTATTATTATTAGTAATCGTTACTTAAAGTTCGCAAAAACACAATGGTATTTAGATTCGGGCCCTTTTACAAATCCCCAAAGAAACCAAAATATGCATGATCCACTCAAGACACGCTAACGCAAAAATAGAGAAAAGTATAAAAATAAAACATAGTACGTAAAGAGCGAACCTCTCAAAAGGTGGCGGAACTCAGAGTGGCGACACTGGTATAAGCTAGGCGACTGGTCAAAAACCTTGAAAAAATTCACAAAGCAAAGAAGCAACAATAATCTGTAAAAGCGGAAGCATCACAACATTTTAAAAATCGGAATGACTACCGACTTCTTCCAAAGCGAGGGAAAGACGCGCAAACTAAGCTAAAGGTTGACCATGTCTTTCAGGAGAGGGCTGAGTAACTCAAATGATAATTTAATGATAGAGCTGAGTATGGTCGTCAAGACCACTCGAAATTTTCTGTTTCAGTTTTTCCACACTAACAGAGCGCATAAAGTCCTAACAGCTAACTAAATTAACGCAATTTGGAAACGATTGAAGGACATCACGCGTCAAATGAATGATGCTGCTAAATACTTCGACGTCAACGCAGCAACCACTCCATGGATCTGCCGCTACACTGCCGCTTTATGACTTTGTCGCTTTTTCATCTTGCATATAAATGAAGTGAAACGGAAGGTTTATACGGGGCACACGGTGCCACGTTCATGGAGTGTGGACGGATATTTTATAGTGGTTTACTCATTCCAACAAAAATTAGCGCCGTCGCCGACGCGTATTATTTTCCGGTAATTCTACTAATTTATTTGATCGCCACAAGTTACCTGCCTCTATATATTTTATAATTTACTCACAAAGACCTGAGGAGGGCAACTAAAATGCACTTTGATATATTCCACAGGGTTTTTCGTCTCTAGCAGTCGAGAGACGCCGACGAGTGATCTTAAAAGGCAAATCCGGCAGCATTCACCTACACATAGAGGATCAAGCAGGAGAGGGCTTTTGAAACGTATGGAGCGCTTCACACGTGCCTTGAATGTTGCAACAAGTACGAAACGGCGGCACGCCTCTAAAAATTGCCTCTGATTGAATACCTTCTATTTCAGAGTACCAAGACGAAAATATAGTTGCAGAGACTGAAGTGTAATTTTCGCTAAACCTGTCAAGTCTAAACATGCGCAATGGGAAGCCGCACGGCAGAAATCCGCGTGCTGATGCTGAGCCACCATAACATGTAACGAAAGTAACCCTCCACTCTGTAACAAGTAGAGAGGGTAGGTAATTAGGGCAGTAGGCGCTCAGGACGCGAGAGGCGAGCCGTTCTGATTTGCCACCGCCTTCAGGGTGCACTCTCCATTTCATACAGGTTCCTTTGCCTCCAATATGACACAACACGACACAATGCACCGAAAAAGATGACTCTGCTGGCAATGAAACCAATGTGCCAAAGCAACTTGTTTTCGCGTAGTTATATTCCATGTGAAATTTTGGTTCTCATTGTGCTTTTCAAAACGCAAATTCTTCACCCGAACACTCAAACGTGGCCAAATATACGCATGGATATACGATAGTTGAGCGCGTTGGCGATAAAGTCAATTAGAAGAAAGTATAAAACATAAAAGAAAGAAAACATAACACATATTTTGACTTGCAATGTACAGCCTTTAATGCTTGCGAACCCCGAGCTGTGGAATTCTCGAGAATTCCGCAGCTCGGTGCTTGTCGGCATTAAACTCTGTAGGTTTCAAGTCGAAACACGCGTTGTTTTGTGGTGTAATACGCCAAAACGACAGGGACAAAAAACGAAAAGAGAACTGGACAGGACGCGGCGTAACTTTCAACTGAATTGCTTATTTGGATGACAGAATTAAAAAAAAATATATATAAAATATAAAAGCAGGCACACTTGGCAGAACACCAAAGATATGGTCTAAAAACACACTTCCCTCAAATGCCAGCGTCTTTGGTTCTTCAAATAGTAGAATTCTTTATCAGTCAAGGACAAAGAGGGAGCGCTTATACAAGTATTGTCGTGGTGGGACCTAATCAGGAAGGCTTCGTGAATTTCTCTTGCCATTTTTTTTTAGGATAAGCAGATTAGGAGAGGAATCGGATGTGCCACAAGAGTCGTGCAAAAAATGACATGTCACTAAGTTCCGCGAGTGCGCCACTAGTGTCACGTACAAAATCCGCTTGTCATGTGGTAAGGTGTACGTTAGCCAGACGGGGAGGTGCATTAATGATAGGGTCAGAGAGCATGCGTTGGCGATCAGGCGGTCCCCGTCTGGCCTCTTAGCGGTCTACTGTGACCGTTGCGATTGTGAACCAAACTCTGAAAAGTGCAGCCACATCTTTGGTGACACCAGTGTCATGGGCCATTACAAAACAAAAACGGCAAGAGAAATTCACGAAGCCTTCCTGATTAGGTCCCACCACGACAATACTTGTGTAAGCGCTTCCTCTTTGTCCTTGACTGATAAAAAATTCTACTATTTGAAGAACCAATGACGCTGGAATTTGAGGGGTGTGTGTTTTTAGACCATATCTTCGGTGTTCTGCCAAGTGTGCCTGCGTTTATATTTTATATTTTTTTTTAATTCTGTCATACAAATAAACAATTCAGTTGAAAGTTACGCCGCGTACTCTCCAGTTCTCCCTTCGTTTTTGTCCCTGTCGTTTTGGCGTATTACACCATTATGCAAAACCAACTAGCCCAACTAGCCATCCTTACGCGTTGTTGTGTCCATCCTTCATTTTTTATTCTTTCTTGTAGCATTGAAGTCTGTACATACGAATAGAGTCGATGATTCAAACGCGCGAACTTTTTCCCGACTTAATACAAAAAATTTGTGAGAGAAACAACCTCTGCCGAAGCTTCCTTCCGGAATCGTTATGGGGAGCTACAAGGTGGAAATCCGGATCCGCACGGCAGCAGAGTCGGTGACGACCCCCTTTTTTACGTGCGGGCGTTTTCCACTCTCTCTTTTATCTCGCCACATCTAGTTAAATGCATGGATGGCTAGACAAAGTGCTAGAGGCAAGCACAATGATGTCGCCCAGAAATTAGCGAGTGAAAAGGTCTATCTGTGTTCTTATATATCCAATTCTCTTGCTAGATTTTATGTTGTGAAAAATTTAAAATGCTGTTTCCAGTTCCACATCGGCACCAGAGGCTTAGCGCACGCCTCACGTGAGTTGACGTCATCAGAATATCCGAGCTTAATGACGTCCTCAGATTTACAAATCGGCTTTCAAAGCTTTTCAGTTTGAATAATTGACAAAGATCCGCAGATGGAGCAAAGGAATGTGAAGATGACAAATGTAACCTTGTGCAACTTTACAAAATTGCCGTTAACTTTCAGGAAGACAGGTATTAGTGTAAAATAAAATTACTGTTGATATCAGTTCTTGCTCTTTTCTTTCTTTCTTTCAATTCTTTGAAGTTCACGGTCGTAGTGTCATGGGCATTTCATAAATATTCGTTGCTCATTGAAAGAACTGTGTGTGTCTGTGTTCGTCCTTCATGTGTTTTATTCTTTCTGTGCATTCTTAGTTCTTCCGTAGTATTTGTTTACCAGAGAGGGGTGTTTGACGGGAAGAGGAACATTTATATTTGATTTCGTTTTTATTTTAGTTAAATTTTATATTTTGTCTACACCCCTGACAGCTTGGCTGTCAAGGGAGTTAACAACAGTCTCGTCGCATTGTTTTGAGCATGGCAGAGTTGGCAACATACCCGGCTGACACACGGAGAAACTGGGCTCGAACCCTTCTTGGCACAGACCTTTCTTTTATAATACTATACTCTGCTGGAACTTTCCGGCCCGTTCTCGGCTGTTATTCAGTGTTCTGATCTGGAATTTTTCTGATCTGACCGCTTGTACAAAGGCAGCGGTAGCTGGCCTTTCCAGGAATGTCCCTCTTCCAACGCACGATGCGTTGCACCTTTCTGTTTTAGTTTGTAGACAGAAGTTCGTCTCAGTGAACATGTATTTTAAGTTTTTAGATTGATCTACCGTTTTCTGCCCGTCACAATATTTGTTCCGGTGAAAACAAAATAGTTAGATTTTTTTTTAATTTCAAAACAATATTCGTGCAAAATGTTCTAGTGGCATTTTTTCCGGTCAGACTATCGTGAAAAATATGCAGTGGATGAAAACTAAAATTTACTTTATGGTCTAGCTAGATTACTGATACAAATGATGAATGCTCTCTAAGCTGTTACCTTAAGATAAAAAAGATATGAGCATGAGGTATTAATCCATTTGTTGTGTTTTAAATATTTTCTTTATTCTGTGTCAAAACAAATAATGTGTATATTAGTTTGATCAACTCTCTCTAATGTTGAAAACAATTCAATTAGGGCTCAAAAATGTATTTAAATTTTTTTTACTTGTTAAAGAAGAGAACATTCCTAAATTTTTTTTTTGATTAGGATACAAGTAAGTAAAATTCTGCGCGTCTTTACATTTTAATAAGACGTATTTTTTAATATCCATATTGGTGCAAATACTTAAAATTTACTTACGTCCACACCGTCGGTTGCATTCTTGAACCGAACTAAATGTATTTCCCTCCCTATTCGGACATTCGTGATCTTCGAAATTTCGGCAGGTACGCGTCTTCTTATCAAATCGAAACCAATCATCATCGTTTTTCTTGCATATACTTGTTGGTGGCTTTGCGCAATCACCGAGGTCAGGAACTTTGAGAAAATACAATGTCGTAAATTAGTGTCAGAACACAGCCTTTCGTGAAAAACTCTAATGTAGATCAAGAAAGGCAATGCGCGGTTAAAGACAGGAACCTTTCGGTAACGATGCATGATTAAAAGGAAAGCATGAACGATGGCGGAATGTCGTGGGCATTCGTGAATAAAATGTATTAGAAAGCTTCAAACAAAAATGGTGACTTTAGGTTATTCCTAAACAAATGTCTTCTATAAATATTGCGTGATTCACAATCTTAGTTAAAAACGTTATAAGAAATTCTATTGAATACAAAGGCTACAGTTGAGGAAAAAAAGTTTTCGCCCTATATTCTACTACAAGGCACTTTAGATGATTTGTCTGTCAATCGTTCTTTCTTTAGTTTTTCAAGGGCAGTTTTCTTGATTGCATAAATCAATCTCCCACATATGATTTTTTTTTAAATCTTAATTAACCGAAGTTTAGCGTAACTGAAATAAGCCACAGCCATATTTAAATAACTTCGCAAATTATGAACATTTCACGTTAAAATTCGCCATATGTTGGTAAACATACTTTACACTAAACCTATTATGATGACAATGCACTCTCAAGACAAAAGGGTGTAAAAGAGTGTATTGTTACACCCTTTGTCCCATATAATACACCCCCAAATTTCAATTCAACGTCCAGCGCACTACAGTCAAACAGACGGCCCCAAATTTTACGAGGCACTTGATAGCCTAAGGTACAACTTATTAAAATAGCTAATGTACGTTTTATTCACTACAAAAAAAAAAAAAAAGAATCGGGGCTTTCTTGGCCCTACTGCAAAAACTCGGTGTTTTCTTTATGTGGTCTTTGATGCGTACTTTAGCTATTCAATAAGTTACATCGCACCGTTATCAAGCCCCTCGTAAACTTTGGTGCCGTCTGTTCGACTATAGGGCTCAGTACTTCTAAATTAAGTTTTGGGGTGTATTATATGTGACAAGGGGTGTAACGATACACCCTTTTTTCTTGAGATTGTGGGAAAGTCCGAAGTTTAAACTTTGAATACAGTGCTAATATTGAATTTCGCAAACCGCACTTGAAGCGTAGACACAGGCGGAAACGACTCTAAATACAATCGATGTGACACCAAAATAAACTTTAAGCTGACTTTTACGAAACTTTTTTCTTATATTTGATTCCTCCAAGAAACTGCACAAAATTGGTAGAAAATGTTTCTTTAAAAAATCACAACGGGAAAACACTGAAGAAATAAAAACAAACGTTTATGGGATTGAACGAATCATGCCTGTTATTGAAATCATTTAAAAAAAATTAGGAGGCATTAACAAATCTCCCATCTAGATTAGTATCATTAAGGAGTAAATTTATTTTTATTGCTTTGAACGTTTTTTCATTGTTTGTGTTTTGCCAGCCTGTTTTACTTGCAGCACTACGCGCCTGCCTGCATCCCACCTTGGGATTGTAGCATTAATAAATAAATAGCTAAAAATAATACTAATTGCTCTGCATCCGCTACACATGATATTGTCACGGGTGAAGACCAATGAACAAGAAGTAAACAGGAATAAATAAACGTTTAATGTGGCGAACTTGTGCCAAAAATAAAAGAGTACAAAGATAATAACAGAGCGTCGCGGGCGTCGAAGTCGGCGTAGCAGCACAGTCGAACGCTGGGGCGAAACTGACTGTGGCTCGCCACGCGGAGCCCCTTATGTACATGAGTGGTCTTCTGGAATAATCGACGTAGAAACTTCGACGCGTAGAACATTCGGGCCTGGAACAAGCAACATGATTCTCGAATTCTCCAGAACACTAAATTGCAGGAATAAACAAAAGACACGTCACTCCCAGGATTCGAACCCTAGCTTTTCGCGTGGCAGGCAAGCGCGATAATCGTTAGGCCACGCGCGCGCTGCCTACTTGGCCAGCTGCGCGCGCGGCAATATTCATGAATAATGCAAAGGGAGCAACAACAAAAAAAACTTCTATTGTTAAGCTTTTGATCATAATAATAAAGAAAACCAACGTGCAAACATTTATGTCGCTTAAAGTGCGCGATTAAATTTAGCTGGGATTTTATAGCACTGTCGCTAACGAAACGCTGGTAGCAATCAAGATGATGAAATAAAAGCGAATCAAGGGTTTAAAGCCAGTAACTTACTTTCGCACTTGCTTATGCATTCTTGATTTGAATGAAACACATTTTTCCCTCCTGTATCACCTCCGCTCCATTGAAAACGGACGCATTGTGAGACGGCAGAATTATAAGTCCACATGGACTTCGAGCGGTGCTTGCCGCCATTATCAGGTTTTTCAAAACAGTAGCTGGGTACGTCAGCTTGAATTGAAATGTACAAAAATAGGCAATTAACCATCGAACTTAGCTTTTCAGCAATGATTTATTTTTGAAATTATATCAAAACCGTTGAAAACACTGGCGTCAGATGTTAAAACAAGTGTGAGACTGATGCCCGGCCATAATTACCAAATATCATCAGGTCTCGGCCAATTACTGGTTTTCGCTGCAAAAAACGAAACTCGGAAATTAAGAGAATGCGCCCCTCTGTAGTGCATAAGTTCCTTGTGAAAGAGCAGAGGGTAGCTCATTACGTATTAACAGAACCTTCCAGATAAAACGGCCGCAATGCTGACATTTCTAGTTCATCCACCAGAGGACAGCACGGGGCGCAGCTTTAAACATGAGACTGCTTTAGCGTTCGACCGGTCCTCTTGTTCGAGCCCGACGCTAATACAGCAAGCGCTCGTGTCCGGTTTGTGCCAGTTGTTTTCCTATACTGTAAGTGACTTAGTAAGTACAGCACTAAGGCTTTGTCATCTGAGAGGTGTCGGTATTACCCAAATTGTTCCCGACCGCAGCCGGCTGCTTTCAATTAAAAGGTCGAAGATGAAGTGTAGGAAGTGTTGGAAAAAAACTCTTTACGAGTTTCATGTTAAGTTTAATCTTGTCAGTAGGGTTTTGCCTCCCTCCCTTTGTTCCGTAATTCTTAACCTGAATTCGGAATCCATTACTACAAAGCTCAAATGTCCGTTCCCAAGTTCTCGCCTTGACTTTCCTCCTTTTTCCCTGTCATTTTCTCTCCATTGTAGAATCCACCCTGCACAGTTAATCGCCCTCTTGTATAATCATAATGAAACTTCCCTGCTTTTGCTTAGTTTATACAGGTTGCTTTTGTTTGTAATGACCCAAGTTCCCTACACATATGTACTATTACATTCTCATCACACATTGGCGGCAGACTACGTAATACTGTTACTGCAGTATATTAACGGGTTTACTTGAGCTTCCTGATTTATAAACCTCTGCTCTGCGTTGATTACCCATTACAGTGATTAAAAATTACGTGTTTAAGGTGGCCTAAAACACGTAATCGATTTGAAGCACTGATGCGTTGTGCAAGGGCAAAGGTAAGAGAATTATACTTTAACACAAAAAATAAAAGGTAAGAAAAAAAAAGTGGTAGAGCATCGAGAAGAAATCAAAATTCCGAAGTAAAATCATTTGAGAAAATGAATGCAACTTACGTCTGCATTTGGCATTGCATTGAGTCTCGTTATCGAATCGGTTTAGTCCAAGCACTGCGTCGCGATACCTTAAAAACTTCGAGCATTTACCAACTTTTGAATCGTAATACCACGCTTCGATACCATGTTCGACAGCAGCACCCACTTCCGGAGGAAAAGCACAGACGTACCCTTTCTCACGGGATGGGTAAGAGCAAGAACCTAGAAAAAAAATCAAACAAAATATACAGCATTGTTTTAACGCTAGTGTTAGAGTCAGAGTCAGTTTTTATTTCATCATATAACATACCCCCGTTTAAAACGTAAACTTTTATTGTCCGCATCGTTCTGAAATCTACAAAACCCAAGGTTTCATTGGTCTCCCTATTCTAGATTCGAGCAGGGCTGTGACTCATTTGACCATACTGAATCGCTATGATATGACTTTTGTCCAGATACCACAGGGTCCAGCGATAGCGCGAGACTGACTAGAGGCACCACTCAAAATGCTCTTTTGTAAGCGCTTTATTTTGCCGGATGTTATAAAGGGAACACGTATTAACTGCCGAAAATTCGCTTGTAGTTTCCAGGGAAGCAACGAATGCTAAAATAAAAAAGTTATCCTGTATTGACGGATACAAACTGCGCTTTGCCGCGTGGCAGCCGCTTGTATTTGAAAGCAGAAACAGAAATAATTGCACTTCTGTTGAGGGGCACGCCTGCCATTGCTGGAAAAACGCTTTTAATATATTTCGGCCCCATACGTTTTTATCTTAAACTTAGATAATCACTTGATAATTATTACTTTTCGAAACTCCATGTGATTTCCATCTAAACCGCTTTAAGTAATTTGCGTTTTGACCAGGTTCACTGATTCATTACGCGATCATGAAGATACTTTTATATCCACCCCACATTGTATGTTTCGGTTATTCTCTGCCCTGAAGCCTTTATACCAAAGCACCAAAATGACAGTGTATTGACAACTTATTGCTTCTTAATAGCATCGTAGACATATTCTGGCAGCTTAAACGTTAAACTGAGAATGCAGGTGAGAAAACTAAGTATTTTGCTGCTGTCACCATACGGCTGTCGTACGGCAAGCGGCAGCCGCGTAGTAGACACTAACGTACAAATTTGCTTTTCTCCAGATGTCATATAAATACTACAGGTTTTTGAACAGGGAGTTTTTTTTATGGTGTTTTTTTTTTTTGCATAATGCTTTTTTTTTTTTGCATAACGACGACCTTTGATAAAACTGGACACAAGGAAATTCAAACGTAAAAATCTCGAGCCGAGGAGTGCAATGATAGCTGCACCACAAAAACTGCCGGCTGCATTTCTCGTCTTATGGTTTTAAACAGCAGAGAAATACAGACAATATGAAAGATAAAGAAATAAAAATATATACTAAGATGAACAAAAATGCGCAGCCTGACTCTGGTGTCCTAACTAAAACTCCCCCCCCCACCTCCCCTCAAGAAAATAAAAAGAAAAGACACGTGCTTAGCCAATGGCGTTGAAACACAAGAGGGATAGGGGCAGACATTTGTGTTTATATAATCGGCACGTCCACACCACTCTCTCTCTTCCATCGCCACTTTAAGCCACCCCTTCATGTCGCAAACACTTCCCGCCTTCTGCCGTTAAATTTTAAAGGTTAAAGAATCATGCAGTAAAATCAAAGTTTCAAACTACATCTGTGCCAATGCGGGTGCACGTATTTGTGTTTCAGCAATTCTACAGAAAATACTAGAAAAGGGAAACTTCTATTTTGCCAACTGAAATTTAACATTAACGGAAACAACAAAAAAAATAATAAAAAAAAAATAGAAAATGCCTTTACTAATAAAGTTAAATTTATCTCTAGATTTAGTTTCCGACGAAATAAAAAAAAATTAATATAAATTATTTTGCGAAAAAAAATTGAATTGAATTGTCACCAGCCGATAGCGCATCATAGGCATGCAGGCATATGGCATTTAATAAGCAAAAAAATATAAGTAATCCTAAAATACAAGGCGTCAAATATGTCATCAAAACTTCAAAGATGCTCTGCTTAGCATTTTTTATTTATGGGATAAAATCCGCCAGCGCATGTTAAATTAAAAGTAAAAATAGGGCGAGAATTGTACAGTTGAAGACATAACTACTGTGAGTGCATTTGTTCCTACATCATTTTACAACCGACAAAACTGGGAACGAAAATCAAGCAATTTAAATGTCGTTTTTCAACTTCCTCCTCTTCCCGCTTTAATGGGGAAAAATTGTTGATATGGTCTTTGCGGAAACGGGGCTATAATTTAATATGTACTGAGGCAAATTATAATCTCCACCCCTACACCCACGTTCGATTTGAAACAAAGCCACACAACATGACCTCTTCTATGTAGATAGATGGAGTTTTTTTAGGCATTACAAATTTGTTTAAAAAAGCTGAGAAAGCTAGACTAATTAGGTTTCAACAGGTGAGTTAAACAATCAGGGGGATATACTATAAGGAGCTAATTGCCACAATGTTAAATAAATAATGTCAATATGTTTTATTTCTATTTTTACGTGCGAAAATATACGTATACTTTCATTAAGCACTTGCTGAGCGTCATGGGAAGCCACTACAATAGTACATAAAAAATGTAGACCACGTAGGAACCGCGGTGGCGCTCTAAAGGTGTACATAAGTCGGTTGATAATCTTATTCGCGTTTTGCATTTAACTCCGATGAGTTCTAAGCTATTCTGGAACCAAGTTTATCTCAAAACTTGGAAAAGAAATAGGTTGGTCTCGTAGTTTTATTAAAAGAGACACTTGGAAAGCGTTGAATTTAAATATTTTATACATGCATAAGGTACCACATATTTTGATAATTTTAATGTATGCACAAGGTACAATGTTACCTATACTGAATGTCGCCACAAGGTGTACTGTTTTATTGTACTTTTTATGCTATTTTTGGCCTACCGGTCAAACTACGTCGTAAAATGTTGACTGCATGATCACAACCCACCACAAGGCAATATATTACACCTGCTTCAATTAACAATTTTGCTTTGAATAGCCAACAATTTATCAATATTTAGGTATTTGAGAGGTGGCGTTATGTTTGAGGAGACCTGTACACTTTAAACGACATTGGGTCTAAGTTGACAAACTAAAATGTTGGAAATATTAAAATCACAAGAAATACAACAAACGCCTCTCAAGATGATGTGGTATGGAGCCTAATAAACACTCACAAAACGTTTTATTTGAAAATGCATCGTATAAGCGCTATGCATTCTAAAGCTAAACATGCAATTAGTGCGTAAACATTTTTAAACCAAATACTTTAGAGTGGAAGAAGCATTACTGAGTTGCCTCGTAAAACATTTTTCATACCTATATTTTTTGTTTTATTTTATAAGTAATTCCTTCGTAGCATTTTATCGCGATTATATATATATTCTCAAATTACTTACAAATTCCTGCTAAAGCGAGAATCCAAACTGGTCGGAACAGCATCATAAATTATTGGACAGGACTCATAGAGGACTAACATATCTCAGTAATTTTATAGTCTTTTATGGGAGATGTGCTTGACGTAACTGGAAGGAAAACAATGGTTTGCATTCCGGAAATGCTGAAGCCATATAAAAACAATAAAAGTCAATGTCCGCAAGAGTGGAATACTTGCATTTCACTTCCGCCTTAATTTGCTTACGAATAAAACCTTGTTGCTTTAGAATCTTGGTATGCACGATCATTTTTGTACGGGGATTCTTACAACAATCGAAATCTTGTTTTACGTTTTGTAAAATTAGGGATTGTGGAACAAAGCTCATTCTTAAAATTTGCAAGAACCTTCAACAGATCGGTAACAAACGTCGTGCAACGTGGCTTTGTGTGTTGTTTGGAATTTTATTATATTATAATGTGGCAATAAACGAACCCTCACGTCTATATTTCGAATTTGTAGAAGTTCTATGTAGTAGGCGACCGCTAGAAAATGTGGTATTGATGAAAATCGATAAATTTGTTTAAACGCTAATCCTGGCCTCTGATTTGTAAAATATTTATACTCTATAATTATCCATAACTTAATTGAGTTATTCATCAATTAATAGGTTTCGCTGATTTCTGGGCAGGTAGCACACGATGTCGGCCGATACTGGGATTACGTCGGCCAGTACAGGGAGCTGTACGGCGGATCTCAGCCAGGGACGCCGGCAAAAAACCGGCCCCGGCCGACATCGGGGACTCGTTGTCCAAACTGGCCAGTGCCAGTCGGAATGTTCCTGATACGGGCCGACATCGTCTTCTTCCTGTGGTCACCGGCCAGTCTAGCCATGGAGTTTTCGCTGACTGGCACACTAGACAGGCTCAACAGAGGCACGCATCTCCGATTGTGACTATGACCACCAATTCGGAAAACGAGTGGCGCCACCTATAGATAGTTGGAGTCAAGAATAAGAGACACGAGGAGGCGCCATTGGCCAAAGGCGGGCTGGGCATGTACCAGGGCGTCTTCACAAATTTCAATGTTCCCAACCAGGAGCCGGAAATAATGCCATGGTGGTGGTCGCGAGAAACGAAATTAATAAGTGCGTCGGAGTAGTTCTCGGTGACTGAAACTATGGTGCACATGATGTTTCAATCACGCTCATCCAAGATCATGGTGGAAGAACGCAACTAACGGAACGGTCGACATAATCCGTACGGCAGGCACCGAGGCCGGGAATCTGCCGTCCAAGCATGGAGAATAGAAGGGTAGAACGGGGCATCACGTAAGCCGCGTAGCCTCCACAAGCCATGCTCCCTTAAAGCCTCGCCTCGTTCTCATTTTCCTCCTTACTCTCCTCACTAATCAGCCCAACATGACCAAATTACGTGACCGTAGCTAGCCTTCGTCTAGCCTTCGATCTGATAAAACCTACCGGACGGAGCGCGCGCAAGCCTGCAAGGAATCCTCCTACAATCAACCATCCATCTTGCACGTGACATGTCACGCGCACCAATCGTCAGAGAGATCTGCGGTCACGCTGGGCACAATATCGTTTAAACTTTTTATGACTACGCTTCATCAATATTGCAACGTGCCCCTTCATAGTCCTTCTAACCTCCTTGCGTCCGAGCCACTGATCTCTACGACAATTGCTGGATCGCACTCTCCCGCGAGTGAAGCCACCGGACGGCCATCTTGCATGTCAAAAATCAGGTTTTGGAACGTTGCGGAGGCTGTCGGCAGCATGGTGAAGGCACGTTCTTTACTCGTTCGTCGTCATTCGCCGAAGGACTTCATAAAACCCTGTGTAAGCCGTGAGCCTAGCCGTTGAGAGTACATGGAAATTTGTACGGAACCGCAGTGCCGCAGTAAAAAGGCACAACTCATCGGGTGCAAGTTTCGCCAGTCTCGCGGCGTGATCAAAGCTTCCTTGGCACGCCAAAGCGGTGCATATCTGTGTCTTCGCACGCTTGGATACTGATCAATAATCAGCGCCGCGGCAAAGTCTTGAAGGTGTGTCGCGCGTAGGTGTATTTCCATCATATATCGGCCACGGAGTTCGGGATCGTTCAGCTGTGCCGGCGAGTTTCGGTCAAGGAAGGGATGAAAACTATCTGCATGGTTGCTCTTATGCACTATTAACCATGGTTATGTTTCAAATTTACTCTAATGATTCACATGGCAGAACGGATAGAGCAACGCTCTGGAGCAAGGAGGGTTTTCGAAAACAAAACTATACAAGACGGCGATAATGAAAGTGTTTGAAGCGCGTGGCCCATATGGTCGCGTGCATCTGTTGACCAATCACAATTAGACGAGCCCCGCTCAAACGTCAAGTGCAATAAAGTAGGTTGATAATGAGCCAGCAAAGCTAAGTGATGTGGAGCTGTTGTGCGTAGTATTATGTAAACTGTCTAACGACGAAAGAAAGACGTACCGATTGCCCCCTCTTGTATCACCACTAAAGGTTGCATCAAGCTTGTTTCTGGACCGCGTGGTTGGAGGCATGGTTCGGTTCAGGCACAGTGCCTGCAGGGTTAAAAAAATTATGTGACCGTGGTGGTGAGTGAGAGCGCGGCATGTAAATGTATGCGGGAAAAAAAATTGCTTGAAGTTATCCGTCCGTGCTTTGATTTTGATGTTCGTGTTTTGTCGGTTTGGCCGTGCATTGGCCTAGTGAATCATCTTCCACTCAACATAATACAATATTTCGAAACATTTCTCACTATACTCCGTTCATACTTAAGCTGAGACTAGAAGCTTCGCCTTCAGCGCGAGCTCGCTGGCTTCCGCAGTGCTTTGAGTGCATGCGACTGCCTGCGCGTTCACGCTTGTGTTTGCAAGGGCAGAAAGCTTGCACTGAAGGCGGAGCTTCTAGTCTCAGCTTAAGGGGAACGAACTATAGTCGAAACAACATTGCTGTTGCTTGAAACACTAGATATAAATTAGCATCTCGCGCGAAACCTCGGTATTGCAAAACCGTTGAAAGTAAAAAACTACAAAGCGCGGTGTAAACATACCATTACGCAGAATGAGCACCGTTCGTTTCTCTTCGACCACTACTACTATTACTTAGCGTATACCCAAATGCGACGTCGTCGTGCTTCCTTGCGTCCGTGCATGGGGATCTAGCCATGTAGCTATTATAATGTACGCTAAAGGTTACGAAGTCTTGAATGAACGGCATGTCTGACAACGCCTTTCATTCTAGTGAGGAGGAGTAGAACTCATCAAAGAGAATGACGAAATAACCATGGCGCCCGTCCCTCTGTCCTGGTTCGACGTGAGTACGAACCACTGCGTGTGGCCAAGCAAAATGTCTGGGGTGGACATCCTCCCTCGCGTGCAAGCGGGCCAAGCACCAGACCCTAAATAGCCTTCGTTCAGAGCATCAATTTTGGAGAAATGCAGTAAGTACTATTTTGTACAGTTATTTTTTATCTAAACTCCTGGTGACGTGCTAGCACACGTTTTTGATCTGCTCTATGTTAGCATGCTTGACCAAATCAGCTTGCGTACAGTTGCTCAATTCACCGAGCTCCATTATTTGTGTAATGATACATGCACATTTACAGTAGTGACCGGCTCCTTCAATCCGTTACTGGTCACAAAACTTTCCCGTAACGCTGTGGGAAAGCAGTGCACGCTGCCGAGAACGGTCGCTGTACTGTCATACTTTGGAGAGCTTTGATGGACAGCTTAGAAGCCTCGTTTTTATCTGCAGCAAGTTTGCTTTGGCGCCGTGCTGTGCAGTTTGTGTTTGTACCTTGAAATATTGTGCCAGTGGCCAGATTCTGCTGTTTGGTGAGATTGAGATATCGGCTGGCTTGCACTGAAGGAGCTGACAGTTCTTTAGCCGGCACGTCGTCTGCCAACGCGAGTAAAGAGGGAGGGTTCGGCTGCCACAAAGTGTCATTCGCCACTGTAAACAAGACGCCTTCGCGTCGTCTGCTACCAGAACCCCAAAAAGATGAATCGTCTGTTACGTACCGTATGCTGCAGGTGAAACGATAAAATAAAAGTTGCATCGGGAACTTCTGCTATTTAACAAGGGTGACGGCCCGTGCTTCATTTGGAAGTGCCGATTCATTCTCGTTTCACGTATCCTGATGTCTATCGGCGAATAAATAAGTACTCAAAACAAGCACCTACATGGTCGTGTGACATCTCTTTGCTATCGGCAGGTAGGTAAGAATTAGTTCTCGCCGAGAAATGGCCCCTTTTGGGCGCGTGAACTGCGAAAAAATTCATTGTTGGCCGAGAGCGGTATTCTCCGGCACAAAGCCATGGCCTCGCCTTTAATCAGACACACTGAACGATCCCAATCTAACCAATACCTAAAATGAAGCTCTGGAGTCTATTTCAACGTTTGAAGCGACTAAGAGGGTATACTTGTAAGAAACAATTCCCCAATTTTTTTTGTGCGATGGCCCTCATTTTGTTTGCTGGTGCTGCATGTATTGTACAGTGCATGCAATCTGCAGTACAAGCCCATTGCACCAAATGTTTAAGGATGGTAGTCCCAAGACGCTATAACGGAGCTGCCCATAGCGCCCCCAAGCTACATGGCACGACCTGGCACTTGGGTTTCAAAGCTATGCACGCCGCTCGCCCAGCTGCATCGTGTGCGAGTTTGGTTGCGACCGTGTTTTCCCTCCGAGTTGACGAGCTCCCTTGGGGCCGGGCCGTGCCAAGAACATTCTCGACCTTGGGCAGGAGTCATGGGAGCGCGGAACAGGTCTCTTGTAGACTCTGTTTATTTTATATATCTACAGACGGTCACAGAGAGCAACCACACCGCGAACGAGCTCGCAGCTTCTTAAGTAAGGTCCGAATTTCTACCTTCCCAGTAGAACTATGTATGAAGCCGAGGGAGACTAATCCTGGTGAAGTCCTTCCCAAAACATGGGCTTCCTCGCCCGCCGAATAGATGTGCGAACGAATTATCCGGACGTGCATTCGGGCTTATGGCTTGAGTCTATTTTCTCGCGATAACATTTTTTTAGTAAAGAAACAGTGAAACTGCCTGGTAGAATAGGATATCACTGTGTCTGGTACTGCAGTATCGGCTAGCTCCCCTGCCATGCGGGAAAATATCACAAGGGTGGCCAAGCTGCGGTTTGCGAATGTACACCCGCAGGCGATATGAAGTTGAACGGCGGACCGTCGACCGGTGCGTGCTATCAGCGCCATGACGCGGCTGCCATGGCGGCTCGCGTTCTTATCGCACGCTTCGCCGAGATTAAGCGCTTCGATTGAGCGCTGTTCTCAGCTCTGATGCTGCTCCCCGCAGAAAGTGTGGAAGTGGGTTTCGATTTCGGCATCGCTTTTTGTGGGCGCCGTGCCCCCGTCATTGCCGGCAAATGACTTGCACATTGCACGTGAACTAGCGCGGACGTTCTTCGGCATGGTTTATCAGTGACTCAACCGCTTCTTTCATTCATGAGTGAACGCTATACTTCGTTCCAGCTTAGGTCCGAGCGCGGCCTACGTTATGAGCCGAAGAGCCCATCATACAGCGCAAAAAGCGCAGCTTCATGGCGTGCTCTCTGCGCTTTATAGAACTAGCCGGCAGAGGAGCACGCAAAGAAAAACGGCGAATACCGGCGGGTCCTATCAACTGCAGAAAGCACGCCATGACGTTGTGCCTCTTTCGCTGTTTGATTGGCCCTTCGGATCATAACATCGACCGCGCTCGGACCTGAGCTGAAACAAAGTATAATAACTGCGAACGCTAATAACTGTTCTTTTTTAATAAACGGAAAGGATAAGTTACTTTTTGATTTGTTCCGCAGCTTTCCGGTTTAGCAAATGTCACAAAAAAAAAAATTACTAAATCACATTGTCTACCGATAGCGTCTGAAAGGCTCCTTCCACAATCCTCGCGCTTTTCTGCGGGGAGCAGCAGCAGAGCTGAGAACAGTGCTCGATTGCTTAATCTCGGCGAAGAGCGCGATAAGAAAGCGAGCCGCCACAGCAGCCGCGTCATGGCGCTGATACGGACCGGTCGACGGTCCGGCGTTCATCTTCATACGTGGCCGTATGCGGGTCCAAATGCGTCTTGCGCCTTCACGGAAAGTGCACCCCTTCTCCCACCCCCTGCAGTAAAAGGAGGAGGAAAGAGCGTTAGAATAAATGACGGATTGCGGTTTGGGAGTCAATGTGCCACCAGACGTGTAGTTAAACTGATTATGATTCATATATCTTTCTAAAATCCCTGCTTCCTATACCGACCTAGACCAAGTGTTGAACACAACGAATAAATGTTGTCAGGGGCATTGACTGCCGAACTGCCTCCAGGTTTGCTTGGCGGTTAAGAAAATGCTCTGCCTCACACTCTTTCGTTAGTGTCAAAAGTGATACTTGCCCCATGTAGATGCAGGCTTATCCCTTGCTATCGTTTCTTGATGGCTCCCCTCCGCACCTTTGAGTGGCTCTGTGAAGTGTAGCATTTTTGTTTGAAGCTCTTAGGCCATCTCAGTCTGGCCACCTATTACATAGCACGTTCAGACGTCTTGACTGCTTTTTTTCCCCTCAAATTTGTCCTTTTTTTCCGTAAGTTCCCCCACCCCTTATTTTAAGTTTTTATTCGCTTACCAGGGGAAGGCGCATGCTTTTGGACCTTTACAGCATGTATTAGGTATATGAATCCTCTATGAAATATTCCTTATGTTTGGAAAAAAAAATACGAGAATCTAATGAATGTTGTTTTACAGTATGAAGCTAACAATAATCACCATATTTTGTAATATTTTTAGTCTGTGCTCAATCAAGATTTTTACTTTCAGTTCCAAGTCCTCTGGCGGAGCACATGTCCCAGGTAATTATCCTTTTCACTGCTGTCTACTATATTTGAGGGCATTTACAGGCATCTTTCATCTTTGCGCCTATGAACTCGTGATTTGGAAAGACGAAGTAACAGGTGCATGCTGTCCTATGCAAGGATTTCTTCGGTTATCTCTTCTTCTGATCCTTGCCAAGTGCAGGCAGCGGATGCTAATTTGTCCTTTGCTGTTATGTTCGCTTTCAATCTATTCCAAAGGCTAGCATTGGTAGCATTGGATGCACATTGAGGTAATTCACTAAAAGTTTTAAATGCAATCTCGGTGCACGTTAAGATTTGATTTCTCACTACTGTTTCTTCATATTTTTCACATCATTTCATGCAGATCCGATCCAGGAACCGAGGAGGAAGAAGTGACGTCAACGGAAGCCAAACTCTTAAACATGTGTCTCGCCATCATTTTTTTGAACCTGAATCAAACCGATTGAGGGAAAAGGTTACTCTGTTTAGCATGATGGCTGCTTAAAGGGCAACACCGGTCAATTCTGCAGATTTTAGATTATGGGGGATCAAAATGACATAAGTACTTATCAACAGTTGAAAAAAGGCGGGCATCCTCAGCAGCCCAGCAGCGGTGTTAAGCGGCGTGCTATATGGGCCGACCTTTCATCACGTTTTAAAATAAAAAGTTAACGTTGCTTGGTTGTAATTTTTTAGGTTTTTAAGAAGCTTAGGGCCTATATAATCAGTTGCTACCAAGAAGAGGAGGTCGCAGAATCTTTTTTAGTGCCCCTTCAAAGAAACCCGGCCGCTCAGTTTCGTAAAACAAGAGCGTTTACCAAAGCTCTCATGCGAATGAGCTTTGGTTATGGGAATTTTCTAATGAAAACGGGCAAGGAAGATTGGCGAGACAACTAATTGAAGCGCGCACATCACAGAAAAAGCGTGTTCTAATGCGTCATAGGCCTGGGTGCGATGTATCGTGAGCGCAGAGCAGCTGCTTGTAGCCCGAGTTTCATTTTCTATACAAGGGCAAGTGCTTTTTATAGGATTCTCTTCCATTCTCAAACGGTTGATGGTTCCAAAAAATGCCGTCCCAAAAGCACGGGAAATGGCAGTTCCAACAAGGGTATATGCACCGTGCTAGGCCTAGTAGCCACGGAGCTATATATCAGATTTTGAAAATGGTGCTCATCGCGTTCTCCTCAGCTTAACCAGGCGCAGCCCTTCTCGCGTGCTTCGCCGACGCATGAATATTTTTTTATTGCCTTGTTTTTCAAAAACCACTATAAAACTTTGTGGGAGCGTTAATTATTGACCATAGAAGCCCAAACTGTGAGCTTCCGAAAATACATTTTTTCGCCGCAAATTCGGTAAATTGGGCCGTGTCTCCCTTTCAGAAGGTTTATTTGATTAAAACAAATGTTTATATTCAGTTTATGAATATTGCGTACAACCTATAATGTCTCTTAAATTTTTACAAAACATTTAAACACTCTCACTGTGTCTGGCAACCGTTCCAAAGCTACCCGAACCCATCTAAAACACCTGAAAGTTCAGGCGCTTTTCTGAAACTTCCCGAAACCCATGTTTCCGAAAACATTTCTCCGCATCATCAGTGCCATAATGTTCATAAGCGAAATGGGTAATGCTTTTTGTGCCTTGCTTATCTTGCAGCCTTTGATGCTCAGCTGCTCAAGGTCACGATACACCTGCCCATTCAGAATGGGCACCTGCAGCAGCACAACAGGGAACTGCAAGTCTGTTGGGCAAGTGATCAGGCACGTGATGTCTTTCAAGCACCAGGGAGAGCAGGCGAGGCCCGGGGAACAGGCGACGCCCCAAGAACTGGGAAGGCACGAACCACCCGAGCTGTTCCTGGTGCCACTCAGCAACATGAAACAGTTTTGTGCTGTAGAAGCGCAGCTGAAGAACTTCGCCAAAAGGACACTGCTCTCATTTATGTGTTTTCTTTTTCATGGTATTGGCAGGTATAAGGCTGCGATTTTGACTTTAAGATTAACCTTGGGTTATCTGAAGATTTATGCGAATGGGTTGAAATGTTGATTGAAGCCTTACACTGTAATATTTCAAACAGATGTCCACCAAAAATGTGTGTTTCAAGTACAGTCAGTGGCAAATTAAAAATGAGCAAGATATGCCGCTGTTAAGTTTGTAGAAATCCTGCTTATTAGTTAAGGTGATTTTTGTTAGAAGATTTTATCTTTCCTAAGTTGCGTCGGCATTTTTTTTTTAACTTTCTAGGTTTGTGTCGGCGGGGCCAGAGCGGCCGCAATGCGGGAGCGGTTCCCCCGCGGTCGTTAAGAAGCGTCTCGGGTTTCGGGAGTCTTCTCGGGCCGGGACCGGGAGAGCCCGCGCTTGGAGATGCTTGTAGCTTTTAGCCGAATGTGCCTGTATATAGAGGGCTTTGCCGCTTATTGTAAAATTGTCGCTTTTTACCCGATGTAATAATTTAGCTGTTGGCGCCAGCCAATCTGCGTAAAATGCAGGGTTTGACTCTATAAAGAATTTGGATTTGGCGGTTGCTGCGCCAGGCTGACAGCACGCCGACCATTGAAAAACAGTGTACCACGTGGGAGTGGTGAAATTTGAAGGGATTGGTTGGACCCTGAGGGGAAAGGAGGCCCCTACGAGTCTACAAAAGGATCCCCGAGAGGATTCTGGAGGATTGGCTTCGATTCGATTTTGGGAGACTGGGAACAAAAGTACGGGGTTTAATTTTGGGATTTTAACTCACTGTTGAGTTGTTTTGTTTCATAATAAACGTGGCCACACTGGCCACTGTAAAGCCAACCAATGTCGTAATCTGTTCAACGGGATCGAACAACTTTCAGTATTTTTTTTTTATTATCAACTTTCCGGGTGCTGTCATCGGGCGAGCACCGTCATCGGTCGTCACCATCCGGACCAGGACGCGCCCACCCCCATACCACGAGGAGGCCCGGCGAGGAAGTTGACTCCCGCCTTCATCACGGGCCTTCTTTTATTTATAACGGCAGAGTGCACGCACAGCCAATGCACGATGGTGGGCTATTGTAAGGGACATCCTTAAACTGAACCCAGCGATAGAATTGTGCGGAGGCGACGTAACGCCAATTGCATGTTTTGCAAGTGAGCTATTGTGGTCTGCGTGTAGTTTCTGCAATTGTTAAACTGCGTTCCATAGAGGTCACTGCAAAGAGAAATGCCGCAGGGTGGCCTCCAAAAATTAAGTGCGATGTGTGTCGTCACATTTTAACCAGTTTTCTCCACCCGAAGGTCGTGTAGACAAGAGGCCTTCGCACCCTCATTGAACGGCATTTTAAGTCTTGTTCAACTGCCCCTTCTTGAAATTTTTTCAAGTAAGATATTTCACAACGGGGGAAGTGAACTCGCCCTACACATTTGCCTCTGGCTACTTACAGCATATCTGCCTACAAATCATCATAAATCATGCCGATTTCCAACGGCACTCCTGCCCGTTTTATTCTTCGAAACTAAACTTCGCAGGTGCAACAACTCCCGCCGTGGGTATGTGTACAGAGCACGCCCAAACCCGCGTGTGAGCTTGTGTTTAACACTTGCTTTGTAGAAAGAGATGCTGTAGTATACATTGGGCTTCTTTTGGTTTCATTCCTGTTCTCATTTAAGGCTATAGTCAAGAGATTTATATATTTACGGCCATAAATTAATTTGTGCCTTTGGCATCGTCTCGCCTACATAAGTAAAGGTACAGAGCGCGACACTGTTAGCGCGAACAAGCGATCCCCAGTTATCTGTTTTTTTCTCTTAGAACCGAAAAGTTCTCATCAAAGATATCACTGGTATAGCAAGAGCTCAATTAGGATTCTAATATAGGTTGTAAAATCGTGCGCCCACTAATATTCTTTCCTAATAAAATGCGAAAAGGCGCCGATGTCGCGTTCGCGCTAACAGTGTCGCGATATGTACATGCTTGAAAATAGCGTTCAGCCTGGTTCAAAACGCTTTTCGGAATGCCCACCAGTCGTGTGTACCCAAACAATTTTTTAAAGGTATTGCAGGATAAATTTTAACCAATTCAATCTACGTTACATAAGTAATGCATTTCCGAAATGAGGTGTTGACCTGTCCTAACCGAAGGTCAACCTGTGACAGGAAATACATTTTGCAATTTCAAAGAGTAACTGTCATTGTATCTACCACTTCATTCAGGGGGTGTAAGTGCATGCGTAGCTGTGTCTCTACGCATAGCATACGGTAGTCACGAAAGCAATAATTACGTGTGACGGGCTGAGCTGAGCAATTTGGTTCATTGGCCTACAGTGCCACAACTGAGAGAGTACTAAACAAAAATATACAAAGAAAACTATTCAGACTGTTCTGCTGTTGCCAATTTGTATGACTATGAAGACGGTTTCGGTCAAGTCCTGCTTTTTAATGCCCTTTTCAATTCGAGTCTTCGTAAAGTCGTAAAATAGGCGAGAAATGTGCAGGGTGACTAGCCGGCAGACATAGCTTTAACAAATTCAAAAGGCGTAGGATCTTGAATGCACTGTTTTGAGGACCACATACTTTATTAAAATTACTGAGAGGATTTTCTTAAAATTGGACAAATACTAAATGGACTTGTTTCGGTTGAGGTCCGAAAAAACGTGTTAAAACGCTCACCACCTATAAAAGACCTGAAAAACCATAAAAAAGTTGACTGAAAAATTTACCATTTCCATATTTACATGAATCTGATCTACCGAGAAGCTAGCTCTTCAAAATATTAATGCACAAGAATGTCATACTTGGGCTTCAAAGCCTGACACAGCTAGCATTCTAGTGGTTCAATGCTGGATACACTGAATGACAAATGCGCAGGCGCTGATCCGTACTTGCGCTGGCACTGACCCGCAATTATGCTGGCACTGATCTGTTATTACGCTGGCGCTGATCTGCAATTATGCCGGCACTGATCGGCAATAGACCGATCCCACCAAGCGTTCCACGCATGCGTGACGCTGCCATCACTGTAGTTCGTAGGAGGCAGACGCCAGTTCACGCGACAGCTCATGCTGCCTCGTGGTCTGCTCGCGCAATGCTCCAGCAGGAAAGTCGCGCGTGCAAAAAGACTAGAGCTCCCACGATGCATGTCGGCAGCGGTGGCGTACTCAAACTAGCTGGTGAGATCGGTCCATTGGACTGGCTCTGACCCGGAAATACGCTGGTACACTGACGGTTTCATATAGTACTACTGGTTCCATGCCGGGAAAAAGTGTCGTGAGCTCTCTGGGAACATCCTGTATTCCCGGCATCCCGGTGTCCTAATAAGTTCTCGTATACTGGCCGGATTCCGGCATTGGGCCCGGCCCGATGTCGCCCCTTGGGGCGTTTCTGGCGCTGGCCGGTATCAGTATCCCGGCAGGTCAATACCGCCCCATCCCCAACCGGACGTGTTGTACTACTTGGGTACTATCTGAGAAGAGTCACATTTATGCATTTTGCTTTAAAAGACCACTAAAAAAAAAAATTTCAACAGTCTGGTTGGGACACGCGTGTCCCAAATAACGTTCACGCGGAAAACAATATTAAGCAATATTGACGGCGCGAGATTTATTTTAAATCCTGCGCTCAAAGTCCATGACGTCACGGAATGATCATACACTCTTTCCAGCTTGACGAGATGGTCATTCGCTCTCTCCACCTCAACGTGATGGCCAAGCCTCTCCTCCACGCGCCCCAAATGTAGAGAGAGAAAACAAGTGGAAAGGAGGTGATTACCGACTAAAAATCGTCTGGCGCCACCAGTATTTCTCTAAAAAGGATTTTTTTTTTCTTTCGCGTAAAATTAATTTTTTTGACACGCGTGTCCCAATCAGGATGTTAAAAAGAAAAATTCAGTGGCCCTCGAAGGATATTTTAGTGTGCGATAAATGGAGCCATTCAGACGCTTCCTGGAATAGACTTCGGTGTGCAGATGAAATAAGGATACCGCCAAAAGCAAGTTATTTCGCCAGCGGTAAGTCAAAGAACTTCTTTGACATTCTCCAGCAGGAAAATGCCAGCGACTTCTCTCTTTTACTTTTTTCTTACTTTTTTCGCAGTGATTCTTTTTGCGCTAAACAGATGTTCGCAAGTTGTTGACGTAGCCGGGAAAACACAAGGCTTAGGTACAGGGACCACTCCAGGAAGTGGGAAGCTCTAGCGATACCACGTAGTAGACAAGTCCTGCGGATAATGTCATTATTCGTGGATCACCGATCCACCTCAAGGAGCAAACACGCCTATTGTTTCTTTACATATTAGGTTGTGGCCATTGTATCGAAGAATCTTGCGCTTGTCTGTAGGCTTCCTGTTTAGCTCTCTTATTAAATTATTTCCTAGTTTTTCAGAGCTACCATCGAGAATGTTCATGTTGTTGACGGAGCCATGGCGCGTAAACTTAATTCTGCGGTGAAAGCCATTAAGGTAATCCAGGAACGAAAGAAGTGTCTTATTTATGTCGTTCCAGATTATAAAAAATATCATCAACACAACGAACTTGTATGGCCGGCTTTTTAGTATACGGCCAAATCAAAATGTTTTTATTAATTTACCCATAAATACATTCGCAAATTTCGGGGACATTTTTGATCCCATAGCAGCGCCTTGAATTTTCAAGTATTGAGTGTCGTTAAATGCAAAGTTATTGCATTATAAAATTAATTTTAATGATTTTTACATACAATCGCTATCTGCAAGAGACGAAGGGTAGATAATCAACAATCTACTATGCCGTTGTCTATATCGTTCTATGCATTTCTTTAATCTTTAGGATGCGTAGATTAGATGTAATGTGAAACCTGCGAAGAGCGAAGAACTTAGACTTAACAGGAGGATTGTATCCAGTTACTTCGCAAGAGGAGAGTGCTCTTAACCATCAAGTCATGAGCTCAAGTGGTATTTTGTCGTTTTATATATATGTTTTCTATGCGCAAAATATAATTCCTTTGCGAACTTCCTGACGTCGCCTCGCAGACCGCCAGCAGAACGTAGGCACTACATTTTCCTCCCAAACATTTTGACCATAATCCCCTAGGTGGCGCTCCCCTACACCAAGCATCGGGTTCACCATACACGTTTCAGCTCACTAAATTTTGTAGGGATCTACTCTGCTGATTTGTATGATACGCTTCACATTAGAATTAGTGTCGTCTTCGGCAAAATGTAGAATATTTAGGATGTAAGAATAAGAGGGTACGGAAATATACATTAAACATTATTGTAACATTGAAACATTTGGGAAATCTCACAAGCTTAAGTCCCATGGGAAAATGCTTGAGAGGTGTCTGAATTATCGTTATCTCAAATACCGCACAGTTAGGCTAGACAATCGGCATCGATTGAGATGAGCTTGGTATAAATGATGTGAACACACCGATGTTTTCACGTCTATAAGACACACGCGAGATATTTGTCATATGGAGCGTAATATAAAATATTTTTAAACGTAATACTTTATCCATGATGTGGTTAATGGTTGTAGTTGTTCGCATTTGAAGCCAAGTACACAATATTCATTTATTCAACCTCTGGGCATCCACACTGCGTTGTAACAAAGCCTGCGGCGAACACGGAAAAAAAATGACGCACATTTCCATTTCTTGAACTCTCATCTGAATCGCGGAAGAGGAAGATATTTTTGTTAAGAGTTCATATTTAATGTGTTTATTTACTGAGCGCCGTCTTTTTAGTTGCGCATGTATTGTATTCATCAGTATATACTAAAGCTTGTTGAGGCAAGTTTGCCGCTTATATTACAATAGTTGTTATCGGTTAGCCAGTTTTAAGTTGAATAACGAAACAAAAATGTCAATGGAGTTAGCATTGCTCTGTATGTTTATTACATCAGCACTTGGTCAGTTTCATTTTATAGGTTCTTTATGCTTCATAAACCTCTCCAGCTCTTAGTACGCGTTATTCACCGCGCGACCAAATAGTCGTCTGGCCTTGATCATCAGGAATAGAAAAAGGAACTTCGACGTACTGTCTGGCTTCGTAAAAACTTAACAAAATGGTGGTTCATTCGATATTACAACAATCAAGAGGGATTTAATGTTTTTACCTTGGCGCTTATGCTTTATATATAGATGTGCATGTTCCATGCCTAGCACTACCAGCACTTCCGCAATTGTAACTAAGTATAAACTAATGCAAGCTTCGTACCATAATATGGGTTTTCACACATGTTTGAGAAGAGGCGCTGGACAAGGTATTTGTGAATTAGAACCCAAACTGGTTGGAAGCGCAAACATTTCTATTCCTTGGCTCTACAGTGAACTCCTCGACAGGTGCCTGCAATTTGACACCGGTGCTCTACGCAAAGATAACGAGGTAGTCAACAAATCGGAAACTCGATAGCAATTCAGGAAAAGATGCAGGTGTAAGTAGCATTCATCAGTTTCTGTGTATAGTTTCTGGCAAGGTGAGGACGGCAGGATGGAGCTTCAGTTGTCCCGGTTAGAGCGCGAGATTTTTTAATTCGATAACGCTTCGGGAGCCCATGCGCCTCGACCGCGCTTTCACAGCAAAAGCACGGCGGAAGGCACGCTGGTGGCCAGGTGTTTGAAAGACACGCCGTGCCGTTCTCACTTTGCCAAAGACAATACCTGATTTTACTGCTTGGAAGAAAAATATCACTTAAACCGCACGACTTCCAATGAGTAAACTCTCGTATAACCTTTCCCTGTGTCTTTCGCTCTGTGCGCATTTGCTTTATTGCTAAGGTCAACTGCAACCGTTGTAAGTGAAGAGCTGTGAATTATAGTATGGTTTCACTGCATGTTGGAGCGAAGCTGAAGTTACAAGCACGAGTATATTGTTCTAAAGTATGCCCCCCCCCCCCCATTCCCCCTGCAGGAGCGAGAGTTCTGGAGCAGGGACTCGGACAGCCCAGAGCTCGCTCTTGCAGCGTCTGCTAAGTTCGCACTTACACTGAAACGATGCACAGGTCTAAACCTAAGAACACTTTTTATGCCGTAAATATTTTTTGTCATTCATTTTAATGGATTCAATATTAATTTAGAACGTGCAAGCTACATTTCTAATTACTCACATTTGTGTTGTCACTATGTTAAAACCTTACCTATTATCTTTAATATATGTCTGAAGAGGAGAAAAGTTTTAGTTTTAAAAAAAGCGAATTTGTTTCGCAAATTTTGATGACTCTGGGAGGCAAGTAAAAAAACTGTGATACTTACAAATAAATTTTAAAAAATTAGATCACAAATCATACTTTATACAGTGTGTAATATTTCGTCGTTCCAAAACCAATTTTACGATCTTTCATCGCAATAATCCACACCCCAGTAATACACATCAGAACAATTTCAGATAAACAAAAAATCGTGATTTAAAATAGGAATTTCTATGAACGAGTCATTTTTTTTATTTATTCTATCTTGCATTGCTCTATAGCAAGTGTTTCTGCGAGTTATTTCACTATTTTCAGCGAAATAAGTGAAATAACTTTTTTTTTAAATTACATAAACTTTCAGCAAGAAACTGCTATACAAGAGGACGTCAGGAATTAAGAAAACGCATGCTAATTATCTAAATACTTAACAAAACTATTTTTAACTTTTTAATTAGCGCAGTTTGGTGGCCAGTATCAAAGGGAAGTTTGAAGCTGCGGACAGAACAATCTCATAGTCGTTTCTAAAATAAAAAAGGACCTCGTAGCCACTGCAGCGCGAGAAAATGACCAGTTTTTCTGCAGAAAACAGAAACGCGCTTGCTTTGACCACGTCACGCCGCCTGTGTAAGAAAAAAGTTATAAAAATAAAAGAAGTAGAATGCAACAACTCCCTGAACTTAAAAGCCGCGCATGAGTTCAGCAACTATTAAGGCTATAAAAAGCAAAAACTACTGAAAACAGCTGTTCCTTTTCTTTCCTTCCGTATCGCGGCAAAAGCAAAAGCCTGCCGCGTGTCAAGCTCGACGGAAAAATAACGCAAAGGGTTTTAACTGCACGCCGTAAATTAAATGACGTTTCAACACGTCACCAGCGAAAGTTTCTTTTGCGCATGATTTTCTCGGCTTCTTATGCGTTCTGTTTGGGCTTTCTGCAGCTGCACCGCATACGCGAGGGACCATTTTTTTGTTCTAAAAACGAATATGAAAACATTGTGCCGCAGCAACAAACGTTTTCATTGGTATTGGCCACCAAACTGCGCTAGTTAAAAAAGGAAATTAGTAAATTTGTTAATTATTTAGCTTATTAGTGCGTTTTTGCAATCTTTGACGTATGCAGTGGGTGGCAGTCTGTTCCCGAATGGTTTTTTTTTTATCTAACTTTATCTAATTCTATGTGACTCAGTATTGAGCGAAGCCTCTAACTAAAATATTGGTATAGATAAAGCTGACCCTGTTGTGAATACCTCACGATTCACAAATTTAAACTGCTCCAACAGAAGTTTTGATTTTTTGAACACCTTTTAGTAGCGTCTGGGTTTGCGCCGCGCGTGCGATTCCGCCGATTCTGGCGCAAGTAACGATTTTGTGACCCAATGGCGCACCGTGGGTTACAATAGCCTACTCAATATTTCAAAATGTTAGCATTGGAGTTCTTTGTATCGTTTCTTTTTAAATTAATTTGAATAAAACGCACTTTATCGATTAAAACACTTTTGCGTGACAGTAGTAATAATGTGCACACGATCACTCCAATAACCAATAAGTACTAAAACGTGTTTTCTTGAGCACACATGTCTGATACCGATATGTTTCCAATATCCGGGTATCTAGTTCCCGACATCGATCCTATACGGATGTCTAACTGGTCGCGCGCAGCTAGGTCTGACGTAGGAGCGCGCGACCAGTTAGCCAATCCTATCCTACCCTACTAAGATATCAGAAACATCAGAAGAAAGTTTTGATTTTCGATAATCGATTAATAAAGTAATCATCGACGAATGATCAGTTATCGAACGATAGTCGCTCATCGACCCATATAATCTATACGTAGTCGCCAAGGACTGTGACGTCATGTCACGTGACATCTCCGAATTTTAATATTCCTCCGAAAATACTTTTAGCTCTTGTCCCTCGGCTGGCGCCGAACCAGCGACCTTTCCTTCAGTAGCCCGACGCGGTACCATCCGCCACGGGTGCAGGCGTCTCTGTCGTGCTTCGACGTCGTGCGCAATCGTGAGAAGTGCGAGGACTCGCCGCTCTGTTACGCTATTACACGTTCAGATTATAGTTTGTGATACTTCTACGAGGTGGAGCTAGAGGTGCACTCGCGCTTAAGATGTACTCGTGAGAAATTGTGGGGACACGCCGCTGGATGTCGCCATGTCCAGTTTGGAGCAGTTGATATTCCCACAAGATGTCGCGAGTAGCGCGACTGATCGCTTCATTTGTGCGGCGCCGCAACACCAATTAGCCTGTCATTTCTCTCAATGTATATATCGTCTCCGCAAAGACTCTACGCATTAGTCATTGAAGTGAAACGACCGATCGACAGGCTTCAAATAGCTGCCATCGTGCTTTCCCTTCCAATCATCTACATTGTGGTCTTCGGACTTGCCACGTCTCAACCAAACCCGTACGGACACTGCACACTCGAGACAAGCTTGACGGAAGACATCAAAGTTCATCGATGATCAGACTCTGTTTTGGCAATACTTGCATGAATGAAAGTGTACTTTGCGGAGAAAATTGCGTAAACTTAGACAAAAAGCGGACTTGCAACCTAGAACAATATCTTAATGAGGCAGACGCTCATGTCTTGTGGAAACATGACCTACAGTGCGAAGACACTCGCATACATTTCTTTTAATTTTTTTTTTATTTTTTTTTAATTACGTGCCCTAACCTAACTGTTGTGAGATTATTCGGAGCCTCTCCATTTCACAAGGGACTGGAGATCAGGCGCACGTCGTTTTCTCAAAATCTACTGGATGATCCAGGCCTTGTTTTTAGAAATGGAATCACGTTGCCACTCAACTTCGTAGAAGGAACCGAGAACAAGCTCTTCTTTCACAATGTCCGCGAGATAATATGTTGTGGAAATTCCTAGTCGTATTTTGTAGACGATAAATACATCATTTGTGAAGGACTGTTTGTACTTTTTTATAAGAATGTGTCGTTCTTTGGTTAGGCGCACACGGTCCCCGATCAAATATTTCGGTTTCTTGGGTGGTCCCCACGGAGGAGCGAAAAAATGAAGAAACAAGTCTATCTGATTCTCCTGAGAGACGTCGATGGGTCGGGCACCCAGCGTCCTGTGATAGCTGGAATTAAGGGATTATACAATTTTGAAAAGGAGCTCTATTAATCGCCTCGTCCTAGCATGCTCAAGGTATTTATAGATTCGACTCAAAATGGTTCTTTGCATGTCGTCTACTATGGAAGCCTTTTGCTTTAAAAACAAAAAAATACAATTTAACTCCCTTCTGATTCAGATATCACCCCCAACTACTTTCCCATAAAATTAACTGTCGAGGTCCGTGCATAGGAACCAGCTTTTCTTCATCCTACAAAATACAATTTGAAGCGCTCTCACGATCTCTTCTCCGTCTTTCGAGCGATCGGAACGGTTGAGAGAAAGTGAAAGAAAGTATCGATGACACACAAAATGTATCTTTTTCCGTGAATATATTTAGTACTTCTTTGGATTTCCACAAGTTCCGCTTGGTAGACGTCTCGAAGTCCCAGGGACAACGTTTTGCGGTATAGATGGGGGCGCTTGGTTTCCTTAAACAAGGTGTAAGCGTCGGATCCTTCTAAAAACATTTCCACCGTTCTTCGTCCCGTTTGACTGATACGTTTCTAGGCTCCAACGAAGGATGCAGGATGGGCTGCTCGGTAGTAGACTGCTTTGCTTTCCTTCTCTGACGACGGCATCTCATCTTCCGCTGGTAAGAGTGAGCGCGCAAGCTGCACCTTCCACACTGGAAGGTTGTCTATTGTAAAGCTCGTTGAGAAGTATATCGATCGTACGAAAATAATCCCAGGAGAAGGGGAACAAGAGGGACAAAGGACAAACACAAATCTCCAAACGCAGCTAGGTGACTCGTGAGCGACCGAAAAACTCCGCCTGGTCCGGGTATCAAGCCCGGGACCTCTTCATTACAGGTGGAGTGCTCTACCAACTGAGCTAACCAGGGGTTAGGCGTCAGTTGAGCAAACAGGTTTTATTAGCTGCCACCAGTCTAACACTAACAAGGGTCAAGCTTGCAATTTAAGGTAATAATTATAAAGCATTTAAATGCAAATGTGCAAGCGAGCTGGACAAGAAGGACCAAAATAATTCCTGGAGAAGTGGAACAAGAGGGACAAAGAACGAACACAAATCTTGGAGTTTGGAGATTTGTGTTTGTCCTTTGTCCCTCTTGTTCCCCTTCTCCAGGGATTATTTTCGTCATTCTTGTCCAGTTCGCTTGCACATTTGCATTTAATTGCTTTATAATTACATCGATTGTGTTGGATTCCTCGACTTTCTTTCCAGGAACAACCAACTTTCCATCGGGGGTGTATGCAATTACCGACGAAATGCTCTCCAAGAGCCCCTCAATTTTTTTTTTTTTTGGCTTGGAGGAAATGTGAAAAAACTTAGCTCGTCGTTGAAGTAATTTTTGTCTAAAATATCGTCCACGCTTTTTCCACCAGCCGTTTAGATATCCGTGGAGCAGGATCATCACGTGCGCCTGCAGCAGCAACGGCGAAGGTTAACGGTGAGTGCGACGATTGTGGTGATTTTTGTTGCTCCGAGGAACGTTTCGGTGAAGTGGTCGGAGAGGGCGATCCTCGTCGATTGCTCGATCCTGCTTTGACCGTTGGCAGACTTTGTCGGGCCAAAAGCGTCGCGATACGTTCAAAATGAACGGAAACTGGCAACTGTTTCGCTCGCGAAATTAGATTAAAAAAACATATCAATGATATTTCCCTCTTGGAGAGGCTTCTCGTTAATTATAAGCGCTTACATGTGGGGGTCCCATGCAATCACCGGTTTTAACAAATTTAGGAGTGATCTACCTTCTTCCGTATTTGTTTTGGTCAAATAATTGATGACTGCATCGACGTCGCGATCTTCCGTGACATCGTTCGTCTGCGACATTTGTTCTCTAGTAAAGGAAATCGATTCGTGATGCGTGACGTTGTTAAAATCCGGATTGTAAGGACGTAAACTTTTATGAAGTGTTTGAATGGTGTTTTTTTTTCAGTTTTACGTCATTCGATTCCCCGTCTTGCTTTAAAATATCAGGAACATGTTCTTCTTTTGTAAAATACGGAATGGTATTTTTTTTCTTTTTCACACTCCGATGGACTAGGCGATAGCTCTTCCTCCGAGCGTAGATAGCAGACCCAAGCGAGTCGGAAGGATCAAAGGTAAAAAGCCTCCTTTGTGTATCAATACACTTTTTTGTATTCTCGTAGCTTTGCTTTCAGTTTCCTAGTAATCGTATGAGGGGTACAAACCTCTTTACCTTCTCTTTTATAATTGAAGTGAGAGGAACGTTTCCTGTGCAAAGGTTTAAGCAAATTTCGCGAATGATGATTAGATGTCACTTTATGACGTCATGAAGTACGAATTCTCTTTGTCTACACGACTTTGCTTTGGTCAAGAAGTGCAATAACCATGCATGTCCCTTCAAACGATTCCTGAGGGCGTGTCGTAGACGACTTCTGTTCCCTCGTCCGGCAAGATCCTTGTTCTCACGCGGAAATTATCGGGACGAGTTTGCGACAGGTCGACCAGGGTGTAACTGAATGGTGTTTTACAAGCGTCCAAATCTATACGCAGAAGGGCACGCCCTGTCTTCACTACAACGAGCTGTCTAGACAGTACTTGGAGTTGATCGAGAATCCTCACCGACCGGAATATCATTAAAGCCATAGAATTTAAGCTGCTTTTCGAAAGTATAAATCACGGTGAAATAGTTCTGAGTAAGGAAAATGACGGAGGTGTTATAGTAGTGAGCAACGCCTTTGAAATACTCGCATATTTCTTCAGTTTATTCCTATTCTAGAGAAAGTCGTCGAACATAATTAGCGAGTTTCTTTCGGGAGCCAAATTCTGTGTAATGTCCTTATCGAACACAACGTCCGAGTGATCTTCAAAAAACGTTTGCTCGTAAACGTACACCTAAAAAATGACGTCTAACTTCTTATCTAACTTTTAATTTTTATAGGGCAGCAATTTACGAATATACGTGCTTTTTTTTTTCGAAGAACTAATCATTGTGACAGATTCAGGCGTCTCAAATTAGAATTTATCGAGAACGAGTGTTTTGACGTCCCGTTTACAAATGTGAAAGGCAGTGTATGTATCCGTTTCACTCTACGCCAGATATGTTTCCTCACAAAAAGAACACGGTGAAATGAGCCGAAAGTTTTCTTACGTCGAGTTCACACTGAAAGAATAAAAACGCAGAAAATACTCGAGGGACAGACACACACAGTTCTTTCAACGAGCAACTACATTTAAATGATGCCCATTACACTATGATGAACCACTTTGGATACGGAGAAAATTAAGTGAAGACGAAAATACTAGAAGGTACTTGAAAAAGATATAGAAAAAGGTAAAAATGGTTCATCATAGTGTAATGGGCATCATTTAAATGTAGTTGCTCGTTGAAAGAACTGTGTGTGTCTGTCCCTCGTGTATTTTCTGCGTTTTTGTTCTTTCAGTGTGAACTGTACTCTATCCAACACGCTCTGCTATATGTACCTCCTTACGTCGGTGTATCATAGCCATAAACTCGCAAGCAACCGACCCCCTGGTGTCGCATTCCCGCTTAACGGGGGAAAACCGTTCGTCAGCACGTAAACCGATTGCTTTAAAGCGGAGAACGGAAGCAACAGAAACTTACTACGATACATGGTGTCAAATTCACGATTGCGGAGGCTGTCACGTGTAGACATGTCTCGTTGCCATCGTTTTGTAAACATGTTGCTATAAAACTGACAAACGTCCACCGTTTGTTCAGAGTGTGCCATTACACATGACGTAACAAAAAATATTTGAAACGCGTTTTTTTTAACATACATTTTCATTACAGAAGTCCACTGCCGCCGCCCTCGACCCAATTATGGATAAGCTGCTGAACAAGCTTAACTCCCTGCGATCGTCGCCAAACTCTCTTAAGATGGATCTCATTCCAACTGGTGTCAAGCTGCCTGTGTTAGACACTGGACGTATAGATACACGCTATGGGCCGTCCGTTTTCGTATCCCTCCAACTGGCAGACGGCATTGTCAAAGTAATTTTGCCTAAACGGTTTTTAGAGCTCAGTGGCGAAGAGCTTGAAAGTGAAAGAATGCGTCACATGACGGGATTAGTTCTGCAGAAAATCAAGCGCGCGGGTGGTCTCCCGTCATTGTCTTCTCGAAGTCGGATATTTAGGTGTTTTTCTCGGAAATGGTAACTTGTCATCTGTGGCACGTTCGCGAGAGGCAACAATATCTTAACGCAGAGGCATTACAAGTTCATCTGGCTCTAGTACATAATGTTCTCTACCAAGATGGCATTCGATTTTGTGAGGGCCTCTAGGCTTTTTGGAACTTTACGGTGCGCTATGATATGCATCTGCACGAGCGCGACGACGAGGCTCACGACGTCTCTGCTCTTTTCCGCCATCACTCAGATGCAATGTCCAACGTGTTAGACATTAGGAAATGCCGCTGCGCTTTTCATCACGTTAACCGCTGAACTGACGCGACTCAACTTTAGTGTGCATTACTTTCATCACTCTTTCGTTCACACGATCTGGGCCGAGGGGAACATCGACAGCGCCCTGGATCTTGCCTGCGTGGAGGTAAACGCCCGCTTAGAGCAGTATCAGGAACGTGGGTCGGGTTTCGCGTTGGTCGCCATTGAACAATGAAGCATCACAGCTGAAAGTCTCGTTCCCAGACGGCCGGATGTAAAAGTTTAACTTTGCCAAAGAAACTGGCAAACAAACAGTGTATTTTGAATGTGAATGAGCGCATGAGGGACTCCAAAAGAAAAATGTGCTTGGCCTTTTCGGTGCTTGCGGGGCTGCGTCCCGCTCCACCTAAAACGAGAGTTTCCACAAACAAGGACCATCTGAGGAAATACTCGTTTCCTATAAACTACCCAGTGACGTTTCCGAAAGACGTAGAGTCTTTCAAAAGAAAAAAAAATCATGTGTCCATCACATGTACGGTTACGAACGAAAAAAAAAATGAAAGCCGCTTACAACTCCCTGTAACGCCGAATTAGAGCGCAGCTCTTGAGGAGGAGGAGGGAAGGGCACTGGAGGGGGGGGGGGGGTTAAACTAACCAGGGGGGTCACGTGACCTTGGGGTCACGTGACCCCCAATGCCGATGATGTCATCACTGACGTCACTGATGACGTCATCAGTGACGATGACGATGCGGGTACCGATGACGTCATTAGTGACGTCACTGATGACTTCACCAGTGATGATGACGATGACGATGCGAATGTCGGTGACGTCATCAGTGACGTCACTGATGACGTCATCAGTGATGATGACGATGACGATGCGGATGTCGGTAACGTCATCAGTGATGATGACGATGATGATGCGGATGCCGGTGACGTCATCAGTGATGATGACGATGACGATGTGGATGCCAGTGACGTCATCAGGGATGATGACGACGACGATGTGGATGCCGGTGACGTCATCAGTGATGATGACGATGACGATGTGGATGCCGGTGACGTCATCAGTGATGGTGACGATGTGGATGCCGGTGACGTCATCAGTGATGATGATGACGATGTGGATGCCGGTGACGTCATCAGTGATGATGACGATGCGGATGCCGGTGTCGCGTGACCCCAAGAGGTCACGCGACACCGGCATCGTCATCGTCATCATCACTGATGACGATGACGATGTGGATGCCGGTGACGTCATCAGTGATGATGACGATGACGATGTGGATGCCGGTGACGTCATCAGTGACGATGACGTCATCGGGGGGTCACGCGACATCGGCGGGGGTCACGTGACCTCTGGGGGTCACGTGACCTCAAGGAGGGGGTCACGTGACCTCAGGGGAGTCACGTGACTTCGGGGGGTCCACGTGACCCCCCACGAGGTCACGTGACCCCGGTGGGGGGCTCGCGCGGTGCATTATGGGACATTTCCCATAATGCACCGCGCGGTTACGCCGACGGCGACGGCGACGCCGACGCCGCTCAAGCGGGAAACGGGCCCCTAAGAGCTGCGCTCTAAAAAAAAGTTGTCTCTCCTCTCAAGATCAACGATCAGGAGTTGAAAAAGCATGTAGATTTGCTTTTGATCGACGATCACTTTGTCCTCATTTCCAGCTTCTCCGGTGTTTTCGAAAAGAGGGCTAGCTACCGACTCCATTGTAAAAGATGCATGATGGGTTTTTCTTTTCGGTCTTCGATAACCAACTATTTCGTGCTGTGCAAAAAAAAAAAAAAAAAGCCAGTCCGAAAGGTCTTGCCTAAAAAAAGTGGCGCGCTTTATTTCCGTAGAACACAACCACCTAACCACTAGTGACAGGAATGGACACTCCATTTTAACTTATTTTCAACGTGTGCGCATTTGTGATAGGTAATCCCCTTCCAGCATAAAGCAATACATGTCTGATATAAGTATGTCAGATTTTTAAATATTATGCACACATATTATTTTAAGGTTGATTAAATACTTATCAAAGCATTTAGGTAACTTCTGACTTACTTTAATCTTGCTGTTTGCGCATAAATACCAAGTCGTCAGCTGCATATGAGCAGAAAAACAAATAAGCAAGCGAATAAACAAAAGAAGGAATGAATGAATGATCAAAACAGCAGTCACTTCTTTAGACTTTCTTGAAGTCACTGCTCTCATAAGTTCTCTTGTTTTACGTACGTAACACAACCATAAATATTTCAGCATAATGACAATATTGGCTGACATTTACCCAGTGTCAATAGGACGAAGAGACAGATGAGCTTTATCTCCTTTATAAAGCATGTAAACGTTCGCAGAACGCTCAGTACCTTATCCCGTAAACCATTGTTTGTTCGGTACAGATATAGGTACCAACCAGCAACACAATTTATAAAACTAACAGTAACAAAAAATTTTAGTTTTTGTAGAGGTGGTTTAATGTCTTTGACTGCATGTGTTTTACTAGTTAAGATAATGCTTCCGCAGGTTTTTCAATGTATATTAAGATGTAGCCATGATACCAAAGGTTTTAATTGCAGAACGGCGAATTCCGTGGACGTTTTCGCTCTAACTTAGATGTTTTTGAAATTATGGCACCAATTTTTTTTTTATACCCTGTACTTCAATTAATGGACGCCAGTCGAATGGTCAGTTGAAAGGAAGAACATTTTTAGTTTTACTGACTGTTCAGGCAAAACCTCCTTTGAGCATTAACTTACCTTTTCCATTTTGCACACCAGTATTGAATAGACCTGACAGAACGTTGAAATAGTATTGGATATAATCCGTTTCGTTCCTTGAGCATATCAGATAATCATCCGCGAATAACCGCACTGTAACATCAGGACTGTCTAAAGCAGCACGGTCGTTAACGTATATCTAGAATAATACTGGCCTTAAAATCGACCTCTGAGGGGACGCCAGAGGGTACCGCTAATACATCTGTACAGACACTATTAACCTCTACAAACTATACAGTATGAAATAAATATGGGAACATCCATATTATTACGTTATGACTCATATTATAGGAAAATAGTTTTTGAAGGAATTCATTTCGAGGCACTCGATCGCTTTAATAGGTCAACATATGCCGTATCAATCTTTTATTCGCTTGACAGAAGCCGCAAAATCGTCAAAGTGTTTAATCCGTTGCGTAATTGTCATTTTGGCGAAACCCATGTTGATTAGGATGAAAAGCGTTGCATGACTCAAAAAGTGTGTAGCGGTTTAGATAAAATATGCTCAAACAGTTTACACACTTTGCACATCAAGGATACGGGACAATAATCGACCCACGCTCTTCGCCAATCAGCAGGAACGTGATGATGCTACATCGAACTCCGAAAACACGATTGACAGTATATTCAAACCCACTCGGCATATTTTTAACTAAATTGATTTTTTATCCGTACCAATATATTTTTTTATATTCACGTTTAATAACAATGATGATAACCCTTCCTTTGTAAAAGTCCAATCTTGCATTGTACTAGAACTCGTCTCATCAATCCCAAAATCATATATAGAAGCACCATCGTTTACACGCCATAAAAATGTTTATGATACCCATTAGCCAAATTATATGGATCGGAACCGCATCATGATTTGCAACAATGTACTCAAATCGCTCTTTTGAAGGTGTTAGATAACACCAAAACCTCTGTGGCACCGATTTCATAAAACTTGGGAGAAATTCAGTGAAGTAGTGATTGTTCGCGGCAATCAGTTTCTCCTTATTAGGATTTAGAATGTCTAAAAACGTTTGTTTGCTTGATTTTTTACGAGGGCTCTTACTATAAATCTTACGTTCAAGTTTGATAATTTATCTAGTAACCAAGGGTTTATACCTCCTTATGGGTTTAATCATATTAGGATGAGACCTTCTAAACAGTAACAAAGAACATATTTTAACTCGGCCCATAAAAAGTCCACGTCACATAGACCCTTCAAGTGCTGAAAAATTGTCATATGACTCCTCGATGTAATCTAACACACTGACGTTGTCCGCTTTAGAAAGATCAGCCTCAGAAACAGACCTTCTTTCATGTTACTTACATCTAATCGTTTTAAAAAGATAAAAACACGAACTTATGGTGAGACAGGCTATCCGGATTATTGAACCGGAAATCCATCTGGATTTTACTGGTCTCTATCTGGATTTTAGGTTTTCAGAAATTATTCCTTCGTATGAAATCTCGATTTCTGTTTCCAGAAACAAATTTCCGGTTCCAAAATCTGGATAGTGAAAAGTTATACAGAATTTTTCGGTAGATGCCATCGTGGACAGACATTTCAAAGTTTGATAAATGACTGCTTACAAATATTAAATCTAGAACTGGACGAGTGTTTCCAACTTCTCGGGTGTAATCAGTTACGACTTGAGTTAGATTGCCATTAAATGCAATATAAAATTCAATCTACCAATCACTCACGTTCACCGCTGTGCTATCAAGCTTATTATAATTTGCTCCAGTCGACCTAAAATCTGCCGCCTTGATAAGTCTTGTTTCGATTATATTCTTATTGCTAAGATCATCTTGAAATCCTTTCATAACTAAAATAGGAGCTTTGGGAGACCTATACAGTGGTGCTCCACAAAATGTCCAAGTAATATGCTCCAATAATATTACGCGAAGTGTTTTTTTTTAAGTTGTTAATTTTGATACCACATAAATTGTATAAAATCAGTATTGAGATTTTTATTACTATACTTTTTGGTCGAAATAAAACTGCTTTCGTTCTGTACTATTTACTTTCAAATATCTAGTCGTCATTGACGAAGTGGTTAGGACAGATGTTTTAGTCGAACGTCCCACAAAAACAAACCTGCATTAAAAGCCGAAATAAATTGGACGATTTATACATGTTTTGAGCACAAGTTTTGGCGTCAAGAGCTGCCAAACCATGACATGCAAAAGCGTCCGTAAGCTTGAACTTATTGTCCCCCATATCTCCCACACTCGCCAACTCTGCCCGGGAAAATACATATGCATTCGAACATTTTCTGTGCAGTTGAGACAGTTGGGAGATTGCACCAACTGCAGCCAAGAGCCCTGTCGCAAAGAGCGGATTTCGTTGAACTAGTTACTACTATAAAAATATACCCTGTAGAAGCCTCCACGTTACAGCGCTGAATTTTGTTTCGACCTACTTTCAAAATGTTAATGGGTATTGTCTGGTCTGCATAGCTTGCTATCTGCCATGTTGATACTCACGCAAAATTTCTTTTGGGGTTCTTCCTACGAGATTCGTTACCCTTGTATTATAAATGTCACAAATGTATCTGTGAAATTAAAGTTAATTAGTATACTGCCTACGTTTTATGGCACTCATATTAAATTTGTTTTAGTCGCGATGTTCAGCAGCAGAAAAGGTCGTTTTATTCAAAGTGCAAATATAGGTTACAGTTAAGCCAAATTTATTATTGTCCTTCATTTTACAGCACTAGTAATTGACATTCCTTCTGAATGCTTCCAGTTTCGAACTTGAGGCGCGACAGGTGTAGCAAATGCAGAAGAGTGATTGACTCCAGTTGAATTATTTTCGTTCTAAAAGAAACAAGAAAGAGCGTGCATTTCAGGTTCAGATTTGAATCAGGGAAAGTCACACCAAATCTCGTACGCAAAAAAAAAAGAACTATTTTTCAGAATTAAAATAGTTTTTTGAATATTTCAACATGTTTTGACAAATATTCAGATACGAGTACGACTATCTGAACGAATTCACCAATTAGATATGTTCTTAGCGTAAAAACTCCGCAAATGACTAGGCCGAAAAACTGGGAAGAGTGATTTAAAATGAGGTCACGGTTTTTTCGTGCCACAGAAATGATGAACAACTTACATACCCCGGCAATGAGCCCCAGATTAATGTTTAGCTTCTACGAATACTAAAATATTCAAATGCGGAACAGAACTCCTGACTACAGAAGAGAACTCCGCAGTTAGCATCCGTCTGGGTGCGGGCAGCTGGGGCGGCAGTTGAGGCTATGAGGGGTGGTCTTCCAGAGTGTGCGGTGTCTACGAGTCGCAGGAACGGCAAAAAGGAGTGGAGTACTTTGAAATAACGCAGTCAGATTTTCATTTCATTAGAGCTATATCACTACACACAACGTTTTCTTGGTTGTAGATATGCCTTTTGATGTGTATTACATGTTGATGTATTACGGAAGTATCCTAGATTTGTCACGAACGAAATTGGTACAAAGAAAGAACAATAAAACTCATGCATTAAACAGGTTGTTTCATCAAGGATTATAAAAAAAAAAGCAGGCAGCGACCTTTATCTGCAAAGTGCAATAATGCATCGAATGTGGTATTTAAAGTGCAATATTTTAAATATTTTTAGAGGAGAATAAAGCGTCATTTCAGGGAATGAAGAACCTTTCAAATGAGTTTTGCCGGAACATTCAGCGAGAAAACTGGTTGCGTAGGTCATGCGGTGCGAAGTTCCCGGCTGAATCTAGTCAGCAAACTAAATTGGTGTATAGATCCCGGGACAACAATTTTCCCGCAAGATTTAGTGGAAAAATTGTACTGACGCATGTGTCGCGTTTTGACTGGCCACGTGACGTCAATTTCCCCGCTGAAGTTCACAAAGAGACTTAAGGTTTATGTCACGTGACATCAATTTCCCCGCTAATCGTAGCGGGGAAATTGAATTGGTGTTAAGTTCACGTGATGTCAGGTGCCGTGGCGTAAATATTTCTGCTAAATTTAGCGGGGAAACTCGTGATGGCAGGTCACGTGACAGTCAATTTCCCGCTGAATTTAGCGGTAACGGTAAATTGCTATAAAGGCCCGTTTACACACTTGCGACCGAGTAGGACCTAGTGAGACCAGAACGGTTTCTAAGCCTCTTGCGATCTCTTAGGACCAGCTCCGCTGCATCGCATCCGGTCCTAAGAGATCGCAAAAGGCTTAAAAACCGGTCTTGTCTCTCTCGGTCTTACTCGGTCGAAAGAGTGTTAACGGCGCTTAAAGGTTACGTGACGTCAAGTTAGGGTACGTCAATTTCCCCGCTGAATATAACGGGCGACCAAATTGTTGTATAGGTCACGAGACGTCAGGTTATGTGACACCAATTTTCCTGTAGATTTTGGCAAGGAAACTTAATGATGTATAGATCAAATGACCTATGTTGTCGGATATCAAATGACGCTATGTGACATAACACCAATTTAGTTTCCGCCCTAAATTTAGAGGAAAATGCAAGAACGGAGGGATGGACGGATGGACAAATATTTGGGATTTCAGGCTTTTAAAAAGCGTGCTTGAAAAAAGCGATTATTTCTACGGTATAACGTTATCGACCACGGCAGACGTTATGTCACGAATATAATTTAATAATTAGAAAGCTGACTAGACGATTTCTAATTAAATTTCGAGATATTGAACTTAGTTGGCACATTTTAATTAAAGGTGAATTGTGGGTCGTCAAAATATACCATAGCGGCTGTGAGTAAGAGCAGTTGCCTAAGAGTGACGAAAGTCCTACCAAAAGCGACATCTAATCAATAAAACATTCGGGGGCTTTGCGTGCAAAGCCAACGAAGGACATTTGGCCGGCCCCTGCGAAGGACTGGGTACTAATTTCGACCACTTGGGGATCTTTTGACCTGCAACCGAAATCTCGAGTTACACGATACCTTCCCCGCAATAACCCTCCATCAGATTGCAGTCACCTCGGCCGGGATTTGAAGCCGTCACATGGTGACCCGTAGACCATCGCCTAGCTTCGGGTAGCAGCGACGACAGCAGCGGACGCTACTCGCGCCTCCTGCTGAGACAGCAGTGGGCGCAAGTAGCTAGTCATAGGGAGACGACCTGACAGAGTTCGGTTATCTATAGGTGGTACCTGTCTGTGGTAAAGGCGGGTGCGCGACTTTTGGCACCTTTGTGTCCCATAAGGTTTGGAATGGCGGACTCTAGACTGTACATACTTTGTACATCTATAGCTCGGAGAAACATTTGGTTTTCTAACTCCTAGCAACTGCTATAGCATACATGGCTTGCACTGACGTCACATCGCATACTTTTGACCACCATGTAAGAGGACTAGAGGGAAGCTGCTTTTGTAAGAACTTTGAGTGACGCGTTAATGTTCTATAATATTCTGGGAGGAGAATGGCAACGTCTGTGCAAATCCGGGAGGGACAAAACATAATACTGGTAAGACAGGAGCTCCTTCTCCCCTCTTCTCTGGTGGTCAGCGGACTGCTTTTTAAATCACGTCACGTGCCAGCCATGTAAACGTGAATGGTTTCAATACATTCTAATTGGAATGCTCGAGCTAGGACGAATATTTGCAAAATGTATTAGAAAATATTAGGTAATTACAATTCTACTTAAGAATCTCATTCCTGTCTTTGCAACTGCCGAGGTCTACTACTTAGAATGGATGCTTGGGCGAGTTGGGTATTCGTATTGTAGGAGAAGCGCAAAAGTAAACTCACTCAAGCTGAAAATGCACGCACACCAGAAAAACGGTCACTCACGTCGCGCTGACTTACAACTCAAATTGTATTTTCGTCTTCTTCCGTTTTCTTTCACCCGTATTAAACTTGTCATGTCTCACTTCGTTCTCTTCTGTACAAACAAACAGCAATGCCTTTTGCACATTACCTTCGAGAGTCAAGATATAACAATTCCTTTTCAGTAAGCGTTACTTCTTCAGTAAGCGGGACCGTTTTTCTGGTGTACGTGCATTTTCAGCGTGAGTGAGTTTACTTTTGCGCTACTCCTACAATAACAGGTCCACTAGTTTATTCCAAAGGATTCTTATTTTTCTAATGTTTTTTTTGTTAAAAAAAAACCAACTAGAACATTAGTTTAAGTATATTTTTAAAACAATTTTACAAGAGAAGCTGTCCAGACTTCCGCAGCTGAAATACTAAGAGGTTATGCCCACTCTACGATTAAACTATGATTTGTTGAGTGAAAGCCTTTCAAAGAGCGTGCTCAAGCAGGCCCGAAGCTTTCTGTGGGATATCTCTAAAGAATAAAGAAATATGTTAGATTTGAGTATCACTGCAACATTCACTGAAACAAGCAACAAATTTGCTTTTATTATTGTTGTATAACTGTTTGGTGAATTGAAAAGGCAATTTATAGACGTCGTTGTGGTGTAAAATTTAGAATTCTTTGATAAGATATGGAGTCAACGGAAACCAGGACGAGTTAGTTGCTCTTCATGTGTAGTTATTATATATATAATGTTTTCTCAACATACCGCAACCGAAAAATTCACCTATACACATGAAACTTGATAATTATAAAAACAACATAAAATAAACCAGGATTTGCGCCCATCTTACGTGCACATATCTTGTTGCAATCCTCCTCCGAAACGAACCCGTTGCTCCCACGGCAATGGTAATTGTTATCAAGGAAGCACTTTCCTTTCTTCTGGTCATACCGATAAAATACGTCGTCTTTTGGCTTGCAATATCTTAATGAAAGATCCGGAAGGCACCTTCTGTCAACGGGACCTTTTGAAGAAAAATAACAATGATATTACCAATATGATATTTATAAAATAAATCACAGGTTCCCTTGCCAGATCGAACACTTTATTTCCGTTGTTGACAATATGGCTCTGAGAGTCAAGCGGACACTGGCCTCGTTGTTAAGTTCCGTACTTCTGAAAGATGCGAGCTAAACGTAGAAAATAACACAGTGAGAAAGTGAAAAAAAAAACACTATCCTTCTTTCTCTCTTTGTTTCTCTCTCTCCCCCTCTTCTTCTATATCTCACTTTCTCCGTGCCAATTTCTACTCAAATATATCAAATCGCCAAAAAACGACAGGGTCAAAAAAGAGTGGATACAACTCAAAGCGCACTCGCAACTGAAATCATTTTTCAAACACAATATATGCCGTCGTGGAACGATTATTCATCAAAACTATCGAAGAAACCCCCTTGATAAATAAACTCTTTCCCTGAAAGGGCAAGAGAGGGTTCGCTGGCGCACTCATTTCCTTCTTCCCTCATCTCAAACGCCTACGGTTGGGGTACAGAGAGGAGGGGAGATGCCAGCTACCCGTTGTGCAGACAAGTTATATCACCATTCATAATTCACAGGGAAGCACCTATGAAATCGTGATGTACTCGTTATCCAAGTGAGTACGGGTCTGTGCTGTACCCATCGATTTCGGTGGCACGCCAGACGAAGTTGGTAAATCGTGTGCCGCCAAGGCCGAGAACGGCTTGCTCGTGGTAGCTCTGTACCTCTGGACTACAGCATTCACCAGATATTTAGTGAGAGGCAAAGAAATTCATAGCAGTCTTGCAGGAAAACATCCCATTGACCCCGAGGGATGTGTACTCGCTGTTTTGATGTGCCATGTCGGGGGAGTACGCTCAAGATTCACGCTGAGGAAATCAAAAACGCCGAGCAGTCTTCGACACAGCCGAGAGCAAGTAGGACGACGTCGATTGTATCACGTGCTTTGTCAAAATGATAACTCTAAAGCTGTCTCGTTCTCTCGCCTTGCTCCTGCTGTCCTGTTTAGTGGCACTGGCAGAACTTAGAGTGAAGCTCACAGAGGTGAGAACTATAGTTCCCACATCGCTGCGAGCGGCGAGCAAGGATATAGCGTCGAGCAAGAATACCACAGTATATATATATATATATATATATATATATATATATATTATATATATATATATATATATATATATATATATATATATATATATATATATATATATATATATATATATATATATATATATATATATATATATATATATATATATATATATGATGAGCATGGGTGGCGGAAGGCCGATGGCGTGGATATGTAGCTGGGAAGAAAAAAAACCCTTGGTGAAAACAGCAACAACGGATGGTTTATTCTTCAACGTTTCGGCCGGAGTGCGGCCGACGAAAGGTAGCAATGCGAACTCGCCGTTCATTCTTGTTATAAACCGGAAGTTCTCTGCGACGTCAAAGAGTGGAGCACCGCCTGGTGGCGTTTTCCATAAAAAGGGTCTATAGTGCAGTGGGCAATCATTGCAGGTGAGACCACTGCTCTGTTGTCCAATCACTTTCACAGTATTTGGAGCCTTAATTGTTTTTTTTTTTCTTAAATTAACTTCAGTTGCGAGGGAGCGTTGTGTTGTATTTGCTATTTTTTGCCCTGTCGTTTTCATCGCTTTTTATATATTTAAATATGAACCAACCGGCCCACCTTCCCACTTTGCTATACACCTACGTTAAGCTGGCGTCTTTCAAAAGCATGAATAACCACCTAGCTCAGCTACAAACAGTCATAAACTTCAGTGTTTTGTGTAAAACAACAAGATGACTATTATGTTCGATATCACTATATTAATCCTAAAGGCTTTATTACCTGTCAAAGAGCTCTAGCTCAATAATGCAGCAGCTTGCAATTTCATGTCGTAAACAACAATTCGTAACACGAGGATATAAATAATGTCTACATTAAATAAACCCTGTAGCTGTTTTTGCAGAGGGTAAACATGGAAGCAGAACGCGGCAAATCGTAGCGCTGACCTCAGTAATCCCGTAACAAAAGAACAAGAAAGAGAGCGACAGAAGTGCAGAGAATGAGAGCAGAAGATAGCTCTGGCGCGTTGGCTCTGCCGCGACGAGTTGCAGTTGTGTGTGTGTGTGTGTGTTTGTGTGTGTGTGTTTGTGTGGCGCTCTGCGCGTGCGTGCGTGCGTGCGTGTGTATACATGTATGTGTGCGTGTGTGTGTGGCGGGGATCGTCAACGTTTTTCTTGCGATATACGCGAATTAAAGCTAGAAAACTCTGGATACAGAACTGGCAAATGACGTCGCCAGTGATATGACCCATAGGAACAACCGGTGTCGGCCTCTTTTTGAAGCGGTCAATAGTGCATGGTACCTTTTTACTCTGAATTATTATATTGACTTTGTGTGTTTTTAAAACGTCGTCCCATCTTTTCTTTTTTTTTACAGAGTTTTTTTTAATTTTTGTTTTAGGTCTTACTTTCATGTCGTACGCGGAGCATTCAAGTGGGAGGGTTAATGTGATCCGATAGGTGGGAAGTTCGGTTTTTAGTAGCAATTTCTTCGTCAAGTAGCCCTTGGTCTTCTTTCCGAAAGGGCCTGCCCATTTTACCGCTAGCGAGCCAAATCAGCACCTCTGCCCGCCTCGGTTCAATTTGACTGCACGGGCCCGCCATTTTAAGGCGCTGTAGGCGGCTTCAACGTGACGTAGCCAACTTCAGCCATTGCTTCTTAACGCTTCGGAGACGTCGGAGTATAACACGCCTTTACAGGTTCCAGTGAAAGCAGAACAAAAAAAAAAAGATATATTTATCGCGATACTGGTGGCTGGGATACCTGCATAGCAGGTAAGGTGGCTACTGCGACACCAAGCTTCTACTTCTTCAAACCAGCTTGGCACGAGTGCCTCCTGGCTCGGCATTGGTGCAAGAACACCTTTTAATAGACCTGCGAATTTCAGCCGTCAATCCTTGTCCGCATTTGCGCCCATCGCAACGCTGCTGTCTACCTCGACAGGCTCTGCGCTACACTGAGACTGCAGCCGCTGGATTTCCAGATCCATTCGCTGCCTCTCCCGTTCTGCCTCAGCGATTTTCGACTGTAACTGCAGCAGCATAATCTGCTGCTCCGACGCCGACTCTGGTGTGGTAATTGCTCCTCTCGTCTGACCTGTGAGTGCCAACTCACCTCCAGCCCCATCCGCCATTTCTCCTGTTTCCTTAGCGATATCATTCCTCAAAAGCCAAGGCTTTGACATAACATGCGCTCAACAGGAACCAAGGGGGTACTCGCCTAACTACCGAAGCGCTGCGCTGCCTAGCCCTCGGTGCCGCGCTGGTCGGATTAGCTTGGAGTGTCTGCTGGCTCCCGCGGTTCAGCTTGAGGTCGCCGCCTTCACCAGTCCCAGTTGTCCCTCGACACAGCAGAGATCTTCAGCTCAGCCTAAGCACATCCTGTCGATTGCGGCACTTCTGCAACCGCCTCCTTCACCTTTGTTCGTGAAGGCGCCCCACGTTCGACAACCGGGTTAGTTGTCCCTCGACGGGCTGCGGTGCCAATCTGCCGGCACCTTGATGCAACTCCTTTAGGACTGACATGATAGGTTTATTGCATATTTACAGCAAGCAGCATGCTGAGTCCCATTCGAAGTCACCCCTCTAACAAAAGAATATCCTGCTTTTATAACGTTCACCCAAGGGCGAGTAAAAGACGTCCTTCACGTAGGCCACGTGGGCCGCATGCAGGTAGGAGTATCATGTGTCGCCGGAACATGCCACACCACATATCGAATGAGGCGCTTGCGGGCCAGAGCTTGGGCGTCCCGACCGTAGTCCAAAGCCGAGGAAGCGACAGGCTGCGTTGTCGGCCGCATCCAGTACGGTAGGCCAAGGCCGGACCGTGATGCCGCGCACGTAGCACCTCCGAAAACTATAACAGCGTTCCCCGGAGTGTGTGTGGTTGAGGTCATCGCAGTCCGTCCTTGAGGTTTGCGCCGTTGCTTGGTGCTGCGTCGATCCCAGGTGTTCCGCCGCCGGAAGCTGCGTCTTGACCAAGCGGCTTGAGCACGACGTCATGGCCTTGCCGCCTCGAACCACGCGCTCCATCCGCGTCAGTAGCTCCGTACAGGCGCAGTTGAGCTCGGCAAACATCAAACGCTTAAACGAGACGTGTCTTTTCCTAGCCGTGTCTGTTTACGTTCTCGATGTCTCACCAGTGCCTATAGCCTAGTTAAAAACGAGGGTGACTTGACGCAAAAAAAAAAAAAAAAAAAATCTGGGTTGTACTGTATAGAACATACTAAAACAATGTACTGCTTAGCATGCAAAATTATTTCACATTTTGATTGTAGTTTACACTGCTTTGACGCTTACACGTCAGTATACTGCAACAAGCACTGCAAGATTTCAGCGCTCGACATATAGAGCACCACTGTCAGACCTCACGGGCTTCCAAAAAAAGGTGAAGTTGTGAAAATATTTTGACAACATCTTGGTCATAGAACATAAAACGACTTGTGTTATAAAATCCTTAATAATTGGAATTTTTAATAAAGCAAAACTGAACAGAGAGCCGTAACAATGTACCGTCCTTTCAAACTTGGTGAAATTATAAAACAGCTAGATGGCAAGAAATCCGACGGTTATTACATACAAACGCCTACTTAATTTTGTCATTTTCATAGAGTTAAATACGACACTAATTTGTTAAATTTTCTAGTTTGTGTAAAATATGGGTTAATTTAGTTTCATTTTAAATAGTACATTCGTCTGATATTTTGGCCTATTCAAGATCAGAGTATATAGTAGACACTAACGCACAGTCAAGGTTGATCTTAGGCAGTACGAAAAATGTTGTTTATCACTTCGCAGTTACATTGACCCCCTTTCAAACAATTGTATGTATTCCGTAGGTACCGACTAGTCCAGCAAAAATGACTTACTTTCGCATGTGTTGTAGCACTCGCTTTGGTTGTAGAAACCGATACCATGATGATCGCAACCAGTATATTTCTTGCATTTTTTCTCCTCTCGATCGAACATATATCGTGGGCCAATTCGACTGCACATACCGAGGTCCTGCACAGGTAGCTTGCATTTGTTCTTCACAAATCCTTGTTAAATAATGAATAATAGCACAGAGGCGTTAATACTCAATTCAGCTTTGCTAAATAAAGATATTAAAACTACCTTCATCCACTACAATAAGGAAGTTTTGTTTTAGAAGTAGCTGTATACACGACCTCAATGGGAAAAGAATATTTTTTTATTCATAAAATAACATTTAAAACATGTTAACATTTATAAGTATAATTCGTGCGTTTATAACCAACTCGCTATTCTGCCTTGCCACAAGAATTCTGGCTTCATTTTAGGAAACAATATAAACCATAGGCTGCTGATTCTTTCCTACTAAGTATATATCATTACAACTGCTGTCATTATCCGGTAAGTGGGTCACTAATCTTCAAGGAGATAGTCAAGTGAGTTCTCTGAATTTCAGAGGCTGATTAAACTTGCAGATTTAGTGTGGAGTACACAATGAAGCAAACATTCGGTTCGTATATTTAGGATGTTTCAGTTGGTAATTTTACCGTCCTAAACAACAGCGATGATCACTGCTCCGGGATCGGCGGAGGCCTTCCCGCCATTCACCTTCCCAGAAATCGCCACCCCACGGTCCCGCAATCGTGGCGCTAAAAACACGCGTTCAACGCACGAACGAAGTTAATCATAACGTGAAAGATGCGTGTCGATAAGCGATGTGCAACATGGTAGCCCGCTTGCATATTCGTCCGAGTACTCGTAAACAGTGTCCAAGTACGTCCCGATCTTCGGCCTCTTCCACGGAGGTTCGGAAAGGCAATCGAATTCATGCGGGACATGCAAGCAACCTTCGTCGTCACAGCTACTCGAGCCGCTGCAGCTGAAGGAGCTGCTCGAGCAACTTGACGACGAACTGTCACTATGCAACAGTAGCAGCCAAGCGGGCGGCACTTCGCGAGCGGTCATTACGAGATCTTTCGAAACGATATGCTTGGCGAGAAAGGAAGTCACGTGTGCGCGCCGAGGGCTGGCCGGCTTGGCTTCTGGTCGAATCCGCCGAAATCGGCGGATCGAGTTTTTCTCGGATCCGGATCAAGATCTGGTGCAGGAGCTGATCCAAAATGACGACTGTAACACGTCCATCTCGATGCCGCTCGCCCAGTGAAATAGGCGCGCTTCAGAAAAGTGGACCCCTCCCCGGCTCCAAAACAACCAGTCGAATTCGGCAGTAGTAACATTGCATGCATTGTTAAAATTTTTAGACAGTTCATAAGTGCTGCCTTTAATTCTAACTTGAATGTCTTAAACGTTTGCAAGCAAACGTGGTAGTAGTATCCAGCACATTATTAAAAGGGCATTAAACTGTTAACAGACCCAAAACTAAAAAAAAAAACGAGTAACAAATTAAGTTTCTTTAATTCATCCTTACTAATACAATTTTATATTACTTTAATGCGATGTTCTAAAGAATGCACAACTTAGTACATGTAGCGTATACTAGAAGGTTAAGTGGAGTCTTCTGATAATTTTAGGAGGGTGGTAAAAAGATCACGGAACGACATAAAAAAATTGTCCCAATGCAGCATTTTTCGTGGCACGAAGTGAGCATGATGGACGTACATGCAAAAGGAAAATATAAGAGAAAAAGTGTTTCTATTTAATTACGAAACGAACCTGCGTGATTGTTAGTTCTACGAATATTCCTCGAAAACAAAACCTCCTAGGAAATCCATAGCGCCAGTAACTCTTAAAGGGGCTGTACAACAATGTCTGGACTTCGGCTGAATAATAGTGGTGGTTGTTCCCTGTCACGTATGGATTAAAGAACTGAAAAAAGTTTGCCCACTCGCGTTAGTTCCCTAGAAGAAAAAAAGCAAAACAATTGACGTTTTGGGTGCCTACAAGCCACCCTCAACCCTTTCACCTTCTTCCAAGTCACGTGCGCAGTGACGCGCAATGGGGATAGAGAGTACCCGGTTGGGCATCTTCAGCGCGCGCCGACTCTTCTTGCTGCTCACATGGCGACCTTCAAGGTTGGTCTGAGACTTTGAGTGATGTGGAGAGGTGGGGAAGGGGGAGGAGAGCAAAGAGCTTGCCTTTTTGTAAGGAAGTTCGCCTGACATAGTAGCACAGTGAGGTGAGGCTCAAGGGAGGAATAGCTCCTTTCACCTCGGGCAGATGGCGCCGCTAAAACTGAATAGAGCAGAACTTTGTCGATGACATGAGGTTTTTTAACGTTTTTACTCATGTCGAGACGGGAATATTTATCAAATATGGCATTAGATTGAGCACATAATGGCACATTTCTTCCAACCTATCACATTCTACCCATTCCACGTCACTCCTTAGTTCTCGTGGCCGCCACAGCGCGGCTGCAAATCGGAAAATATACCCCGTTCTTTTTTTTTCTATTATGCAACGGATTCGCGATATTTCAGAAGAATGAGGCGGTTTCGACGTTTCTTTTGGGGAAATAAACAATGAAAAAATTTAAAACTGAAATTCTTTCGAAGTTAATATCGTTGCATCGCCCGTTTAAAATATCAGAGTGTGCAGTAATATCAAAAAAGTCTGTCTCAAGCTGGATGTCACTCTAAAGTTTTCAGGAGGTTTTGTTTCACGTTATTCTTACCACCTCTGACTGATTTTACAAATTGGTCTGGTTTTTCACATGATTCACATAATTTAGAAATCGTTATATGGTTAGTGACTATTAAATATAAATATCCGGCATTAACTGGAAAACATTAAAAGAAATAACAAAAATAAGCAGGGCCCAGGGCCTTTCTTACGTCCACAGCGTGCGTAGCAGGCATTAAGGGTCAGGAATGCGTTCTCTCCCCTTATGCCTATGTACGTTCTGTCAAGGTAGCAAGTTTGGGAAGTTAGATTGTAGCGATAATATTGAGTGTTGTCGTGCCTGCGTTCGAGTTCGGTAGGTAGCTGCGCGCAAGGGCCGTAGTCGGGACCTGGAGAAAAAAACGGTTATGTGAGCTGTTAAGTCTGAAATTCAATCTATATTATGCAGCAATAATTGGCCGCCACGCAAATAAACATTCCACTCTAAGCAACGAAACATTAGCTACAGTGTGCACTTTCAGGCAACAATGAAAGTAAGTTGCCTGTTTGTGTGATTATTGACGTTCATTAACGCGCCGGGAGCACGTACCACAGCTGCCAGTAAACGTCGAGTTTTAACATTCAAGGAGTATCTCGCACACCTTTCTACTTAAGCTCCCATATATTCAAAGTTATTTAACTAATCACTTAATTAGTTCTAATGTCTTAAAGAATAAAGCATATAAAATCTACGCAATGATCTCCAAAGTGATATGTTACCAGTTCTTTGCGTTTATTAAAACACACCGCTAGCAAAGTAGCAATATTGACCTAGCGATGGTGGCCTCAATGCCCGTCGACTGCAGGCTTAAAAGTGCATGAAGGTTGAAGAATATTTCTTTTAATATTAACTGTAGGTATATGCAAAGGAATCAGCAAAATATTTTTGCTTCGACCAGGACTACGGTGCTTTTTTAACCGCCTTAAAATATAGATAGCACTCGTCATCGAAACTCGCCCAGCTCTGTTGTGTTGGTACCTTTGAGTCTATCTCCTTCAGACTAGTTCAGGTGCCACGAATTGCAACCATTGAACAAAAGTCATCCCGATCTCAATCAAAGATAAACTAGTCGCCTCGAAGTGAGTTACTAAAACTCTTCTTTTGTTAAGATTGTCATGCATTTTGCCGCGCACGTGCACCCTTGTCGACAAACAGTTTGAGAACAATCAGTTCGCGCCCAAACAATTGAATAGAAATCCCAAATGACAAGAGATCATGGCGGCGTGTGTTTTTAGTACATTCAGATTTATATTTTTAATGCGTTGTTTTGCCTTTCAATGAACGGCCGGAAGGTTCGTTTCTGCACCTAGACGTGTATACATTCTTGGGCCTTAGGCGATTTAGGACACAAAAATTGTAACTCGAGGGTATATCTGGTAGAATTGTTTAAGAAGTTACAATCGTATACCAGCAGATTAGCGCGTAGGCTACGATATTATGACATAATAATAAAACAATTAAGAACGAAATTGACAACGTTGATCGTTTTGGTTATTTTGCTATTTTACTATTAATCTTTAGTTCATACACTTTTATACTTGTGCGAAATTTAAAAAAAAAAATGTAATTCTCTTTGTTAACTTTGGGCCAAACCCCGGAGCAAGGAAGGGCACAAAAACGATACGCAGATCAGCCGTTTCCAGTACGTATGAAAGAGTTATCCTGGATATTAGCACCAGTCCTTTTGAGTCATTTATGACGTTTATTTTTAGACGGCGTTTTATGGTGCCCCTTGAGAGCAGGCGCCTTAAACTGCAGTTTGAACGAAAATAAATTATCCCGAGTCAATAATCGTGGGTATGCAAACAGATTACGAGTAATATCAACTGATCTTCCAATTAGTCCTAATGCCGAACGCTGTTTAGTTGAAACAATAGGACAATAATTAGAACAGACAGAAAAATAAATAGAACCTAGTCAAATCAGGCGATGCTCACTCTCCTCTTAATTACAGGCCTATATCTTTAACTAGTGTGCCATGTAAAATGTTGGAGCATATCTTCTATTCTAACCTAGTTAACTTTCTTTGAATCCAACTCATTTTTCACATATCGTCAGCATGGTTTTCGTAAATCATTCTCATGTGAGACGCAACTGGTTTGTTTCACAAACGATGTTCCCTCTGCGCTAGACAATAATCTTCCAATCGACAGCATATTTCTTGATTTTTCGAAAGCCTTTGATTTAGTCCCTCACCAACTGGTCTGCTTCAAATTAAAGAAACTAAACATTGACTCTAACATTCTTGCATGGATCGAAAATTTTCTCTCTAACAGAACACAGTTTGTAACTGCAAACGACTCAGACTCTCTTCCCTGCCCTGTTACTTCGGGTGTGCCGCAAGGTTCCGTCCTCGGCCCCCTTCTTTTCCTCATATACATAAATGACCTCGTTAACAATGATCAGTCATCCATAAGGTTGTTTGCAGATGATTGTGTGATTTATCGTGTAATCTATACTGATACTGATACGTCTTCTCTTCAGACTGACCTTAATTCCATCACTAACAGGTGTGACGTCCGGAAAATTGGCCGGTAAATGTAAAGTAATGAGAATTTTACGGAAAGCTTCCTGTACTAACTTTCCTCAATACAACATAAGTTCTGTTCTTGAACAGGTGACCTCGTACAAGTACCTAGGAGTCCATATAACATGTGACCTCTCCTGGCAAACTCACATTATTTTATTGCTAACAACGCTAATCGCATGCTAGGTTGCTTACGCCGCAACTTCTCAAGGGCTCGTTCATCATTAAAACTACTTCTGTAGAAGACCCTCGTTAGATCCAAGCTTGAGTATGCGAGTTCGGTGTGGGACCCAGGCCATAAATTTCTAATAATCAAATTGAATCCGTACAAAATCGTGGCGCACGTTTTATTTTGTCTAATTTCTCGAGTTTTTCCAGTGTATCATCCACGAAACTAACTTTACATCTTCCGAATCTTTCATTGCGTAGAAAATTACCTAATTGTCCTTATTTCACAAAATTTATCATCACAACCAGCATCTAAGTGAAGAGCTTTTTTCTGAACCATCGTATGTATCCCATCGAAATGATCATCACCATAAAGTCAACGTTCCTTTCAGTCGCACCAAGCTCTTTTTTGATTCTTTTATCCCAAGAACTACTAATGACTGGGACCACCTGCCCACCTCCATCGCCACAATCACAGACGCTCCTACATTCAAGTCTGCCATTGAAAACTATTATGTTAACTAATATGTGTTGAATTCTATTTTTCGCACTTTTGTTTTTCCCTCACTCCCTTCTGTAATGCCGTGTGGCCTTGAAGGTATTGAAATAAAAATAAATAAATAAAAGCGTCAGTTATCTGATCCCTGTGTAGCTCGAAGCTCAAATAGGTAATTGCTCGCGTGCTCGTACCATCTTAAGAGTCACACTTCAAAATTTGTTTTGATTTACAAAGCTAAGAACTCTTAAAATGATCACAAATTCAGTTTAATTTATTGAGGTTACGCAAATTAGAGTGCGTACTTTTTGAAGGGAAACACTGTGGCACTGATAAAAATAGAAGTCAGATATGTCGCGGTTATTTCACAAATAAGACTGGACTGACCACCCGAACATGAGAAATTGTTTATAAAAAGCGATTTCTAATGTTTCCAATCACATAAGCAAAGCCGCCATAGGCAAACTTTTAAGATCAGTTTGCCTAGGAGCCGGCGTTCATTTAAGCCTAATTTTTATCACACCAAGAAATTATATTTGAGCACTTGTAGCATTCATTTCATTGCAAACAACTTGTCAGCAAGTAATAATTTAGTTTCCTACCATTTTTTTTCACACAGAAACATTAATTACGGTGACCATAACACCATTTCTTTTTTAGGAATATGAAGCTTAGCTGGACTTCGTAATCTATCGCTTTATATCACTACTTCTAGCGTAACCTTCTCAGCAGGATGCAGCCTTTTTCAACGCATAGTTAATTTATGTGGTTCACAAAATCTGTTTTCATTTTCTCGATCGCACCCGGTAGTTTACCTTTTTAATACATTGATCGCTTCGAGTCTGTAGCAGTGTTCAATAAAACAATCGGTTGTATATATCCCATTATTTCTGTAAACCTCTAAAACGCAACTATGCTTCTGGAGTGGAAAGAAAAATTAAATACCTTGGCATATATCTAAACAATCGCCTTCCATTTCAAACACATTTGAGTCTCTGGTTGTTTCTGGCTCCCAGTACCACTTAACACACTTTCCTCGGGTTGAATTGTAAGTCCACTTGTAAATTAGCGCTTTCTTGCCGGTTTTCTTTGGGGTATCAAAGCAAAAACTTGGCACGTGACCTGCAGTTAAACGTTATAGAGAGAATGTCAGAAGGATTTGCAGTGTAAGTTTCAGTTTTTTACGTGTTCAGTCATGAATCACATCTGTTTTCAGTTTTTAGCAATATACACAGCGGACACTTAAGGCTTGATAAGGTCAGCAGTTTTAAATTCTGGGAACTCGAGGTAATAATTACTTTTGCTGCGAGGTTTGTCTAGGCGGTAAGCTTCATGCTTAATCATAAAATGATTCGTAAGAAATGCTTTAGGTTTTACTTTTGAAAGAAACCGTCAAAAATACTTTAAGGGTCGTCTGATTTCATATAAAATGAATTAAACATTAAACAACCCAACGTTAGCCACTAAAAATGCATACGAAGACGGATTTTAACTTTTGTTTTGAAACAGCTCAGGAAAGGTAACCCTAATATAATTCTACACACGAAATATGATAAGGTAAAAACATGCACAAACATTTACGTTAAATGGTGGATTTTGATGATGGGAGTTGCTAACACGAGAAACCGTATTGATCTTTTACGGTTATTTACCAAAATGATGTGGAGTTTTTTTGTTTTTTTTTAACGCTTTCAAGCTCACCTAATGCCTTCTTTACGAATTAAAGACGATAAAATTTGGTCTCATGTTAAGGATATAATTGTCCCTCATAAGCTTGTCTTCCGGTTTGTTCACGTTTCAATATTATATATTCCAAGCATTCTTTACCCTTTTCAAGCTATGTGAGAAAAATATTTGTTTTCTGGCTTGAACCTTATTAGCACACACATTTACAAATAGGAATATCAATGTTTGGATGTCCATAAAACACAATGTATTTAACTTTTACCGCGTGTTTTCCTTCGGAAATGCCTTTATAGATGTGAAGAGTACATTTGCGTCAATGCTGAAACAACATATATTGCGAGCAATGAATGTTCGCACAATAAATCATGGCAACAGATTTTGCGTTAAGGCTTTAAACTTCATTCGCCAGTGTTTCGTTGTATCAAATCAATTTTGTAAAAAGCTTCTTTAAACAAGCTGAGCATAGTATTAAATATTAGTAGACAATATGCAATGTAGGTTCTTAATACTCTACTCTAAATTATAAAAGTGGTCAAGCCATATATGATCAGCCCATGTAAAACAAAATCACGCCTTTTTAAATGAGATAAATAAAACTTGTTTGATTAACATCATAGCTATTTTAAATCAGTGAAGCTATAAAATATACTGCTTCCTAGTCATTAGGTGAAATGTTTTCATGATAGATAAATTGGTCATTTCGTCTGATTACTAAATACATTGCGGAAAAAGAATTACTGTAAATTTAATGTACCGTTCAAACAGCATGTTTTATTCAGAAGCTCCTGCCATACTAGAAGAAAAACAACCTGATATTTTTTAAAGATATATTTTCTAAGCTTTTCTGCGTTCTGATTGTTCTTTTGCTATAGGAATTTACTTTTCTAGTTGTAATTATTTTCTTTCGCGCCTATTTTTACTTGGAGCAGGACGTTATGTAACTGACGAACAATCTGGATGTTCGAAAGAAGCCCGACGTTCGGATTTGCTAAGAAGACCAATGCATTGTGCTCGTGCTCAGCCTGGCATAAATATTTCTTGCTTGATGATTCCTTGAGTTAAATACAAATCAAATTCACATAAAAAGCATCAAATGGTAGACAAATAGTAAATAAAGATATATTTCTGAATTAGTTTCGCGAAAAATGTTTGATTTAAATCATCACAGTAAAAGCATTTGATTTAAATCATGAATTAAATCACAATTTACTTCAACTTGATTTTTATTTTCTACCGCTGCAATCATAACTACTTACTCCTGCATGTTTTGCTGCATTCTGATAGATTTGAAAATTTGTTGATCTTCTCATGTTCAAGCTTGAAGGTACTAAATTCATAGTACTGACAAAGATCAAGGCTCTCATTGTAGAACCAACCGGGAAATATTCCACGGGCGATCCCTACCGGGGGCTTCATCTTACAAACATCTTTCTTTGTCATAGTCGTTCTGCCTTCGGGATAACCTATAATAAAGTAAAAGTTCGCATTATTTCATTGGATACAGAAACACATGCAGAGCGGGAATATTACATCCCTGGATTCGTTACATATTCAACATTTGTTTCTAGTTTACAAGCGAAATACATTGAATAATGTTTTCCATAGCAAAACTCGAAACTATATTTTAATTTTTATTACAGGCGTAAATATATTCTTGGGAACAAATTTAACGGACTAAAAACGTTGTTAAAACTTTGAATTTTTAATTGGCCTAGGACAAGGGCAGCTCTGCACTTTCGATGAATCATACTTATTATGCGCTTAAACATGCATTCAAATGGAAAAGTGAGGAAACGGAACTCACCAAGTGCTGCTGGAATGAATATACATATGAAAATTATCTTCATGTTAACACTAATCAAAGATTAGCAAACGCTCGGATCTCGACACAAGTTAAGCAGTTCGTACTAGTGTCCAGCCTCGTTTCTTTATATACATATATATATATATATATATATAGATATATATATATATATATATATATTTATCTGCAATAAGTGGTGCGTATAAAAAAAACAATAAATAACAAATAAAGAAAAAACAAATAAAATATACATTTTAATCGCTGGACATATGTCTTCCGCTATGGTGGCGCATGAATTGACGCCGTACATTCTTCCGGGTTGAGTCGGTACTTGTTGTTAAGCGATCTTAGCATCCATCTGTGTTGTAGTGTGAGGTAAACTACCTGCATATTTCACACCATGTGCAAACAAAAACACTTGCTCAATACAATTTTACGTAGAAATGCTTCCGCAGGCAATACGAATTTCTGTCGTTTGTGTAGTAGACGCTTCGCTTGAATATGATAGCTATAAAAACGATTGTTATTTTAGTAAGCATTCGTGGAAATAATGCTCGCTCGCACTCAGGATGAACCCCCACTGTGTTATTTTTGTTTATAGCGACTTGGGCGTTCTAGGCCAACCCTTCGGTGGTAACCTAGGGTCTAGGGAGTACGAAATATTACCATGATAAAACAAATCTATAGTGGTGGTGTTACAACTACTTCATATATTATTAGCAATTCTTTACAAAATAATTATTCATGAAGAAGCTGAGCCATACAGCAAATATAAAACGTTCTGACTTTTTTTAAAAATTAGACATGTAGAAAACGAAGTTAATAGCAACGCATATTAACGTTTGAAGATTCTTTTCAACCGCTGAAGTTGAAATGTGTTTGCATTGCAAAGTGAAACAATGGTACCAAGAATGTTTTGAAACGGTCATTCAAAACGACAAAGGACTTCTGTATCTAACGCAGTGAATGTACAAGGGGGGACCGAAGAGAAACCGGAATATATGTCTACAAAAGCGGTTGTCTATTTTTGCACGTTCAAATTTCAGTTACTTTTAAAGTCTTTCAGCCTAATGTAATGCTTTTGTAGTCGTCGAGGCTTTGGATCCTTACTAATTTAACTATTCATTATATATGTAAAATATTACTTAGGATGAGGCCCAGTCCATGGAGCACCGAGACGTAGCTGCTGATGCTGCTCGTCGTATTCGTTCTCTACGCGTGTCACGCCGCTTGTTGATCGCGCCATATGCAAAAAAGCTGGTCGCTACACATTTGTCGAAGCGTTCCTTCCAATAGTCATAATAGCCTTTAAACTCCTCGATTTTAATGTCTGTTGGTGCTTCAGCAGCTTTTTGTTTCACCACTTTCACATCGGCAAACCGTTTCCTTTAGAGAACTGTTTTCGACTTGGAGAAACAAAAATTAGCAACGACTGTAATCTTCAAAGACCTATGATGTATCAATGATGTATAAGGAATTGGTGAGAGAGTTCATGTGTCACGTGACGTTATTTTCCCGCGAAATTTAGCGAGGAAAGTGAATGGTTGTATAGGCCACGTGATGTCAGGTCAAGTGACGTTGATTTCCTCCGCTAAATATAACGGGGAAACTGGATTGGTGTCTAGGTCAGAAGATATAATTTTTCCCGTTATTTTAGCAGGCAACTGGTTTGGCATGTAGATCACGTGACGTCAATTTACCACAGAAATTTTGCCGTTAAATCTAGCGGGAAAACTGAGTTTGCATATAGGTCTCGTGATGCCAATTTCTCCAAGGTGTAAAAGTAACCTCACGTCACGTGATGTCACGTGACGCAACTTTCCCTGCTAAATTTAGCGGGAAATGCACAAACGAACGAATGGATGGACGAGCGAACAAAATTTTTGGATTCGAGTAGCGTTAAAAAGCATCTAATGCTTAAAAAAAGAGGTCACAAGGGGCAATTTCGGGTGTACAGCGAGGGTAGGGCACGGGGGTCAAGCAGTTTTTGGTCAAAATTGCTGAACATCCAGCCTGGTGGGGGTGGGGGAGGCGCGTTGTCATGGTGGACGAAACAGCCTCGCCGAAACTCGGCTTGCCATTCTGCCCACACCGAGCTGAGCGTTCCGCACTTTTCGACCAAAGACGGCATTGCCTCGTCCCCCACCCCATCTACTCACCCGGCCTCATCCTATGAGACATTTGAGAGCACAGCTCTTAGGCGCCCGTTTCAAAGTTGAGTGGTGTCGCCGTTGGCGTCGGCGTCGGCGTCGGCGTAACCGCGCGCGTTGCATTATGGGAAATTTTCCCGCTAAATTTAGGGGAGAAATTGACGTTCACGTGACTTTAATACCAATTCAGTTTCCCCGCAAAATTCAGCGGGGAAATTTTCTCGCAAAATTTAGCTGGAAACATTTCGCTAAATTGCTCGCTAAACTTAGCATGAATATTTTCCCGCGAAATTTAGCGGAGAAATTTTCGCTAAATATGAGGGCAGCAGGTGAAAAGGAGGGGAGGGTATGGAGGAGAAGGAGGGGCATACTTTCTCCTCCATACCCTCCCATCCCCTCCTCAAGAGCTGCGCTCTAATTCGGCATTACAGAGAATTGTATACGTCTAATTTTTAGTTTTCCCAACGTCTCGACACGTGCATTGCATCATGCAAAAAGCTCTGGGAAGGGAACTAAACTTTGGACGTGAAAAAAACTCACATTTTCGCAAACAGTATTTCTCAGCAGGAGTTCATATATTAGTTACTTTACACCCCAATATTGTTTCGATGATATTTATCTATCATCCATAAGTTACACAGCTGTCGGACATCGTAAGCGTGCCGTTCGTCCAAGTGACATTTGGACGAACACAGATATCCTAGAATGAAAGTGCGTCATATTGCTTCACCAACGTTATTTCAGGGCTTAACCATATGGGCTGTTTTTCACGCCGTTCCTGGGTGTTCTTTTTCGAACTGCTGTTTCTGAGCTATTGTAGGAGAGAGCCATGATGGTATTTTACGGGATTTTTCCCCGGTCCCATTATTCAATTTGATAAAAAAAAATAAAGGTAATTTCTAATATTGCATTATTCGCATTCAAAACTGTCAGTGTGGTTGGCCCATTAAGTAATTAACTTTTCCTGGCTGTCAGTGGAATCACACAAGTTTTTTTCAGCGTAACTCCGATTAGGTGACCAACTGAAGATCACCATTTGCATTCTATTCTTATAAGTATTTTTTTATGGAGGGAAGTAACAATGGGTTATTTTCTACATCGCCATTTGTTTGCAAAGGTCAATTCCGTCCCGAGTGTGAAGCACAAGTAGGGATTGCAAAATTAGTGCCTACTTTCACTGCGGCCATTTATGGCTTGTTGTCTGACATCGTCCATCGAAATCTGTAAATAGTTTGGTAGTTTTTTTGTCGAAATTAAAATATCTTTGAGAAGTATATCAAATGAACAGCTTAATAATACTTCCAGCTAAATTTTGGCGCTAAAATGTATTTGTGATACTAATTTATTTTTAGAAAATGGAAGACGACGACGGGACAGTGGCACGCACGACCATCTCGCGCCAGCCTCCATGTAGTGGCCTCGTCTCCATAAATACTGTGTGTACATCTTGTACTCTTCCTTCCTTTCTGCTGCCGACATCGTCATCCTAACAACATATATTTCAGTACTCATGGAGTGAGCTGTACACCCCCGAGCGAGCCTTACACTCCCAAAACAAAACTCTAAAAGTCATAAAACTCGAAGACAAGAAACATTTATTTACATACAATACATGTAGTACCAAATACTAATTATTTCAAATACTGAAATTTCAAAAGAAGAACGAATGGCTAAAATCAGCCGAACCATCCCCATTTCGGCACCGGTCTTTTTCAAAAAGAATTTACTTTGGACTACTTGCCATAATACAAAGATGGGCTCGAGGGCTCTAAATTTTATATTATTTATTTAGCTAGAAACTGGTTTGTCCTCAAAAAGTTACCTGGCGAGGCTCGGGTGCCCGAATTTCAAAAGATGAACGAATGCCAAAAATCAACCTAACGATCCCTACTTTGAAACCGGTTTTTTCAAAGGGAATTTACTTTGGAGCACTTGCCATAGTAGCAAGATCGGCTAGTGGGCTCTAGATTGTAATATACAACCTTTAGCTGGAAACTGGGTTAGAGTCAAAATTGTTCCCTGGCGAGGCGCGGCAACCCAAATTTCAAATGGTGAACGAATGCCTAAAAACCACGGAACCGTCCCCACTGTGGGACCGGTTTTCTTAAAAAAAAAGAAGAATCGTTTTTGACTATTGGACACTGGCTGAGTTTACATGGATGCGATCGTAGCGAATCGAATCGAGATTAACCGCCTATGATTGGGTAGACGAGGAAGGGAAAGGAGGATCGCGGGCCCGTGACTGGTCACATCTCGATTCGATGCGCCATGGTCGCATCCATGGAAACGTAGCCATAGTGCCAGGGTGAGCTCAAGGGCTCAACATTTTATATTCTGTCCTTAGCTAGGAAGTGGGTTGTCCTGATAATGTTCCCTGGAGAGGCGCGTGTGCCAAAATTTCGAAAGATGAACGAATGCCTAAACGAGTCGAACCATCCCCACTTTAAATCCAGTTTTCTAAAAAGAAAAATTCGCTTTGGACTGTTTGTCACAGTCCCACGCTGGGCTGGAGTACTCTAAAGTTGATATTCCGCCCTTACTTGGGAATTTAGTTGTCCTCAAAAAGTTCCCTGGCAAAGAGAAACTGCTGAAATTAAAAAAAAAAAAAAGAAATGAACGAATCCGTAAAAACGGCCATACATCCCCACTCTGAGACGATGAGTTCTGATAATTTGGCATAATGGAGGCGGAACATAAGATTATTACTGTCGTTTTTGTATCGCCATCCTTGAGACTTTTGCACGACTGGTAAAGTTAGCGCATTTTGCAATTATTTCTTAATTTTAGGGTTTTATTGGTTTTCTTTGACGCGAATTGAACAATGTGTTTATTTTTCCTAACTAAAATTGTTCAAAAAATGTTAATTTGTGGCGATTTGCCCCTTATAATTGTATCCCTGGTCGTATAACTTAACGGATTAAAAAAAGACATTGCGATAGGCTCAAAATAAGCACCTTATACACATGATATTAATCTTATGAATTATATATATTATCGAAGTACATTCGGAAGGGGTGTAAATGCCGCATAAGCAATGGTTTTTAATCTTCGTTTCAGCTTAAATCCAGACGCATCCGACGCTACGGGCTAATGGGTCCCATCAAGCAGCGTCAAAAGCACGTCACGGGGCCTTTCCGTTTTAAGCTATTCTCACAGATGATAGAGCACGTCCAGAAACATGACGAATGCCATGATGGTGCTCCTTCGTGGTTGTCTGATTGGTGCCATCAGCTCGAGGCGTCGGCTGCGTCCGAACTAAATGGTGTAACAAACTATAGGCGATATTTCCACGTGCGAGGCGGGCACGGCCGTGTATAGAGAGAGTTTGGTCCATGGGAGGCGCGGGAAGAGCCAGGGCGTGCACCAGACTCGGAAAGAGGGCTTGGCATGCTCTCTTGACCAACCAGAAGCCGAAAAGAAACCCCTAGCGGTGGTAGCGAGAAACAGTTCTGAGCCGGTCGATCATCGAAGGTCTATGTTCGTATATGGTTTTAATAAGTGCGTAAGAGTGAAGTGTAGTAACTCTTTGTGGTTGAAAATAGGGTGCACGTGTTGTTTTCATCATGATCATGCAGAAAGATGTAAGAAACGAATGCGCCGCTCAACACTGTTTTGCTCAGACAGAGTTTGACCGCTCGGACGGCGGATTCCCGGCCCTCGGCCCTTGGCGAAAAGATTATGTCGATCGGAACGATCGACATAATCCTTTCGCCAAGCGCCGAGTCGCACTCTTCCACCGTCATTTTGGATGAGCGTGATTGAAACATCACGTGTACCATATTTTCACTCACCAAGAGTTACTCCGATGCATTTATTAGGTTTGTTTCTCGCAAACACCGCCAGGACATTATTTCCGGCTTCTGGTTGGCCGCATTCGAATTTCTGAAGACGCCCTGGAACACGCCCAGCCCGCTATCGGCCAATGGCGTCTCCTGATTTGTCTCCTATACTTCCCAACGAATGGCCAAACTCTCTACATATACGGCTCTGGTGGGGGGGGAGATGTGTCTATTTGCTCGTTTCCGCGCAAGTTGAAATGTGGTGGCGCCAGTGGGCAAATAGCCCTTAACCACTTCTGGTTTAGAACCAGATGGCGGGTTTCGCAGTATTTGTGACATCAAATTACAAGCTATTTCTTGAAAAGGGCTACTTATAACCCTGTCTGACATAATTAACTCACATAATAAAAAATGAGGAGTAAAATATTAAGAAATATACCTGAACAGGACGTGTGTCGTGCCTACCCAATAGATAGCGGGCCACTAAGTTTGTTGCAAAAAAAAATGGACAAATACGCACCTACTAAGGCGGAAGAATGATTAATAACAGTTGAGCAAATAGAAAAAGTACGTTCAAACTGATCGCCTTCTTATTTTCTGGGTTATTTTAACTGTTATCTTATAGGGCATGATTGAGCCAATGGCGCCCGCTATAAATACGCTACGAGCGAGTTTCTGAATAATATGGTCGAACGCAGTGACTAGAAGATGTTGTACTTTGCGTGTTAAGTGGACGAGGTGTACAGTACGCGCATTTTCAAGGCGCAAGCAACGCCCCAACCGATCCTAAACAAAAAAGACCCAATGACTTGCACTTTTGACGCCGCTTGACTGGCCTCATTAGTTTGTAGCTTCGGCTGCGTATGAACTTAAGCTTAAGCTGAGACGAAATATGGAATCTAGAAGATTCGAGCACACTCTTACCCCAAGTGTAAAAAATATGGAGGCCTACAAGACCTTGCCGAATCAGATTCGAACTATATGTCACTCCCGAACATTCTAGGTCGAATATTCGATATACCGAGTGCAGTAGATAAGGTGCCGAGGGTAGCCTTACAGACTAACTTTCTCTGGCAGTCTCGTTCCTGCCAGCTGTCCCAGCTAAATTCCCTAGATAAGAGCTTCCTACAAGTAGCGACATTCCTTGTAGCGCCGACTGCGTGGCGGTGCAAGTTATAGGAAGCGAATGGCGGCGTACAGCAGAGGTTTAAACTGAATGCTGTCATTTTGTTCCAGCTGATTGTGTTTTGTCATTTCTATTGGTTGTTGTTACTTGTAAATGATGTAGGAAGGGGCGTTAGTCTCAGAGACGCCGCGAAATTCGCCGCCGCTGTTGCGACGCTCATTCTTAACTTGTTTCTAGCAATAGTTTCTAGCAATCCCCGTAGTGCCGTGAGACTTGTACATAACGCGTTACTTGTATCTGATTACTTTTCTTTAGTAATGAACTTAACACTTATTTACTTTTTAAGAGAGAGAGAAGCGCCCATGTTCGTTATTTTTGGTGAAGTAACGAGAAATATTTTTGGTTAGTACAGGAGGGAAACATGCACAGCATAGGTTATCCGATTTGGTTTTCATCCCAGCTCGTGGCTGTGACTTCCACGGCAAAAAAAGCGTCCGATAAACAAGAAAAAATATACGCAATGAATTACACACAGTTTTTGGTGAACAGATTCATTCATCTCTATTTTGGTGAATGGTCCTTCCCCTCCTTCCCGATACACCTTTACCAAACAAACACAACGGGTTCGTCTGAGTAACCCCTTGGAACGTTCACTTTTATTATTTTGGTATCTACTAGTAATAAGCTAGTAATATGGAATTCTAATAGATTTGATCACGTCATATTTTTGCACTCCTTGAGATTCCAGAGCACGATACTCCTTGCCCTTTGAGATGCATCAAAAAGCGAAATCAATATATTCATAACAGTGAATTTTATTACGAATCGGGGTTTAACACGGAAGTAGCTATCGAAATTGCATATTTCGGTTGACTAAGTAAAAAAAAAAAGAATGAATTAGCCGCCACATGCCGCTAGAGTTTGCTCAACTTTCAAATATGTCTTTTTCACGTTTATAAAACGAACCGTAGACGGTGCACCTGGTGCATTCGTATTTTTTTTTTGCACTTGAAAACCTTCCGGTTACATATTTGTTTTTGTTTTTTAAAGAAGAATTAAACACTCAAAAAACTTAAGTATACGAAAATATTTTCAATTAGCTTGGCAACTCCCTCTTCAGAGGCCTCACGCTGTCGAAAAAGGCAAAATGTATTTTTTTAATGTTATAATTAAACTACAATCTAGGTACGTATTAAGTTCTGATTCTACTGTTTTAATAGACCATGTGAATGTTTTATATATTTAAATCAATGAACATACGTTTGCAATGTTAGTGTCTGATTCCAAACCATTGCGGTTACGAGCCTCTTACTTGAAATAGCCGACAAGAAAGATCACACTCCAAAACTAATCTGAAATAAAAGTGCCGAAAGTACAACCGTGTAACGCTGAAATTATTTCAGTCATTCTGCTCATGAGTAGAAATATGCTGTTTTTTTAAAACCAATAATTTGGAAATATATTTTACATATAAGGCAAATTTTATTTCGCTCTTTACGTTTAAGCAACTAGTACCATTTAGTCCGTCTCAATACTCCTAGTTTCGAGCTGGAGACATGACAGGCACTGGAAATGTTGGCGTGTCGTCGTCTCCGGTTGAATCACTGTCGTTCTAGAAGAATCAAAAGTGTAGCACGTATCACGGCACAGTTAACGTTTTACTCAGGACCATAAAGCGCGAAACACATGTACGACGAAACCGTCCGATCCGACGTCCGACCGCGCAATACGACGGTCGGAGGCGAGGGTTTTCAACGCTCTCCGATGCTACGAAAACCCTCTCCCCCCCAAGGTCATTCCGGCAGTCCGCACGTCGGATCGGAAGGTTTCGTCGTACATGTGTCTCCCGCTTAAGAACTGTTGCCGGTATATAGAATTCCGAACTATACTGTATTTACGGTTGCCTCTGTATCTTCGGGCCTTATATTCATTTGTCGCATTTAAAACTTTTTTTGGGATGCACGGTTTAGTAAGAAATCCTTGCCAATGCGACGAAACGTCACCGGAATTGTAATTCTCCAGTGATGCTAAAGCATGTTTAAAGTTTCAAGCATATGTGATGGAAAAACACATTATATAACTGCGGACTCAATATAGTTGTGTGCGCCTTCGTGCAATTTTGTTAATTGTTACTCTTTCACATCTTAACCAAAATTACATTGGCAATAAAAAATACACGTTATTTTAAATATATTCCTCCACACGTAAATGTTCTTAGAGTTTTATCTTCAATCTTAGAGATGAGCATAATAAATTCGCATAATTAAAACCAGCCGTTTCAGTAATCGTTTCGCTAAAATATTTCAGACGACTTCGGGACTAATTCACAGCAGGGAACTGTCTGCGAAAAACTGATACACGAAAATAAATATATATTGCACACTTGGATAGCGCAGACGATTGAGCAACTTCTTTCATTCTTAAAAGTGCGAACAGTACAACGACAAAGACAGAATAAAAGAATACGAAAAACAAAGGCGCTGGATCTTATCTACTTGCTTTATAAGATACAACCATATATTCCTTCCCAATAATCAAGAACTAATTAATGTGACACCCATAATCAGAACCAGCTTAGTTATTGTACAGGGACTAGGAAATGTACGGCCACCATGGTGAGCTCTATTTGTAAAATTTTAACATCTGTCACTGAGCTCTGAACAACAAAATGCCATAAAACTTCCGTAAAACTACGTTCGCGTATCCACTTTTAGGTAAGTATGATTTGAATTAAAATTTTGCAAGGCGTGCCAAATGTGTTAGTCCTTACGGTCGCACCCTGCTATAATGACGACGCAACTGAGCTAAAACAATAATACTTTCAAAATGTCATGAAATTTTTAAGACAAGCCCTTTGAATCTTTTATGAAAACACTGAGCGGCGATCACAATGCTTGTATTCCTGACCAACGTTTTTTACTCTCAGCACCGTGATGTGGGCGAAGCATCATGCAGAAAGGAGTGATCCAATTCTTCGCACTAATTTATAAGAACCTTCGTACTCAAACCAAATCTGGCCAAAAACAGAGGGTACCAACGTGGAAAGTTTTCTTACACGGGATAAACTGGCATAGCCTGACTGTTGAGGTTTGTTCTTGACAAGGTGCCGGTCAATTCAATTTGCAAATAAGCATCACCCTTGCTGATTAATGGTTTTTGTTTATATTGTCACGGGTGGTGACCAAAAAAACGGGAAATAAACAGGAAGAAATAAACGTTTAATGTGGCGAACTTGTGCCAAAAATAAAAGGGTACAAAGATAATAACACAGCGTCGCGGGCGTCAAAGTCGGTGTAGCAGTGCAGTCGAACGCTGGGGCGAAACTGACTCCGCTCGCCTTGGGGAATTCCTTATGTACCCTCGCGGGTTTCTGGATCGTTCGGCGTATATGGTTCGGCGCGTAAAACATTATGACCTCGAACAAGCCCAACATGGTTCTCAAATTTACCAGAACATTACTTTACAGAGTCAACAAAAATGCGCCTCCCCGGCGAGGAATCGCACCCTGGCTTTCAGCGTGGAAAGCACGCGCGATAACCGTTAGACCACGAGCGCGCTGCCTTCTTGGTCAGCTGCGCTCGCGGCAATATTAAAAATATAATGTTTCATGCTCTTCTCGGCATTGAAGCTACTTTAGTGGGCAGTTTCTGACGGGCTGTGTGCGTAATCGTCATAGTTACGCCACGTGTCCCTGTGTATGCTTTGTGTTTGTCGAACCCCCAAACACGTAAACATTATGTTCATTACATAAAAAAGGCAATTACAGGTCTTTATACGGTTGAGGAGTTATATATGTGTCAGGAACACATAGTTGTTTCAGGCTCTCCAAAACCATTTTGAGCCTACCAAGGATAAAATCGCCGAAAAAGATTTGCAGAGAATCTTTCAGATAATTTGTGTGCATTTACTTGTGATGTATAACTTTAAGCGGATCGGCCCCTCATTTATACTGTAAAACCTTCTGTCGTAATAAATATATTTTAAAGCTGTAGTACTCACTGAAACCTGGTTTTCTAAAGAAGACACGCCAGTGTACTTGAAGGGGTATAATTGCGAACATCTGAGCAGAGAAAAAAAGGATAAGCGAGTGCAAAAATATTTATAGGTCATCTCCCTTATTTTTATACATCTGTGTCTTCTCGGCATTAAAGCTACTTTAGTGGGCACTTTCTGACGGGCTGTGTGCACAATCGTCATAGGTACGCCACATATCCCTGTGTATACTTTGTGTTTGTCGAATCCCCAAACACGTAAACATCATGTTCATCGCATAAGAAAGTCAATTACAGATTTTTATATGTTTGAGAAGTCATATATGTGTCAGGAACACATAGTTGATTCAGGCTCTCCAAATCCATTTTGAGCCTACCAGGGATAAAACGCCGAAAAAGATTTGCAGAGAATATTTCTGGTAATTTATGTGCATTTACTTATGTTGTCAACTTTAAGCGGAGTGGCCCCTCATTTATACTGTAAAACATTCTGTTAGTAATGAAAGATATTTTAAAGCCGTAGTAGTGGCTGAGACCTGGTTTTCTAAAGAAGACACGCCACTGTACTTAAAGCGGGATAAGTGCGAGCATCTGAGCAGAGAAAAAAAAAGGATAAACAAGTGCAAAAATATTTATAAGTCATCTACCTTATTTTTATACATCTTGTGTTTACATGTATAGATGAAAACTGTCCTTCGCCTTTTCTATAATTTTATTCAATGACTTGTAATCGTAATGATTGCAATCAGGTTGAATGTCTTCTTTAAAGTAGATTTGCGTTCGCCCGAATAACTTAGGGACCTTGTTTCGTTTGTCATATTTTCAACCTCCACCCGGTTAGCATTGCTCAGAGCGTTTGCCTGCTTTTCCTTTCACGCAAAACATTTTTCAACCCGAGGACCACACAAACTTCCAGCCAGCTGTTGCATACAATAAGACGTTGATCGCGCTTTTCATACAAAAAAGGAAGTGCTCCAGTTAACATTTTGTAGATATTTAGATTTTGAGAAGTGGGGAAATTAAACTACGTACACAAAATGTGAAAGTTGCAAAACAGCCTTACTCCACTATTAAGAGAGTAATATGCGAAACGTTCGCTTGCTTTAAGCTTAGGTGGAGTTCATGTTCCACTTCACCTACACTTAACACCTCTATGTTATAAGCGCTTAAGGGAGAGGTGCAACAATTTTTTTAAACTTCGGTAGATACCGCACGGAATTAAACCTTGGCGTGCATAAACTACGAAACACGTGTTATATGTTCTTATCTCGCAATCGTGCTCGCACACAAAATACCGCGTAACGTGTGCCACAGTAATATCACAGAGTAAAATAATGTACAGAGTGGTCACTCCCATAGGCCCCAGCGGCTCAATTAACTGTCAGCGCAAATAACGGCTGTTGTAAAGTTGGTCTCGGCTTCCTGTTTAGACCCCTTCCGTTCAATACATGGCTAGAGACATAGATGGCTGCCATCTGAATGGGAGGATAACTAATATCATTGATTCCATTCGTATTAGGCGGTTGCTTGTGCCACCAAGTCTGCCGTAACTTACTAGAACTTCGAATATAGGTGAAAATTGGTTGCTTAAATGCACGCGTATATTCTAAATACCAGAGCAGATGCAATAGAAATTAAAACTGCTTCACTCATCATAAAAGCGAAGAGACAAGCGAACAAAAGAATTTGGTAATGCACGAATACTTATTGTGACCACAAAGACAACCATAACACGAATAACTGTACTGCAGAAGCCCGTGGAACTTGGTACTCCATTTCACCATAAGTGCGAGCGAAGGAGGTGCTACCAGAGCGAGCTACATGCTTCAAACGAACGTGTAATGCACACACGCTCGTGAAGTAAAAGAGTCGTTCAAGACAGCACGTTCGTGTTTGTAGTGTAAACTGGCTTGAACTTATGGAAAACAGAAAGGAGCTTTTCGGCGACGCTGCTGACGCTCAAGAGATGCTTCAAACACTCTCCACGTGGTAGTGCTTTAGCCGTCTCACCTTCGCCCCAAAGAAATAACGTCGAGAAATCCACACGATGCCACCAACAGCACGCAATATAAAAAAAAAATAAATAAAAGGATGTATCATTACACTCCTTGTTCCATATGAGACACCCAAACATTTCAGTCTGACGTACGGCGCACAGAGGTCGAACGGACGGTGCAAACTTTAACGAGCGGCTCCATTGCCGAGTGATGAAACGTATTAAAATTGTTAATGTGCGTGTTACTGACTTAAAACAAAGTAATCAGGGTTTTCCTGGCCCTACTGCAAAACCTCAATTTATTTTTTTTGTTTAGACCTTGATACGTACTTTAGCTGCTTAATTAGGTATATCTAGTTGGGGCCGTCTGTTCGACGCCAGTGCGCCATACATCGAGCTAAAGCTTTGGGGTGCATTATCTGGGACAAAAGGGTGTAAGACGACGCCCTTTTTTATAGTGCGCCGCATCCGCCTCCTCCTCCCTTCCCCCCCCCCCCCTTCCCAACTCGGCTGCTGTTATGGCGGCTGCCAAGTCATGCGTCTTGTTGAAGCCCCAGTCGCTGTCGTAATATATTTTTTAAAACGCTCAAAGGTAGTAATAGTTTTAGAAACATGTAAATTAAAGCAGATCAGTTTCTTAAGGATACAAATATAACGAATATATTAATAATTATTTACAACTGCGCCAGCTAGCGGGTGTTGTGAATTCTAACAGCTGGGTCGCGATAGGGCTTTAGTGGTCACTCTTTACGTATCACCATATTTCTCTATGGTGAGAGCAGCTTGGTGTTTGCTAATTCGCTGTCCTCATGGGACCATTGTCGCTTCTGAGCCGCCTCCTCAGCAGGATTCTGAGGTTTTTCACGCAATTGTCGCTCCCGCTCTCGGTTCCGTAACCATGCGTCACCCATATTTCGTTTACGACAAGCCTCCTCAGCGCGCTGTAACTAAGGTTTGCCTTTTTCGGACCCGGTACGGACTTTCCGATGCCACACGCTGTGTAAGTTTGTCTGATCGAATGGTCGTGTTCATGCGCCGGCACAACAAGGTGCTCACTACACCATCAACTCCAACACGCATCTCTCACGTGACATCATTCTATAGAATGATGTCACGTGAGAGCACGGTGCACCGTCCTTCCTTATAGGGAAGGGCGGGGCGCCGTGTCATGCTGGTGCTCGGGGGCCGCCGCTGACCGATCACTGCTCGGGCTCGCGGCACGACATGCTCGCCCACTGTGCAATGAAGCCCCGCATGTGCGCTCAAAGCATGGAAACGGCGCAAGAAAGCGACAAGCAAAGGGCATCCACATCACGAACGGGTAAAGCCTATGCAAAGGCTTCAAGCAACATAAACATTGTTAAGATAGTACCCTCCCTCGCCGAAACGAAAGGCCTTTCTGAAAATCAGTAAAGGTAGGGCCGCAACCATTCTCTGCAACTCGTTTCCATCTTTCTCAAAGGAGTGCTCTGGCGTTTTCTTCATAGTCCAAGTACATTGAAAGTCAAAGGTACAGCCAGGAAGCTGAAATTACAACTGAGCGCTGACAGTTGCAACTGTACCTTGCTAGGATGAGTGAAAGAGATTGAAAGTACTTTGCTTCACACGAAGGACTCGTCCCGGGTATTGGCTGATTTAGTCCTTTCACCGCTAAGCTGACAGGGCCGTAGTAGCTATTCCGAGCAAATCAATAGCCTGGAATTCATCGCTTGACTCCGTCCTGGGCGTGAGTTTGCGTAGAGAACGTTGTCACGTGGAGCAAGACCAACAATTGACAGCCTCAACGAGTGCGTAAATTCCACCGCCCCGTCAGATTAGTGGTAGCTAAGTACAGCATGTCTTTTTTTAGGCCTTAACGCGTGTTTCTTGAAAAAACCGTCAAAGCTACACAAATGCGGTCTTGGCATGTTAGGTATACGAACAGGGGGACAGCAGATAGGCGGTTAATGGTCACAATAAGTTGGTTCATTAACTAAACTTTGTTAATAACTTTTGAAGTGGCGAAGTTAAACATGCGATTTCAATTACAAACTTTCTGAGTGTCATCAAAAACTACTAAATCGGTAAATATTAGAAAAATCTGAAGCACATCGGAAGCGTAATGACGCACCTGATTAACCACTCGTGCAACAAGTGAAAGCTGCAGGAACGAAAATACCCCCACATGGTTCTTTTGTCTCCTATCATTTGCCTTTTCGGACCACCAGCTTTCCACGTGTTGCAGAATTGGTGACTTTAGCAAACGACGGTGCTTTTCACGCGCTCCCGATCTTTTTAAGGTTGATTTATTCAGTGGTTTGGAATTACACTAAGCAAGTTTATAAAATGTTTACTTTCACTTATTAAAAGGTTCATTTTTCAATTTCGGTTAGTTATTTGACTGATAGTGCCAGTTAGCCCCTATACAATGTCCCCCTGTCCGTATAACTCAACTGCACCAACCGATTAGTGCAGCTTTAAGGCACTTCTCATAACAATTCTCTAAAGCCTGAAAAAACTACCCACTATAATGACGCAAAAGGTTCGATGTACACCTAAGCACTTCTTATGAGTCTTAAATGCGAAAGCGTGAATACCGTTCTTGCGCGCGTCCTCGTGAAGTGGCCGCGCTGCGCTGACATCGGCCGCCCCGACGCTCTCCAGAGCGGCGGCACGGCCGATTCCTTTTTTCGCGCGCTGGCGGTCTGCTCGATCGCGCCAGCCGGTTCCTTCTATCGGCGTGGTGGCGGCGCAAGCACGCAGAGCCATCCAGTGGCCCTCCTCGAAACTGACGCGCAGCGGCCAATGGGAGCCTCGTTCCTTGGAATTATGGCGCCCGCCAGCCAATGGGACCGAAGCCGAAATCCATCAGATTTCGGCTTCACTGGGCTCCATTGGGAGCGAGGAAACTAGATGCCGTTTGGCAAGGCTTTTCGCGTGGCTTCAAAGCTGGGAGTTGTCAGATCGCGGCTTCACTTGAGAAGGAAGTTTAGGTGCCATCTGGCGTGGCTTCAAATCTAATGACGTAGGCTCGCTCCATGGGGCAGTTAACGCTTTCGCATTAAAAAGAGAAGAGTCTCAAATGTGCTACTTTTTTCTGCTGACGGTGCCAGTGCGTTTGATACAATTTAGCTCGATTGAGAAATACTGGGCTCAATGGACACTTACTCGGAAAGGATCATCTTGGGCAGATTGAAGAAACTACCTGTCAGTGTCACAATGGATGGGAAAATGTGTATGTTTCGCAAGCTCGTTCCAGACACACGGGAAACGGTGATGTTGAACCCGCGGGGTACTCTTCGAAGTGCCTTTAAGTTAGTTTTGATTCTAGTAACGTATTTGGCCGGGTAAGTAATTTTAAGTCTGTAAGAGGAGGTGCAAAATTCATCAGTATAGCGATGTGAACGTCCATACACCAGTTTTCGAAGTACAGACGACGTCTCCTTTTAGCACTCCGATGTCAAAGCATCAAGACTAGGGGTCGCATGCTCCATTGGCGCAGTTTTCATAAGGAGTTAGTAGAAAGATCAACCACTATAGCACGCACTGAGGCTCCGTGAGGTCGTTTTAATGAGTAACAAGAGGTTTTGCGAATCTGTGTAGTGCCGCCAGACTGGTACAGAACGCGTTACAAGTGACCCGTCAGTTGCATCTAGTTACTTTTTCGATAAAATACTAACAACGTAGTTACTTTTTTAAGAAAAAGAAAGAATAACGTGTTTTACAACTTTCTGGTGGAGTAACGGGCAACGGTATTTAGTTACCTCTGTAGAGGAACAAGTACAGCACAGTTTGTAGGAATTAATTTTGATCCCTGCTTGTTTCCGCTTCCTTCACGGAAAAATAAAAACACCAGCTAAACAGTAAAAAGGTTCACAAAGAATTACAGCATAGTCAAAGTTATCGGTAACATATCAACTCCTCTCTATTTTAGTGAATGATTCCCTTCATGACAAATAAGCCTCTAACAGACAAATACAACGGGATTCGTTCGATTAACCTATTGGTAGGTACCTTTTCATTCTTTGATTATCTGTATAAAAGTAGTGGCTAGCAATATGGAACTCTTAAAGATCTGACCACCTCATCTCAATAAACTCTGCATTTTCAAACGTCCTGAAGAACGCGAAATCAATATACAAGGAAGAAGCTATCTAAATTATATTTTTGACGCAGAACTACGTCTTTCTCCGCGCTGGGAAAGGGGTGCAAAGTTACGAGTCGAAATCCTGAAAACTTGGTCAGAAAGGTGACGTCAAAAACTTGATTTCAGTCAAGTGACGCCAATCAATGTCACGTGTCCTAACGGCACGTGATATGTACGCCGATTCAGTTTCCCCGCCAAATTTGGCGAGGAAATTGATGTAACGTGACCTTACGTCACGCGTATAATACACAAATTTAGCGAGAAGCTAAATTGAGCGGGAAACTTTATGTCATGTGACGTAGATACCGCTTGTGTTTCCCCAATATATTAGACTGGAAAATTAATGTAACATGACCCCACGTTACGTGACTTAAGCACCAATTCGTTTGCCCCACTAAATTTGACAAAAAATTTACGTCATGTGACCTCACGTCACTGATTGACCTATACATCAATTCAGTTAACCGCTAAATTCGGTGGACAAATTGATGTCATCTGAGCTGACGTTACGTAATATATGCACCAATTCAATTTCCCCGCTATATTTGGCACGAGAATTGATGTCACGTCAACTATAATAATCTTTATTTTCCCACGCTAAATTAGCGGATAACGTGACATCAATTTCTTCCACCAAATGTATTGGGGAAACTCAATTAGTGTATAGTTTACGTGACGTGAGGTCACATGACATTAAATTTTTCGTCAAATTTAGCGGGGAAAACGAATTGGTGTATAGATCACGGGGCGCCCGGTAACGTGACATTGACATTAATTTTTCCAGCCAAATTTAACGGGAAAACATAACTGGTGTCCAAGTCACGTGACATCAAATTTCCCGCTTACTTTAGTGGGGAAATTGAATCGGTTTGTAGCTTCCGTGACGTCAGGTCACCGACTTCGCTGATACTCGAGCCACCGGCATCCAAGTCTTGCGCACCCGCTATCGTTATGCGGCACGTGTCTATTGCACGAGCCCGTGAAAGTTTCTCCAGCTGCCACAAAAAACACACCTGGGACCAGTAGACAAAGCAAGGCCTCTCATATAACACTGTCCCTCTTATTTTTTGTGCCACCCACACGTACTTCTAAGGAAATTTATGCAGCATAGTAGACTTATGCACAGACCAATGTTTTAGCTAACTGAATGCAAGCAAATAAATTAAAAATAACGGGCAGATGTCGCTTGAGTTTACCCAACTTTCAATTACCTTCTTCCTCTTTTTAAAACAAAGTGTAGAATTACATCTGATTAATATGTGGTTGTTTGCACTTGGAAAACGTCGTTTTTCGCCGTTGCTTAAAACAAAACATTCAGGCGGTTATTTTTTGGCAGTGTGCAAATATGCTTTGAAGGAGTCTGATATCTCAGTCTCCTAAAGCCTTATGCTTCGAAAAACGCTAAACGGAATTATTGTTTTTCAATTAGAATGGAGAAACAATGGTCCAAGTACGTATCTCTTTCTGGTATTTCTATTATAAAGGTCAATGAAATTTTTTTTAAATAATTAATTCGCTGAGTTTATGTTTACAACATATATTATAACTAACGCAAAGCGAATGCAGTAAGAGCCCTGTATTTTCTTTTTAAATAGGCGACAAAATATGTTATAGAAATGCGAAACTTAATTAACGAACTTCAACTTAGCCAAACGCCGCTCTTATTTGAAACTATAATAGGTCGCACATGCGTGAAGTTATTAGTTCATCAATTTGAGGCTGAACGTACTAAAAGTAGAATAATCTAACTTTGAAGTTTTTCTTAGTCGCACTGCTCAAACGTAGGAAGTTTGTTATTTTATTAAAGCCAATGAGGTGCAAAGATATGTTACACAGTAGGTCAATTTTATTTCGAACTTGATGTATACGTCACTAGTAATATTTAGCCCGTCTCAATACATCTTTTTTCAAGCTTGGGGTATGACAGGCGTTGTGATAGGAAGTGTGTCTCGGATCCGGTTTAATCACTGCCGCCCTAAAAAAAAAGCGAGAACTTGTATTAGACACCGTTAACGTTAATCTTAACCACTATGTAGCACGAACACATTTCAACCATCTTTCATTCCCAAAACGTCTTTGGATTAGAACCGCCTTCCCACCTCCATCGGCATAATCCAGGCGGATTATTTATTTTAAACTGCTGTTTCTAATTTCTATTGTTCATTACTAATATGTGCTTTGTCTTTAAGTTATTTAATGTATAATTTTTTTTGTTGAATACAGCCCACTCGCCTCTGTAATGCCGTTGGCCCTGAGGGTATTGAAATAAACAAAATAAATAAATAAATAAATAGGACCATGCAAATCGTGGCACCTGAATAAAATGCGCAACAACTTTTTTTTCTGTGGCTTTTTTGTGTTTTGGTTTAGTTTTTACTTCCAGCATTTAAACTCCTCCTTTGCGGTGCAATTTTTATTAAGAAATCCCTGCGAAAATGAAATTATACGCGACCAAATTTCTAAATTCGTCAATGATGCTAGAGCTTGTTGGCAGCTTCAAGCATAGGTGTTGAAAAAGCAAATTTAATAGCTACAGACTGATTATAATTGTGTGTGCATTCATACGCTTTTGGTAATTGCTGCCATTTTGCAATTGCATGTAAACGTTCCTTTGCAAAAAAAAGTACACATTGTAAGAAATAGGATTTTACAGACGTTATTGGTCTTATTGTTTTACATCGGAAACTAAAAAAATACCATAATTACTTCGCATAATTGTAACCACCCGTTTTAGTATTCGTATCGCTTAAAATATTTAAAATGATTGAGGTACTAATTCGCAGCATGGAACTGTCGGCGAAAAACACAAATACATAAAAATAAATGTCTATGACAGGCTTAGATAACGTAGACGATTGTCTACGTTATCTAATTGTTAATTTTTTTCTCACATCTTTTCTTTTTTTTTGCTGTTCTGCCGCTGCTGATGTCGTGATGTCGTGTGGGCTTGGAACCAGTCAAGCTGTGCTAACAGCTTTTTTTCCAAGCCGCCCTCCAACCTGTACTTTGTTGGAAAAATAAACTCCTATTATTAATATTATTATTGGTCTAGCTGGTTTATTCTTAAGAATGTAAACAACGCAACCGTAAGAACTGAGTAAAAGAAGCGCTGAAAGTTATTTACATGACTGATAGTGTACAGCCATGAATACCCTTTCTAGTAATCAAGACTTAACTAAATTTACACCTACAACTAGAACCAGCTTAGTTATATTAAATAATGAGAAGGACGAATAATATAAAATATGAAGATATGTTTCCCGCATTGTCTTATTATTTTGCTCTGGCTTTTGTTGCAGCTCAATATTTGATTAGAGGATTGCTTAGTTTCGGTATGACGACTCTCAGTATTGACACGTACCTTCGCAGGTCCTACGAATGACAAAATATAATTTTCAAGGTTAAAATTATATTTTGACATTTTACAGCCTGTTTGGTAAATATATTCGGGAACGCCTAGCAATCCTGCAGCGCACGTTTCTATAAACTATGCTGTTAGATTAGAGCCTATTAAAATGACTGTACTAGAGCAGGTAAGGAGGTGTTTTAAACTAATCTGTCAGAAATTACGTGCTCAAGAAATCGCTAACATATATGAACGACAGGCGAATCCTTTATAATTGAAACATGCCAGATCAGGCGAATATTCATGAAATTAATTAGAGAATCTTAATTCATTCCATTGCCACTCAATACTTGTCATTTGTAACCTAACATCCCCGGAGTTGAGTAGCATATACCTCAAAGGAGTCGTATTTATTTCAGCTATCCATTTATTATACTCAATCTTTGGAGGCTCATTTTTTGTTAGCGTAAACACATTTTCTTTTGTATTTTCATAACAAGACATGTTTTCAGCAAAACAACTAGATGTTCAACACACTTCGAAATTTAAATATAATCGTTTTGTGACATTTCAAAAACCATGTTCAAGGAACCTGAAATTAAACGTTTGCCAGCTGTTGGAATAAAAGACACAAATATTAGATTCAAATAGGAGTGTTATGTTCACCAATATGAACGACATAGTGGGTTTTATTATTGTAGCCTACGTTAAGACGAGTCCAAGACGCAATGATAGATGTCGTTAGGGTGTAAAATATGTGACTCCTGGATAAGGCCATAAAGGCAATGGAAGGCAGGAACAGTTAATTGCTATGTATGTTTAGTCCTTATATAAAACAGTTTATTCTTAGGAGTACCATAACTCATTATTTCTACTATGAATATAAAACTTGAAAATTATATGAACATAAGACTAAAGCAGGACATGGTCCCTTTTTACTCGCACATCGATCTTCACACTCCTTTTCGGAGTAAAACCTATTCAATCAAGGGCATATGTGTTTGTTATCCAAGACGCACTTATTCTGGCACAGATTAAACCGATTATATACCACAACTGTTTCTTTGCAATGGCGCAACTCAGGATCTGGGGCGCATATTTTGTCGACCGGATTTTAAGAATAAATAATAGTTATATTACGAATGAATCTCACTTTCATAAACATAAATCACAGGTCCACCTCGAAACAATTGAACTCTTCAGTCATTGCTGACAATGTGGCTAAGAGAGTTGCGTTGACTACCGCTAGTTTCATTGCAAAATTCCATGTTAGTGTAAAACAATAAAAATTGACACCGGATTTAATGTATCAAAAATTTTCTCAATGAGCTTATAACCTTCTCTGTTGCTGTAGCTAAAAAAGGTATTTGCTGCTTTCAATTGCATAACCTTGCCAACAATTTGTCACACGAAGATATATGTAAAGGTTTGGTAAATGAACCCTGCAGCTGAGATTTGAGAGGTCATCGCATCCTTATATTACGGATTTTGCAGTTTTGTGCTGTGCTCTCAACACCTTTCATTATCATATACATACCATAAGGGGAAGGTTGAAGCGGAAGATCTACCAGATAGTCAAATACGACCAGTCGGAAGGTGAAAGGAGTGTTGGTTTTCTCTAGGCTCTATCAAGCGGCTCTTAGTACAGTCCATGAATGGCCTTGCTCGTTTTAGCATTGACTACCAAGTTCTGTCAGTTCCTCACTCCATTAGTTTATGGTGAATGCACAGGACCACCATTTTAGAGCTATCGTTTGTAGCATCGCGTTGTGGCTTGAAACAAAGCTTCATAGTAGAAAAACCCAGAGACAAAGAGCTAAAAATGACAAGAACCGCACCGCCTCAAAACTAGCGCGACGATCATTTTATTTGACAGTCTTCCTTCTTCTTTTTACATATCACGAACGCGACCCTCGGTCATCGGCAGGCACCACATTTAAAGGTCTCAACCAAAAGACACATGCATGACTGCAGTCCTAAGCGTTCCGTGATTACAACACTAGACCCGCAAAAGCGGCGGTGTCTCATCGTCCAAAACAAACCTTAGCTCCCAAACAACGGTTTGGTACAATTTCGTAATAAACAAAAATAAAGAAAAAATTAAAAGAATTAATTCTGCTAGACATAGAAAATAGACTAGAGAGACAAGAACTTTCGTGTTTCCTCATCCAAAGTCAAAGAGGTCCTGCTAATACAAATTCCGGCGCTTATAATCCTAAGTGTTTCCTTAATAACTCTCTTAAAAGCAACTTCTTCTTTACTAACAACAGTAGTCCCAGCCCAGTCTGGGTAGCAATTATTGCACTCACTGAGATGGTTTACTATTTCAGAATTGGCCGCACAGAAGTTAACCGCTCGACGATGAGACACCACCGCTTTTGCGGGTCTAGTGTTGTAGTAATCACCGAACGCTTAGAACTGCAATCGTGCACGTGTCTTTTGGTTGAGACCTTTAAGCGTGGTGCTTGCCGATGACCAAGGGTTGTGCTCGTGATTTGTAAAAAAATACGAAGGAAGACTGTCAATTGAAATCATTGTTGTGCTGGTTCTGAGACGGTGTTGTTCTTGACCTTTTTAGCTCCTTGTCTCTAGGTTTTTCTACTATGATTCGTCAACAGCTCGATTACGTCTTGACTCTAATTTCTTTAAAACAAAGCTTCGATGTTTGTGTACTCTGATAACGTTCAATGGTTATAAGTGCAAATATCAATAGCTATTTTTGAATCCAAATCGAGCAAGTTTCGCATAAAAACAACCGGTCCAATAAAACATAAACCACTTTGGCTACGAAGTTTTTAATATATCGAATTTGTAATAGAGCACAAGTAAGCATTTATCCTAACTACTTTACCGTCCCTTTAAACTTCATGAAAATTGAAAGCTGATTAGTTGGTGCCAGTAATCAGGCCATTAATGTGTAAGACATACTTATTTCTTTTCGGTTTTTTAATGCACTAAATACGTCACCTAGATTTGCTACACATTCCGTTTTGTATAAAACTATGAGCTTTTTTCGGTTCCCTTGTAAAAAATAAATTCGTTCCTTTATTTCGCCTATACGAGATCCGATTAGTACAACGTTACGTGCCACCGCGCTTGACTTCAGACAGCATACAAAATGTTATATTAGTTCGAAGCTCATTGACCTCCTTTAATATGATTATCCACTCGTAACATTGTTACTAGAGCAACTACATGCAGTCATGTATATGACTTACTTTCGCATGTGTTGTAGCACTCGCTTTGGTTGTAGAATCCGATGCCGTGATAATCGCAACCAAAATAGGTCTTGCACTTTTTTTCCTTTCGGTCGAAAAAATAGCGATTTCCATATTGGCTACACATGCCGAGGTCCTGTATGGGCAGCTTGCATTTGTTCTTTACAAATCCTTGTTGAATGCAACGCAACAAAACAAAGGTATGTATTAACAATAAATTAGGCATTGACAAATCAGAATATCATAGCAGAGATCGCTCAATTGCAATTGAATCTGCAAACGCCGCAAGGGCGTTCTTCATGGGTAGCTTAATGAACAAGCTCTGCGTTAAAATTCTCAGATTTAAGGTTTAGAAGAATAACTTAGGTCTCTTTCATTGTCTTTTCGTGGTTTCTAAAGACGAACTAGTCAAGATATCCAGATAAAATAACAGTTCTAATCTAATGGGATGTTCCTTAGCCACCAAAACACGACTTTTTTTGCAGTGCTCGAAATCTAACGATTTTCAACATCGCCTTAGTATTTGTTTTTCGTTGGTATTGGAACAACTACCCCACCTCACCAGTGCGGTTTATTTATCCGCATAATTCAACTGAGATCACCTTGTAAGCTTGCGATTAACGAGGTATGTGCCATTTCTTTCTACAAGTATGATTCCTTTATTAAAGTAAACATTTCGGCGCTCCCTCTTTCCTAAAAAACATATTTCAGTATATCTACAATTATCAGTCGATAGGAAGGGCACTAATCTGCGTAGAAAAGAAAATTAGTTCCCTGATCTTAGGGGCTAAATAAATTCGTGGATTCAGGTCAGAAGTCTTGCATGAAAAGAACCTGTCTTGGTTATATTCATGGAAGTGCCAGTCGTTTCTTTTACCGCCATTAACAAATGTATTTAAGAAAGCTAAATAATAAAGCTATAGAACTACGCCGCAGACACTTCAGCCTTTAGTAAAATTGTGAAAGACAGAATTATTTCAGGTAAGCAGTTCATAATAACAGTGATTAAGTACTTATCTAAATACCACCATACAAGATTCAGTTGACCTGCACCATTTTCATCGCACGCTTCATGGCAAACTTTAAAATTATTTGTCTTTTTCTCTCACTCCTAGATTTTTTAATTCAGTAGGGAAGTGATGTTTTTAACGCTAACATTAATTAATTCCGCGCTATCTAAAAAAGTTGAGCCATTTCTATCGTACTATAAGAGGGGAAATACAATGTTTAAGGGCACAAAATTAAACATAAAATTTGTAAAGAAATTAACCTCCTTCTAGGTATTACAGCTTATACAATATTATCGTTATTTCGATGCGATAATCTAACAAAAATATATTGATTATTCGATGAAGCGCACGTCAGCACGTGGGAGAAGGTCACACAATATATAAATAATGTATTTTGCGAGAGCAGCAGTTACCGTAAACGGGAACGTCTTTTATATAACTGTTGTAGCAGGATGTACCCGAAACGTTTGATTTAAAAAAGGTGCGTGTATATACTTAAAAAGAATTGATCCTGACTGATTCGTACTTTTCCAAATTTTTTTTCTTTCAAAATGCAGCGTTTATTTTTTGCAAAATGAAAGCCGATATTAGGCTAAGATTTATCCTAATTATACCCCTAGAAAGTTTTCATTTATCCAAATAGATGCTACTTTAAAGATTCGTTTCAAGTGCTGCGTACCAGCTCGGATTGCTCTAGTGATGTGCTTTCACATGCATATATTGGCATAAATTATACACTACCAGAACGGTTCATGACTATTTAAAATGAATAACACACGTTGACTTCAAATATATTAGAAGTAACGCGCAAATAAATAGGGCACGGGGCCTATCTTACTTCCACAGCGTCCGTAGCAGGCATTGAGGGTTAGGAATGCGTTCTTTCCTCCTTCGCATTTTAGTGATTTATCAAGATAGCAACTTTGGGTAGTTCGATTGAATCGATAATAGCTGGTGTCTTTGTGCGTGCATCCATGTTCACTGGGTAGCTGTGCGCAAGGACCGTAGTCGGGATCTGTTAAACAAAACGGTTATGCGATTTGTAAAGTTTGCAATTCAACCGATCACTTTAAAATCAATTTTTGACGACAAAAACAAAACAAAAAAACACTTGAGGTTACACAGGATTCGTGACAGTGTGCACTTCTAAAAATTTTAATAATTTTCAAATTTAAGTATTCATTAGTAATGTTCAATTATGTGTTCTGAGCAACGTAGTGGCAAGCAAAGGTGGAACGTTGGAATATTCGAAGTCCATACCATACACCTTCGGCCTCAAAGAGGCTGTGCAATGAAATTGCGCCAATTTTATTGTCTAAATGTTAGCAACACTCCGGCCGCACCACAGAGAAACCAATGTTTTGCTCCAAAAAACATCAAAACATTAAATAACACGAATAAACCTAATGTCGCTTCGTCATACTAATGCGGGTCCAGTCCTAACTTGGCTGAACTGGATTTCCCTTCTCTCCCGCGCATATTTGACTCCCGCGGGGAACGAGGAGTGGGCATCCCGAACGGCCCAGTGTTAACGCGTTGACGGCACCATGCGGCGAAGCTCACAACCACGCCAGCTTCCCAGTAGCTTTCCCCGTGAAGTAAAATATGACGTCACAAACACCCTGAGGGGCACCGTATCTCCCGAAACGCATTGCTATCTCCAATGGCTGCTCTCAGAGCCGATTCCAGCAAGGGCTCTTAGAGCCCTTGCTGGAATCGGCCGTTTGGAACGAAGAGCCCTTAGCGAAAACATATTTGGGGGGTCACGTGATCTCGCGGTTACGCCGACGGTTACGCCGACGGCGACGCCGACGCCGACGCCGATGCCGCTCAAGCCGGAAACGGGCCCCTAAGAGCTGCGCTCTAAAATATAATGTACGCGAGCTACAAGTGTAGTTACACGCGTTTCTCGTGCTGGCGTTTGCCGTAGCAATTGTTCTAAAGCAAAAAGTCTCTAACAAATGTTGCCTTGCACGCGCGTTTGTCAAAGGCTTATTATGATTATTTACTTCGAATCTTTTATAAGAGGGAGGCCAGCACGCGCGGATTGTAGAATTACACTTCCAGCGTTCTCCCTGATGCTTGGGTTATTTAAAAAAAGGTCTATTGGGACACTGTCTGCTTTTGTGTGCTATCGATACCCAGCCGATTGAGTCAAGGCAATCCGCTTTCCAAAGACGTTGCCATGCCGACAATTATCGCGTTCATCTAGGCTTAGGACTGACCAGAATCGAAAGACTATCTTAACAATGCGGCGAGGTCATTGTTCATGCTTTGCGATTTAAGTGAGTTAAGGCAAAGCGAAAGCCTCCTGCACCATTTGTTGCTGACTAACGCGCCCGATATTGCAGCTACAATGACATATTAGTTCCAAAGCGAGCGGCACTCACTCGCCGGGGCACCGCCATGTTTCCCCGCATCCCTACCGAGCCAGTCACGTGATTTCAAAATCCCTCTCCTAGGTCCTGCGGCTAACTTTAGCCGCGGTTAGCGCTTCGAGCAAACGGGCCCAGGTTCCTGTTCTACATGGCACGCGACAAGGCAGTGGTGGGATCGCTCAACGCAAAGCCGAAGCTCACCAAGATCTTCTCAACAACGATATCTGCACTTAAAAAAGAAGGGAGTAATGCATCCTCCTTTAAAGGAGGAACCTGGCTGCCCCATATACTAGTAAATCAAGGCAGGAAATCTCTTCCTACAAAACGGGGAGACAGTTTGTTTCCCTAAGAATGGAGGAAGGTTGCCACGTATTTTTGCCTAAGGAGGAAAAGGTGATCCCCTGCAAAGGGAGAAAAGTTGCCACCTTTTTTCGCCCAATGGAGGAAACTTTCTCCCCTCGCGTAATTAAAATAGCTTCCACCAGATAGCGATCAAAACGGCAAAACAATGTCGGAGGAGCACCAATTTCTTTTTTAGTTCCCCCGACTGCTGAACGCTACGTGGGAGATGCACACGCCCTTCAAGTACCCACCGCCCTCACGCACTCACGGTCATCACAGCCCTCACGATTTTCACGGTCCTCACTCACCCTCAAACTCATGAATTTTCTTGGTCCTGAAACAAACTCACTCTCACCTCACCTGTGAAGATGAGGGTGAGTGAGGGCCCTTATGAGTGAGGTTTGCCGAGGTATGCCCCAAATAACTGTCTGCGTGCAACCCAACGCGTAGACACCACGCAACTCACCGCGTGCAACGCAACACTACGCAAGCTACCGCACGCACTAAATCACAAGCCAGCAGCCGACGCGGGTCATTCAGCATTACTTAATATTCACTTCGTGCCACCTTTCTCGCTTAGCACTGCTAAAGTGTGTGTGTGTGTGTGGGGGGGGGGGGGGGGGGGGAGGGGCTTTGTGGGGGCTTGTTGATTTGCACGACGCCGCACACGATTAGGACTCCCGCACTTACGAAATTTGACCGCCCACGCACGAGAGATACCCGGGAGTAGAGTAATTATATACGCTCTGCTTGCACCCTACACAATCCCAGAGCCCCAGCTGCGCTGCAAAATAAACATCGGAGCTCCCCACGAGAGGGCCCTACTGAAGAGCGAGGCAGAAGAAAGGACCTGCTCTAAGGCGTCTTCAGAGACGAATCATTCGCCTCGAAGCGACTCACCAAAATCCTTATTCTGTTAGAGTTCTGCACAATTTTAAAGCGCACGTGCAAGAGCGTTGGCGAAGCGTTTGGGTACAAACCGTTGGCACCAAAACGAGTTATTAAATTCGTGAATTAACGAAAATGCGGGCGGTGTGTGTTCCTATAGGGCGGTTTAAATTTAAATTGAACACACGTGTACGGGTTGGTATTTTTATGTGCCCTAAAAATAATATTATATATTATAGACCCATTGCCGTAATAACCAAATTCACTTTTTAATGTTTTTTTAATTATTTTTCTACAGACATTTTTTTTTAAGTGGATCATTGTGAAATGCTACGTTTAGACTGTTTGATTTTTGTACTCGTTTGTGTCGGTTGAAAACACTCGCCATAATTTTTCTTGTACATTTATGGCGCGTAGCCTAATTTTACTTTAAAGTAAATTGCCTTGGCATATTTCATGACAAAATAAAACAAAATTCCAAATATTGCATTCTTGTGCTTTTGTGTCATAACTGGATTGTTGTACCTTAGGGATCATTATACATCTTGCTTATTAAATACTATACGCTTGTAGGCTTATATATATACTATCGACCGCTTCATCTTTAGTTTCGTTTATTTTCATGAAATAAGTTTTATCTATTTATATATCTTATCTCAAATTAAAGTTAGCCTCGATTTGAGCCAGCGTTATTAAAGAAATGTCACTTTTAATTACCTTCTTGGGTTTATATATTATTGTCAATAATGTTAACTTTCTGTGCGCCTAATCAAAGTTCATCCTTTTCTAATTTCTGTGTGACTCCGACGGGCAGGCGAGCTGGTGATAATTAATCTAACATAACGTCTGAGACTGTGGTTCAGACAAATTAAAGAACCTTTAAATAGAAGAAAAAGACAGCAGGAGTAGAATGGCTCGATTTCTTAACGCATCTAAAATGAATCCAAACGTCCTTCTTTCAGACGTTGATTTATTGGCATGTTTTTATTCGACTTGAAAGCTGCCTAATGTTCTTCGAACCACAGTCTCGAGTCTTCAACCGCAATGTGTTTTACTTCTTTCTTTTTGCGTGTGTGCGTGTGTGTGTGTGGGGCGGGGGGGGGGGGGGGGGGGGGAAGGTGTAATTGAGTGGAGCTGTATATTTTTCTTTACCTCAGTTAGTACATAATATTTCTTTATCTTTCACCTCGTCTATATACCTATGCTGTTAAAAACCATTGGAAAAAATCTGCAACCGCCAGGCTTTTTTGTTGGAGCTATCATTCCAGTCCTCTCGGTTTTTACAAAGTTATTTTGTCCTGTTTTATCAATGGCCGTCATTCACAAATTTCATTAAGACTCCTCACGATGGTCGACATAAAATAAAAATGTATTGAAACTAATGTCGTATACCCAAGTGCTCAAGAGAACTCAGGAAGGCCATCCTCGATGTCATGGGGGATCACATAAGAAGATCTGGTACTCATCACCTCATCTAGTCGGCTCAATAACCTACCCCAACCCCTGTAGTTCCAAACTTACAGCCCTAACTTACTCCGTCGCCCCTTCCCCTCCCAAACACGTCCGAATTTTCGGGCCAAAAACCTCCAGAAAGCCGACATGTGAAACTACTCGCCGATTCGGGTGCATGCATGTGTGTTTAAGTACTTCCAGACAAAATACAACAAAAGGGAAAGCACAGAAAGTTATCATGATTGAAAAAAATATATATAAGAAAGAAAGAAGATATTTGCTTGTTAATAACGCGGGCTCAAATATGGCTAAATGTGCATTTTGATGAAGATGAAATTTTATATACTTTATATTGCGAAAATAAATTAAACTGCTACCAGTCATAACACATCTTTAGGCATGTAGACATATGCTCTTTAATTAGCAAAATACTATTTTAATTCTCACATACATGGCCGCAAATATGTTAAGAAAAAACGTAAAAGCGCGATATTTTCCGTTTTTAATTTCTGGCCTAACATACGCCAAAGCAGTTTAAATTAGAGCAAAAATATGCGCTGCGTTATAGATTTAAGAGAATAATTTCTGCGATTGTTTTCAATTTTACCTATTATTAGCCACCTTCAGAACCGGGTTCAAAAGTCAAGCAGCCTAAACGCTGTATTTCACCCTGCTCCACCTAGTGTTTATGACGGCAAAGCATTTTTCTAAAAGATATTAAGTTTTTTTTTATCGAGAGAACTGGGCTATAATATATATATATATATATATATATATTTAGGCAAATCAAAATACCCAACACAAGCCGCGTGTTCCTTTCCAAATAAAACCACCCTATCACGTTCACGTTCATAACTTAAGGTGCAATGTTTAAAGTGTTTGTTTGTTTAAACCATTTCAAATGTTACAGTTCTGTACAAGCAGATGACCGCGTGGACTACAATACCAGGTCAAAATGATAAGATGACTAAGATGAATTTGAGGATATCAAGCGTGGGGGGAGCGATTTTACTATTGCTATACTAATATTGCAGTACATAGCGCTTTCTCTCCATGTAAAATTACAAAAATTAAGTTGTCGCCAGAGTTCAGGCCATTTCTCGGCACAGAGACGAATAAAAAAACAAATAAAACAAATAAAAAACAAAAAACAAATAAATAAAGAACAAATAAAAAAAACACTAACTCGGAACATTTGCGCTCGTTCATATTTTAAGTACACTCTTTGTGTCGCACCTTGGTAGTAGGGAAATTTAACCGCAGTTTGCCACCAATAACACATCCCGAGTAAATTATAATGAATTTACTACAGTGGTTAAGTAATGCAGCACTTAATCTTCTAATCGATCCTAATGTCGAACACTGTTAGATTGAACATTGAGACAACAATTAGACCATGACAAACAATTAAAGCATTGAACAGCATAAGCTAGTTATGAAATGTATAGCTCTAGTCGTGATTGTGTGCTCAGTCACGTACTGCCTAAATACGCACATTTCAATATTATTTTGTCTCACACAACTGAGAGCTTTCAAAATGGTTTAAAAGCATTTGAATAAATTGAAATGCCAAAATTAGAGTGCCTACTTAAACGAACATAAACACTCGCCCTGATAGAAAACGAACATGTGGATTTCCTACAACTATAATGGCATTGAACACCCAAAAGTGACACGCTGATAATAATTAGCATTCCCCTTTTTTTTATTTTGTTCTTCTATTTTTCAAATGAGGAGGTCGTATTTCGAAGCTTTTTTATCCCAAATTGTTCGAAATTTGACGGTAAATTTTGCCATTAATTCAATTAAAATATCTATAAGTAAGTAATATCTGGATGTAAACCTGTGCTATGTTAAAAAACGCACATGTATTAATAATATTTCTTCATCTTGATTTGGTGTCGACGATACCGTAAAATCACCGAACTCTTCAAGGTAGTCGCAGGAAAGCTCGATTTGATCCCATCCTGTTCCATCACTCTACTCTTCGGCAGAGCAGGGTGAAGCGATAAAGAGTAATAAAGAAGCTTAAACTATGGTGCCTGGAACGCGTCTCCGACTGGTGTGTTTAGCGCGCCCAAAAAAGTGGTCCCTCGATTTTTGCCTGATGACGTCATACAAGTGTCATGCTGTTGCCGGTCACAATCCTGGCGGCGTCCCAACAGTAGTGGTGTATATGGCAGACGCCTGTTCTGCTGTAGGTCGCTCTCCACTGTGACAGTCCACGGAAGATAGAGCAGCCGGAAGCTGGGACGCCTGGGACGCCGTGACGACAGCGACACTCGTGTTCGCTTGTGCTTTTCGCCAGCATTTCTACGCCCAACCGCCTGGATCGCGACAGGCAACAGCATGACACTCCGGTTTCTTTTCTGTGACGTCATTTTGTGCCACTTGGGCACAACTATTAATGTATGGGCGGGATAGGACGCTAAACACACCAGTCAGAGACGCGATCCAGGCACCATACTTAAACTGACCCCCCCCCCCCCCCCCCCCCCCCCTCCTTCCGCCTTTTTTGAAATCATGGTGCATGTCTTTCACCGCTACAAAAACACAGCCTTCCTTTATCTAGGAGAAGGAAGTATGCCCCAAACGGCCAACTGGAACTGCGGCTTTTGTCGTAAACCAGAAGTACAATGGCGTGTTGGTCTAGGTGAACCTTGACGAGATAACTTATACGACCCTCTTCGTCAGTATTGCGAAATATTAAAGGAAGATGGGACGGCATTTTCTAAAGCCATTGGAGTTTTTTTTTTTTTTTTTTTTTTCTTGTATCGGGACATTAAAGTGTGGAGTTCATCGAATAAATTTGAGTCGTCGAACATTTTAGCCGTCAGCGTTTTTCGGAGTTCTTTGGATATATCCGAAAATACAAAACCCCAGGTATAATGAACTAATCAAAGTTGAATTTGTAAAGCCATAACAATTGCCGTACTTCAGTTGTGAACTCAATTTATGCCTGTGGAGCAGGTTAATTATGATAAAAGTGTCGAGAGCGATACAGCGATAATTTCAGATTTAACTTATATCTTAATTATTCGCATCTCCGCTAGTCTATACTTGTATTAATCTGGTGTTAAACAAACGATCACTTTTATCCATCCTACTTTTTATTAGTATAAAAAACTCACGTATGCTTTTGGAAATAAAAAAAAAAAGCTCATTACCTCTGCATATATCTAAACAATCGCCTTCCCTCTCAAACACATTTGAATCTTCGGTTCTTTCCGTTTCCCAGTATAACTTGACACATCTCCCTCGATGTGAATTGTAAGTCCACTTGTGATTTTTCGCTTTGACAGCGGTTTCCTTTGGGGTTTCAAAGCAAAAACTTGGAACGTGACCTGTGGGTAAACATTAAACAAAAAATTGCTTTTCGTTTTCCTGTTTACGTATCCATTCGTACATATCATCTGCTTTCATCTGTTGATAATATACACATGAAAAATATGCCTCATAAAGTTAACCATTTTCAATTTCAAGACCTCCAGGTAATAGCTGCTTTAGCCTACGAGGTTCTTTTATTTATTTACTTATATATTAATTTATTGAGTTATTTTACCCCACGCGGGAAAGAAGTGTTAGGCCTCACGCTTATTTCTGGAGCACTTCCTCTGAGATTTCAATTATTTTTCCTAGCCCTCAAAACAAACCGTCAGGAATGACCTTATACTACCTAAATATCTAAAACAATTAAGATTGAGAAAGCCTAACCCAAGCTCCAAATCGGGCTCTAAAATTAGGGCCCACAACGAAGCCCCTCGTGGAGCTCATAGGGGCCTAAGGGCCTCCCTCATGGGACACACAGTGGGCCCACGTGGGCAGCCATTGAGGTATCGCCGTGAATCTTATTTCGTTTGCAGTCGTTTCGTAATTTCCCCGGACAATGTAGGATCTATTATCGACTGCTCGTTTGCCTAGGTAGCACAGATTCATACTGAGGTTCTACGGCGATAAACAGGTGTTTTCAGCGTAAAACGGCAGTATTGGTCTGCCATAAATGCCTCGTTCCCCTATTATGTGGGGTATTGCAGTGCATCAAAAACAGGGCAGGCCTCGCTTTGTCTGTTTGTCTATAAAAAAGTTATCATATTTTTTTTAGTTTTATGAATATGCGTTATTTGATAGATTGACAAAAGGTCTTCAGCAAGAACTTAAAAAATTGGGCATTTCCAGTTTACGAGAACGAACAGAAAGCTTAAAATAAATAACCCTTTTTGGGGATGTAATGAGGATAATCTGCCAGTTGAGCTGAATAGAGACACCGGGTTATGACACCCGATGAACGTGTTTTTAAATTCTTTTATAATTGAATTTTTAAATTATTTTATAATTATAATTCCTTTTTCGTGCCCTAAATTATAATTATGAATGATATGGAATGAAATTAAAACCATGTCGTAGTAAACTTTTCAGGATGTGCAATAAATATGCTCAATAGTTCCGGAAAATGAAATTTCTAGAATTACACAAGGATTTCAAATTGGGCATTCCCAATCTTTTCCCGCTTGGAGCCCATGCGTATGCTAACCTTGCCCCCAAAGCGCCGACGGGGGGCTCACGTAATACTTCGTAGGGCAGCTCGAGCTAGACACGTCTAGGCTCTGCTCCCGTATGTTCCACATCTTCGCTAAATCTCTTAGGGCGTCGACGATGGATCCAAAGAGGTATTGCCTGGGCAATCAAAGTTTGGCACGCCCACATGTTTCCCGGTGGAGCCCTCGTCTGTGGTAACTCTGCACCCGTATAGCCGAGTGAGACCCAAGTGGGCATTGAACGGGCAGCCCGCGTTGGGCACATCCACGCGCTGCCCCGCGAAGCCCTCCTCTGTGCAATTCGAGCCCAGCGGGACATTGCGTGGGCAGGCCAAGGGAAAACATGCTCACGCATAGCCGAAGCGTGGCCCACGGGGGTACTGCATCGGCAGCCAAGGTGGAAGTGCCCTCACCTTTCCCACATCTACGATAACTTTACCTTCGCATAACCGAAATAGTACCTGCAGGAGAATTGCGTGGGCAGTACCAATTTGGCATGCCCACGTTGCAACAAAAAGGGACCCACGGGGATATTGTAGGGGCTGCCATTGCTCAATTTGCCCACGTGGGCCCCGCTTCATGTGCTACCTGGAAATGTCCACCTTTAAGAGACGCGAACGAGGACGGTCTTGAGTTCGGTACTCTAAGCGTAATCAAAATTTGTTTCGGGACAGTTAAAAGGAAAATAAAGCCAAAATAATATAAGATACAATATAATGTGCTAAGAAAAAAACACACACACAAAAAAACCGAAGTTAAATTTTAGCACTTGGCGACGATTGCTAACGCAAGTACTCATGTTGATCTCGAACGGTTATTTACCCGAAAAATTACGATGAACGTTTTCCCAGAAGTTGAAAACCACATGTGATATCTTTATTAAACAAACATGACAAAATTGGACGAAATCTTTCTTAAATATATTTGTACCGGTGTATTCTGGTGCCATTATCATGAACCCGTATTCAAAGCCGTGCTTACCCGCTCCAAGAAAACTCGTGTCACAGAAATTCACTTTCGCACGTTAACCTTCCTCGCGCAAACATTTTAACATATAAAAGACATTTTAAGGCTTTACGGATTTGTTCCAAAAGGGCCGTGAAAGCTACACTAATGCGGTTTAAGCATGCAAGTTAAAGAGCGAGGGGAACATATTATAGTGGGTTAATCGTCATAATAACTGGATTAAAAAATGTTAATTAATATCTTAATAATAGATGATAAATTTATGGTTCTAATCAAAAGCTTTCTGGGCGCCATTGGACGCCACCAGATAAGTAAAGTTTAGGAAGCCTTGAGGCGCGTCGAAAGTGTGGTGGTGCACTGAAGTTACCACTCATGCAGCAAGCAAAAGGCGTTCTTTGACGCGCCAAGAACTCTTTTAGCTAAAAAAAAAAAAAAACAGTTTCGCCTCAAGCAATATCGTTAATGGCCCATTAGATCGGCAACAGTGCGACGAAGAACTCTTTCGCATGAAAAGCTGTACAAGCCGAAAAGTCAATGGGTTCTTCGGTTTGTCCATATTTTGCACCCTAAAAAGTCCTTTAAGCGCTCCCTTAAATGTTTCTTTGTGAAAAACCCATCAGAGGGAAATTTAAGCTTCTTTTGTGATGCGAAAGAGTCCTTCATTGCCCAGTTGCCGTTACATTACACGAGGGGGCAATAGTGCTTGAGCCGAAACAGCTCTTCACGAACTGGTAAAGTTCTTGATGCGTCAAAAACTGTTTCAAAGGCAGATTTTCGGGAGCGTACACAAGAATATGCAGTAAAAAATTCAACAGCGTGTTTACTTAAGAAATGTGTATATAGATGGGAACATTACATTCGGCCACACATAGACGACGGATGTAGCAAAAAATTGAAGTGCGCGCGATAAAGCATTTTTAGATTATTTCCGTTAAATCGGAACTTCCCGTGAAATTGTGCATTGGAACAGTAAGAAAAGCAGTATGTCAACAATCAGAAAATATCGTAAAAAAATTATTGTGAGTTCACTTTTTGAGAACGGTATTACTTCAGTCCCTAATCCTCTAACTTGTAAAAATGGTCAAGCAAGATGCAATAATCACTACTTACTCCTGCACGTTTTGCTGCATTCTGATAAAGACAAAAATCTGTTGGCTTTTCGGTTTTCGGTGCGTCTGCCACCAAACTCATAGTACTGACAGAAGTCAATGCTGTGATTGTAAAACCAACCGGCAATAATTGCACGGCCATTCTCTACTGGGGGTTTCATCTTACAAATATCCGTCTTAGTCTCAGTCGTTCCAGATTCGGAATCACCTGTAATAAAGCACAGCTTCTCATTAATTCACTGGATACAAAATTAAATTCACTGTGGCAAGTTTGAATTTCTACGTTTTATGCATTAAATATGCGTTTCCAGCTTTAACTGAAATCCACTAAAGATAGTTTTCAATGGCAAGCTCGTAACCGCCTTTGATTTTTTATTACAAGCGTAAGCGTAGTCTTGCGAGAAGTAAGAGGAGGTTACAAAGGGCGTCGAAAGTTGAATAATAAGAATAATAGTCTTGATCTTATGTGTCCACAAACAGCGCAGGGCCTTTTGTGTGGTACACAGCAAATGCCCACAAGACAAATAGTATGAGCACTAAGAAAACATAGCTATCCCAAAAAAGCACTCACAAAACAAACATAGAATACATAGCGACATCTGACAAGCAAGATAAGGTAAAAGAAGAAGCGGCACGAAAATACAAATAGAGCTCCCCAAAAGAGATAAAAAAAAAGAAAACGCTCAAAATTGCAAATTACTGGGATCGTGCAAATAAATTCTCTAGATGACGCCGCAAAGTTGACTTGTCACTGAAAATTTCTATAAGCGAACAATCCAACTTATTAAAATTATGCTGCATTTGTATCAGGGGAGACGCGTGAAAAAACGTGGATGGATAGTAATAGTTGCGATTACGGCTCAAACGTGGTGGGGCGTGAAAACATACAGCGCTTAACAAGACAGGACAACCTACAAGCCCACTGACAAGTATGTATAAAAACAAGATATCCCGACAACGCGCCTGTCAAACAGAGTACATAAACCAAGTCTCTTGAGCAGCCGATCGTTGTTATAATAAAACTTACGCCAAAAAAAAAAAACGATCAAAAACGATCGAAAACGATGTGAATAAAACGCTTCTGTTCACATTCGATAGAGCAGGAAGCTGTATCTTTTATACAATTCCAAACTATATATGAAAACTCGAGTTTGGGCGAATTCGACAACAAAATAAACGAACGGTACATGGATACGAAGCATGCATCAATATTATTATTACATTAGTAGGAACCATACATTAATACATGCATTAAAGCATAGGAACATTAGTACATGCATTAATGCATACGAACAATACATTAATACAATTAATAGATGAATAGGAACGATACATGCATAGCAATGAATAATGCATACATGCATAATTGCCGAATGGACTAGGGCAGTAGCCGCTTGGAATTTTCCATGAATTGTACTAATTATCCACTTAATACATTCGTGCAATTTGAACAATTTGGAAATCGAACTCACCAAGTACTGCCCCAATTAATATAAAGATGAGCATTATATTCATGTTAACACCTATTAAAGATTAGAAAACAATCAAATTACGACACTTATTAAGCTGCTGCTACTATCGTCCAGACTAGCTTGTTTATATATGCTTTATCTAAAATATGTATGTTATACAAAGGTGCATATTAAAAAAAAAATAATATTATAGGCTTTAATATCTAACTCTTCCGGCATAGCGTGCGCATGAACTGAAGTTGTGCGTCCTTCTTCCGTGTTGCTGCAGGCTTGCGGTGACGTAGTTTCAGTGTCCATCTGTGCTGCAGTATGAGATCAGCGACCTGCATATTATACAGCGTTTGCAAGCAAAACCTCTTGCCCAAATTAGTTCTAGAAGAGAAAAATGCCGCCGTGAAAAATATTGCTTTTGCAGCTTAGTCAGCAGTCCATGCAGCGTACCAGAGAAATGCCTAAGTTGGCATTGGTTAACTTGGCACATGCTAGGGGCCTAACTTGGGACTAATACGGATTTGCTCCCAGTCGTTAGTTTGCGTCAGAGCACTTTTCTTTGGCGTTTTTGTTGCTTGTTTATGTTTCGCCACATAATTGCTAAAGTGCCAGGCTTTCGCCACACAGGCCACGTATTTACCGAACAACGAGCAGGGAATTTTAAATCTTGCACTTCTTCGGCAGTTTAGGCCTAATCTTGCCACAAAAAATACCAACAACTGGAAGTGAAGCCCAACGATGGCACTTGTTTGGCATTTTAGGCAAAAAGGTACCAGATGACAGCCAAACTGCCATCAATCAAGTCTGACTTTGGCACCTGTGGATGATTGGACGTTGGATGGATGTTAATGGATATATACCCTTTGTAACGCGAGGCAAGATGGACCACCTAGCTCAAGTCAAAAAGACAACCGTGTGATTCTTCCCGCCCTTTTAAAGCCAAGTTCATCCCCCTGACTATCACCAGCGATTGTGGGATATCACCAGGATAAGCTTTGAGGGATCAGATAAAAAACCCCCCCCCCCCCCCCTCCGCCTCTTCCTCTTCCCCCCGGTGAGGATGTCGCCAGTTTTCCTCGGGTCGGACCTTGTCGAAGTCACCCCAGCGCCGGACCCACTGGGGCACAGGGTTTAGATTTTGGGCCGGAGCCACGCCGGGAGGGAGTCCCAATTTTCCTCTCTCCCGCCTGTCCCCAGCTAGTTGTGCGTCATTCAATTTTCCTATACAATTTCCACCGATCTTCTAATCAGCTCTTTGTGATTGTAATCCATTATAAGCAGCCCTTCCATCATAGCCAGCAAACCCCATGGCCCAGGCCAAATTTGTTACCCCTTCAGGGAGGACAGGGCGAAGCCCCGTGCTCTTCAAAACCGAGTGCTCTAATGTCTTGCTCTCATTATGGCAGGTAGCATTTAATGTGTCTGACTCCTGAAATTTTGCCGTATATGTCCTCGTCCTCAAAACTCCCGCTTTATACTCAAACAGTAAAGAACTTCCCAGTGAATCGTCAACCACATTTTCCTTTCTTATTTCCGGTTTTTGTGTACGGTACATTGTTAGAGCTGATTTTTCCGGCATTCCTACCTCCCACATTTTTCTTTCTGCTCTTCAATTCCCTTTCTGCTCTGCCCAATCACTAGAGTGCAGACTTGTTCCCTATCTCAAATACTCTACTCACAATATTGGATTTCAAACACTTTTTGAAGTATCTTGGGATCGTGCAAATATCTTTGATCGAGAGTATTTGATACTCTATTTAATTACATTTCTAAGTACCTTGTACTCATTATTTCAAATACAGTTTTACATTCCGCCATTTTCCGAGTTTTTCTGCATGAAGTGGCGTGGGAAAGGCACGAGCAAACGTGAACATCCCTTTCGAGCAACCAAATCCTGTTCCTAGCTCCGATTAACTACGGTGACTTTGATTGAGCTCGTGAAAAAAAAAATTCGTTGTTTTGCCGATTGTGACTCACATTTCAGCCCAAAGTTTGTACAATTAAGGTTTTCCGCTTACGCCTCCAAAGGTGCCTTTTGTTTCCTAAAGTTTCCCCTGAAAAATCCTTAAACAAGAGGAGTGGTTTTACGGAGGTAAATATTGCTACACTGAGGCGCAACGCAGACCGGGAAGCGACCTACGACAGCAATGCAGACTTGATTGTCAAGAAAATAACAAATAGAAAAAAAAAAGAGAAGTGGGCATACAAAAAGAAGGCTTTTAGTTTAGCTCGTTTTATATTTATTTCCGCTATGGCAAAACTTCGAGGTTTTCTTTTGTTTATTTTCCTTTTGTCGTCAGTTCGTCACGTATTGCTCCCGCGACCACTGTGTGCAAGCGAAGATTGATAAGCAGATAATACGACAGGAAACGAACTAAAAGCTAGATGACCTCTCAAAATCCCAACAAAGCGCCCCCCAACGTTGACTGCCTTTCTGAACGGAGCCTACTTGAAGAAGGGTGCGACCACTGCTGTGTCTATTATGTGGGTTCTCTTTGTTATCCATTCACTCATATCCCTATCCCAAGTTCGTTTATATGAAATCTCCATAATGGGAATATAGATTGGAGCTAACGATGCACGTCTAAGGTGCGCCGCAGGACGTGACATTCAGTGATGTCACTATTGGGCAGGAGATCGAACTATAGGAAGCGCTCTGACCCGTTTGTTTCTAAAGTTCCTCTGTAAATAAGGTACATCTATACAGTATAGAGGTACCTTATTTGCTCCCCCACAACTCGGTGTTGTCTCATATAAGGGCTGTGCGCATGCCCACAGGCCTTATGGCCATGTCCTTGATTTCCTCTACAATAGAGCGCGGGGCACAGTGTAATGTAAAAAATGCTAACAATCGACGAAGTGACGTTAGGTGCTGGATCTGTCCCGAAAGCAGTCGTCAGAGAATGCGAGCTTGACCCACTTCGGCTTTTGTGCAAGGCTGGGCACCGTGCATGCTGCATTTTTTCATGCAGGCCGGAGTTGTAACAAAAGAGCCCCTCCTCCCCCTCACTGGAGAACCCGAACTTCAGCCGAACGCTGACGCCGCGTTCGGTTATGTCGGCCGAGCGCTGAGTCGTTGTATTTGTTGTCCCAATCTGTGTAGTTCTAAAGTTCACTGCTGGGGGCGTCACGGTCTGTCCTCCACCCCAATAGCTAAAGCGACCTTTTTATTTCTGTCCCAAAAATGTTTTGTAACGTGTTTTAGTGATTTTGCCACGCGCGTTGCCGAGCGAGCGCGCGGCCGAATGGTTAAAGCGCTTGGCTCCCGCGCGGAGCCTCCGGGTTTGATTCCAGGGAGCGGACTCCTCTTTTGCTAATTCTTTCAACTTGACATTTTCGTAAGTTTGAGAACCTTGTCTTGTGATCGAGTAGCGAATGTTCTACGCGCCGAACGTTCTACGCCGTATGTTCCAGAAACCTACGCGGGTACAAAAAAAAATGCTCCGCGTTGCGGTCCGGAGTCAGTCTCATCCCAGCGCTCGATTCTGCTGTTTCGCCGACATCGACACCTGCGACGCTAGCCTTTCTCTATTTTGTTTTGGGCACAAGTTCGCCCCATGAAACGTTTAGCTTCTTCAGTTATTCACCGCCTCATCAATTTTCATTCGTGACAATATCCTGCTCCTTATAGTTGGACTAAATAAAATAGCCCTACGAACTTTTTTTTTGCCGTTTTGTGTTGTGACGTGTTAATACACCATTCTGGCAAACCAGATTTGTGCAGCTGTATAATTGTCGTTTTCACTGACGTCAATACAAATCACCCAATGTGTAAGTATCTTCAAAGCAACTGAATTACATTTCTAAGTATTTGTACTCTACTCAATATACTTTTCAGTGAAAGTGACTTGAGCAGTATTTTAAATACTTTATGAAGCAGGTGTTTAGTAACTTAACTTAAATACTTTTATCGAGTATTTTTTCCATCACTGCTAGAGTGTAGGTATTTTATTCATTTATTTATTTATTTATTTACAAATACCCTCAGGGCCCCGAGGGGCATTACAGAGGGGAGTGGTGGTTTAGTGCGAGGCCAAAATTTGTGTTATCTGTGGTGGTGATGATGTGATCGGGAAGGCCATTCCAGTCCACAATAGTTCTGGGTAAGCGTGCACGCTGATGTGCTGTAGATTTGGTTTTCGGTAGGGAAATTTTGCATGCGTGGTCCAGTCTTGAAGAAACATAATTGGTTGGGTTAAGGAGGGACTGATTCAGAGAGGGAGAGTAATACACTTTATGCAGGAGGGAAAGCCTGGACATTTTGCGGTGCAGAGAAAGGTCAGGGAGGGTTAATAGAGATCTCATTTTAGTGAGACTGGAAAAAAGAGAGTGATCGGAAAAAATGAAATGCGCTGCGCGGTTTTGGAAAGCTTCTATTGCATTGGTGAGAGATGAAAGGTGGGGATGCCAGACAGATGAGGCGTATTCTAGTTTAGGGCGAAAAAAAGTAATACAGAGAAGTATTCTGAGGTTAGAAGGACCCGACTTGAGATTACGCCGAATATAACCAAGAAAGCGATTAGCTGAGTATATGATCTTATCAACATGAATATTCCAGAATAAATTATTAGTTAAATAAACACCAAGATATTTACGTTCGGTCGTGGCCTGGAGGACGGTGCCATTTAGTGTTAATGTTGTTACGTGGGGGAGGACGAGCGCGTGAGACATACATGCATGCATTTATTAAATATTTAGGGACATTTGCGAAGTACGGCACCAGTCGGCAATTTTGTTACTGTCGCCCTGGAGTAGCAGGTTGTTGTCGGAAGATTTTATTTGTCTACATATAACGCAGTCATCCGCAAAAAGGCGAATTGAAGAAGAAAGCTGAAGTAGTTGGTCACTAATATAGGTTGGAAAGAGTAAAGGGCCAAGTACAGAGCCCTGCGGGACGCCGGTGGAGACTGGAGCTAAGAAGGAGGAGGAGTCGTTAGCGAAAACAAATTGCGAACGATAGCTAAGAAAAGATTTGATCCATGTTAGAACGAGACGATCTAATTTTAAGGAAGAGAGTTTGAACAAAAGGCGATTGCGAGGGACCTTGTCGAAAGCCTTGGCGAAATCAAGGAAGACAGCATTAGTAGGAAATCCGGAGCCGAGATTTCGAAAAAGGTCATTAGTAAGAAACAGCAGTTGGGTCTCACATGAAAGTTGTTTGCGGAAGCCGTGCTTTGCGTGGTTGAAGTAAATGCAAGAATCCAGGAAACCGATAAGATGCTTGTAGATGACGTGCTCGAGACTTTTGCAGGAAATGCAGGTAGTTGAGTGGAGACGTTTTACTTCCAGATTTGTGCACTGGAATGACCTTGGCGAATTTTCAATCGGAAGGTACCACACGAGTCCCCAGAGACTGCTGAAAATTTTGAATAAGGAAAAGCGCTGCTGATATTTTGGTGTTGGTTAGAAGTTTGGTGTTGATATCATCTATACCGCATGAAGAAGACATTTTAAGGAATTATATAATGCTTACTATACTGTCAAAGTCTATATAAATATGATCCATGGGGAAAACATTTGTTGTTGGAACGAGGGGATCTGAGCGATGGGTGCAGATACAGTGAAAGCGTCGGAAAATACCGTGTTAAGAATATTGGCACAATCACTATTCAATATTTCATCACCAGAACTACTGACAAGGTTAATGTCTAGAGACGGTTTACCATTAAAAATGCTCCAAAACTGACGAGGGTTGTTTGGTAACATAGAAGGTTGGGTGTAGTGCAAGAATGTGTGCTTACGCTCACACAACAAACACTTGTATTGAGACGAGCAAGTGGCATGCTTAAGCCAGGCCTCTGGTGTATTTAGCTGTTTAGCATTCCTAAACAGTCTTTTTGTTTTCTTGAAAGTCGGCGACGAAAATTAGTAAACCATGGCTTAGATGCATTAGATCGGACATTTGTACATGGCACATAACGTTCGACAAGCTCGAGTAATTTGGCCTTATATAAGTTCCAATTTTCATTGGCATTTTAGTTATCAAAGTTGTCGTTAAAAGAGACGAAGCAATCCGAGAGCTGGCGATTAAATGTCGTAGTTGCCCCTGTGATACAAACGATTTTTTGAGGAAAAAACACCGATTTCTGTGGCTTAATATCAATAAAACAGTGTAGCGCTTTGTGGTCACTAATGCCATCAACAGGAGACAATGACTTAACTACTTGTGGATCAGCAGTAAGCACTAAATCAAGCACATTTGAGCTGTTGTCGGTGACTCATGTAGGAAAAGACACTAGTTGGGAGAGATTAAAGGAAAGGCACAAGTCAATAAAATCTCGGCTTACACTTGTTTCGCCAGAGCTAATTGGCGTCAGCACGTTCCAGTCAGTACCCGGAAGGCTAAAATCACCAAAAAGTATTACTATGTGCTGCCAAAAAAAGACAAATAATCACGAAGGCAATCACAAAAGTCACGTGAAGCATTGGGTGAAGAGTGGAAAACATCGAGCAAAGTAGAGCCGTAGCAACATTTTATGGAAACCCAAACTATTTCGAGGACACCTGGATCGACACTATATTACATGGAATAGTTCTGTTAACAGCGATAAGTACGCCTCCTCCTCGACGATTCGCTCTGTCACACCGGTAGATGTTGAAGTTAGGATGATCCGGTAATATTTCATTATCATCAATGTCAGGATTGAGCCACGTTTCTGACAGCAAGATAACATCAGCATCACGTGCACTTATCAGTGAAGACAAATCATCACGATTAGGTAATATGCTACGTGCGTTTGTGTAAAGAACACTTATGACACTGTGCGATTTAGCCGTTTTAGTAGGAACACTTTCCACGTTCCCCTAGCTCATGAGCTCGGTTACGCTGTCTGACTGGGCATCGTATATGAAAGTCTTAGGGCCAATGTGAAGTTTGTTTAATCGAAGTTTAAAAGGCAAAATTGACGTTTGGCAGAAGTGACGAGGTTATGGCGCGCAGCACGTGTATTATCGCAGAAGTTTTCCGATAGTGAAAACAAGCTACCCTTCAGCCGAAAACTGCTCTGTAGTGTTTGGCTTTTGGTTTTAAATGAAGCAAAACAACTTATGATTGGTCGGTTTGTCTTTCTTGAAAGTTGCCAATTCTATGAGCACGTTCAATATCAGAACTCGCTAAAAATATGCCAAACTTTTCTTCTGTGAATTCAAAAACTTTTTGTTCCGACGATGACCATGACCCACCGCGCGTGTCGGAGTACCTTGAAAAAGCAAGTTGCAACGACAGGAACGGTTTTCTAGATAGTCACTCCGAGTGAGAAGCGAGGCTGTTACTGTTGCCTGATTGGCAAGAGCAGCTCGAATGCTACACACTTCGGCTTTAGTTTCGGAAAGTGACTGAAGCTTGTTCTCAATTTCGGCAATCTTAGTGTTGATGGTTGATAAGGAGTTTTCCAACTGGGTTTGTTGATTAAGAAAATATATGACTTGATTGACATCTGACCCTCCCCAAGTCTCTTGGAATTGTCCTCTATTTTCACTAGTACGGCCCACATTTTATCCAACTGAGACTCCTGGACAGTGTCCGGGACAGTCTTGGGGCCAGGGTTAGACTCAACATCACCCGAATGTATAAAGAAAGACAAAATAACTCTGGCGCACTCTCACGCCACGTAATAAAGCACCCTCGGGCACGGGAGCACTACAAGGTACAGGTTGTTAAACCTCTTAGAATGTAAAAAATAGCGTTTACAAACCTGAAACAAGGAAAACATCTTGGTATCAGCCGTGACGGTCGTGACCAAGCTCCCGTGCCCACTGACGCGCCGGCGGTAAGCGCCGGGGTTTTGCACGCAGGAAGAAGGGGGGCGTAACTGCGTAGACCGTTGACGTCATATCTGTTCAAGGACCCGTGAGTGTGCGGAACTGCTGATAGCTTACCCATGTCGGTGGTGGTAGAAACGGCCCCTGTAGATTACTCGCAGACGTCGAAATGACAGTGTAGCAATCTGTGGTGTTGTAAACTGCTGTGGACGGCGATTGGAAGCCGAGAAAGATGCACACAAGAGGGAGCTGTAACAAGGAAAACATCGTGGTATCAGCCGTGACGGTCGTGACTAAGCTCCCGTGCCCACCAAATGCAAGCATTCGGGTTCGGTTTGTCGAAATTGTGTTTAAACTTTTCATGTATAAATACTTGAATACCTTCCGTGCCCACCATGTATCATCCATTTCGGTCAACCTTTGTTTAAATTTAAGCTTACTAATTGCCACCCTGCTCTCAAAAGACGACCAACCTATGTCCCCTGTATTCCCTCATTTGATGTATTTCCATGCTCGCCCAGTGCCAATCTGCCTACGCTTATTTGTCGAATTTGTAATCCCGATTGAAACTTGGATTCCAAGAATGGCCGGAAAACAATCCTGCTACTAGACTCCTTTCCGTATACCTTTGACCACTTCATATATATTATAGTTTCAGAGTGTATTTACTTTATAATAGATTTTTTTAATTTTGTAATTATATTCTTTTCGTGTTCCTCTAGATATTTCGTTTCCTTATTCAACCCGACTCCCCGATATTTATCTTTTTCTACATGGCGAGTACAAAGTCTTGTATCCTCAGGGGTTCCCGCTTTTCGTCGTTGAACACAATTACTCCCGACTTGTCACTACTAAAACACATGCCCAATGTCTCCCCTTCCTTTCCCCATATTCCAGCTAGTTCCTGTAACATATCTACGTCATTTGACATTGGTAATATGTCGTTTGCATACCTCAGTCCTGGTGTCGTATGTGCTACCCCATTCTCCCTCCTTCCATATAACTCACATCAAAACCAAAGGTGTTCTCTGATTTATTTTTTTATATCACTGAGATATATGATGAAGCGCAGAGTTGACAGTGGACATACCTGTCTGAGCCCTCTTTTTATTATTCCGGGTTGTGTAGTTTCTGCTTCACACGCATGGTGTAAATACCTTAATGTCTGTGTACACCTGCTGAAGAAACCTAACCGAATTTGCATCTAGTTGACCCAAGACGTGTTCCTGGCTCACCTTATCGTACCCTTCCTTGACGTCCAAAAAAGGCAACCATAAAGAAGTATGGTTTTTGATTGCTATTTTTGAACATGTGTAGCAAAGAATACGTTATTTTCCAGTTTTCTATCTCTTCGGAATCCATTTTGGAGCTCACCGAGTACTGGCATATATTTTGCGCATTCCTCTATTCTCCGCTTTACTATCTGAATAGCTAATCTGCATATATCTGAAGTTATCATTATTGGACAATATGCCTAATGTTTTCTTCATGTCCTCTTGCCTTTATATATTAATCTAATTTTCCTCAGTTTCCGATCCTTGGGCACCTTCCTCAGTTTCCGATCCTTGGGCACAATTTGATTAACCACATGCCCGAACTTCAAATTGCTTGTTTTTCTCTGTGTCTTGATTTTAAGTATCCCAGGCAAGGACTCAAGCCCGGAGTAGACAAGGGTCCCGACGTTACCTTTAATGGCGCCTTAAATCCCGTATCCTGGCCCAAAGACCATCCACCATTCCCATGCTCCTGAAAGCGCGAAAGTCCGCTCACGCCATATCCCGGCCACTGGCCGGTACATTACACTTCCCACCCACTAAGTTGCGATTTCTAATCTTCCCGGTGTCTTCGCACGCGGTTGCTGGTGCGTTGGGGTGGTTCAACACGCGCGGGCTCCGACCTCGGAGGTGTGTGCGATGTCTGGCTTCGGAGGTACGGATGACGGCTCGTCGGGCTCCAGGATCAAGTCCCACACTGGAGCGGGTGTACTGCTCTTTCCGTACTGCGAGGTGCAATTCCTTGGACGAATATAATCCATCTGCCGTCCTTCCTGCCCCTCCTTGGCGTCGATCATCCATGACCGGGGACCTAGACGGCGTGTAATGACGCCAGCGGTCGAAGTCCTTCCGCTTGGGAACTTCCTGATCCACACGGCCTGACCAACCGAAAAGTCATGCGTGTGTCAAAACCGAGGTTGTCAACGTTGTTGGAGGATCATAACCATGCCCCTGAAGAAGTCTCTGTAGCGGTGATAGGAACTCTCGACCAAGTAGCATTCACGCTGGAGTTTTGCCCGTCGCAGTGTGTACCGTTGTGTGCTGCTTGTATAAAAACCGTGCCAGCGTACATTTCACCGCGTCTTTTTCTCCCTTCGCCAGAGCCTCCTTTAATTTGTGTACCATTCATTCAGGTTGACCGTTCGCTGCAGGGTGACAAGGGGCGCTTGTTATGGCTGTGATGGCCATTGGAGAGATAAAAAAAAAATTTTGTTTATTTCTTGCGGTATAAAAGCGGTTCCATTATCCGACATTACCTTACGTGGTATACCGAACGTGGCAAAAACGCTCCGTAAATCACGAATAACAGTTGATGACATCATTTCTCGCACTGCACGAACTCTAACCATTTACAGTATGTATCTACCACGACACGACAGAGTTGTTTATCTACAGGCCCTGCAAAATCTGAATGGATGGTATCCCATGATGCTGTAGGTCTCTCCGAGGTGGGACTGGTGGCTTTTGGTGGTGCTTTCTGCTGTAGTTGGCACTTCTCACATTGAGCTACGCAGAATTCGATCTTTCTGTTTATACCGGGACACCACACTTAGCTTTGGGCGTAGGCGTTCATGGCTACGATACCTCGGTGTCCTGCATGTAGAAGTCTCATAGCCTCGGGTCTCATTGACGCTGGGATTACCACGCGCACCCCCCAGGTCAAACAACCACGATGGATTGATAATTTAGCTGCCTTGAGCTTGTATGCGTTGAACCGATCGCCCACCAGTCTCTTTACCTTGCCATTCTTGACTGCTCTAAGGACCTCAGCCAGAGTGTAATCATTTGCTGCGTCGTATTCCAGTTCTTTTGCAGTCATGGGAGGCTTCTTCAGTGCGTCCAACATCAAGACACCGTCGGGGGGATCCCCTGCGTCCTGCGTTTCTGACAATGGCAGTCGGCTCAGAGCATCGGCGATTTGATTGCGCTTTCCCGCTCTGTATATAAGGTCATAATCATAGGCCGCGAGCTTGATACACCAGTGTGTCATGCATGGCGGAAGCACATTCGGTACTGGGGATTTCGGGCCCTTGATGCCCAACAATGGTTGGTGACCCGTCGCTATTTTCACGTGACGTCCCGCGACATAGCGATGACAGCGGTCTAGGCGAATATGATAACCAGCCCTTCACGGCCCAATTGCGAGAAGTTCTTTTCAGCCTTGCCGAGCGTTCTTAATGCGAGCACGATCTGAGCGTCATTTTGTATGCATCTAGCTGTGCTAACACTGCGCCGACGCCGCAGAAGGATGCGTCACATGACACGATCAAGGTTTTGTTCTCGTCTTAGTGCGCGAGGACCGTAGGTTGTGCGATGGCCTTTTTCAGCTGAGGAAAGGCTCGCCGATAATTTTATTTTCATTCCCAAGGTATGTCTTTCTCTAGCAGCGCGAAAATATCTTTTGCAATTGTTGCCCGATTTGCCAAAAATCGGTCGTAAAATGCTAGAAGTCCGAGAAACGACTGTAGTGTTGCTCGACAGGTCGGCTTTGGCATCTCGTGGATAGCTTTGAGTTTTTCCTCAGTCGGGTATATCCCGGCAGCATCAATGGTGTGTCCGAAGCAGACTTGGGAAATGATTCGTTACAACAAGTAATCCGTTACTTTTTAAGTAATTTTGTAATTGCCATGTTACGTTTTTTGCGGAAGTAATTTTAATGTAATTTCGCTGCAAAATATAGGTAACGAATTACTTCAATTACTCGTTACTTTCTAAAAATGTGAGCATAATACAGTAACCGGAGCAATACGAGGAGAACGTGCAACAGCATAAAGAATAAACGAAAAGAAAACAGGATTTCGTATGTGAACTTTTGAAAAAGGAAGTGGCTTGATAAAGCTCTAGGTGCAACGCACCCACACATTCATCTTTCTCATCGAAGTAAAAGAGATGGCTCGAGGCAGTACACGCATGCGCCTCGAAAAGCTCGTGAAAAGAATGCTCTGAAGCCGCCATCACAGGCAGACACGTCGTTTGTTGTCTCTTTCTATGTCTCCACTTTAAATAACACGGTAGGACCTCGCGTCCCCCACATATTTGGTGACCCGGTTGAGGACGATGGACAACGGCGAACCCCAAGGAGCAGCAGCTGGATCCCCGGCTTCCATCTCGTCGGTTGCAATCCGACTTTCGCCGCACTCGGACAGAACACGAGGGTTAGATTCCTGCAGGCTGAGTCCCAATTTCATCTCAGTGGTCTGACGAGTCAGAAAAGCAAGTACCATTATGTCGTCTCCGCGCTGTTGCTGGCAGCAGCCGACGAAGTATATACGACATCCTTGCGCAACCCTTGGCCACAGCTTCATACGACCAGCTGAAAGCGGCTCTTCTGCGGAGAACCGAGGCATCAGATCGCTCCCGCCTCCATAAACTTATTTCGGCGGATCAACTCGGCGGCGTTCCCAGTGCTGGAAAAGAAGCCAAGTGGGTTCGTTGTACAGATCAGTGGACGACGAGACACCATCGCTATCGAGCGTCTAAAGCCAACCCACCTGGAGCACGCACCTGTGAACCTCATCACATCTAAGACGCGCGAGGAAAGTCCGAAGTCTTGGAAGAGGTCTGATCAAGTTCACTTGACAAACTCATAACAACAGCAAGCCATTAGCGGCGAGAAGTTATAGTGGCGCCCTCCTACGGTTCCCCCTTGTGACGTCATTACCTTGCAAACAACAAGTTCGATGGTGTTTGTAAATAGCATGGTGGAAGCTTGAAATCATTGCGCTCTCAAAGGAACACTTCCAACACCGTCAAAATTAAAGTTCTTTCATTCCTCTTATTTCCGTCGATGATATACCCTTTCCGACGTCATAAGTCAGCGTTCGGCCAATCGTGGAAGGCCGACCACAGCGACGCTTTCGGTCGCGCTCGTCGCCAATTGAAGGGGAAGGGGGGGGGGGGGGGGGCATATCTGTTGGGTGTAACGCACCAACACAACCATCATTCTCATCAAAATAAAAGAGATGGCTCGAGGCAGTACACCCGCGCGCCTCGGAAAGCTCGTGAAGAGAATGCTTTGAAGCTGCCATCAAAGGCAGACACGTCGTTTCTTGTCTCTTTCTATGTCCTCACTTTAAACATCGTGGTAGGGCCGCGCGGCCCCCACAAAGTGTCTGTTCTTCTTGTTTCTTCACTTTTTAAGAATATTTTTTTTTTCATTTTTGTTGCAAAAATAAATTTCATTTATTGAAAGAATAACTTTAGCTTATATGGCGATACACTTAATTAAGTCTACATAAACAATTCTGACAGTTCTTGCCAACACTTCTTATCACAAGCTGGTTCACCCATTATGTCACCACTGCGCCACCAGCTGCATGTTCTAAAGACAGTGTGGCATCACCAGACGTTGAACTGTTTTCGACTCATTTAATGAAAATATGATGCACGTATATTGTATGGCTACTATTTTCTTTTTTATAAATAGCTCAAACCACAAAATGTTTATTTTAATAACATAAAGATGCACACGCAATATGTCTCGTTTAAGGCTCAGCCACATGCACGAGATTTAGCAACGGACGAGACAAGCAACGGCGACAAGCGAGGAAAGTCAGTGACGAGGTGAGGTGAGGTGAGGCAGACTTTATTGGGTCCAAAACTGTCAGATCCCCGCTTCCAGCTAATCTTTTTTAGGGAAAGATTCTGACGAAGCAATCCCCTCGGTCGACAAATACGCGATGTTCCCGGCGGCGTCCGAGGCCAAATAGACTAGAATCTTCTGGGCCTCGAGGTCAGGATCCCGCAGGAAGGATTCCCAGGCGTCTGGCTTCCTGCCTTGCATGATGAAGTCTTTATTCTTTGAATGAAAAAGCATCTCCGATCACCCCCAGAGTATACGGCGGATTGTGGCGATCTCGCCACAGTTCCTGCAAGACGGGTCGTAGGTATTTGGATACCACGAGTGTAACTGCGCCAGGTTGAGGAAGCTAGGTCTCCGTCTCGACTTGACGGATGATGGTGGATTTTGCCTTGCTGAGAAGGCTGTGAACCTCTGGTTAGGCTCGGCGTTTTGCTCGTTAGTGGTCCAGTACCACTTTAAAGGTGTAGAGGTTGTCGTGGCTCCACGAGGCGAAGGTCGAGTGCACAGTTGGTGTGCTAGCCTGGTATGTAAGAGCGCGGGCTGCACTGTGAACACTCTCGTGGCCATGGAGTGGCGCATGGGCTGGAGACCACAGGATGCGGATTGGGTGGTCGGTCAGGCGATGAACAGTGGCGATCTTGAGGGCTTTGTCAGAGATGTGGCCACGCATGTACTGGCGGATAGCCATCTGGGAGTCACTGACGATGATTTTCGTGGTGCTGAGGGTGAGGGCCAAGGCGATGGCTGCTTCCTTTGCCTCTGCACTGTTGCGGGTATGCATGCTTCCTGCCGTGAGGATTTGGCCGGAGCGATTCGTAACTGCAAGGGTCATTCAACTCCTGTCAGCTAAGGTTGCGTCGACATAGGTTACCTCGGGGTCGTCGTAGCCTTGCTGTAGAGTGTTCTCCAGAGCCTTGACTCTGGCCATGCGTCTGCCTTCGTCGTGCACTGGATGCGTGTGACGAGGTAGAGGCGCCATCTAGCTGCTCGCGTAGCTCCTTTGGAAGCCAGCCTTGCGTACAGTGCCCTGTTGGGTGGTAGCTGATGCCCAAATATGTGAAGATTGTTATCCCCGCTGTGGTGAGATATAGACTTTCTTAGTGGGCTATCCTCTCTGCCTCAATGATCTCCGAGAACGTGTTGAGAAGTCCAAGCTTCTCGAGTCGCTTGGTCTTTGTTGAAGGAGGTAGATGAAGCGCTTTCTTGTATACGCAGCGGATGATGCGATCGATCGCATCCTTCTCCGTGAGTGTCAAGTCCAGGAAGGGTGCGATGTAGACAATCCTGCTAATCACGAAAGCTTTGATAAGGCGGATGACGTTCGGCTCTTTCATCCTGTACGGTTTTCCGGCGATTCCTCCTATAAGTCTTCGAACTTGCAGTGCGTGGTTACGAAGGACTCCGATGCTGTATGTGTTCTTGCCGTTTTCTTGCAACCGCAGACCGAGCATTTGAAGTCGCTGGACCCGAGGGACGTCTTTGCCTCTGACCTGCAGTATGATGATTGAGTCAGTTTTCACCGTGGTTGCGGCCATGAGTAGCAACCTTGACTTTTCTTGAGAGCAGGCTAGTCCGCGCTCCTTTGCATAGGCTTCCATGACGCGTATCGCTTCTTGCAGCGAGGCTTGGATGGCGCCATCGCTTCCTCCTGCCATCCACAGAGTGACATCGTCTGCGGAGATGCTGTGGTGAAGGTTGGGGATACCTTGTAGTTTCGTCGGTAAATCCTTCATGGCGATATTGGTTCATCGACTCCGTTATTTTGACGCAGTGCGGAATAAAATCACTGTAGAAAGCAATCATCCCGAGATATCTTTGTAGGCTCTTTGCGTCGTGGGGTGGTGGGTATTATGTTATTGCACGCAACTAATCCTTGTTCGGGCGCAGCGTGCCGGTGTCAACAACAAATCCAAGAAGGTTATTTACAAACGACGCCATCTGAACTTTACGTGAATGAATCGTAAGGCCGTCCTGACGCATTCGTTCGAGTATAATGCGAAGGTGCACGAGACGCTCATCAAATGTTCATGAAAACACAACTGCGTCATGCGTGTACGCCATCGCAAACTCGTACTTCGCGTCGCCGAGGACAGCATACATTACGCGCTAAAAGCTAGCAGACGCGTTAGATAAAACAAAGGGAAGGCGATTGAATTTAAACAACCCCATGTGGCAAATGAATGCCGTCTTCAGCACGTCCGCAGGAAGATCTTCAATTTTAAGGAATCCACGGCTGCAGGCGAGGGTTGTGAAAATAGTGGCGGTTTCAAGGGGATACATCACTGATGAAATACCTGGGAATGGGTAACTGTCCCTGATTGAAACTGCGTTTAGGCGCCTGTAATCAGCACATCATCTGGCTTTGCCACCTTTTTTGGAGCAAGAGCCACCGGCGAATCTCATGCCTTGCCCCATCAGCCAATCCTGCTAATAAAAGTTGCATGTTTTTCAGTTTGAGCAGAAAATTTGAAATTTTTGGGTTAGTTTTTTTGTATGTATGTCAATTAAAGATACCTACTTCACGCTAGCCCTTAGTTATGTCCATTTAGTAAATCATTATCATGATTAACCTATACCTTTCCTTTCAACTCACCAAAAACACTGTCCTTCATTATTTCCACCGAACTACAAGAGATCGGCGAAACATTAATGATTAAGAACCACTAGCATAGCGCATTTCTTTCAGAAAAAACGAAGAAATATGGAATTGGGATATTACTAATTTGGCCATCGTATGAAACTCAGCAAAACTACCAAAGGAAGGCAAGGAGCCAGAGACGTTGTGAGAGTTCGCAAATAAGAAAAAGCTCTTTTTGGTTTTATTTTGAAATGCCTGAATTTGTCTCGGTAAAATATTTTTGCACTGCGTACGTTTAGACAGCGGGATGTTCCATATCGATGCGAATGAAACACTTGGCCATTGTAGTGCCACTGCTTACCTGGTAACTATAACGTTCATCAGGAAGTGTTGATACATGGCCACACACGAGTACGACGCTCTTTTTGAGTGAAATGAGAAAGGGGCGGGGACTACACGCAGGATTCTTGAGTTCTGCAGCCTGAGCTTTCGCTTCACGTGCGTGCACCGAGATGCAGTGCCTAACATTCTCACCCCACGCGGTGCCGGGTGAATCGTAGACCAATGTGTCAGCCATCGACTCGCGCTTGTGTCGGCAAGTGACTCGCGCTAGATAACAGTGACCCCGCCCGCGAATATTTGTGTTCGAACTTGTCGCGTCGTACTTCTTATAGGGAGACTATAAAACTAGAACGGTGTTCCAAGCACATCATATGTTTTGATCATTGCCAACCCAGGCACTTGATTGTAATGAACGCTATCAACACATGCTTTTGAAAGCACCTGAAGGTTTCACCTGGTCCTCTGCGACATTTCCTGCTACAGCTAGGGCGTCGAGCTAGAAAAATGTCCACCTGCATTAGCACTTAATTTTCACCAAAAAATGATTTTAAAGCACTAAATGTTAGTCAATATTAAACATAAATTTACCGCGCAACGCTCACTCAGCTCTACGACGCCAGTGAACACATGATGGAGTCATCCTGCTGCCGGTGACAACAACCGGGCAGCCCTTATACATTACTTTCTGCTATTATCATGAAGGTCACACGTTACCGGCTTTTGTCAAAATGGACTCGGTAATGTTTAGAGTTGCACGAAATGAAGTTTATTGTTTTCCCGATGTTATGCTACATGATATGCATGTTTGCAAGTTCAATATTACTTTAACTTAATAAGCTTATGATAGAAATTACTATAGAGGTGAAGGTTCATATATAAGACGCTGTATTTAAAAAAAACGGTTTATTAGTCATGATTATTCCGAAACTGTGTCACAGATTTATTTCAAAATCGTTCTAAATTTAGAAATAGAAAGTGTAAATTCTTGGGAAATTATAGTGACATTTCATTCGGACATCTTAGAGATCCTCTTCTTTCGTCGAAGGCTCAGTAGTCGCGTGCACAGCTAGAAAATAGAGCAAACAAATTTAATTGATAGAAGTGTAATAGATATAGGCGAGCTTGTGAAAATTCATCATGTTGATAGCCCGATACTTGAGAACAAAACAAAATGGTCACACACACACACACACACACACACACGTACACACACCCACACACACACGCGCGCACACACGCACACGCGAACGCACGCACACAAACACACACACACACACACACGCAGGCACGCACGCACGCACGCACGCAGCTCGTAGCTTGTTTTCTTTCATTTTCTTAAGCTGTCCACCTGCATCATTTAACCTGTCTTTTTCTAATTTTTGTGTATTATTTTAAAAATAACTATCACGTGCTTACACATCGATAAATCGATTAGTAAAATTAAAGGTTAGTTCGCCTTTGGGGGCAGTCTAATATAGAACCAAATTTAAAGTGGCATCTAAAGCACTTTATCTCTTCACGAAGGTAAATGTAAAATAAGGCTGACCAAAATTATACTTTACTGCTCTCGCCTCTGATGGTTTCTTACATATTTCGTACAGAGCATGCAGGGTGCGCCAAGTAACGTGCACTAAGAATAAAAGAAACGGACCTCTCTATTCAAATGAAACCCACCGTACGTTGTTAGCGATTCCTTTGTAAAACCGCCAGTATTTTTATTGAACTTAATTCGTTATTTATTTATTAAGACTAGTCTGGTAGACTTATAAACATTGATTTAAGGGTCGAGGTGTCAATAGACCCTGTGAGCACGCTGGTGGCCACCCAGCCCAGTTGCCCGACTGCGGGGCACAGGTGGCGAAGTTTTCCCGCGTGGCGGCGACTTCACGCCGGCCACGCGCACATCGCGTGCGCCGCCTTGATAAGGCAGATCAGAGGCGGCGCACAGAAAGTCACTGCCTGGACTCAAGCGCCGTAGGTAACCATGTTAATCGTCTTGTCCATGTCCAATTAAATGTAGTTTCTTGCTGTTGAAACCGTTGGCTCCGTGTTATTCCTCCGGGTCGAGTATGCAGCAAGGCAAACAGACCACAGCCCTTTGCGAAAATCCCAAAAGGCCGCGTGCTTCGCGCGACGAATGGTGGGGCGGCGCATGCGCGCAGGCGTAGGCTACCAAGGCAAGAACGTTCGAGCATCCGAGTCGGATGAGCGCGCGGAAATGGGGGAGAAAGTGTCACATTGGCTAGCTTGCGAGGCTGCCCCTTTTTCATCCCTTTACTTTGCACCGGCCCCGTCGTCTGCTACACCAACGCTTCGTCGAACCTAGTCGAACCCTGCCACGGCTCCGGTGAAAAGCAACTGGATTCGCTGACAGTGCACGATGTGAGGGTCTGTCAAGTTCTGTCCAATGGCACAGCGCAGAAAAGAGTCGACCCGAGTACCACAGGTAGCACAGATACGGTACGCCGGCAACGACGCCGACGTTCCGGCGGTTGGACAGAATGACGGATGACTCCGACGGCTGCTGCGGCTGCTGCGGCCGCGGCGGCATATTTATACATTTCAAATCTATCTCAATATATTTATAACGCCTCAATAACCATGATCACATGTTTTTCCAGCACTTTTTATCTACAGGGGTGTTTGAAATTTCAACCACGGGCTCCAGAAGATGTGTACCATAATAGGCTGTTACCTTGTGTAGAAAAGTTTGTAATTTTTTTTTTTTTGGTGGGGGGGGGGGGGGGGTTGTGCTTAGCTCGGAGGTGTGTCGGTGAGCCTTTGGGGGAGAGGAAGCGTGTTACAAACTATTGTCGACAGTGGGAATTACCTTCACTAATCAATTCAGGTTATGCAAAATGTGTTTCAATTATAACCAGTAACAACGTTGCGTAACATTTATACTGCAGCACGGAACTCATATTTATAATTGTAAATATGCGTAGTGTCGTCTCTATGGTTAATGCTCTTGTCTAACTTCATAATTTTTTGTAATTGTTGCAGATGAATGTTTGGAACCCAGTAGTGTACGCCTAAGTGTTGGAGCTTGCTTTAGCCGTCTTCAATATTGAGTCGTACTCATTTTGTTTTCCTTTTGTTTCTCCTCGTTAAAGGTAAGTTATTTTCAAGGCTTCCTATGAGAGTGTACATTTTACTTATATCAAGACCTTTATCAGGACTAACCTCTATCAAATATCGCTATTTTAGGCTTACTTATTTTTTGCTATGCAGTGTTGATTGATAACTCGTATATACAATGGCTGGTTTAAACGGCGCCTTTGAGGCAGTCGGGGGCAATACTGTGACTGCATAAATCATAACCTGTAAAACGAGCCCGAGAAATTGGCGCCTGCACATAGGAAGCTCGAAATTTCACCGAATGTTCGCTGAGGAACCTTTCTTCCTGAAAAAATTAATGCCTACAAACTTGCATAGTCAACTGCGAACGAGTTCGTAGACGACCGAGTTAGCGATGAATGCCGCCCGTGGCGCCATCTGCCGAAAGTCGAAGCGAGCAGATGACGCAATATCTCAGGTAGTACAGTTCTTTTAGGCCAAAATTTAGTTTTTGTCTGGAAATTTAGGACTTTAAAAATCCCGAAGAAGCAAAAATACATCAACGCTTGTCGTTATTTAGCCACTGTTTCTGTATGTTGGCCCATCTGTCATACAGGAACCAACGTTTGGCTTCGCCGCTGGTAGTTTTGCTGCCATCTGGCATATTTGGGCCTAAATCAGCAAAGACGTGCGAGAGATATGCTTCGCTTTTGGTTGTTCTGTTCTCATGTGAAAACCTGGAACCCAAATTGCTAAAGGTGAAAGGTTTAGGCTTCAATGCTGATCCTTGGGGGTCCTACGTGGCAACATTGGCTTAAGTCCAATACCTTGGTAATTGTGTGGCGAGCCAGAGAAATGCCATAGAACCCCAAGAGGAAGAACTCTGGCATTAACTAACTTCCTAGAGCAAAACCGTATTATGCCCAAGTTAGGTCGTTAGGTTAGCAGTTCTTCTGGCGAGCTACCTGGGCTGTTGTCTGCTCGCAACGCCTATTGAGAGATGGCGCTGCGAGATAAATTCAAAAGTCGGTCATCTGCGAGCACGTCAGTCGTTGTTTTTTGTCTAGCTACTTGGTCCCATATTTACAGGGAGAGAATCACGCCCCGAAAATTCAGCAGGTAGCACTGATCACCTCAAAGCAAATTCGGTGAACATTTTAATTTTCTATCTCCAAACGCCAATCTTTTGCGCAATCGTTTTTTTTTTTTTTTTTTTTTTTTTTTTTGCAGCGTACAATGCGCTGTAGCCAACCTTTATGTTGCCGCCTGCATGTCGCATTTCGCAGCGTACGCGGGCAGTATCAGGGACGGGATTATTCTTGTTCCTTAAATGCGTTACTATTCAGCCGGTCATCCTCACCTGGTTGCTCATGAGCTAAATTCGTTCTCAGAAAAAAAACGTACGTTACAATAAGAAATAGGAGATCGCATGTTTGGAGTTACATCGGTGATCACCGTGAAATATCGCGATGTAGGACTTTAATAATGAATATTTCACCAAGAAGAGGGTTAGCAGTCTTATATATTATTTAGAAGATATTTCCACTCTCTTGTGGTTTGTAGAGACTATGTTGCTTAGCATTAAATCGGAGAAATTTTTGTTTAGGTTAATTATGTTTATTTAGATACACATTTTCAAAAGCGTTATCATAACTGAAGCATGATGCCTTTCACTAACTGTAGTTCCCATGAATACTATATTGAAGTAACAATAATCGGAATAAAGTGTTTCACTTACGCTTGCAATGTCCCTCGCATTCCTCTTTAGTAGCGAATAAGTTCGTAGTGCCGGTGCCTTTCCAGTACGTTGTTTGTTTAGTTAATTCGCACTCATTTTTATCTATATCATAGTACCACCTCGTTTTTCCAAACAACATTCCAAGTCTTCCCTTATCTGGATCCATGAGACATCGGCTACCTGTGTCTCCTGCAAACAAATATAAACATGGCTGTGAATTGCTGCTGCAGCACGGGATCACAACCGGCTGCATTTGGTTAACTGTTTATTAGTTTCTCACTGATGCTGATTGATATATACATCACTTAATTGCGACTTCAATACAAACTGATATTATTGTATTTTACGTGCACATTTCAGAGAGTAATAATTTTTTTACATACAAATGTTTTACGTTAAAGCTAACAAATATTTTTAGGGTGGGTGAAAATTACGCGAGAGCGCGCAGTTTATATTTATTAGATTTGAGGAATATTATACTATAAAATATTCGTCAGGATAATTTAACTAATTAATTCAACTTTTTAGATGCGGAGCATCTCTTGCTCGGGTCTATGTCCCGCGGCGTCGTAGTCCGCACTCACATTACGCATGCGCAACTCTCCTTCTTCCCTCTCTCCAACACCTGCGCGTTACTCTCTCCGCTCTCTCTCTCTACCAGCTGCGTGCACTTCGTGTGCGTTCGCTTCTACTCACACCGCGCGCGCATGCGCAACTCTCCTCCTCTACTCTCCTCTCCTTCAGGTGTGAATATAAGCAGCGGTAGCGCGCTGCGCGCGTTCAAGGGGAGGAAGTGGCCGAGTGGGCTAACCCGTCTCAGCTCGGAGCGTGGAGCGAAAGCTTGGGCTGGGAACCTCCTGGGTTCGATCCCCGCCGCCCCGCCCGTTTCGATCTGGACAAGTTTCGTACCGGCACGCGTTCGTGTGATGACTACTGCGTGATGCACGTTAAGAATCCCAGGTTAACGGTTGTACTGCACAGGCTAAATTTCTCATCTACAGCTAAGAGACCGATTACCCGTTGAGACGCATCTCCATCAAGGCTGTATAAACATAAAGAGCAAACCAATTTCTGCGCGCGTTCAGTTCACCGCTGTTGACTCCACTTCACTCCGTTCTTCCGATGAAGTGTGATGGAAGCAACAGTAACGATCCGCGATGCTCCACATCACCCCATGGCTCCGCATCACCCCATGGTTCCCCTCGGGAAGATGCATGTAATATTTTAATTAACGTTTGAATTTTGGCATTGTAATTGAGATATTCACGGCCATTATCGTTGGAGGACAGATTAATTTAAATAATTTGCGAGAGCGAATAAACTTTAAATATTAAACGATTAATTTTTATGTTTCTTGACCGATTTAAAAATTGCGCGCATAAACAGCGCCGCAAGCATATCGAAAATGAAGCTTAAAAGAGTGACATAGATATTTTTGCAGTCATGTCGTCACTAGTGTTGTTGGCGCATCCACTAAGGACACTCTGTGAAGATAGTGTCCACGTTTTTAAAACGACCAAGTAACTTTTCCAGTCAACATTTTTGGCAGGGCTTGTGGCACTCCTTTTGAGATGAGTTTTCAAGTCGGCCGAAAAAACGCCAAAAATTGATCGGTTGTTATAGGAACCAAGAGAATGCTACAATTTTGCAAATTCCTTAAATCGGTCTGGTCTCTTATAGTAATTTCCGTCCATACTCCTTCCCAACTGACCCCTAAAACCAATAATTAAAAGAGTTAATAACTAACTTACCATACAGATTATTCCTTATCTAATGCTGGCCGAGTCTGATAATTGGATGGTGACAAAATCATCCTAACAATTTTTTTTATAAATATCTTTCCGAATCATAATCAGACGCCTTTTATAAAAAATGTATCTATACTAAACTATCTTTATGCCGATGAGTAATACAATTTTTTATCTAAGTTTCCAACAAACAATATTTGAAATGCATATCAGTCGAACCACAATATATTGAGGAATGAGCACAAAAGAGCGCTAAGTATTTTATGTTAAAAAACATCGAAACATGTAATATTGTCCGGTGCGATTCCATCGCTTCGTTTAACTTCAATTATCACCATTTCAGGTTCTGAGGTCTTACACTGCTGCAGTTGTCAAGAAGAAAACAGTCAATGAACCATACGTTCATAGTGTAGGGACGGGACGCACGGACAAGCGAGTCTAATCTCGGCACTGGAAAAAGAGAAAAAGACGCGCGTGCTAGCTATACGCTCACGCGCTCACGCGCTCACGAAGAGCAGTTCCTGACGAGACACCACAGATATAGAACGTTGTTTTGGAACGTCAGTCTCTTGCCTGTTTCTTTCACCATATATGGTGACCCGGACGTGATCGCCAACTAGAACGGGTGAAATGCAACAAGGAGAGCCTTCGGACCCGCTGCCAGCCACTGTTGCTGCAGCCGTAGTCCACCTTCCACCGTACTGGGACCGCAATCCGCGAGTTTGGTTCCTGCGAGCGGAATCACAATTCCACCTCGCAGGGGTCACCGCACAAGGTCGGAAGTACCACCCCGTCGTCTCGGCTCTTTCACCAGATGCCGCCGACAAAGTCTACGACGTTCTGGCAAATCTCTCTCCAGCAACACCGTATGACCAACTGAAGAATGCTCTGCTCCAGCGCACCGAGGTTTCGGAACGCTCCCGCGTGGAGCAGCTTCTCTCGGCGGAAGAGCTCGGTGACCGGCGGCCAAGCCAGTTGCTGCGACGCATGACCCAGCTTCTTGGAGAGCGCGCTAACAATCTGGACAACGTATTCCTCCGCGAGCTGTTCTTACAAAGGCTACCTTCCAATGTTCAGATGGGTTTGGCGACAGCAACAGTGTTTGACCTCACCGGACTTGCCGCCTACGCCGTGATGGAGGTGACCACTCCTCGGTCGCCGGTGTTACCGTGGCTCCACAGCAACCAACAGCCCGGGACTCTGGATCGGCCGCCAACAGCCAGCCTCCCCAGGCCAGCATCGAGCAGCTCTGCCAACGTTTGGAGGAGATCCTCGCCGCAGCTACACAAGGCCGCACCCCCCACCCTCGTGAGTCACATCGCAGACGTTCGACGTCTCGTCGGGCACGCGGCGAATCGACGTCTCGTTGGACACGTGGCGAAAACACGCGATCGCCGAGCCCTTCCGGAATCTGCTACTACCACCGCCGCTTCGGTGCCAACGTCCAGCATTGCCTCCGCCCCTGTTCATGGCAGGGAAACAGGCCGGCCGACCTCTAGAGGCGACGAGTGGTCAGGGCCTCGACGAAAGTCGCCTTTTCTATGTGTCACTGAGCCACCAAGAACCGGTACCTCGTCGACACCGGAGCCGAGATTAGCGCAGTTCCAGCAACGCGTGCCGACCGTTCCTTGACACCCATCTATTTTCTGCGCGCAGTGAACAACAGCGCCGTCCCAGTCTACCGAGAATGGTCGATCACCCTTAACCTCGGCCTCCGGCGGGTTTTCCGGTGGATCTTCCTGGTGGTCGATGTCAGTCCAGGAATTATCGGCGCGGAATTTCTCAACCACTACAAGCTCCTCGTGGATGTTAGAAGCAGGCGACTGATAGATTCCACCACGCGACTTTCTATCCATGGTATCGCAACGGACGACAATGCAGTGTACACCTGTGCCTGCACGATCCCGGAAGAAGCGTTCAAGACCTCGCTGAGTAAGTTTCCGAGCCTTACTCAGTCACCTGATTGGACAGAACCCATCCCGCACGACGTACAACACCACATCGTGACGACAAGACCACCTGTTTACTGTCGTCCCCGCCGTCTAGCCCCAGGGAAACTCCGCGATGCTCGCCAAGAGTTTGAGCACATGTTATACCTTGGCATCATCCGAACCTCGTATAAAAGCTGGGCGTCTCCATTACACATGGTGTCGAAAAAAATGGAGACTGGCGGCCGTGTGGCGATTATCATGCCCTAAATAAGAACACTGTACCGGACAGGTACCCTCTACATGACATCCAGGATTTCACGGTGAACCTACAAGGCGCGAAGATCTTCTCAAAGACTGATCTGACGCGGGCCTACCACCACATTCCCGTGGCCGAAAAAGACTTCCTGAAAACAGCGATCACTACACCGCTTAGACTTTTTGCATTTCTCCGCATGCCCTTTGGCCTCTGGAATGCGGCTCAGTCATTCCAACGGTTCATCGACGCTGTCACACGAGGGTTACCTTTTGTCTCTGCGTACTTAGACGATTTGCTCATATCCAGCAAGTCACCGGAAGAGCACACGACCCACTTAGACCTCCTCTTCGAACGACTGCGCAGCCAGGGCATCGTGATCAACGCCGCGAAAAGTGTGTTCGGAATTCCGGGATTGTAATTTCTTGGTCATCAGCTTGACTCTTCGGGCATCCGTCCGTTGCCATCAAAGGTACAAGCCATCAAAGATTTCCCGAGGCCGACTTCGACCACCAAACTTCGCCAGTTTCTCGGTTTGGTAAATTTTTACCGGCGTTTCTTTCCGAGCTGCGCCAAACTGCTCGAACATCTTGAGGTTCTCCTAACGAAACAAGAGTGACGTCATCCCATCCTTGGAACGAAGATACGCACTTTCGGCGAGGTAAAGAACTCACTTGCAGAAGCAACAATGCTAGTACATCCTAAGCATGATGCCCCAACATCGCTGATGACTGACGCATCTTCCACACCCGTAGGAGCGGTGTTACAACAAAAAGTCGACGGAGAGTGACGGCCGATTGGTTTCTTTTCTAAGAAGCTCAAGCTAGCCCAAACGCGCTACAGCGTTTTGGGACGTGAGCTATTGGCTGCCTACTTGGCTGTACGACACTTTCGACATTTCGTCGAGGGACGGCCAGTTACCATTTGGACTGACCAGAAGCCCCTAACTTACGCCATCAGCAATTCCGGGTCTCATTACACACCACGTGAGATTCGCCAGCTAGCCATCTTGGCCGAATTCACAACGGACATTCGGCACGTTAAATGACTTAACAACGCCCCGCTGATGTCCTCAGCCGGATCGACGCCGTGAACACCCCAGCCTGTTCTGTTGTAGACTTGGAGTTGCTGCCCGTCTACAGACCACTGACGAAGAATTGCATGCCCTGCGCAGTTCATCCACGTCACTGCAACTGTGGGATGTATGCTTTCCAGAAGGCACCACCGTGGTCTGCGACCTGTCAACGGGAACGCCTAGGCCTTTTGTACCACGTGAACTGCGACGACAGCATTTCGAAGCGATTCACTGCTTGTCGCACCCGGCTGTACGAGCATCCCAGAAGCTCCTGTGCGACCGCTACGTTTGGCCCCCGATAAAATCCGACGTTCGTCAAAGGGTGCGTTCCTGCATCGCATGCCAGTGCGCGAAAGTGCAGCGGCATCCGGTACCACCAACTCGACATTTTGAATCGGCACTCTTTGCCGAGCTCACTCGATTGCTCGGAACAAACCGCTTGAGAACGACTGCACGCCTACTACCCACAGTCAAACGGGATGGTAGAACGATTTCATCGACATTTGATACCGGCCCTTGAAGCTCAGCGTGGTCCCTCGGATTAGGTTCGTCATCTCCCCATTGCGCTTCTTGGAATACGGACAGCCTTGAAGACGGGCATCGGATGCTCCACCGCCGAACTTGTGTACGGCACTGCACTTCGCTTGCCATCAGAATTTTTTTTTAAATGGAACTGCCTCAACAACAATGGCAGTTGGACTATGTAGAAGAACTGAAGAAATTTTTATCAATTTGCGACCGGCGCCTACACGGCAAAAAACTTCAGTCTCCCTACGTAACCCAGGACCTCCAAGAGGCCACTGATGCTTTTGTACGACAGTCGCAAAAGAAGCCACTGCGCCCACATTACATCGGACCTTTTCCAGTGGTCCAAAAGCGAAGCGACACGTTTGTCCTGCGTATCAACGGCAAGAACGTCATCGTTGCATTGGAAAGACTAAAGTCGGCACATATTGAGCAAGCGCATGTGCAGGAAATAGCGCTACCTGACATCGACCAAACAACAGAGAAAAGAAAAAATCGTAAGGGTGCAGGCGAGCTGGCGAATATTAACCATGTTGAATTAACCTGAGACTGGGGTAGAGAAGAAACATCAAAACGTAGAAGGGACAGAAAATAGACAGAACGACGTCTCAAGCTCAGCTAACTCATTTATTTAGTCCACCAACTGGAGAGTGCAGCCAACATAACATGGTCGCGTCTTGCGCACGCGCTCGCGCCCCCTGCCCGAGAGCAACAAGTCTATATGTCACCTAGTTCACGAACTTCTCAACTGGGAACGTCATGTGTTTAGAGCTAATAGAATATTGATATAAGAACATAATCTATAATTTTATTGCGGGTAACAACCATGACTTGCTAATTTCCTATACCACCGTTGGGCGATATTTGCCGGCTAAAATAGGTTTAAATTATATATTCATATTTATAGATTTTATTAGTTTTAATGAACTGCACTACAATATCTCTAGCTTTAGGATTCTGAACGTCAAACTACGCTGTAACAACGAAGCTTTGCGATTTCGCCAGGGCAGAGAGCTCTTATTTTTGTTTCAAGAAGCACGCGATGCAGTATGTCAGGCAGTCGTGGGCGACTCAATTGAAAGGGTGTTTAGAGCGGTGGAGGACATCTTGACTTAGAAACGTGGCAAGGTGTACGCCAAGACTTTTGAGAGCCAGCTGTTGCTTAAGGTTACAGAGGTGGGACTGGTGGAAACAATAAACACTTTCTTAACCCTATTGTTTCGTGTGTTACGCTAGGATAATAAAGTTGAAAGTAACGCCGCGAATGTAACGGATTACTTTTAATGGTAACCGTCACTTACTTTCACGAAAGGCCGATTGTAGCTGCACCTCGTCACAAATTAGCCTTGTGTAATTGTAAATGCATTTTTTTTTTTACTTTTTATGAACCTGTACAAGTCTGAACTGAGGTGCCATTTGTCGGAAGAGCCCTGCGGGGAATTCGTTCAGCGTCCGGCAGATAGCAACTTGGCATCTTGTTACCCGTGTTTAAAAGCCAGGTTAGCGCCGGCATCTCTATTCCAGGATTTGATATCGAGTTTACACACCACGCGTTAAGACAGTCGCCAAACTAACCAATGAAGACCGCCAAGAGCGTGGACGTCAGATGTTTCACGTGTAGCACAATTGTCCAGCAATTTGCGATGCATTTTTTTTAATTCACATATTGTAAATGACAAGAAATAAATTCCAGCCCCGTTTTGCATGTTTTAAATGTTTATATAACTGAATATTTTCACAAATATAAAAAAATGCTATCACAGTTATTGATATTTCAATGAACAGAATAGTGGGTCAATCATGTAACATTGCTTTGGTTCAGTTACCACCTAGTTAACAAGGAAGATGCGGTCGTCGTTCCGGTAGTGTATAGAGAGAGGCTTCAAAAGTATGTACTACAATGAATAAACCTCTCAGTTCTATGACAAAATGCAAATTGGGACCTGGAAAAATGTCTGAGTGAATCTATCCTTTATTTCATTTCGTTTTTGTTTTTTTACGAACATTTTGTATATTTGAAATAAAGGTAGCTTCAAATATTAAATCAAAAACACGAGAAAGCAGAGGCGTGCTTTCTGAAACACCCGCAAAAATGTTCGAGTAAGATCTAGACTATGCACAGGTATAAGATTAGTGCCGTTTTCGGTGGGCCTTTTTGGATACATGATATATAGTTTAGTATAATAATTAAGGTTTTAAATTAGCATTGAATCTTTGGTCATTAATACTTAGTTTCTCATAATGGACATCTTTATTTAGTTTCGTATAAGTAAATTTTCATTCAGTTTGGCATAATTTATCTTTATTTAGTTCCGCATAACTAACGTTTTACTTCCTAAAAATAGACGTAGGATTACAATTAGATATAATTTTAGACATTCCCTCGAGACCAGAAAAAAGACGAAGGGCAACAGAACACACAGAGTTTATGTGCTGTATTGTCCTTCGCCTTTTTTCCCGTCCCGGGGGTTTATCTAAGATTACGTTAACTCTTCACCAGCTCGTTTGCGTCCTAACTTTTTGTTCTACAATTAGACAATTTCAGGAGTTCATTCAAAACCATTAAACCATTCAATTAAATAATGTGGGGCGCATGCTTCATTCCCTGCGTTTCGAATATGCATCCAACTTCGATGAGCCCCTGCGGTATGTGCGTTTTAAAGCATGGAAAGCTTTTTATTTGACATTTAATTCTTTGAACAATGCAATTTCTGTTCAAGCTACGAGATGTTACTTACGAAAGATAGCATAGTGCCTCCTTATTCCTCCATTCCATTCGCCGTATAATTGATTTAACCCATCACTAAGTCGTGCTTACCCATGCCCCGCCCTTCTCCTCTGTCTCCCCCCTCAAACCAGGCCATGTGACACTCTGCAAATGCGCCAATCAGTGCGCCAAAATTGGCTATTTGATTTACTTCATACGCTCTTCTGATTACGCGTATCGGTAATTTTCTTTTTTTTATCTGGTGGAACAAAAATACATTTTGTACATATTTTTGTTTCCCCCCAGGTAAACCTAGTCTTGAAAACTTTTCCCCATATTTAGACTTAATCGGCTTACTCGCGTCCTTGTTTTCGTTCGTTATATTTTCACCGAGCCAAAGCCACCAAACAAGGCTCAAAACCACCAAGAAAAGAAAACGACAAGTAAGCAAAATGGGCATTCACATCTTACCCGAACATGTCACCCAACATGCTTTCGCTGTTTTGAAGTTAAAAATATCGTCTTCACATCCTTCACTTTCTTTGCACTGTTGACTGGTTGCATTGTACCAGTACCTTTTTTCTTTGATGCCGCAATATTTCGACGTAAGTGGAGGCATGTTGCACTTTTTCTCTATATATCCTTTAAAAACACGACAATAAAGACACGCATTAATCCATAAATAAAACGAGAGAGGTGATAGCTTAAATTTTGATACAGACATGGGCTTTAGACGAGAGGTTTACAAGACAGTCGAGCAATATCTCATAAAAATTAAATTGCTCATAAAATTAATTTTAAAAAAAAGTATCTTAGATCGAAAGTGTTTCAACGTGTGCAGGCATGGATTGTCAGAACTCTCTTCGGATTTAACTATGATCATTTGGAAAATTTTGCGAACTGCTTGTAGTCAGAAAACTAGAAGTGCCGCCAGCGTTGGTTTGTAAGCATTTTATATCAGGTAATAGCTTTTCTCTTAATTGATCTTTACGAAAACAGAACCAAACTCTTGTTTTTGCAAGGGGTTAAATTAGCCCTCTCTTTTTTTATTTTCCTGTTGAACAAAATTTACATATTCATTTCTTCATTACAATGCTCGGAAAATTAAACTGTCCGTCAGTGCCCGCAATACACATCGTGGCAATCACTACCAACAGGATATTCAAAGAGCTGCATGGATCACTCTCTAAACTTTACGTGAGTCTTTCCCTCAGTAAGCTCGTCGATCCAGTCATTGTTGTCTACGAGGCAGATAAAAAGAAATACAGATTTCACCGAACGCTGCAAACTGGGCTGTCGCATTCTTGCACCACAAATCCATTTTGATGTGAAAACATTTTCTAGCCTCGTCATTTGCGGCGAACCCTCCGTAGAATGCAGTGACTAAAGCAACGAGTTTATTTAGGGCATGTAGACTCACTTGCGTTTTGAGGAGATGAGTCATTATAATAACATTATGATCAAAATCTTTACAATTAAATGTTTTAATCTAAATGGCGTTTTTCCGCAGCTTCTAGACTGGGTGTTGCCCTACTTCTGAAGTTAAACTTTGTGATCACATACAAAAGCCTACTTTAATGGCGAGACTGCCCAAAGTGTGTCGTAGAAGGGTATGCAATTGGGATTATTTGGTGATCCATATTTCCGACGGTAAAAGCGCGAAAAACAACGGACAATAGGGTTTTTTGGTTTTTTTTTGAAGACCAGTGGCTCCGCTGCAATTCCAGAGGTGTTAAATTTTTTTCTTGTTTTACTTTTTCCTCTGATAAGTTCGCTCTTTGCAAATTTTGTAGGAAAAATGCACCACCTGTGGGCAACACTGCACAAATTTGTAGCGCGATAGGTTAAAAAACCGAATTTTGCGGTCGATTTAAAGAGCCTGACCGCTGTTCGAGACACCCAGTAGAACAATAATATATCAGGCACAATTTATATACAATGTGTTTGGTCCGTTTTTATAGACATTAATGCACTAATCAAAAACGGTTGTACTGAAAAGAAATTTTTATATTTATTCGAAGATAGGACGATTTCTTTAAGAACAATGCCTGCGTGTTCATTTCTCTGCATCGCCCAAGAGCCAATTATTGCGATTCACTGAAGAGGTCTATCCAATGAAGATTCACCAATTTCGCCAGAACGCAGAAATTAAATATCTGTGCATCGCATTCTTTATTCCAAACATTAGCTCTGCTTTGTGATTTGCCAGCTCCTTTCGCATTTCTTAATGTTTGGTGTCTTTGCGTTCTGCGGGAGGGTAGACACGCACGTCTGTTCATAAAGAAAGCTGTACCTATTTTTTAATACATATAGTACATGAATGCAATATGATATACAAATTAAAAACGACCCTAAACACAGTACTTTTCTTCTCAAAATTAACATTGTATTCCGCTTAATTTGAGTGTTATGGCAAAAAGAAAGCAACGAAATGTTTTGCTTACTTCCGCAACGTTCATAACACTTATCCAAACTGCCAAAGGGACCGCATTTGCCACCCACGGCTTTCTCACATGTTTGAGTATCGCCGTTATAAAAATAACTCGCTTCTTGCTCTTGGCTGATGCAATTCGAAACAGCTGATGGCGCACACTTCCCGAGCTCTGCGTCTTGAAGAGAAACACATGACGGCCTGTTAACATTATTCGTGGCGAGAGAAGTTTGACAGAGGTTCAAAATTAATTTCAAAATAGCCTGGCATTATATTCACTTCTGAATTACGCTCATAGTAAACCCGAAACAGAGAAGTATCAAAATAATCTCTGTCTCGGGTTCACTATGGATATCATTCACCAGCTTGCCTGTGTTTTGTTTTCTTATCTCATGAGTCATTAATTATATCAAATTTTCCAATCTTTCATTCTAATGAACCAAATGGGTTGAAAAACACTCTAAACTTTGAAACGAATCAGGTCACTCTTAGTTAGGTACATTCATAATTATTTTCTTACTTTAGAGGTGTGTTTTAAGGATTTGCACTTTTATAGTTATGCTTAAACTACCTATGGCAAGAATACCTTCCCTTAATACTGAGGGATTTTTGTGTTCAACAAAAAGTGTTTCAGATGGGTAACTTAAAATAGATAAATTGAAATATTTGTTAATTCTAAGAAAATGACCTAAGATAGTCTGACGGCTAACCCACAATCATTTATCATAATTATAAGGTATTATTTGTTTATTAATAATTTAAATATTTTTAATATAATTTGTATTAATGTAATTTGTCATTTAATAAAAACACTTTTGGGGCTACATGCAACAGTGGTAAGATTTCAAAAGCGCAGCACTGAAAATATATTCATTTTTTTTTCTGTCTACTGGTCAAACAATTTCTTTTAATTAAAGTCGACGGGGATGAATACCTATAGTATTACATTAGCAAAAAGAATCTGGAGCAATTATTATCTGTACCTAAAGGGAGATAGATATAAGAAATCGTACATGTCAACTTGTACCATTATTGTGTGTAAATCTTTCATTTCTCCGCATCTTTTACACATCTAGCTTGATAGTCATCACACCACCCTGGTGCTATCGTTTCCAGCACAACTTTAACGCTTTACCTTTTTATATCAACCCCCCTTCAATAATTTCTTGTATAAGTGGAAAAAATGCCCTATATAAGCGATGATAATGCAATTATTGCAAAGGTGCAAGCCAGCTGGAAAGGAATTACGATATGATCTCTTTAGAAGGGGAACAAGGGGGACAAAGGACAAGCACAAAGCTCGAAACAAGGCTAGGTGACTGGTGCGCGACCGAAAAAATCCGCCTGGTCCTGGTATCGAACCATGGACCTCACCATTCCCATGAGCGCTCTACGAACTGAGCTAACCAGGAGTAAGATGTCACTAAAGCTAACGGGTTTTATCAGCTGCCATCAGTTTTATCAGTGTCCACCAACAAAAGCATTTTAAGGTTATGATGATAGTGCAGGTAATGGAAAGCTGCAAGCGAGCTGAACAAGCATGACGATATTATATCTCTGGAGAAGGGAACAGAGTTCAATTCTTAACAGCGGTAATTCTTTCTATATTTCTTTAGCTATTCCAGAACCTTCCTGTCCTATCGCACTATTAGTAATCTGTTCTCGTAGCATCCTATGTAGAGGGGCATCTTTTGCACAAGAACCGGCCGTTGAAACTGAGAGAGAGAGAAAGAGCGTAGAGCGAATTTGAGTGACTGTATACGCCTGACGTAGAGTTCTTTTGAGCGCTCTTAACGTTCACGGGCACTCACACAACACATTCCCCCTTTTTTTTTTTTTTGTATCCCTTAACCAAGAACCTGTCTAAGGGCTGGATTTCATGCCAAAAGGGCCGCGCTCCAGCGCAATGAAAAACCGTTACACGCAGACAAATTCAACATGGAGCACAGATGTTCTATAGCAGGCAATTCACCGGCTAAGAAACATTATAAAAGGCTAATTTAGTAAAACTGAAAAACCCTTTATTTTAGCACCCCTGATTTTTCGCGAAAAGGACAGCGGGGTCATATTCGAGACATCTAGGTTTCGCGAATTCTAAAGTCTGGAATTCGCTGTTCTAGGTAATAGAAGTATTCGCAACACCTAAAGTTTGTGAATTTCTCAAGCCGCGAAATTCGCGAAACTTAGCGGCTCGCGAACACTAAAGATTTTACAGTAGTGATCATTCGTACTATTGAAAAGAATATTTAATCGATGTTATAGAATAAGCCCAGCGTATTGTAGCGGCTTCATGAGGTGCTCTCGAACGAAAGCGCAAGCAGCTGGATGAACTATGACTCACGGGAGTTCGGGGTATCAAAAAAACGTCGCCGCCCGCAGCTGGCTTCAATGTGAAGAAGCGCAGCTCTCCACGCGATCCCGCAACGTCATGGGGCAGATCATTACACACCAACGAATAGCGTATGACGTCGCGACTTAGCGCAACAGCCAACTGGGAGATTAGCGGGTACGATATACCTCCTCCACTCGCGATTCATTCCGTTACCAGATGGGGGCTCCTCGCAATCGAAGAGCACCGTGGATTCAAGGCACTGCGAGCATCCTCGGAAGAAGCAGAATCCAAACGCGTTACTAGGGGGATACAGCCTATGTTGCTCAGTTGTATTAGTTAGAGCGCCTTGAGCGCTATATCTCGCCCGTCTGAAAGAACGGATGTGCATTGCGCTGTTCACGCGCTCGCGGCGCGCCGAGGAAGTCAGCTTCCGCCGACCCACCATAATACCGGAATTTACAAGACAGCAGAGACGGCTGTCTCCGGTGTCTTGCTGCTTTGCACGACGGTAGCACCACTTCCTATTCAAAGAGAAAAAAAACCTTTTACGCGCGGGTCCAGCCGTTCCAGCTATGCAAAAGCTTTAGCAGCCATGGCCACTACATTTACACGGAGAAAGGTGTACTCCATAGTAAATAATTTCTAGAACCAGAGGAAACTCCTCTTTTAGCATACCGCTCACACCCCTCACACACTTAAATTCTGAATAAATTTATACCTGTCTTGGTCCTTATAATTAACGCTGTGAACTCAGGGGTGTGTCGAGTGTGCAACGCATCCAAAGACACAATGTGAAATGAAGACTTTGGTTTGAGGTGGTCGGTTCATGATGATTTAAAAGGTTAGAAGCATTAAGACTCTTATGATTTGGGCACGTGTGTAGAATTGGGTCATATATAGTTTTTGATTTGGAGTGAAGGTATGAGTTGCGACTTTTTCCGCGCATGTGAGCTGGTTTGACTGACTGGTATAAAATAGCAGTTGCATGTTAGCGTCAGTCTGTGTCGTGTGCATTTTTGTCTTCGTCCTTGCCACGTTCTGCGCTTTTAGCCTTTTAAATCACCGAATGCTCCCCGTGACCCGGCATAACTTACCAATAGCGAATACATAATGCAATATTGGCAGATCTTTTGTCCCGGGCTCAACAAAATAATCAAGACAAGCTTTTTTTTTACACTTTAGTGCAAACCATTGTGCATAAAATTCAGCCCTAAAAAACAGTCTACGTTAAAGTTATTTAAAACATTTTGGCCAATTAGCCCAATTGTCGCAACAATTATCCCCGCCCCTCCCCCTTCCCGTGACTATCGACCGAGCCGAATAAATGCACGAAGGAAGTGTTCACGTTACGGGCACCGTTTTCGTTTTTTTTATTTGTAAAAGTATGTAGTGGTTAAGAACAATCACCTTTTATATGTACATCATCTGCGGTAGTTGCGGAATAAATTACGAAGTGACATTTTCGCTTGGCATTCGTTAATGTTCCAGGCTGTCGTCCCTAGTTATTTTTTATGATGTCGAATAATGTACCTAATACCGTTCAGAAAAATACAGGAAACTAAAACAAAAATACATGGGGCTGGTGAGAGACACAGAAGTGGTGCCGTCCCTTGGCGAGAAGTGGTCAATTCGGTGCCGAGAATTAAACTGATATCAGTCATGTGTACCACTCTTTTCTCCCCTAAGCTATCGTCAAAACATAGTTACCGATTAAAATTGAGAAACATTTGTTTATGGCACTTCTCTATTAATTAATCTGTTCAAGAAAGTTCATATACAAAACGATAAATTTGTTAGGATATGGACACTCTGTAATTGAATGCCTATTTCAGGCTATTAATAATGTTTTCTAGACAATTGACTATTTATCTTTGAGGTCATCTTCGAGCCGTTAATATTAACTCAAATTTAACTAACTATGTTATTCGTGTTCTTATGGGTGATATTGGCTTCAGGTGGCGCATATTGCTTTTTAAGACCTATTCGTGACCAGATCCGTTTGACTAGGCTATAAATAACTATTAGCAACTATTATTCACACTTCTAAGGGATTGGTATTTCAGGCTTGGAGTTAACTTCAAGTTGATATTATTGGCTTTTGGGATATATTTTTGGTCACATTGGCTTGATATGGCTATACATGACTTTCAGTGGCGATTATTAACATTTTATGCAATTGGTGTGTATATAGATTTGATTGACTTCAACTGACGATTACTGACTACAGCCATCTATCTATTATTGCCTTAGTTGGCTTGAATTGACTATTATGGCCTCCAAGCATTCATTCCTGACCTGCTTGGCTTGTGACCAAAGGAATGCTATTCTGCTACTTATAACTTATGCATGAAAATGGCTTCAAGTAGCTAATGTTGGCAGTTGGCGTTTCTTCGCAACAAAATCACTTTAAATCGCTTCAGAATGAAGATTTTAGTGACTCTTATTGAGATGGTATTCATGACGTTTTGAATATGAATGGATCCAAGTGCCTACTATTGGCTGTGTGCAGTTCTTGGCCCAATGGGCTTGTAATGGCTATAAATTGCTATTAGCCACTATTATTGGCAACTGGAATGTGTATGGATGTGATTGTCTTCAACTGGCTACTATTGTCTATACGCATCTATTCTTGATTGGTTGGCTTGGATTGGCTATTATTAACTATTAGTATCTATTCCTGACCTGGTTGGCTTGCAGTAGCGACAAATGGTTATGCCTAGTATTGATAATTATTAGCTATTTCTGTGTCTACAAACATGAGTCGTATCATCTGGCTATTTTGGCTATTGGCATCTATATTTTACCAGATTGGCTTTCAATGGCTATGAATGGCTATTCGTGAATACACGTAATCGCAAGTAATAAGCTTGTGCATCGCGAAAAAATACGCGGACAAGCAGGTATACACGACGTTTTAGGCGGGCGCCCTTCTTCAAGTGAATATAGTTTACAATTATGGGCTGTTGCGGTGGATGAAAATGACTTTAAATGCTATTATTGGCTATAAGCATAAAGTTTTATTAGATTGGCTTGAAATGGCTATACACTGAAATAAGCAACTTTTATTGACAATTTATCAAATTGGAGCGTGTATAATTTGAATGACTTCAACTGTATATTAATGTCTATATGTATCTTTTCTTGATCTCGTTGGCTTAGGTTGGCAATTTTTGGCTTAAGCATTTGTTCCTGACCTGGTTGAGCTGAATTGGCTTTAAGTGGCTATATGTGACTAGTATTTATAATTTGTAGCTGTTTCTGGGTCTACAAACTGGAATGGCTCACGTGGCTATTTTTGGCTGTTCGAATATATTTCTGTGTATAAACTGGAACTGCTCCATGTGGCTTTTTTTGGCTATTAGCATCTATTTCTTTGCCAGATCGGCTTCAAATGGCTACGGATAGCTAGTCGTGAATATAGTTGACGATTCTGTAATAGTTCGGTGTTTATGAATGAAAATGACTTCAGATGGTTCTATTGGCTACAAGCACATATGTGA